>NW_028262290.1:164320510-164929572 GCF_047370975.1 Nipponia nippon
TCCAAGATCAATGTGCAGGAGCCATCGGGATCTTCTATTATAATGTGATGGGGATCCACCTCCACAGGCTTGCCATCTTAAAGATAAAGGGGAAAAAAGTTTTCGTAAAGAGTTTAGTATCAACTATGTTTTCTCCTTGGGAATTTCATCCAGCTTTTTGGCTTGAGAGGACTGAGAGCTGTATTTGCTTTATTGCAGCTGATGTTGGTAGTTGAGGAATGAGCTCTTCATCTTCCTGCAGCTCTCTACAAAACATCCTGTGGGCAAAAGCACTGTTGAGGGATCTCGTACATCATCAATCCTCATGTAGAAGTGAAATTGTCCCAGAGTATGTGCTGGGCAGTTACAGCTCTGATTTGCTAGCCAAAGAAACACCTCCAAAGTGACTGTAAACATGCAGAACAGATCTTTACAAGGCGTGAACTTATAGCAAAGCTGTTTCCTCTGCAATACAGTAATGCTGGGGAAAAGAGTATGTCTGCACAGCTGCCTGTGCTATGACGTGGAAACATCTGAACTAGTTCAAACAAGTTGTTCATTTACTAGAAGCTGTCTAACTGCCACAAGATGTGGATTCATACGGACTGACAGGCAAACCTGAAAAAGCAGGGTATATTAGCTCACAGGAAGATCTACGTTACTTGGGTTGTTCAGTAGCTAACTTTAACTTGGGTATCTCTAGGTGGTCAGCTTTTAGATTACCCACTAACCAATTAGCACAAAGCAATATTAGAACAAATTTGGAGGATGCATTTCATGACTTGCTGCTCATACCTTTGTACCAGCAGACAGATGGCTTGGGAGATCCCGTAACTTTGCAAGCCAGCTTGACTGTCTCCCCCAGCTCAGCTGTACAATCTGCCAGTTCTTCTTCAAAGTCTGGAGGTACTGAAACATCAGAATAAGCAGGTTAGTCTGGAGGAGGGGGGCTCTGTCCATAGGTTGGCTGCTACAAAGTAAGATAAGAATAGGTATAATTTTTGCAAATCTGTGAGGTTCAGAATGGAAAGCTGAACAGGAAATTTTAGCAGCTAATGACTTTCCAGGTGACATGCTGTCCTTGCTTATCTGAGACTAAATTCAGTCTGTCAAATGTCTGCTGTTGGCTATAAAGATGGGCCATAAAAATATGGGATTTGTTGCTGATCTGGAAGTATTTTAGGCCATGATTTTAATAAGCACATCCGTTATTCAGACACCACACAGCTGTTGCAGTTAAGATAGTTCCCCAATTAAAATGCACACTTGATATCCAAACTAGTATTCTGTTGGTCTCCATACAATAAAATCTATGCTTTATTAAGAGGCTTTTATTTTATTACTACCATATGAAACTATGGAAAATTATTCTGACAGTCTTCCTCATTAGAACATCTCGCTAAAAGCACAAAAATAAAATGCAGACTTGTTTCCAGTGTATATAGACTAAAACCAACCCTGTTCTGGCATTTTAAGATGCCAAAGTTCCTAACACTGT
Source organism: Nipponia nippon (assembly GCF_047370975.1). Classification (NCBI taxonomy): domain Eukaryota; kingdom Metazoa; phylum Chordata; class Aves; order Pelecaniformes; family Threskiornithidae; genus Nipponia; species Nipponia nippon. The sequence continues at coordinate 164,321,988 of NW_028262290.1, forward strand.
AAAGGACACCATTTCTAGCTTATACCTGGACAATAAAGATTAATATCCTTGCTGCTAAATTTTGTCGATAGGAAATAGGTGGAATCTCAAATAACAGTGAGGACGAAGCAGCCTGAATGACAAGATAAAAATCCAGAGCAAACCCATGGGCCCAGATACAGCCATGTAAGTCAGAAGTCAAGTGGAGGATTCAGCACCCAACAAAGTCTCTGGAGACTTTATATTGGTATGAGGAGGACTCTGGATCAGGTCCTGAGACTACTTTTCCCGCTGGAGTCTGGTGCTCTTCATGCAATGGGCCAGGACCTTTGTCACCAAATTCTGTGATCATCTACCCTTCTGCAATCCCTGCCAAATCAAATGCATTTCTAGTGCCAACCGTGCAATTTGTGTTTCAGAAGTTTCAATAACGTGTTTCTCATCTCGTGCATTCTCAGATGCACGTTTTCTGGGCTATTTTGCTGGAAAATGACATCCTCTACTTATTGACAAAAACATATGAATATGAAGACAGGGAGCTGAGTGAGCAACCACTTCAGCCTCTGACTCCGATCCTCCATCAAAGGCAATCCACATCACTTAAAACAGCCAGGGAAAGCCAGCTTTTCTCAACTTCTCAGCCTGTGTTTTCCACACTTAGGTTACAGACACTGAAGAGTAATTAGAAAGTTACTCATCTGCTCTAGTATTCCCTCAAAATCTATACAGGTCCTATGAGACCCCTGTTGTGTAAATTTAATCACTTCAGTGATATACAGTCTTGGCTGTCTTGATGGTAAATGGAGAGAGTCAAACAGCACCGAGCCATCCTGATAAAGGTGCCTTCCCCAGCTCAGGTGGAGGACATAACACTGCTATAATCATTCCAGTTAAAGTTTACTGCATGCTGTCAAGTCACATGAATTGTTATTTTCAGCAGTCTGTGAAGTGATTAAAGGAAACCCTCCAACCCTAATTCAGTTTAAGAGGTGGCAGATGACCCTAGATGGTTTCTCTCCCTCTTTTGCTAATCTTCTTCCTGAATCAGAGAGACCACCCAAGAAAAAACCAAGAGGTTTGGCCTATCTTGGGCCATACTCACTCCAGACAGGCTCGCTGATCCGCTGCTGTATGCCGCAGATCTCCTTCACCCAGGAGTTCTTGATATTCACTGTGCGTGCTTGAAGGAGGTACTTGCGGACCAAGTCTTCTCGTTCGTGCCAGATCTCAAACGCCCGGTCATCCCCTTCCACAAGGTCGTTCACATCTATGTTGTTCAGCTGTGTGACAGAAAGAGGACAAGAAAGTCAACACATATCCTGTGTTCTTAAGGCTGAATTTCAGCCAGAACCTTTCCGGTAACTGAAATCCCAGAGTTTAGGACATTTCAGATCTGGACCTAGCCTTTGTGAACCAGAACCATCTTCAATCAAGGTTTGAAATGGAAAGTGTGTACCCTCTTCAACGGACATGAGTTGTGCCATTCCCATTAAAGCGATACTAGATGCTCCAACAGCAAAAGGGATCATTTATACCACTTTTAAAGATTTCAGATTGCATTAGCAATGCAACGCGGCTTTGGCTGAAGAGCAGGCAGGGTCACTTCGCAATCTTTTCGCCAGTATACTTGAATTTCTGGTTACCAAACAGACATTTTCCTGGGAGTAATTCTCACATTTCAGGAAAATAACATCCAGCATTAAAGGGTATCCCAAGGGTGGAACTCACCAACGCTACAGTGCAGCGCTGTTGGGCCCAGAAATAGCACAATTAGGGACAACATGAAAAGAAATTACAGAGCAGGCACTCCCTGGCAAAGCATCCCTTTTTTTTTTCCTTAGAAAAATAAAATCTGCCTATGAATATCAATGAGGACAGAGAAAAAGATTTTCAGGAGGCCCTGACTGGGCTAGGCCAAGAACGCCATGGGTTTTTTGTTTGGTTGGTTAGTTTTTACCAGAGCTGAGCATCTACTGCCTTGGGGAAACCCTTTCTGCAATTTCTTGCAGTTTTAACCCAAGCCCTGAATGTATGAAGATGAGCTGGTCAAATCCTCTGAATTTTTCATTTCTGAACAGGAATTGGTGTCAGGAAAGGACATGGCAAGCAGAGAGAACCTCTGGGAACGTAGCATATGACTAAAACAGCATTTCATCCAATTTACTACCAACATTACAGGCTGCCAAAACCAAAGATCTACAAATGCTAGCAAATACTATAGACAGCAAAACTCACATCAATATCACGTAGTTATGCAGTTAATTCAATGAGGTAACAGAGGTGAATAAACATTTGTACATGTAATCTTATTGCTGCATGGTAAAAATCCACCCATGCTTCTGATGGTTTCTGACGTGTTTTTGACAGGTTTAGCAGAGAGATTTTGGGATGGGCGTAGATTCTACTTGTGCTTCAAAGACTTTTGGAAACAAAGGAATAGCTGAAAAGGATTAGTGAAATGTCCAAGCTGGATAGAAATGTGAAGTTCTAAATGACAGCGAAATGCTCTAGGTGAGGATATAGTGACCAGACCTTCATGATGTTCTTGAAGATATAACTGTACGTGTCTGTCTTTGTGTCTCGTTTTGGTTTGCAGATCACAATATAATTTTTGAAGAGGAAGACATGTCTTTTGTGTCCTTTCCATGCCATTCTAGCTCCTGGAGCTCCTTCCCACACAATGAAGTGGCCCTGATAGGAAAAAGAAGGAAGAGCACATAGTGATAACTCTGGAATAATTACCATGATGATGTCTCACCATCATTTTTCAGTGAACAGGTAACAAATGTTTACTGTTACATCATCACTTTATGTGTCTGGTTTATTACAGCACAGCAGATTGTTTCTAATGCTAAAGGTGATGCATCAGGCTGACAGCACCACCAGGGGTGCACACAGTGGTTGTCATTACTTTGACCTTTAAATGGTATTCTTGCTTGCCAGAAAAATACAGAGCTCACGTCAAGCAGGCACACTCCACTAGTACTAATGATAATGGAAAATTATATTGTGTGTGTTATGCGGACACTTTATATGCTCACTTAGTCTCCTTCACCAGAGCAGGACATTAATTTCTCATACCTTCAGACACATACAGCTCAGTTAGTGACATGGGTTCCCCCTAGGCATCATTAGGGAGAAGTAAGCACTCTTGGGGTGTGATTGGGCTCTTTTTTGGATGTCTAAATGTGGACAGACGAATGCCCACCAGAGTATCACTGTAATTTAGCCTTACAACTCCACTCAGCAATACACTGTGATTCCCATGGAAGACATAGGATACAAACAGGCAGAGTAAATGACTTAGAATCATAGAGTTGTTAAGGTTGGAAAAGACCCTTAAGATCATCGAGTCCAACCGTTAACTTATCACTGCCAAGCCCACCACTAAACCATGTCCTTGAGCACCACGTCTACCCTTCTTTTAAATACCTCCAGGGATGGGGACTCAACCACTGCCCTGGGCAGCCTGTGCCAGTGCCTGACTGCCCTTTCGGTGAAGAAGTTTTTCCTAATATCCAACCTAAACCTACCCTGGCGCAGCTTGAGGCCGTTTCCTCTCATCCTATCGCTTGTTACTTGGGAGAAGAGACCGACCCCCACCTCGCTACAACCTCCTTTCAGGCAGTTGTAGAGAGCGATGAGGTCTCCCCTCAGCCTCCTCTTCTCCAGACTAAACAACCCCATGCTCCCTCGGCTGCTCCTCACCAGCCTTGTGCTCCAGACCCTTCACCAACTTTGTTGCCCTTCTCTGGCCACGCTCCAGCACCTCGATGTCCTTCTTGTAGTGAGAGGCCCAAAACTGAACACAGTACTTGAGGTGTGGCCTCACCAGTGCCGAGTACAGGGGCACCATCACCTCCCTGGTCCTGCTGGCCACACTATTCCTGATACAAACCAGGATGCCATTGGCCCCAACTTGCCCAGCATGACACAGTAAGTCTACAAAGAAACAGGAATTTTAGTAAGGGTGTTGAAAGTCCTAGACTAGTGTCCCAATAGCTGGGTCACCTTTCCTCTGTGCTCCTAAAACACACATCTGTTTCATGAAAGAGACCTGGAGAAGCACACAGGTCTTTTGAAGATATACGAACAGCCGTGGACGAACATCCATAAGCTGATCTAATGTTTTCACATGGAGCATATGCAATGTATACTATGCTACCTTGTACCAACATCCCAGCAAATTAGGCTCTTTGAAAGATCTGTATCAAATGAAAGCACGTAGATTGAAAAGGCCCAGTAAGCTTCCAACACTTGAGGAGTCAACAGAAAAACCCACTGATGCCAGTAATTTCAGGAGTTGGCCCATGTAACTTGCCGATAATAAGAAAGGAGGAGGAAAAAATGAAATGCTTTAAAATCATGTGGGGGCCTAGAGCAAATCTGTTCCTGTTTGATGAACGGGTTGGAAAGGCAAATAACTACATTATGTGTGAATTGCTCCATAAGCGTCTATGCTCTGGTGCTTCAAACCTTAAATAAGCCAGGAGACCCATCTCTCTGACCAGTAAGAAAGGCAATAAGCAAATTCTTTCTTTCAGATACGATTTCTAAAGGAGCTTCTTGTAGGACCTAAGGCTACTTAGAAACTAGTGAAAGCATGCATAGCACTAATGCTGACTGAGAAATTCCAGTTACCTGTCGGATGGGTTCACCAAGGCTTTCCAAGGTCCCTGGATAATTCTCAATGAGTGAGACATGGAGATTGTTTTCTGCTCTTCGGGTGAGTGCAGACACAATGGCATAAGCCTGCTCCAGCAAAGTGCAGTTTTGGCTATTTCTTGCTTTGTTTCGGATTAATTCCTGGAGATGAATGAAGAAAAAGTTGCTGGGAAGTCAGGAAAAAAGAATACATTTCCTTGATAGTCGAAGAGTTTCTCAATACCTGTTCCAGCTTTTTCACCTGAGCAACTTTTATCCCATGCTTTCACCATGTGCTGCTTGGCTACTAAATTCTCCTCTTTCCTACCCATTCCGCAGCCTCGCTGACTAGCTAGTCTGGCTTTTCCTTACATCAATTGATATTAAACAAAGACAAAGTTGAAGCAAATACCAGATATGGTTCAGCGATTGAAACTCCAAAAAAATCCCAAAGCAGTCCTAAATTTATCCATTGCATTTCTCTTGTGCTTACCCTGATGATACCATGAGGCAAGGAATTCATGTGACAGTGCTAAACTGAGTTGCTATTAGATTCAAAACAAGAGAGGATGGAAAAAATATGAAATGGCAGTTCTTCTTTTCTTCCACACTTGTTTCTGTTCCTCTCTGTTAGTAACGAAGGCATGCTCACTCTCTCTTCCAAGAGACCCTTTAAAATGTTGGTGTTTGTGTGGAGGCAGGTGCTCAAAATTAGAAAGTTAATTTGAACCTTCTTCAAACTATTCAAACTGCTCACTTCTGTAATGCTAGAGTACAGAAATATTTTCGCAGTCTTCTTTCTGACTATCCTAGTGCTATTTCCCATGAAAAATACCATTAAAAAAATGCTACTTTGAACCTTTCATTTGTGGTCTGGGCTAGAACCTGAAATAGTAGGACAGATGAAAACTTAAAAGATGAAACATTTCAGGGTGGTAGAACGAGGCAAGGCTTTTCAGAAAACAAAAATTTCATCTTACTATAATGTCAGTATAAAACACAAGGAGAGAAACTGGTAAGTTAATTTCTTACACATTGAAAATTACTTACTTTTATAACATACCTGTTGCTGAGTGTGAAGCGAATTCCTACTTGTCATGGATATATACATACAAGTATTCATATATATATATATGGGTATAAACATGGTTTTTATATATGTATATGCATATATTTAAAGATCATTCAGATGAAGCTTGCTGAACGTTATGGGGTTGGAGACTGTGAACCTCTACCTGGATTTACATTTAAAAAGCTATTTAGAGATCACCATCACCGGTGATGATGACTGTCTTACTTAAGCAGCTTTCAGCTGTAGTTGCTTCAGAAGAAAGCGAAGAAACATGAAATAAAAATAAAATATTCTTCTACACGAGCTGCGCAAAGCAGAACATAAACCTAACAGATATAAGCATATAACAAAAGCTTTTCACCTTGATTATAGTCTGGTACTGCTGGATCCTGTTTATGGGTTTTTCCAGGTAGTGCTGCAGTGGTGGGATAAGTGGCTGGGAAGGATCTTCATTAGTTAAAATTTCATCTGTGTATCTCTGAAAAAATACATAGAGGAATGCAGAAATGTTGTTATAAAGAACCATTGAAAGGATGACTCCCTGGAAAATTCTCACATGATGCTGGTTCATAGATCTAACTCAGCCAAAACCAGATAGCTCTACCAGACCTTACTACCCCATATTTTGGACATCTGTAAAACTCCCCCATCCTTTATCAGCTCGTTATCATTTTAGACTGCAAGATGTCCGAAATGCTGAATTTATCTCCTTTTCCAGTGCAGGAGTGATGCTGGGGAAACGTGACCCAAAGCTCGCAGAACCAGATGGCGTGACAGGAAAGATCAGCGCTGTTGGGGGGTGGGAGGGCAGAAGCGGGTGAACGCAGTGCCAGCAACTGGTAGTAGACCTCGGTCAAGAGGTCTCCGTGTGTTTGCAGTGCCAGCAAACGGAGCGAGCGAGGGTTTCGGCACCGGCACCTGGACTGGGAAGCACAGGTCACAGGGTCCATATGCTGGGACATCAGCCACTGAGCTGGATGTTTATCCTTTGCACTGACCTGGTGCATGTGGGTGCAACTGTGTGCAGTTCACCAGCAAACTTCAAGCTGGGCTAGCTGCAAGTAGGAGATGCAGGATCCAGGCATGGATATTAGGAAGGCTGAGAGCTTGGGCTGATAATTTGAGGGATCTGTGAATGTGAGGTGAGTGTGAACACGTGCATTTGTTTTCTAGCGATCATCAAGCTGGACTAGCTGGTGAGTAGGAGGCTCATGGAGAGGGTAAAAGTGGTCAGGATCTGGGCACAGGGGTATTGGATGGACAGAGGAGCCGTGCTGCTACTCAGGGGATCCACGAACATGCACGTGCTCATGGATCTGGGGTGTTGTGTGTGTGTTTTCACTAGTGAACTTCAATCCCGAGCAGCTGGAGAGGAGAAACAGGATTTTCCTATCTATACTAATATTTTATGTGAGTTCCTTTGATCTTATAACATGGTGGCCCTTAAAACATCCCTTAATTACAATTACATAATCACAGCCACATTCATATCTGTATAATCTTTATAATATTCATAAATGCATAAGCATATGTAAATATGTTCCCATATTGTTTGTACTGGCCAGAAAGAGCTACACAATGAATACAAAATTATTATATTTGTAAATGATTTCCCATAAAAATATTTAATAATCCTTTTCAGGATCACATTTGTGATTAACAACTACATTTCTTGATGCAGTGGGTTATAGGATGCATGTTCAGCAGGTACTTTGGCTACTGTTTTACCTTGTAGAAATCCTGGACAGCTTTGCTGACAACAATCGACTCGGCCTGTACCCTTCCCACCAGGTACTGGATGTACTTATTAAACTCTGCTCCGTGCTTGATAAAGCACATGGCCACGTCATCATCAGTGTCACATTTCTGCAAGCCTCGGAGGAAGACACTGTGGAGACAAAGAAAAAAAGGAGATGTCCTTTGATGATGAGGAGAATGTGATGAGAAGGTGATGGAATGAGGCTAGACCACAGCCGCCAGACTTTTAAATCAGGCAATTTCAGGTTAACGCAGATTAAAAGAATTGACTGGGGGAAAAGAAGGATGTTGCCACATTAGCATTAAACTTCTCAATGCCTCTTCATCCATCATGATGCTGTCCCTCTTAGCTTGAATGTATGAAAAGCCCTGCAAGGAAGGCAGGGATAACTTTCAAGGGCTTAGCTCAAGGTGGGAAGTTAACCCCTCCCTGGATCCTTATGCCTCAGTTTAAGGATCAATGAGCCATCCACATGAGTGAAGATGGAGATCCCCACTTTGTTTCATAGAATCATAGAATTATTAAGGTTAGAAAAGACCCTTAAGATCATCGAGTCCAACCATTAACCCAGCACTGCCAAGCTCACCACTAAACCATGTCCCCAAGCACCACGTCTACCCGGCTTTTAAATACCTCCAGGGATGGGGACTCAACCACTGCCCTGGGCAGCCTGTGCCAGTGCCTGACTGCCCTTTCGGTGAAGAAGTTTTTCCTAATATCCAACCTAAACCTCCCCTGGCGCAGCTTGAGGCCGTTTCCTCTCGTCCTGTCACTTGTTACTAGGGAGAAGAGACCGACCCCCACCTCACTACAACCTCCGTTCAGGTAAGTGTAGAGAGCAAAAAGATGTTTCACAAAAGATGTTGAGACAGGTTCACATGCACAAAGATTTTTAGCAGTGTCAAGTAGCTGATAACATGCATCACCTCTTGCAGTGGAAAATACTTTTGGGGAAAAACAGAAGGAGAGGGAGGGAGAAGAGAGAAAGAGGGAGGAAAGAGAAGGGAAATCTATTCTTGTGGCCTAGCCAGGAAAAGTGCCAGATGTCCCACATAAGCGTCCTCCCCACTGCAGAAGCGGTGCCCCCCATAATGCTTTTCCCAGAGTAACTATATACTTTTCATTGCAACCTGCTCAAACTCCCTATTGGTTGCTCCTGCTTACGATGCTGCTAGCACTGGTCGGAACACATGTGGATCGGGGAAGATTCTGCACACTCACTGGTTGTTGAGCTTTGTGTGTGCATATTATTAACGCTTCCCCCTGAGGTAAACCAAAATTTAGGACCACAGAGTAGGAAAACAGGGAAGAAAAGGTGATTCTCGTGCTGTTGGCAGGGACTTCCCATGAGAGCAAGGGTATCGAGGTGCAAAAGGAAGCCCTCTAGCAATGGCAAGCCTAAGGCACGTAAGACGTTGTACACCACCTCCTCTCCCTGGCAAGTAAAGGTATTTCAGCCTGGACCTTGGGAAGTCACTCTGATCTGCAGTAAATCCTTTCTTGGAATAGGCAGAGGCATTGTGCCACGGTGTTGCACCTGGGCAGCTTGCTACAGCTGGGTGTGTTTTGAATGCATGGAAGCTGGCATCAGTTTTAGATGAATGTATGTCTCTATGAACACACCATCGAAATGCCTGTAAGACCATGCTGCCTTTTTACAATAATTCACTGTTTCTCAAATAAATTCACTTAAAAGGGTAAGAAACAAGCTGCACATATGAAGCCTTGAAGCTCTGAAGGGTATCATGGGAGTCCCAACCCTGTGCTCTACCTTAAGCTGTGCCATCATCTATCATCCCAAAAGGACCATCAGTTCCCTTGCACCTCAGCACTGCCAGTGCTCCACATGCTTCACAGCAATAACAGTTACTCTGGCTCTGACACCAGGTATGAGAGCCACTCTTTGGTCTCAAATGAAGGCATGTGCGAATGCCCACCTGGAATGGAAGCGAGTAATGTCATCAATATTTCTGAAGATGGTGCATTTCTGACTGGCGACAGCTCCTGGGACATTGGGACAGGTCTCAGTGTACTTAAGGTGATGAGTCTGGAGGAACTGTAGATCTTGAATGTAATCCTCTTCCGAGATCAACAGCTCTTGAATAAGAACACTGAAGGGAAGACGAATAGGCAAAAAGAAATCACAGAAAAATCATCACAATTATCCTTGACATGCTGAGAGACTTTTAGGCTCTAAGTAGAGATACATGATGAGAGGAACAGACTCCCTGGAGTGTGTTGACTCGATCCCCTCTGCATAGACACCCTGCTCATGGAGTGACACCTACCTCTACCTTACAGACATCTACCCTTAGGGCAGATAAAACAGAGCGTGAGTAACAAAAGGATCTATGTAAAGTAGACAGTAGCAACTTCAATGCTACTTTATGCAATCAAGAAAGCAAATGTCTCCACGAGAGCACACTCAGTAGTGTGCTGCACTGCAAGGGAGTAACACAAGCTTGAGTGCTTTCACTCCCTCTCTAGACATCATCCTCAGATATAGGGCACCCCACAGTACAGAGGTACTGTAGTTTAGGATTTTGTGAAATCAGAGAGCTTCTGGAATTATATCATGTAAAACCCTCCTTTCAAGTCATCCAATATGATTTAGATTGCCTGGAATTTTCCTAGGCTGAAATCAATGGCAAAACCCTGTCAAAGATCACAAATTCCAAGTCTGAGAGAATCAAGGGTTTGCTTGATTCTGGGAAAGAGGAGGTGGCAGGACTCAGCAGAACAAAAGCAATGACTCTGACGGGATGGAGCAGGAAAACTCAAAGGTGCAAATACCAAATGACACGAGCTCACCTTAGCTTCCTTTTATATTCGTCTTCAGAAACAAACTCTCCAGGGAACTCGGGAGCTTCTGTTGTTCCCCACTCTGGTGACAACTGAAATACAAGAAAAAAAAAAAAAACATTATTCTTTTAAGTTAACAGTGCTTTTATCAATGCACACCGAGGAATATCCTTCATGTGTTCACAGTCCCTTTCAACAGTTTCTAAACCAGTGCGAAATTCCTTTTTTTGCTGGAGGATGATTAGGTCTTCCAAACCCAGACACCCCTGCACACATACAGAAATACTGTCTAATCAAAACATGAAAAAGTCCAATCATGTTACAGACCCCTTCAACAACCTCCTCATCCATCACTCCTTGCAAAACGGATGGCTCTAAACGGCAACAGGAACAAGAAATTTTTACATGAAAAACAAACACAGCATGATCGGTCACCTTTAATTTCTTGTCCAGATAAGCTGGAGATACCCAACCCTGTCGAGAGGGGCTAGATTTTGTGGGTTTAGTCCTGACCAGCCATTTCAGAGGATGAGCTGAATCGAGGACTTCCACATATTGGCCTTCCTTCAAAGTGATGGTCTCCCTGTCAGGCGCAGCGGGCACATAGTCAGCTGTGACCATGTAGACGTCAAAGATCTGCAGGAATGAAACAACAGTTATTTTGTGCTCTCAAAAAAAGAGTTCAGTAACACCAGCAGAACATAAGTGCTTGTCTGCGTTTAATGTATTCTGCAGCCCTTGTACAGCAAAGAGAATCACTGCTTTTTGCAAGTGGAAGACTAAGCCTCTAGGAGGCTCAGGCCATATTTTCAAAACAATCTGAGGTGTTTTGGATTTACACCATGAAACAGTGGATTTTTCTCCCCAGGAAAAGCAAACAGTGGTCCTGAAAATGTCAAAATACGTTAACATTTCCAAAGTTTAATTTTTTTTTTTTTTAGGAAGTACTTGAAATGAACACCCAAAGTTCTAATTTTCACAAAATTCTCATTTTTCTCATGAAGAACTTCACAACAAAATTATGCTGACTGACTCCATCCAAGGCCACAGAAAATCAAGCTCTGACTTTCTGAAGCTCAGCCATAAAAGCAAAAGGTGCCAAACAATGGGTATGTTTTGATCATGTTGACTTGAACAACTTGTTCAAGATCACACAGTGAGCGTCAGAATTTGATTCTCTGTGCTCTATATCACAGACCCAATATTTAGCTACTAAATATACCTACTAAAGTGAAGTACATTCCTAAAGGGGATGGAGATCCTTAAACCACAGGAGATTGGTCATTTTAAGCAAAGTTTTCTCCTTGTGTCAAGCTTGTCCATAAAGATATCATACCTCTCCTCTGGAATCCCCATCTTCAGATTCAGAGGAGGACTCCTGAGCAATGGATGAAGGCCTGGATCGTCCATGCCGAGGAGATGCAGAGGGAGTTTTTGATTCATCATCACTTTCTGCACCTGGCACTCGAAGTGTAGCTAAAAGGCAGAGCAACAGCCAAGTGTGAAATAAAAAGCTCCAATCTGAACATAAACCAAATATATAATAATTTTCAATTTCATAAAAACAAAGATTCCCTAGGAAGAGCATTTGTAGTATTTAGTGTGATCTCCCTTTGATATTTAGGATTAAATAAATAATTGGGACATTTTAATACATGAGGTTGCATGCCTACTGCATGTATTACCACTGCACTGCCAGAATATTTGTAGGAGGTAATGCCTCTATTTTTGTTTCAAGATAATATTTCACTACAAGATAATCAGTATATGATACACAAACAAAGATTTTTCATTTAATTCAGCAAATCATTGGATTACTGCACAGCTACGCACACAGTTTTCAGCCTCAGCTTGATTTTAAAATCCCATTGTGAGGCAAAACTTGAAGATGTGAGAAGTCTTCAAAACAGGATTGCTTTCAGACTCAGGAGTGATGAATACCTGAGAAACTCGAAATACCTAAGATGTTCAAAATATACTTCCATTTTTACAACTTGCTCCCCACTCTAAAGCTTACAGCTACTCCTGCTTATCTGAATAAACACTGTATGCATAAAATGGACACTAGCTGTCTTACTTTACTATAATAGCTTTTTTTCTAGTTCAAAACTGCAGACTAAGACATGCAGTTTGGATGGACTCTTACAAAAAATTCTTAGTGCTAAGCATTTACAAATGTTCATATGCTTATGTAGGATGACTGTCTCAAAACCTACTTCATAAATCTCCCTGATATTTAAAGTCCAAATGATACCTAAATAAAAGTTGAATATTTTTCTACACTAATTTGTGGTTGCGAGGTTCCTTACCCTGACTTATTTTTGCAGATACCATTTCTGAGATACGCGAGGTGAGTTTCTGGAAGAACTCTTCTGAGCCAACATCAGCTAATGAAATAGGGCTTTTGGGTACACCTTCTCTACCAGCTTCAATGTCTCCTAGAAAAAGAGAGATTTTTCTATTAAGCAGGAAATGTCATTGTGAAGCAATTTTTTTTGAGTAACAAAAGCTTCTGTGGAAGGAAGGTCTAATTTTCTTTACTTCCTCTGTTTTTAAAACTGTGCTTGCTCACATTTCATCCAAATAATTCACCCTTGAACAGAGACCAGTCCTGAAAAGTTCCAACATTTCAGACAATTTCAAGAAAACAGGACAAAAGTAGGCGGCAATCATGACATACATAGGCAATCTCAGCTGTAACTGTGAAGGGCAGGAGTAGGAGACAGAAAATAGCTTCTCTTACCTTCTCTTGTTTCAGAGGGATGAATAGCTCTGAAAAAGAAAGAGTAAAGCAGAGTTAAAAGTTAAAATAAAATGTAGTAAGGAGAGCTAAATGAGAAACAATCCCTCCTTCTCACACCTTGTACATGAAGGCTGGGAATATCTAAGTTAGGACTCTGGTTTGGACTGCAGGTGCTGGTAGCCGATACTCACCAGGGCCACTATAAGAAATGAGAATTGGGGCACCTGGCTCATACGGGCACAGAAATGCTTGGATGTCTTAGTCTTTGAGCTAAATCCCATCTGAGAATTCTTATTCCTGACTTATTTCAAACTGTTGCTTGAGAAGACCTGGCTGCTCAGGGAGTGGGCTGCAGAACAGAGTAGCATCCATCTCCCTGGTGCAACTGGGACTTTATTCCCAGCTGACACTGAAATAAAACTATTCCAGTTGGAGACATTATGTCAAGTGGGATCTGTAGGCCCAGTCAGTTTGCAGTGAACTAATGCTCAACAATTTCCAGTGGTTTCACCAGGAAACCAAGGACTGGAGAATATGCAGATGCTGTGGTCCTGCCAAGAGATCTGCTCCCATCACATCAGGATGCCTGTGTGTTGGGGAACCAAGCTGACTACTGGCACTGCAGTGGTTTTGAGGTCCAAAGAGACCCTTGCTACACTGACAGCTTTTACCAGCAGCAAATTCATTCATGCCAGCAGGAATGGGGCAGGAGACTATATTGTCAACGCCGAGTGAAAATGGCTTCACACACGTGAAGAACTACCAGCATTTGCTTGCGTCTGATGAAGAGTGTTTGTGGTGTTTCCCAAGACTACAGCTCTGTCAAAACACTAATATCCTGAAGTCAACATCTCTGCTATTCCTGTGCTATTTGAAGGCAGGATATAAATTTTCATTGCACAAGCTGATCTGCCTTAATTCTCTGTTAGTACCTCGGAAGCAGGAGGAAGCTCACTCCACTTGATATATGATAAACCATATATCACTAAATACGCCTAACAGAGCCTGGGCACATGCTTGGAAGAGGTTGCAGTGGAATAGCTGAATTCACACTGCAGCTTTCTTCACTTCTCAGTTCTTCAGAGGAAGACTGGTCAAGCCTTTTAGGCTAGACATATTCTAGAAGCTAATGTGTGTTCAGGTGGATACTGCTTTTCAGACTGTATCTGCCTAGTATCCAAGCCAAGAATGGCAAATTCAGGGGGTTATTCTTCAGGTGCATTTGTAAACAAGAAGTTTCTGTGCAGTCCCTTTTCATCTACTTTTTCTGTGAAGCATCAGTGTATTTCAATGTTGGCAAGTAACAGTCACACTTTCACCCTGTGAATTTTTTTGGCATTTTGCTTAGGAGATGAAAAAGTAACAAGAGTTTTATATGACCTGCTCAATTTTTTTTTTTGTCCTTGTTCCTATCCTCCCTGATAATCAAGCATAAATGGCTGACAGTGATACCACAGTATTTATAGCACTTTCCATCCTAGGACCTCAAACTATTTTAAGTCTGGTGCTGAAACATGAATGTAAGATGGCCAAATTGAACACTGCCTAAAAGTGACTCAGGGGAACTTCTGCAGGGTGGTACCTGCACTGCTCCATTTCAGCATGGGTGGCCAACCACTTACCCCAGCGTGGTCATGATGGCTTCTGACACCATCACGCGCTCTTGGGTCAGAACTTCAGCCTCTTTCACTGCAAGATTAGGGTTTATCATTAGAGGACAGAAGGTAGAGAATGTTCTTTTTATGTATTTAATGTAGGCACATTTTCTAGACACGGATTACTGGGAACACTGGAATACTGAATCTGCCCTGTTAGCAGCTCCTGACCTGGGATACATACTCCCATACATATGATGGAAATAGTTCGCTCCTCTCCCTGTTCACGTAGATTTATGATCGTCCCATTTCTCTGCACTGCTCAAGCTACACTCCTGTAGCTCTTGGTACAGCAAAAATGTGGGATGCAAGGAAGGATAACAGAAAAATGGAGTCCTTCACAGGGCTGCCCCTACTCCCAGCCTATATTTTCTTGTCCCCCATCTTACTGAAAGAATTGTGTCAGAAGAGGCCCTGGAAAGCTCTGCAAAAGGGGAATCAACTCCAGCTGCCTTAAGGCAATTCTACAATGCAAAAAACCTTAGCAGAGTGAAGCACTCAAAATTATTTTTCAAATGGTCACTTTTTCTAGTTACTTTATATTGCCTTTCTTCCTTTCTTTTTCCTTTGTGCTTAATTTGGTTGTTTGTTAGACTTGTCTTCTGTTTATACAGAAAAAATGCTGCTGTTAATCCAAGATACGGTGAGAAATCTAAAACATTATAGAAGTGAAGAGCGTAATCATTTGCAAGGTAAGCAAAGTCATGGCTAATCTTGGGAAAATGCATTTTTTTCAGTTGTGGTTTGATTAATTTCCTTATCAGTCACGCTTGTTTTTCTCTTAGGCACTGTATAAAAGGTAACATAGAGAATGTGTTTGTATTGTAACAAAGATTTACCATCTGCAACTTCCAGGGTGGCGGTGCAGATGGACTGGCCAGCCTTGTTGGTAGCAATGCACGTATAAGATCCACTGTACTTCTTTTTAACATCCAACAGGATTAGACTGTGATGCATATTTGAACTGGCAAGTTTACACCCAGGAGTGTCTGGTTTGATGCACAGGATGCCTTCCCGAGACTCTTCTTTCAGCCAAGTAATAGTTGGTGGTGGATGTCCTAAAGGAAAAACCAATGCAATGAGCTTTAATTTTCCTAAGGGTGTTCCTTCCTTACAATTATGAGCCATGCTGTAAATAAATGCTATTTTGATCTGTTTCCTGATACTTTTGCAACAATAACAGGCATAATATATAATAAAGGAACATAAACCTTTCTACAGCATGCTCATAAGGACATTAAACCTTTTTGTAAAATCATAACTGTTAATTAACACATCTTCATAAGACTAACAAGTGTTACTATTCCTGTTTTTATATACAGGAAAACAGAGGTGAAGATGAGTAAGATGCATTTCTGTAAAGCACATGAAGTCTTACGAAGTTGGGAGTAGAGTGCCAGACTTCAGATACGGGAGAGGAGGTTACAATGACTTAGGTCAGAGAGAGTCTAGAAGGTCTCATGAAGTTACACAATTTAAGTGTTATGCAGAGAGGCATGGGATCTATCCACTTACCTTCAACTTTTACAGATAAAGTGATGCTTGCACCTTTCTTCACCTTTTTATTAGTAAATCTTTCTAGGAACCTTGGTGGTATCAGCTGCTCATGGGAATCTGAAAACAACATTATTGATGAAACATGGTGACACCTTCTGTGTGAGTTTAGACTACTGAAAAATTCCTAGGTGTTCTGTTATCACCTGCTATGGCTTCTCTCACCTGTTTCTGATGGCCCTTCTTTCTCATAAGGATCTGTAATGCAAGGAGAGAAAACAAGATGACAAATACAAATCCCTTTCTATCCATGAGTTGAAGAAAAAAAAAAAAAAAAGTTACTCCAGGGAACTAATCCTTGCAGGAGATATTACACAGAAATGTTAGTATGATTTGTAGGAGGCCCTCAGTTTTAAAAAAAATGCCATTAAAGTTAATGAAGTTAGGCAGGAATAAAATGTATGTTTATGAGACAAGAGTCAGATCCTAGAGAAGTGACATGTCTCAACTTTGGGACACACAGTAAATTTCTAGGTGAACCAAGATTAAAGCATGTCATCTTTTATCTACAGACTTCCCCACCTCACTTGACTTACCTTGGTAGGCTTTCTCAAGAAAAATAACTATATAAAATGGAAATAGCCACTGGAATAGAGAAAAGCAGGTGCCAAAAATAGTCCAATACTTACCTTTGACTACCAGCCTGGCTGACGAAAATGCAGAACCAGCAGAGTTGATGACAAATATTGAGTACTGGCCAGCATCTGCCTTAGTGACGTCGCGAATTTCCAGTGAGTGGAACTCCTGTTTATCAGTCTTCAGGATGCGATCCGAGGCCTTTAACGGCTGTCCATCTTTGAACCAATAGAGACGAGGCTGCGGGTACCCTACGAGGAGCAGTTACAGACATGGAGAACAGAATGTATTGGCAACATCGATTTGGGAGCATCTCCAAACAAGCAGATCCTTCTGAGCAGGTGCCAAGGAATCTTAAGCTCTGCCCAGAGATGCTGTTTCAAGGATTTACCCAATTAGGAATTGCTGCAAATTAATGAAATTCTATTTATCTGTTAAAGTTCTTTCCTGTCTCTTCAGTTTCTGGTACTCCCCATATTGGCTGCATGTACAAATGCCTTCCTGGTTGGAAAGGTAACACTTAGGTCTGATTTGCAACGTACATGAAGAGAAAAGTTGAAGGCAAAACAGTTCACATCATTTTTATAGGCAGCAATTGGAGAAAACAGGAGAATCCCTACCTCTCCCTACCACAGTCAACACCAGGAGGACATTTTCGTAGTTTTATGTTGTAGCAGCAATCCCCTCATAAAGTAAGGCAAGTCCAGGACTGTTTCATTTATTAAAGAGACTAAAGGACACCCTTGCTATCTTTTTTTATTCCTTATTGCTCCTCCGTAACTAATGTGCTCAGAGAATTACAGGACTCAGTTTTCAGAAGTGTATGCCTGTAATTATGCCTGGAGACATGGACACAGAATGAGACACTTAATCTGCCTGAGTCTGCTGCAAAAGTCAATGTTCATCAGCATGAACACATTCTTCCAGCTGTTTTGTGCAAATGTGGTGCAAGATGCACAGCCGGGGGTGACAACTGCAGAAGAGCACATCAGAAAACCTTGTCCAGCATTTCAACCTGGCAGCAAACCTGGAACAACTGACAGTGCTGCGGGCTCCCCTCACCTTTCACCTTCAGGTGAAATTTAGCCAGTGATGCTCCAGGTGCCACATGTATATCATGAAGCTCATCGAAGATCTGGGGCAATTGCTCCTCCTCAGTGGTAGATTCCTCCTGTTCTCGGCTGAGAAGCAATTAAAATTAGAAAGAAGAAAGTCAGCAAGCCAGAAAAGGGTTAGGAATCAGAATCACCTATTTTAGGTTAATTCAGTTTGTGGGTTTTGTCATCATGACAAGAGATTCAACAGCATATGACATTAAAAGTAATGGAGTGACACCATGAAGACATATCCAGGCTAGCCTGAAGGCAGCCAGAACAAGTTTGCACATGATAAAGGTCCAGCTAGCTGTTGCAGTTATTACATCTCAGCTGATCTGGCTGTTCCTTTGTGACATTAAACTGGTCCTGCTAGATACAGCAAAACCAGTCTTGACATAGATATACATATTGATCTTATCAAATCAGAAGTTAGAAAGAGCTAGAGTTCAATATTTTACCTTGAAATATATTCTTTGGCACTGTAGTAAGAAGATGTCTCTGTTGCATCTGCTGCTGTCTCATAGTCAGTGCTGGTCACTGTTAAATGGAAAAGGAAATGTTTTCTATAATCTGAGCTTTGAAACTATTTTTCTTACTATAACTATAGTTTCCCTACTAATTTAAGTGACTGGCAGGTCGATTTCACACTGCTACTGCAGCAGGATCCCACATGTCCCTGGATGATGGCAAACACCTCTGTTTATCTGAAAAGCTTTGCTCTGAGCCTTGCCTTGGAGTTGGCAAAACCCAACTGAACACACGAGGTTTGCAAATGAAACATTTTGTGGGCAACACATTACTTTTTTTTTTTTAATATAAATGGTGTTTTTCTGGAAATAAAGTTTATCCACCTCTCAGCAGGACCCCTTCCCTTTGTTTTTCTACAGTGATTTTGAGACTTACAGTCCACTCGAAGCTCGGCCTTGGTTGATGCAACTCCCATGTTGTTTTCAGCAAGGCAACGGTAAACACCCATGTCAGTGGGGACCACAGCTGTGATGATCAGCTGATGGCACCCTTCCTGGTCCTCATTGATCATGTAATGATCGTTTTCTTCAATAGCTTTCCCATCCTTGAACCAGCGAACTGTGGGGAGCGGTTTGCCAACAACAATGCAGTCAAAGCTGACTGGATATCCATCTTGTACCTCTTGGTTTTGGAGCTCAGTCATGAACACAGGAGCTAAAGTCAGGGTAGTTAGGAGAGAAGAAAGAAAAACGTGGTTGTTTTAAAAGATGTATTTTAAGAGCACTGCTGCCCAGTGCCTGAAGACTTCTGGTTTCTAGGTTTTTTAATTGCAGAGTGGTATCTTTTCTCTATGAAAACAGTCAAGAAGAAACTCCCTGACAAACACGATGAAGGTATTCCATAACACCATAAGCATTGCAATACCACAGCTGCAAACTATACATTACCTCTGTTCCTCTCCTTGCTGAAATGTCTTGTCTCCCTCAGGACTGATCTGAAACCCATTTCATTTATTTAAGTATAATAATCATAGCATTTATGGCCATATTATTGTAGTAGGGGACATTTCTATTGTGAAAAGCAGCTTTGTAGATAAGTCAATACTTTGCAACCCCCTCCTTCATCACTAGCCTCCCTCCTCTCCCTCAAAATGAAAAAGAATAAAAAATTCATCAGTTTTTCCAGAAGTGTAAAGTTTCCAGAAAAATATCTGCACGAAATGAAAAACAAAGGCTTTTTGGAAGTTATTTGTGAGGGACAGGATAACATTCTGAGCTGCTCCAGCTATCTTTTCCAAAGAATAAACAGGTTTGCTTCACCTACCTGTATCAGAAGTTAGCAAAGGTGGTGGAGGTCTCACTACTGGTGGTGCAAACTTCCCATGGGTGGGTGGTGTTGCCTTCCCAATACGCAATTCAATTTTTTTAGGGCCTTGTTCCAAAATGTCGATCTCCACGGGAATTCCCAGAGCACCAAACATCTCTCTGAATCGAGTGGCGGCAGCTTTTGCCTCAGACAAGATTTCAAACTTGATGTAGATGTACTGGTCATCCTCACGATACGTCTGATGGTCGACCACCTCTATATCCCCTTCATCTGCACTGACAAAGAGCTCTTCCTCCACATCAGATATCTCTGTTGAGATCTTGGCTCTGAAGAGTCTATGAAGTCTCCTTCCTGCTTTACGGAAAGCATCATCCAGCTCACTGCCAGATGAGCTCTCTGTCTCACTGTCAGTGCTTTGTTTAACCTGCTTCTCCTTACGAAGAACTTGAGGTTCCTGAGTGCCGATAACCACCTTAGCACTGTGTGAAACCTTGCCAAATTTATTGGATGCTTCACAGGTGTATTTACCTGCATCTTTCCTGTCCAGGCCAGTGATAATCAAAGAGCAGGTCCCATCACTGTAATTGTCTATGTGATAGTAGCGACCATCTGAAAGCTCTTCCCCGTCTTTCAGCCAACGGACTTTCATGTCAGTTTTGCTGTGGGCCACACACTCAAGGTGGAGAGTGCTTCCAGGCTCACCAGAGAAATCTTTGAAGGTCTCAGTAAACACTGGGCACTCCTGTTGCTTGATCTCTTTCCTGACTTTGTAGCCTTTGAAAGCAGCCTGGATCTTCACAGCAGCCTTGTTCATGGAAGGATCATCTAAATCTGGCATTTCTGGTTCAGCTGGCTTAGCAGCTGGGGCAGCCACAACAGTCTCCACACTGGATTTCTCCCACTGTTTCCATAATTTGTCTGTGGAGATGGACTGAACCTTGCTAGTAACACTGACACTTGTCTTCCCAGCTTTCTTGAGGTAGTTCACCAGTGAAGGAGTCCCAGCTCTAGACTCATCGTCTGAGCTTGTGAAAGAGAAATCTGCTTCTCCTGTCCTAGCCAGCTCATCACACGTGGAGTACTCCTCTGAGTAATAGTGAGACATCTCTGCTTCCTCCTTCCTCAACTTCTGAAGCTTCTCGTCCTCTTCAGGCACCTCACTGATGGAATCCAAGGTGGGCTCCCGGCTCATCCGGCGTTTCTTGGCCAGGGCTTCCCACAGGAGGTGAAGGTCTCCCTCCTGAGCAGCCTCAGGGGGCAAGCTGGGCTGGACATGGCCATCCACCAGGTCTTCTGGTTGGCTTGCAGGGGATGCTTCCCTGGCGATCTCTTTTAACATTGCAACTGTGGGAACTGAGGAGAATTAAATTGATAAGATGTTAAAAGTCTGTGAGTAAGCTCTAAGAAAGCACATGGAAACGTTATTCTAAAGCCTAGGCAGAAGAATATCAGCGGCATTTAACTAAGCGTTCTGTTGAGAACAAAATGTGAAATTAATCTAACTGGACGTGGCCCTGGGCAACTTGTTCTAGGTGACCCTACTTTGAGCAGGGGGGTGGACTACACTATCTCTGGAAGTCCTTTGCAACCTCAACTATCATGTGATTCTATGCATGTGCATAAAACATGGCCAAACAACTTTTTTTTTTTCTTCCTTGCACATTTGAACCCAATAAACAAATTTCTGCCCTTTTTGAATGTTGCAGTCAATGAATATCTGGTTAAGACTGTCAGTGGAGCCTGGAAAGCTATTCCAGGCTCATCCTATCTTACAGCTAGACAGGGCTTCACTGACTGGCT
The DNA here is from genome assembly GCF_047370975.1 of Nipponia nippon. NCBI lineage: Eukaryota > Metazoa > Chordata > Aves > Pelecaniformes > Threskiornithidae > Nipponia > Nipponia nippon. The sequence goes on from NW_028262290.1 coordinate 164,343,463, forward strand.
TGAATAGATTTCCACTGGTTGTAATGGGAGCAGAGACTCCCACTTCATATGGAGGAATCTGCCTGTAGATACTTTGGTTTAGATGCATCTGAATCTGAAGGTTGTGACTCACCCTCTGGGACAGACTGACTTGCCTCTGCATAGGGCCCAGTGCCATTTGAGGTGCTCCAGGCTGTCTGGGACATCCACATGTGGCTCTCAGATACAACACAGGATCTGTGAGTGCTCTGGGTCCCTCTAGAGAAGGAGGTGGAAGCCAGGAGTGATATCCTGAAGTGCCTCAATAGCACTAGATGCCTTTCTGTGGGCCACTGAATCCCACTGTAGGGGCACAATTCAGCTTCCTAAGCACCGTGACCCAAAGCCATTTGGAATGTCTGGGACAGGGGGCTGGCAGATACCATGCAGAACACATGAAAGAGCCCTTACTTTCTGAAGTGGCAGCTGAAGGCTGGGCAGAATACCCTAACGCATCTCAAAAGGCACCAGAAACCCATGTAGAGACAACTGTATCACACCTTAAATATCTGACTCAGGAAAACCTTATCTGAGCAGCTCAAAGCTGTTAGGGATTCAGAAACATACTGGGCAATACCGAACAGGAAGACAATGATTCTTTGTGGATTGTTATCACAGCCTGTAAAAGAAAACGAATTCCGGTCCAAGCTGTGGAGACGCCCCTGGATGTTCATAAACAGAACTGATTTAACATCACAGGAATGCACTGTCTGTACCTTCAAGACACAAGCTGGCAACAGATTTGACTTCTGGAGAAACCATGCAGGTATACGTGTCCTGATCTTCAGGTTTAAATGCATGAATAATGAGTATTTGCTTTTTTCCATCAGAGAGGATCTCGTATCTCCCTCCAGCTTGTATTTGTTCTTTTCCTTTGAACCATGTCACTTTCTCTTCAGTTTCACTTGATAATTTGCACTCCAAGCGAGCCACCTCCCCTTCCGAGACTGATCCTCCCACCAAAGGATGGGTGACTGTAACTGGAGGCTCTGTAATTACAAAAAAGTTAATTAAGACAAAGAACATATCATAATCTGGCTTTAAGGCACTCAAGATCACTCTATAAAATATCCAAGCATCCCATCCTTCATTTATACATTTTTTAGCTGTTGTAGACAACCAAAGAAAAAAAAAAAAAAAAAGACTGGCAGCATCCAAAGTTTGCACTTCCAAAGATAATATCAAAATAACTTTACAAGCTCTCCCAGTGGTTAAACCAGCTCCATTTAAATATATACATGCAAAAGTGGCTGCATTTTTCACATTCCTGTGTTTATTTGCTGATCTTCCTTTACCCATCACCAGTATTCAAGCAGTCCTACAGATTCTAGAAGATCTTAATGTTTAGAAGTGAAGCAGTTGTGAGGTGAGACAAGAAAGAAACAACAACAACAAAAAAAAAAAAGAGATTATTAAAAGCAGCATTCATCCCAGTCTTGAAAGTAAAATATATTTTTCTTTTTGCACTAGCTTAGGAAGAGTAAAAATTCTCCAAAAAAGCATAAAGAATTTAAAAATAAAAATTCTCTGTATCTTCTTTACTTTAGAAGGAGGCCTGACAATGGCATGCTCTTTGCATGACAGCGATACTCAAAATGAAGTCAAGACAAATGCATTAAACATGGAGATGTTAACTGGGATGTAAAGCACACAGCTGAGTTCCCAAAAGCAGCACGCTCCTGAGCGTGATCTGCCTCTCTGCACACTTCACCAGGGTGAGGGGACCCCTGCCCAAAATGCCTTGGGTTTGTTGTAGACAAAGTCAGCATATGCAGAGTTATCAGGGTTCAGCACTGGCAGCTGTTATCCTGCAAAAACATCATTGCATGTCTGAGCCTTAAACAAAAGAAGATTTTTTTTATTATTATTCTCACTTCGAGGAATTTGTTGGGCACTCAGCTATCACAGAAAGAGTTGCAAGAAAAGAAAGATTGAGGGAGTGGCTCTCCATCCCACTGTAGCTTCCAAAGTTTCACCAACAGACAGCAAAGGAACTGTGTCCTCCAGAATTTCTTTGTGGGGTTATTGAAAAAGATACACAAATAATATAAAGAAAGAGAAAGATGGGTGAAGAAGACAACACTGCCCACCCACTGCATTGGTTCCAGGGTCTTGGTTACCCTGAATGCATTCCAACATGCCCCTTTTGACTCATTCCATCCTAACTCCACCAGAAAAGAAACTCATGGTGACCGGACAACACATGGATGCAGTGCAGGCTGCAAGACAGCTTGATGCAGTTTGAAGAAAATAAGTGTTGAGTACTAACAATGCAGCAGGTTTTGTTCGTAGCAGCCCAGAACAATTTTTCCAAGCTCTTTCTCCTCTATTGTGTTGGCAGCAAAGCACTGAAAGACGTTACAGAGTGAACTCTTCCAGGAGATGCCTGGAATGGGTGAAGCAGGCATGCCATGCAAAACACAAGGTCTACAGCAGCTTGCAGTCCTCCATGGGGGCATCTCTCCATTCTCACCTAGCCGCACCATCTGAGGGAAGTGCACCGGCTCGCTGGCCCCAACTTTGTTTATAGCCGAGACGCGGAATCTGTAGGGTTCACCTGGGGTGAGATCGTCCACCATAAACTCCGTGTTTTGAATAATGCCCTTGCTGCATGACTGCCAGCCAATACCTGGGATTTTCTTCTCCACATTGTAGCCTAGAATGTCACAACCGCCGTCGCTCAGCGGCTTGTACCAAGACAGAGTTACAGAGTGGCTGTTCTTACTTAAAACTTCTGGTTCTTCAGGTGGATCAGGGTGGGCTGAAGGCATAACAGAGGTCCCGTGATGTAAGACACGAGCAATAATGCTTTATACTAAAACAACCAAGAGCCTTCTACAAGCAATGAGAAGAAAGAGCAACAGATTCAGTATTTGTCTTACTGTAAAGTTGAGTGGGTGCATGCCCGTGACCGCGAGACATACCTGCGCACCATTGAGTTTTCCCTTGTCTGCCCTGATCTACACTGCTAATGACAAACATTCATTTTCCAGCTGTCATCTCACATAATGTCACATATTGTTGTGATTTTTCCTTGCTGCTTTGTCCCACCCAGCTCCAAATAAAGATGACCCTACTCTGTCCATATTATCAAGGACCTTAGCTGAAAACTTCAAGTACATTTGGGCCTTGATCATATTTATTTCAGGTCTGGCCTTAATAGAAATCATGTTATTGTTGGACCACAGAGTAACTCTAGTAATTTAATAGCAAGTCACTCAATTTCTGTGAGATTGCTATATATGTCACAGCATCAAGGCAATAACAAATAAATACATAATGGGAATGGTCTGGTGTCCTACCAAATTGCCTACTGACGATCATACTCAGTACGTTGGAAAACGTTCCTCACTTAATTTACACTTCGGCTTAGAAGACAGAAATAATTTTTTTAGTCTTCAAGTTCAAGGCATTTACCAAGTAAATGACCTGCCACAATGTACCAATCCAACAAATTAAAGGCAAATAAGGTCAACAGAGAGTTCTTTAATTCTGGACACCACAAACATAACATAAAACCTTCTTTTCTCTATTTTCAGCCAAATTTCATACAGAAAAATCTATCACCAGGAGGGGTTCATGAGGATAATATTTTGCAGCTCCTGAAATGTAGGTGCCCAAAATAAGATAACGCTGTTTTAAATCCATCAACAACCAATTTTTTTTGTGGAAATGACTGGAATATATCAGAGATCTCTCAAGTCTCAGAAATCATTAGACAGACAGACTACCTGTAATAATTTAAAGAATGGATGGTCAGTCAGTGTCTCTTGAACATCTTGACTATAGTGTACAGCTAAAACACATTGCAATTATCTCATAACCATCACTGGGGTTGTGCTTGTGTGACCATTGCTGGGTGACCCACCTATCCCACTGTGGGAAGGAGCCAGACCTTGGGTGCTGGCAGGGACATTGATGAATCATTGGTCTAACCTGCCCCACGAGGGAATTGGGGAACTGTCATCTTTTCTACTTGTGAAGTACTCCAAGAGCTATTAACTCTTGTATCTCTGAAGTACAAGGTGTGTGTTTCATGGCTCTCACCCACATAAAGATTTTAATATGCAACTCATTAATCTGGAAAACTGGTTGCCCTGCACTTGAGTAGATTAGCAGATTTCAAAGGGTTCTCTGCTGCTCTGGATAATTTTTCCATGTGCACTCTAGTTCAACTCCCTGCCACGTCCATGTTTGCTGAGAGTGATGTTGAACTCTGAGTAAGTTGATTGCCTTTAGACTCTATGTTACATTTTACAAAAGACTGCAGCTAAAGAAAGCTGGTGAACATCTCTACCACCACTAGCCTGATATAATTTTCTTCTGATGAGGTAGAAGACTATTTCTGGTCAAAGAACAAGTTGCCCAGTGGCATCTTCTCAGACTAAGAACACTAGTTTGGGACATGCAAGGCAAAGAGAAAAGAATCAGTACAAAGATTAGAAAATTCAATGTTGTAGCTCAATACCAAAGTCTGAGGTTTCAAGTGCCACTGGGCTAGAACGACAAACTTACCTATAACAGATAACTTGGCTGATGCAATTGCTTCCCTGGAAGCAAAGGTCACCTCTCCAGAATGATGCGGTTGGGCTTTTTTCAGAATAAGTTTGTATTTGTTTCCATCTGCTTGTACCTCCCAGTCCTCATCTGACTGGATCTCTGTATCATTACTATACCAGGCAACTTCAGTAATTGGCACAGCTTCACTTAGGATGCAGCTAAATGTAGCTTTCTCCCCCGGCGAGACTTCCACATCTGTGAGAGGCTGCAAGATCTGTAGGCGCCATCCTGTAGATAAAAATAGGTAATCAAGTCCTCAGTTACAGAAACAAATACAAGCAAGAGACTTTGTGAATATTTATGTTGAAGCTTGGGACAGCCAGGCCTTGGAGACCAAGCAGATCATTAAAAGGGAGGTTATGTGTATCACTAGACCAGAAGGTATCCTTGGGGACTGAAACTTGGCAAAACTTTCAGGAGAAAAACCAACCTAACAGTCTTTCTTTCCCAAGTAGCAGAAAACCACAGTGGAGATACCATGCTATGCCTTGAGGATGGCTGTTCTTGTACTCTTAAAAGGGGTTCTGATCCCCACAGGGGTCTCCAGTAATAGCATAAAATACAAAGATGCAGAGATAATATTGTTGCTGATATAACTCTCATCTCTAAATCCCTGAAGTACCTACAAACACAACCCAACTCATCAGAATAATGACAGCTATAAGGCAGTCATTTGCTGCTAACTCATTGCCAACTGGTGCTGCTTATATCCGTCTCATGGCATACGGAACAAGAAAAAAAGGAAATTGTAACACATGATCCATTTGTTTTGTGGGGAGAAGATTTGGGTAAGAAGCAAGCAACAAATGCAGCTTTTCCTCTCTGCTACTCGTCATATTTTCCTAGTTCATTTGCCTTTTCCAACCAGAAATTTAAGCCTCCCCACGCACATGTGCCTCAGTTACCTTTCACCGTCAGGAAGGCCGAGGTCACTGCATCACTGCACATAAAAGTCACCCTGCAGCTGTCCTGGGGAGTTAAATTCTTCAGCAGCAGAAGATGCCTGCGTCCATTTTCAAAGTAAACCATCTCAGTGTTTTCTGTAGTTTTGGCAGGTTCATCGTCAATCAGCCAGTTGTAATTGTAGCACTCGGGCTTGGAAAGATAACATTCAAACAGGGCTTCCCCTCCTTCCACGGCTTCCACATTCTCCAAGCCCTGGACAATGCTGTTCTTGGCTAACAAAGAAGGACAACGAACAGTATTAATTGTTTGGCTGTGTATATCTGAATATTAACAAGCCTTGGAGCACTGGATGATTCCCACTGCTGGAAAGCTGATGGAAAGGATGTAGATGTGATAAACTCTGCTTGTAGGTTTAGTTGTTGATTTCAGCCATGCTCTAACGCAATTCTATATTTAAAAACATTTTAAGTAGTGAGATAGTTTAAAAATAACGATAAACCTCTAAGACCTCTAACATTTCATCTAGACTTCCTCCAGAAACCTGACTTCTGTTTTTACAAATAAAGAAAAAAATGTTGGTGTTTATGTGAGTCGGGCCAATAGTTGATAGAAAGGGATAGCTCAGGAAGATAAAGTATAATCAAATTCCTTCCGTCCCACAGCAGGAGACATTTCCCACAGATCTCCCAGGCAGCACAATTATCACCACAATTGGGGAGATGTGAATCCACTGACAGCTCATGATAAAATCTTGCTACCTTTCATGCAAAGCAAATATGAGAGATTATTATACCTGGCAAAGCTATAGTGACTATCATCTAAGTTAAAAAGTCTGCCTCTAGGAAACACAAAATGTTAAAATCTGTATTAACAGTATTTTGAATAGTAAATTTCTGAATTATTACAAAAGCTCTGTGATAAGGTATTAAGTTTATTTTCTCATGCATGTGTGGTCAGAAACATGCACATATCGCCACACTCCATTTGCCCGCAGAGTCATGCATCAGTTGGCATTTGTACATAAGCAATCAGCCTGATGTAAAATTAAATGTGGGCTGGTGCATGTGTATATAATTCGTGTTAGACCAGTTACATGGACATACTACATGCACAACAGTGGGAACATGCAGTTGAATAAACGGTCAGCATGATCAATAATATAAACCAATACCCTGAGACATTCCTGTTTAGATCTTTAGATCTCTATAATCATTATGTAGAACTGTTCTAAGAAAAAAAAAAAAAAAGCAATTTATTTAAAAAAAAACCAACAAAAACATGAGTTACTAAAAAATCCTGTCTTTTATAATATGATTCTATGATTTATATTTATAGAGAACAATGAAGGGTTTGTAAATCCTTGGAGAATGTATAATTTTGTTAGAACAAATCTCAGCTGTTTATTTGTGTGCTTTTGGAGCGCTGGTTTCTCTAACTATGAAAAGCAGCCGATTGGAAATCCTGCCTCCTCTGGGATGCTTTTAGATTACATTCATTAACATCTTTTTAAAACCCTAAAATAGAAAGTGTTTGTCAATGCAAAAAAGATTATAAATAAATAATACCCTGCTCTTCTGTACTCACAGCTCTGGTCAAAGAAGAAGGTATAATTGCCTAACAAACACAAATATTCAGAATTTACATCAGAACCATTGCTCTTACCGATCACCCTAATTCACCTGATGACCAAAACCAATAATTCCATACACAGCAGAAAAAAAAAAAATCAATATAAAATCCTAAACCTATTGATAATATTTCTATTTACTGTTTCTCAGGGCCTTCACAAATGCTGACGCCAAGTGAGAAGGTAATTCCTGAGTGATCAGTATTTGAAATAAGTAAAATACCAAGCTACCTTAGCTTAGCTGAAAATAAAATGAAATTCCACACTACCCATTAGCTACGGGTTTTAAGGCACACTGTGCGTAAAAAGCACTCTGTAACAGCAAAAAGTACTCTTATTACTCCTTTGGATCAACATTACATCTGTGATTTTACAATAATTCAGCAGGACGCAGCCCATTGCACTGATGTTCCAGTTCATTGTAGAAGAGGTATGATGCGTAAGTGGTGTAACAAGTGAGCGTTAGTTAGAACTAAGCTCCAGTGAAATGCTGCAGTTTCATATTCAATTCCCATTAACTCCCAACTACTTTTATCGTTGTTATCAGTACTGGCATGAACGCCAAAGAGCGGGTATCTGATGTGTCACTTATTGTGAGGTGCTGCCATGATTTTTCCACCTCTTTTATTTGGAACCCATGATAGTCTTCCTCTTTGGCTGGAAGACCTCACCTTGAACATCAAGTGCAGCCATCACTTTAGTGCCTTCAGCTTCACAAGAATAGATGCCAGTGTCTTCTGGTACCGTAGATTTAATTTTTAGCATGCTTACATTCCAGTCCTGATCGATAATCACTCGCTGCCCATCTGCATGTATTTCCTGATCATTTTTCTTCCATATGGCGTGTACTGGCCTAGAATATTGGCATATGAACTCTGCTGTGCCATCTTCATCAACAGTTATATCCTGCATGGGACTGACCACTTCAATGGTTGGATCTGTTAACCAACACGTCAGGAAGGACATGCATTAGTGGATCCTCATGGAAATCACAATTTAGAGAGTTTTGACAAGCACAGAGCCTGTGGGGAGCAAGCAGAGTGACAGTGCAAGCAGGAAGCTGACTGGGCACACTGGGGATTAGCAGTTTAGTCTGTGCTTGTGTCAGCATCAAGCAGGATTGAAGCAAAACTGGTACATTAGAATATAACTATCACGCCAGAAAATGGGCCACCAGCAATTAAAGCTTGTGCTTTAACAGCCCTGAACATGAACATCTGTGCAGAACATCTGCTGGGATTCCCTCCAGGCTTAGTTTTTCTCCCAGCGTTGCTGAAATCCTGTAGACTAGGAAGCGCTGGATGCGAAACACTTCTGCTTCCCAGAATGTGGCAGGAGCGCAAATGTGAGAGAGGGGACTGCAATGGATGGGTTGCTGTAAGTGGTTCCCTGGAACTCTCAATCCCACATAGCAATAGGAATATGCCACAGACTCTACTGGAGGCTCCTTGTATGAGCAAACTGCAACACTCATTAGAAAGAAATGTAATATTCAAATGCAAACACTTATTCCTGTCCTGTGGTGGTGATGGCTATGTGTCAGGAGTCATTGGCAGCACGAGGAGCAAAGATTCAGGACAATTGTAACAAAAAAATGGCACTTCACAGGAGACAGGTACTTATTGTTTTGATTAACCATGTGTTTCTCTGCAGCAGAGACGTAGTTTGGGGAAAAATAATATGATTTCCTTACAGATCTAGAGATGCAGCACGAACTATTGCAATCTCAGATTGAGAGCCCATAAAATGCTAGAGCAGCTGGATATGCAGCTCCTTTGAAGAAGGCGAGATCCATGAGGCTGCTTTTAAGCATCCAGTCTGTCTTTTAAAATACTAGTTCTGCTTCTTGGGAGGCAGCTGTAGGGCACAGTAGATATATCCAACCTCAAAATATTGTGAGCTTCCAAAGCAGTCAAGGAGTCCCTCCTGACATGTCAAATTGGACCACCTGCATACAGCCACAATATATATGCTAAAAAGAAAAATCTCAATGAAGTCTGAAAATGGAAGTCTCTCTGCAACATCCTTCTCAGCAGAACTATACCATCTTCCCCAAAAAATTGCTAGGGCTACAATGGGACGTAAAAAGATGACAGTCAGAGAAAGCTGATATATGTCCTTATCTTTCAAATAGTTGTTCTGGTCACAAGCCAGCTAGAATAAACTACACTGGACCTCTGACTAGTATGCTCCTCTTGAAACTGGTACATCAGGTTGAGGATTTGAGATGCTACTAGCAGACCATGGGAAGCAAAGATAGTTTTGCAAATGACTTTTGGAAACTTGTTGCAAGGCTTGATCCTGCTCTCTAAGGCTCCCTCTACCACTCTGTGTGTCTGCATGTGTGTTTATGGAGAGGAGGCATCAACGGCAGATCATGGAGATGTCTTGGGTACATCAGGACTGAAGAAGCAAGAAGGTATCTGTGCAGCTGGGAAGTACAATACCGTCTCCTTTCATAAGATGCAGACATGTGCTCCGCACAGCAAATGTCACCTGTGGTCTTGGAGAAGGAAGGTGTCCTGGTTCCACTGCCCCATTGGTCTTTGCCACTGCTACGCTAAGACCTTGGTGACCCATGCGGAACGGCAGAAAGCTCCTTGGGACTTAGGAGCTAACGTGTACACTGGGGCCTGTAATCCTCACCCTGCCCAGAGGGGTCAGAAGAAGGTGGCAGCTCCTTCAAACTTTTCCATTTCCCCCCCACCCATATGTGAAGACGCTGTCATGCTCGGCCACTGAATGAATGCAGTTGTAGGGCAATGACATTGCGAAGGCCCAACAAGAAAACCTGTCATGAGATTCCACATATTATAGAATATATCCAGTTACAAGCATACCTTACACCATGAGAATGGGGCACATGGAACAGAGAGAAAGACAACTTGTTCCTTGATGAAGAGCAAGCCACGGATAGCTAGATTGACTGAAATATATCTAGTTTAAAGACAGATCTATTTTTAAATTTATGGACTAAATAAGGTGCATGAAATTGGCTGTTAATACAAGCACAGTCAATTTTACTAGTATTTTACTTTCCTATTAAATAAAGTGTTATTGAGCACAGTGTAACTGGGGTGTTTTTAAATACCTTTCTCATCCTATTCCAATTATAGTCATGTGTCATCCTAATCCAATTATAGTCACATACACTACTGTGATTCAGCTTCACATTAAAGAAATCTTGCCTTAATAGAAGCACAAAATATCCACATACATATGTGTACTAGCATGAGCTGTGGGGTTGGACTAGATGATCTCCAGAAGTTCCTTCCAACATCAACGATGCTGTGACTCTCTGAAATGAAAACTTCTCAGGAGCCCTTTATTTGATTGAGTCGAATACCTAACAATGCATTTATTTTTCATTTATATTTTAGGCCCACTGGAGTTCTTTGGCTAGAGAGCTCAGAACCAGGTTCTGTCTCTGAAAATGTGAAACTCAAAATTGATAGAAATGGACGTGGGATTTGTGGGGTTTGCACACTGTGCTGTTGCTGCATCATTCTGATATTAGGAAGAAGTGATTTGGCATTTTGTCTTTGCAGAGAGTTAAATTTTCTGAATGTACGAGGGACACATTATACAGAGAAGGAGACTTCAACCACTGACTACAATTCTATATTGTGGCTCATTCCTATTATAGTAGACAGTTATAGCATGGGGTAGATTTTAATAAAGAACTCTTAACCCTTTATATCTCCATATATACAAATCCCTTTTCTAAGCAAGGAATAAGTGTTACTTTTGCCTGAAAAACAACAACTTTTCCCAATAGCTATAAAAGGACTGGATGTGAAGGAGCTTGCTTTATCAAGTCTGGAGCTCAGTGTTATTTGCGGCTTGTGGCTACCCTTACCAAATGAGAAAAATATTTCTTCAACAGACCAGAAAGCTTTGCTAGTGCAGTGATGACCATTACTATTCTGGCAATCAACAAATGAGGCTCATTTTGTCGCTGTGTTACTGCAATGTCATATACCCTTTGGTTTCTAGGAAGATCTCTGGAGCCATCAATATAACAGCCCAAAGTCTTGTCTTGGGAACATACTGAGCTCAGCACCAGTAGCCCAGCTATGGAGCAGCACAGTGGTAATTTTGTGAATTTCAAGCTACATAATATTTTGTGGTATTAAAAAAACAGTTGAAGGGGGGACAAAAAAACCCCATGTGCTACCACAGTGGTTTATGTTCAGCTCTACTTAGATGTCACGTGAAAGCAGCAGCCCTGAACCTGCAACCCTTCCTCACCTGAACCACTGAAAAAAATCGATGTGGTTGTACCTATAAGACTTCTGGTGTAAGCATGGGTGACTTACAGAAGTGGAGGGTTGCAGGACACAGAAGAACTGTGAATTGATTTAGTAAGGGTAGCCTGGAAGGCAGAAGCACTAGCACACTGAGCAAGTCCAGAGGTGGCCATCTGTTTCTTTCTAACAACAAAATACCTTTGACTAATAATTTAGCTGAAGATATAAGGGACCCAGCTCTGAAGGTGACAGTGCCTGAGTCATGGCACGCCACGTCATTTAGGGTTAAAGTGTGGATAATCCCGTCCTTCTCGGAGATTTCAGTCACAAAGTTGTTGTGAAGGGGAGATCCATCGAGCCACCACTGCACGTTCTTCACGCCCGGGTGCGAGAGCTCGCAGGTGAACGTGGCTGACTCACCCACAAAGACGTCTGTGTTCTTTAAACCAGAAACTATGACTGCTGCTTCTTCTGTATAACAGAGCAAGAGAAGGTGCCAAAGGAAAACAAAAGCATAAACATATACGTGTCGCTTCCTGCAGAACTAGCCCAAGCAACAGTGCAAGTTGTCCAGGAGAGTTAAACTTGTAATGCTGTTCCAGGGAAAAAAGAGCTAAAATTTTCTTTAAGGGATTTAGAAACCACCTTCCGTCCTTCACCTGCTTGCAAGCGCAGTGTGTGTGTCTGCAAATGCTGTTTCATTGGGAGGAAACTCTGCTCCACGACCAGGTCATGACTGGCTCTCCTGTGCGTTGCAACCATCTGCACTGGCATTGTATGAGGTGGGAGGCAGAGAGGTAGCTTAAGATTTAAATGTTCACTTACAGTGCTTTAAAAGAGTAATAAGAATAGCAACAATAATAGAAGCTGTAATCAGTAATAACAAGAATTTCAGTATTTTTTACAACCACTGCTCCAAGCAAATAGTTTTTCAGCAGTACCACCATCTGCTACAATACACCGTACGGTCAGTACTTTGACCTACCTTAACTTACAAACATTAGTCCAACCTCAGCCTGGATGTCAGTGTTTACATCTTCAGTGAAGTCAGGAAAGAAATGAATGGACTTTCAATTGTTTGCATCTGAGACAAGTTTGGCCAGTTATGGTCAAAGATTTTTGAATAAGAAATCCAGGCAGCAAAATCCCACATTTCACCTTACCTTGCACATACACAGAACCTGTGGTGATCTCGTATCCAGTGCTACAGGTATAATCCCCACAATCATCAGGCTCTACACCATGGATGATCAGCTCAGCAATGCTGCCTTTCAGCTTCATCTCGTACTTGTCACTGGGCTGAATGACCACCCCTCCTTTTCTCCACTCAACGGGGGCATCCGGCTTGGAGATCTCACAGCGCAAGACAGCTGTTCCTCCTTCTTCCGACTCGACATTTTTCAGCTCTTCTTTAAACAGCACAGGTAGTACTGCGGTGGAGAAGCAACTGCATCAGTGACAGTGCTCAGAGCTGAGAAACTTGCTTGCAACTTCTCTGCCTTAGCAGTTCCCATCTTTCTGAACCCACAACTTGCCTGCTGGCAAGGCCAAGCCCAGAGCAGGACTTTGAGTTGTATCATAGACACTCATGGGGATCAGTGGCTGATACTGTGAGGGTGTCCACTGGTGCTCCATAAAGGATTGCCATAGGTCACAGGAGCTCTAAGGGCATACCCACAATTTTCAATGTAAGCAGTTAGAGGCACAACAGTGCCAATTACAGCATTTGGACATTTAATCGCTGAAACCACACACTCTGAACAGGAGCCGGTTTTGAGAACTAAACTCAGGATCTAAAAGCATGATCTTGTTACTCAAATCAAAAGACACAGCACTCAGTATAAAATGAATAAAACTATAAGTTCCAAAAACGTAACCACTAGAAAAAGGCAGAGAGTCACAATTCTTGGGCTGCTCAGACACAAATAGGTATAATGGCTCAATTTAAAATGGGCTTGTTCTAGGTATGGTGAAATACTCCGGTCTCTTATTGTCAGGCAGCAGGCAAGTTTTCTAACTGCTTTTGTACATAACCTTCATTAGCAGCAGCTGCAGTTTTGCTCCCAGCTCTCGTAGTGAGATCAAAACTGCAACTGCAGAAATAGAATTGGGTTTAAAAGGCACTAAATTCCTCTTTGAAGAACAGATTGTGGATCAAACCCTTTTCTGCAGTTGTAATTCACAGATACAGACTGTTAATGATAATTCAGTGATAAAACTTCCTTATCACCCCTATGGAGAGCAGCCACAGGTGCCTTCAAGCAAGGCTTCTCCTACCTTTGACTTGCAATGATGCAGTGGTCTGCTGATCCCCTGTGTCGCACGTATAATCGCCAGCATCCTGAGCCTCAGCATCATAGATGAAGAGCTCGACATGTGTCCCCTCTTGCCGGATCTCATACTTGTCACTTGGCTGCAGCACCGTATCTCCTTTCCTCCACTCTACGGGTGCAGTGGGTTTTGTCAGCTCGCAGTGCAGCATGGCTGTGCCCCCTTCCTCCACCTCCTCATTTTTCAGCCAGTGTTTGAAAAGCACGGGCAGGGCTTGAAAGGGGGAATGGTGCAAAGAGAAAAAATTCATGAACCAAAAATAGAAAATGGAGGAATGTTTTATTTTTAAGGTATTGACAATGCCATTCATGAAGTTCATGCACAAGTCTGGCTGCATTTACCTAAGGAGAGCTGCCGGGGCAGGGATGCCTGGGTCTAAGCCAGTCAGAGGAGGAGGAGGGAGAGGAGTTAACCAGCAGGAAAAATTTCAGTTCTAAAGGAGCTGCATATCTCTCCCCATATCCTAGATTTCTTTTCACAAAGAATTCCCAACTAACTTCAGTAATAAGTTCTGAAGCCCAGATGGTTTTTCATCCCCAAAATAAAACCACGGAACAGGATAAAAGCACTCAAAGAACATACACCTGCAGACCTGAGGCTTCAGATCATGCAGCCAGGGATCAATTACAGAATAATTAAGGCTGAAGGGACCTCTAGAGGTCCTCCACGGATGGAGATTCCTCTGCCACTCTGGGTCCCAGTTCCAGTGTCTGACCACCCGTTCATTGTGAAGGGCTGGGTTTTCTTCCTAATGTGACTTTCTTTTGCTGCAGCTTGCAGTTGTTGACTCTCATCTGTTTACTGAGCACTCCAAGGAAAGTCTGTCTCTTTTCTGTAGACTCCCATTTGGTAGCTGCAGACAGCAATGAGGTCTCCCCTTCCCTCAACCTTCTCTTCCCCAGGCTGAACAAACCCAGCTATGCCTACCTCTTCTTATACTTCACGTTCTACAGCCCCCTGACAAACTTGGTGGCCTCTGCTGCGCTTCCTCCTCTACCTCAATGTCTGTCTTGTACCAGGGAGCTCCAAAAAATTGACATGCACACCTCTCACCACTGCTGAGCAAAGAGGAAATCATACCTTTCACCTCTAGTCTGGCAGTGGTCTTCCCATCAGCTGTGTGGCAGCTATACTCCCCTGAGTCCGCACGGTTCAAATCGTGAATGACCAGCGTGTGCACATTCCCCTCCTGCTTGATGCTGCACTTCTGGCTGGAGCGGATCACGGACGTGCCTTTCTTCCATTCCACTGGCACATCGGCCTTGGACACCTCACAGGACAAGTGAGCTGTGCCACCCTCCTGCAGCTCCAAGCTGTGGAGAGCCTTTACAAAGGTGACCGGAGCAACTGTGGGGAAGAGGGTACCAACACTGCTGCAACCGCCTAATCCAGCATCGCCCCCAGG
Source organism: Nipponia nippon (assembly GCF_047370975.1). Lineage (NCBI taxonomy): Eukaryota > Metazoa > Chordata > Aves > Pelecaniformes > Threskiornithidae > Nipponia > Nipponia nippon. The sequence goes on from NW_028262290.1 coordinate 164,358,560, forward strand.
TCAGAACTGGGTGCCTATAGTTACATTGTGAACCAGATCAAAGAGGAACAAACAAGATAAGCTATTGACATGGCCCATCTTTCAAAATCATTCTGTAGAACTTAACGGAAGTTTTTTTTCAGAGGTTTTGAATGTGTTTTGGAGTAAATATGATCAAAACCATCATAAGTAGGAGATTAATTCAGAGCATATTCTTGACATTCTTCAGCATTGATTCTGACATATCTTAGCTGTTTGTTTCAGGATAAGATGGATGTCTTCCAAGGATGTCTGCTATAAAAAAGGACTGAAACGACTAGCTCAGATGTATATATCTACCTCTTAAATGCCAAATTACCCAAGATTTCCAGAGGCCCTTCCTCCCAAATAAAATTCTCCAGAAGATAAAGCAATATTGACAGTGCTTACCAGTACCTTCTAAATCCCTCTTCCTAGGAGGTTGCTCACCTTGGACCGTTAGCTGTGCTGCTGAGGTGTGCTGCCCAACTTTGAAACTGATGGGCCCACAGTCTTCTAGTGTCACGTTCCTCAGGATCAAAGTGTGACGCGTCCCTTGGACTCTGATCTCATTCATTTCATTGGATTGCAGGGGAACATCCCCCAGGAACCACTGGGCATCCCGAGTTGTTTCTCGGGACAGCCTGCATTCAAACACTGCGTCTTCTCCTTCATACGAAGTGATGTCCTTCAGCGTCTCCACTATGGTTGCTTCTGGTTCTTTATGGAAAGGTCAACAGAGTTTGATATCTACTTTCAAGTGATGCTTCCTGGGTTAAACATTTCATTATGCTCTTTCTTGACAGTACTATATTATTTGAAAGAATGACCACAAAGCACTAAGCACTAAATGCATGGAAATGTAGTTACATGGGCATGTAATAACATATTACTTTCTTACAGATGCATAATGTGTATGTGTGCATATATATTATGCACACGTATATATGGTGGTCTATAAAGTATGCATGTTATACTGTATTGTGCCTATAATAAATATTTAATATATATTTATAATGCAATCTATGTATTGTGAAAACATTGTCAAGAGATTTTAGTGGGTGACATTAATATTAAACCACAACATCATTGACTAAAGACCCATTTCTGATTCCCTAGAGATAGCTGACCCAGTTCCTACCCCTCTGAAATCACTCTCGTCTCTGAGATCCCCATGATTCAATTTGGGCACAGGACAATGTTTAGCTGTCAAATTACTTAATCATGTGCCCCTGCCACAGTACCAAGCTCTTTTCTGCTCTTCCCCATGCAAAGCCCCACCTTTCACAAGCACAGCTGCAGTGGTTTGCTGGTCTCCTGTGTCGCACGTGTATTCCCCAGCATCAGCTTCACTCAGGTTGCGAATCATCAGCTCAGCCACGGGCCCAGCTTGGCGCATCTTGTATTTGTCACTTGGTCGCAGCACTGTCCCGGCCTTCTTCCACTGCACAGTGGCATTTGATTTTGAGATTTCACAGCTCAAAATGATGGTGCCACCTTCTTCGGCTTGCTGGTTCTGGAGTGGTTGTGTGAAGGTTACTGGCAAAGCTAAAACAGACATAAATCAGAGGAAAAAAAAATATCACGTTTCATTGCTGACTGTGTCTCTAAGTCTTGTGTTTAGTGAAACTGTGGTGGCATTCCAAATTTCATTCAAAATCAATTCCAAAATTACTTTAAAACCCAAACAAGGAATGACAGAAAGTGCTGGATTTCCAGGAGCGCTAAGCACTCTGCACTTCCCAAGAGTCACTGGGCACTGCACACACCGAACACTTCTGGGAATATGTTCCTTTACACAGGAGCGGTCACAGATGTGGACTCTGGAGCTTCTAAGTGCACGTATCTCCAAATGGATACCAAAGCTACAACTCAAAAGCCTATGCCTGATATCTGTCTTTTGGGTATTTGGTAGGGTGCATGGAGAAACATCATTATATAATGCCTCTCATTTGAAAACTGGACCCAGAAGAGAGATGAACTCTAGAAGTCTCTGCACTGATGTTTATCACTGATGGGTCAAGATGGAGTTTTGGTGGGTTGATTTACAATGTGCCACATGTAGAAGTTTAGTTCCTCAAGTCCAGTTCCCTAGAACAACCTTGGTGGCTCCACAGTTACAGCTGAATTGGTATTTACAAGGGAAGGAGATGGAGCTCTAGAAATCAGAGTGAATTCACAGGAACTGGGTGGCAGATGTCTATAAAAGGAAAGAGATCTGAAGGTGCTTGCAGATGATGCAGGAATGGATGGTGTATTGTGTGGGACAGCTGGGCAATGGCTGGGGTCAAGGCTTTTGTACAGTTGCATTTGCAGTGAAGGCATCCCATTGTGCAGCTAAGTCCTGCAGCCCCAGGGCTCTTAGGAGCCAGCAAAGGAATAAGTAGGAGAGAGGAATAATGTCTTTGTGAAGACCTAGTCTGTCAGACTGCATCACTGTTGATTCAGAAATCCTCATCACAAAAAAGGACCAGACTCACTGCCACAGTGTCCCTGAATCTTACCTATGGAACACGTAAACTAACCTAGAGCTCTCTAAAAGGTGAAGTGAAAGCTTTATGTCACATTTCACTACCAAGGATGCCATAGTTTGCTCATCGCCAGAATCACAGATGTAGTCTCCAGCATCCTTCAGCTGCAGATCGTGGATGAGTAGCTCCACAGCAGACCCCATCTGCTTCATCTCATACTTGTTGCTGGCTTGGAGCAAGACTGACCCTTTTTTCCATCTCACTGGTGCATTGTGTTTGGAGAGCTCAGCATGAAGGGTGACCGTAGAGCCTTCCTTGGCTTCCTGGTTGTTGAGTTTTTTTTCAAAGAGGGCTGGAGTGGCTGGGACCACACATAGAGACACAAATGGACAGCCACAATCAGAGGATCTGCTTATGGTACAAATATTCTGGTATCATTGGATCCTGAAGTTAGTGTGATAGCAGGCAGGTGCACGCCCTTCATGGGAGAGGCCTCAAGGGATATTTCAAAAGACGGCATTTCCACAAGAACCTTCTGGCTCCTCTTTGTTTTACCTGATCTTGTATCTCAGAAAAAGTCACATTAATATTGTATTTGTACCAGTACCAGAGTGGATTTTAAAAAATGGACATATTGGCACATTGCACCTATTTTTAAGACCCTAGGCACTAGAAGTATTTAGGTACCTTGCTCTTCAGCTGAAGTTTAGTGCCCAGGTGGGTTTGGGCACTTTGACCCTTGAGCACCATTTGCCAGGTGGGACTACAGCTCAAAGGACTGACGTGGTTAAGGATCAAAATGGTCTCATTTTAATTTTAGTTCCAGCCTTGTTTTTCTGAATGACCAGAAAGAGGCCCTTGGGTCTAGGATCAAGCAGTTACTGCGCTTGGGTCCCTCCGTGTTCATTGCTCAAGACACCACAGGACTTCACATAACTTCTGAAAGCAAAAAGACTCAGCTGCTTTATGCCAGCAAAGTACATCTACTGTCCTTGACTTCAGATAACACCCTCCTGCTAGTACTAAGCTAAGGAATTAGAACAAATTTCTCATCTTAAAAAAAAAAAAAAACAAAAAAAAAACAAACAACAAAACAACCTACCTTTAACAGTTAAAGTGGCTGTCGTTTTTTCATTTCCATTATCGCAGGTGTATTTGCCAGAGTCTTCTGGTTTTAAATTATATATCTTTAAGGTATGGATTGTTCCCTCTTGCCTGATTTCATACTTGGAGCTCGGGGAAATCACTTGGGTGCCCTTCTTCCACTCCACTGCAACCTTAGGCTGGGAGATCTCGCAGCGGAGGATGGCTGTTTCTTCTTCCTGCAGTTCTGTGCTCTGTAATTTCTCCTTAAAGACTGGAGGTGGCACTGAAATTACAAACACAGAAAAATCATTCACAGTCAACTTTATCTTGTTTCCCTGCAGTGTTAAAGCTACAGCTGAACAGTTAAGTATTAAAAAATACTTTAGCTTCTGTGTTATATATTGGGGGGTTAAAACAAGTGAATGGATTATGAAACCCACTCACAAATATTTGTTGAAGTTACTGAAATGCTAATCAAAAAACTTTACAGATGTTTTAACTGGCTCAGATGGGATGGGGACTTTGACCGGACCAACAGTTTCAGAGAGGGAAGGAGAAGGATGTTTGAGAATTTCTTCAAAATGGTGTTTAAAGAAAGAAAGACTTCAAAGAAGAAAAAGAAAAAGAAAAAGGAGAGTGACAACAATGAAAATTAGGTCTGTCGATTCATGTACTGGAACTACCCCAGTAATTTCCCTAGAAACCAGTTAGCTTCAGGACGCTGGTGATATTTCCACTTTCTATCCATAGTGATAACAGTGTATGAGACCACATTTGTACATCACATATGCTCTGAAGCACAAGTACCCTACTAACATGAGCTGACAAGGGGTGAATGGCGGACTTGAATTTACTAATAGCATAAGCAAAATGTTACCTGTTCTCACCAACGCCGTTCCTTTCCCACATCAGAGAGCCCTTACCTTTTACTGTGAGCTCTGCCGTCGATGTGTGGGGACCCACTCGGAAAGCAACAGTGCCAATGTCCTGCTCAGTCACCTTCCTTAATGTCAAGGTGTGAATCTTTCCTTTTTCCACTGAGATCTCATTCATTTCGTTATTTTGCAGAGCAACATCCTGTAGCTTCCATTCAACGTCCCTTGCATTCTCATGAGAAACCTGGCACCGAAATGTGACATCGTCCCCTTCAAACACCACCGTGTCCTTTAGGCCACTCACGATGGTCACGTCAGGCTCTGCAAACAGTCCATCAGTAGTCAAGCCATGAAAGGGAAAACACGGATCAAATCATAGAATCACCAAATAATATAGGTTGGAAGGGACTTCTGGAGGTCATCTGGTCCAACCACTGCTCAAAGCAGGGCCAGCTTACAGCAGGTTGCTCAACACCTTGTCTAGCTGAGCTTTAAGTACCTCCAAGGATGAAGATATCAACCTCTCAAATCACTTATTTCAAACTCTGCTGGTACGCTAGTTTCAGCATACTTGGTAACATGGCCAATATCTTTCAGTTAGTGGTTTTATTGCTTGCCCTTTCTCAAAGATACATTGCATATTGACTTTTTAATTACCTGTTTGATACATAACTGGGTGAATAAGGTGTGACTGCTAGATGCTAAAATCAGGAATTTAAAAATTGTTACAATTACACTTAGATATCATGAATAACATGAAAACCTGATCCCCTCTACTGTCTTTTTGCAAACTGAATTGCATATACTCAGTGCTGGCGCTCCAAACTGGCTGGGGATCTGGTTGGCTCTGTGCTTTCAGCAGGACTTACTGGATTAGTGTGAGCACAGGCCATTTGCGCTTCAGTCTGCTTGAGTCCTGCTTCTAGGACAGCTGGGCACCTGCAGACCTGTGCAAAGTTCATACAGATAGCCCACAACTGGCAAAAGCTGTATGAACCCCGAATCTGCTGGGCAATGCCAAAGGAGAAGCAGCGCAATCTTCATCTAAGCAAACACAGTTCATATTCATACAACTGAGGTCACCATCTGCACAAAAAAATGATGCAGCTGGGCATAATGTATGGAGTACCTATAATATCAAGTAGCCTGTAGAGATGCTAGCGGTGGTTGTTCCACTCCAGTGGTCCAACCTGAAAGCAAGCTCCGTCTGTAACGACATTAAGGCCAGATGCAGCTGCCATGTGACTGGAAGCTGGGGATGAACCATCTGTTCACTCACATGCATATGATGTCAAGCAAATATTTCAAGCCATGAGTCAAAAATTACAGCTGCCTTATCCTCTCCTGTTGACCAATTGAATTTTTGCTTCAGTGTATTCATCGAGCACAAGATTTTTTATGATACCCTTCCTATGCTCTGTGTTTATCGCAATAGTTTGTCACAATTTTTTATCACAATAGTAACAATAATGCTGCAAAATCTTAGCTTCGTAAAGTGAAAATCCCCTTGTCCCAATAAACGGGTCTTGCCTTTCACGGTCAGTTTTGCAGAGCTCTTCTCATCTCCAGCCTTGCAGGAATACTCTCCGGCATCGCTAGGCTCCAGGCGGTGAACGCGCAGCTCGCGGAGGGTGCCGTCCTGCCACATTTCGTACTTGGCGCTTGAGTGAAGGACGACTCCATCTTTCCTCCACTCCACTTCTGCTTTGCTAATGGAAATCTCACAGCGCAACCTGGCCGTTCCTCCCACTTCCACTTCTTCATTCTTCAGCTGCTGCTTCAACCGGGGTTTGATGGCTGCAAAGTGAAAAACAATTAATGCACGATTCATTAGCTTGAACGCCAGGTCTGGACAACTCAGCACAAGGCACCTGGGGTCTGACGCTGCAGAACAAATTTACATTAAGTGGTTATATGATAAACAACAACCTTTTTTTCCTCTCTATAAACAAAACTATATTCTGTATATCTGGACAAGGAGAGGATCAGAAAGTTCCCCAAATATGTTTGTTTCCCATAAAGTCAAGGGCATCCACATTATACCTCTTACACATCTACTCTGTATATTGGAAACTCCCACACGCATAAAGATTTTGGCTAAGCAAAACCTGGTACTTTCTGATTAAAACTAGTGTAAATCTGTTCATTTTTATAAAAATACTCATGACTGCCAACACTACAAAGTATGTAAAGCTTTAAACACAGCTCTTATTTCTCTGCTATCTTTTCAAGACCCTAGACCATCAACAGTGAGTCCTTCCAGACGATGCACAAACAAATAGACTACATTTATTCAAGCGAGGCATGGAACAGCTCAGGCAACAGCTTGTCACTGATGAAAACAAGAAGGGAATATCCACCTTGTGTGTGTGAGCAGTTATGAAAACACGAATCTCAGTGCTTGTGGTCGCTCTGTCTAAACTCTATTGAGATACATGTAAAGCAAGCACAGGGCTCTTTCACTTGTAGTTGACCCACCGGCTGCTTTGTGGGTCAGGCTCAGCCAAGAAAACATAGTCTGAACGGTTGTGGCTTAGATCAAAGCCACAAGTTGCACCCAACAGTTCGAGATGACCATTAACATTAATCACAGACATTATTATGGTTTGTTTAAACACAGTGTTCTCAAGATTTTCATGGAAGGGCATTACAAAAATTGGAAACAGTATTTTTTTTAAATGCTTTTGTAAATGACTTATGATTACTTATTGATTCAACTCAACCAGCAATGAATGCCAAGTGCTAAAAATAAAGATCTGTTAGAATTTCAAAATCCCCATGATGCAGAGAGTTTCTTGCTTTTATCATATCAGAGAAGGGGTCAATACACTGTACGCTGTGCTTTACAGGCTTAAATAACCATTCTACAAATCCTGTCCCATATGACCCACTTTCTGTATTCTGGTTTATGACTGGGCACCTGCTTTCCTCTTTATCTTAACTTTTGGGTGCCTTATTCACCAATGAATAAAAGGATATCATTCACACAATTTTACAGATCCCTTTTATTATGCAATGCTAACCATTCACTCTGAGGACTGCTGTGCTCTGTTGGTCTCCTGTATCACATGTGTAATCAGAGGCATCTTCTGGTTCTACATTATGAATCACAAGTTCAGCTGTGCGACCGCTTAATTTAATTTCATATTTGGCGCATGGGAAGAGCTCCATGGTGCCTTTCCTCCATTCCACTGTTGCATTATCCTTTGTCAGCTCACACTGGAATTTCACTGCAGCTCCTTCTTCCACCTCCTTGTCTTTGAGCTCCTTTTTGAAAAGAACTGGCAGAGCTAAAGGGAAAAAAAAAGAAGCACAGGAGCTTTTACTGAAGCCTCAGTCAAGTCCTGGTTAACACAGCGAGATTGACACTTCGGGGAACAAGATGCTGTACTTTGCAAGTACTATATTTCTAGGCAGGATCCATGTTTTCTAATTTTCCTGGAGCTACTAGGAGATCTTGCTGCATCAGAAGCAGCCATCAGCACTTATAACATTTATTTTCCTTTGTTCCTTGACTCAAATCTTTCCCAGGGTTGAATTATTTGAATGAATTTATCCTTCAGTTGATCTAACAGAGATCTCAAGAGTAAAGAAGTTCAAAACTCCATGGACAGCCTTGACAGATCAGGAAGGTCGTTGTCAGTCTTCTTCCAGGATTTGGAAGAAAATCTTTTTTTAAATACTTTAACCACATGTCATGTGAAATGTCCAGGCGTTATGTTAAAGCATTGCTCTTTCTTTAATTTCCCCCTAGCCATAAAGCTAGAAAGTATTTCTTCTTAGAACCCAAAATTCAAATGCAGCTCTGGAAGAACAAAGTATCATCCTCTTCCATTCTCATTAAAAAAAAAAAAAAAAAAAAAAAAAAGAGAGAGAGAGAAATCCTAGTATATCAAATGAAAAGGAAAATATTTATAGGGAAAAAAAAATCATGTACTTAAAAATATTCATATTCAAGCTGTTGCTTTACATGTCGGATGAAAGCTATTACTTTAAGAGTCAGCTCACACTACCTACCTTTCACATTTAAAGATGCCTTGGTTTCCTGATCCCCAGTATCACAGCTGTATTCTCCTGTATCTTCTAATTTGAGATTATGTATTAAGAGCTCTACCCGGCATTCCCTCTGCCTCATTTCATATTTCTGGCTGGGCTGCAGCCCCACTCCTCCTTTCCTCCATTCCACTGCCGTATTGGGTTTTGACAGCTCACAGCACAATGTAGCTGTACTTCCTTCCTCCGATTCCTTATTTTGAAGGGGTTGCTTAAATGTGACAGGCAGTGCTGCAAAATTTGAGAGGGAAATGTTTTAAAAATGTTTTAGTCCAGAAAGGACCCAATCCTACCATCATTCTTCAGAATTGGCCTATTCTAATGATTCCATAATCTTTGGGCTGCAGCTCTCTTGATAGCAACTTTCTTGAACCATTACGTGAACCAAGAGCTGAGGACAGATGGTGAAGTCAGGAAAGATCTGGTCTTAGAGAGTGGTCCACAGAATGGCCTGGTTTGTGATCTGAAGGAGTCAGACTTTCCTACAGAAGCGTCTCCATGCCAACTAGGGATGCTTTAGTCAAAGACCACTGGGACATGCTCTCTCTTACATGGAACCCTTGTTCCTTAATAAAGGTCTGCAAGTTTGCAATATTAAGAGAAGAGTATTTCCCCCCCCAAATAAAGCTTCTATCAATATATAAAAAAATCAAGTTAACATTCAAAACACAAGAAGCGGCAGTATAATAAAAGATGACAATAAAGTGATAAATGGAAGAGCAAATTCAGATTTCAGGCTAGGTCTTGCTCTGAATGGTAGAAGGGGTGGAGGAACACAGATGTGGATGCACTTGTTTGCACTCAAGTTTTATACTCGAGGCTCAAAGCCTCAAATAATAATCCAGCACATTCACATGTTATAGAAATCCTTTATCCCCCAATTGTTGCATCTCTTATCATCCCAATTGGGCATTATGCTCAGTTAGGTATCCCTTATGCCTACTGAAGCAACCAACAACCAAATAACCATCAGCCTGCCTGGCTTATTTTCTGTTATCCATTCCCATACGTAGCCACACACTGAGGGCAGGAGGATTCATCCTATTTTGACATCATGGCAACATTTAATTGCTTTGATGCTGATTAATCACTCCAGATACTGCAAGCGGAACCTCTCTAACTTGACCATGTGTCATGCTCAAGTAGAATATGTATGCTGACATGGACCAGCAGCAAAACAAATAAATATCTGCAGGGAACACTGAGATGCTCCTTTTACTTCATCCCTATTGAGCCAAGAGCCTCTGCCTACCATGTACAGTTACCACAGCCATTGTCTGCTGATGTCCAGAGTCACAGGTGTACTTTCCTGAATCATGCGGTTCTAAGTCATAAATGACCAATTCAGCAGTGGAGCCCTGCTGCTTCATCTCGTATTTCAAACCAGGGTAGAGGGTAGTATCTCCTTTCCTCCACTCTACCGGAGCATTGGGTTTAGTAAGTTCACACCTCAGTGTTGCTGTACCACCTTCTTCTGCCTCGGTATTCTGAAGCTCTTGTTTAAAAAGTGCTGGTAGGGCTATAAAATAGAAATATAACTTGCAACATACTGCGGTTGGGGTTTGGGAAAGAGAAAGAAGAAAGAAAATGAAAGCACCAAAGGAGCTTTTCTGCAGATGTCGCTAAACCTCAATGCTCTAGATTCAAAGTACAAGGCTATTTCCCCAGAGAGGTGATAGGAATATCTGCAGAACAAGAAGAAATCAATTTCAAGAAGCTACATTTGCTGTGAAGTATATATAAGCTTAATCTAATCTATGATCTAAAAATGGCAGAATATTTTTCCTACTATAAAAGTAGCCAACATGTTGACCTGATCACGGAGGAGATATTCTGAAGATCAGCAGGGATTTGTAAGAGTTCAGATTCCTTCTTAAGGCAGGCCACTTGCAGGAGAGATTACAGTTATCCTGACAGCAACATACTGACAAAATGCATTTAGTTCCACATTGCAACTCCTATTTGCTACCTGGTCACTCTACTAGGCTGTATAGACCATGCTATTCTGCACACCTTCCTTATGAATTGTAGCCAAGTCATCTCCATAAGTGACACTAATATACAGCTTTTGTTTTCAGAATGTATTATAACCCTTTCCCTTTTTCTTTTTCCCACTTTTTTAATTTTTTTTTTTTTTTTTTTTTTTTTACCATTGACTGTCAAAGTGGCAGTCGTCTGCTGATCTCCACACACACAGGTGTAATCTCCAGTGTCCTCCACATTCAGATCATGGATAATCAGCTTTGCAACAGCACCATCTTGACTCATTTTATATTTGCTGCTTGCTTTCAGCACCTCCTGCCCCTTCTTCCACTCCACCACAGCAGGTTTAGTCAGCTCACAGTGCAGAGCAGCTGTCCCACTTTCTACAGCTTCTAGGTCCTTCAGGTCTTTTTTGAATTCTGGAGGCAGTGCTGAAGAGTAAAAGAATTACCATAGAGAGAGTGAATATTCCAAAAAAGGGAGCTAGATGAAGTCATCCTGGGGGAGAGGATGCATGGTGCACTACTGAGCCCTGATCCAGGTCAGTGGAACACAGCAGAAAAATCTCCGCCAGCTTCCCTGGACTCTGCATCAGGGCAAGGAAAATGAGAAGGGCCAGCACAGCTGAGGACAAAAACCAATAGGCAACTCTTTTCCCTGTTCTAACAGAAGGAGGAAGCACATAAGCAAAGTCTAAAGGAAGACAAAAGCCCAAGCAAACAAAAAGGGAATGGGAAGAGACCATAGAAACAGAGACTTGGGCAAGTCTAAGGTTTGCAGGACCTTAGTTGCAAGGATTACTTTACCATGCACTCTTAAGGCAGCTGTGGTGGTCTTGTCTCCACACACACAGGTATAATCTCCAGTATCATTGAGGTCTAAATCATGAACTACCAGCTCCACAACACAGCCTTCCTGTTTCATGCTGTACTTGTTGTCCGGGGTGAGGACATGATGGCCCTTCTTCCACTGAACATGGGCAGATGCCTTGCTGAGCTCGCAGTGCAAAGTGGCCGTTCCACCTTCCACTGCTTCCTTGCTGGTCATTTCTTCTTGGAAAAATGGAGGCACAGCTGAAGGATGCAGGTAAAATGTATTACAAACTAAGAATATCTGCAGGGATGGGTGAGAGTAGGAAGGGACAGGGAAAAGTTGTGAAGGTTATGGAAGGGTGAGCATCAGCAACAAAGAGAGGAAAGAAATGAAAACAAACATCCTAGTGGGAATATATACCCTAATCCTTTTGGTTTTATGCTGGCTTCCTACTAGCAAAATTGCACTGTCCTCAAGAGATTTCCACCTGCTTTCTGCCAGTTTCCATGTAAGAAAAACTAAGAATATTATCTCTGAGCTCCATAGTTCGCACATGTGTTGGTGTCTTCCACAAACTTCATGCCTTTGTACTCTCTTTTCCTACTTATAGCCCTGCTGAGCTCTGAGTGTTGGCACAGCTCCTTACTCATCATCATTCCTTCTTCCTTGAGATACCCTTGAAAAGATGCAGCCAGGGCTTACAGATTCTTCTTGACCCCAAAGAAGATCTCCAGATGCTGAATCCCAGCCTGTTTTTGTGTCTCAGAACATGTTTTCCCCACTTTTATTTCCTTGAAATATACTTGGTGACCTTAACATATGTCCCTCCATTAACTAGGTAGGATAATTGGATATTCCACCTCCTTAACAAGGTTGGATATCTCAGATCTCAAACTTAATGACTCACTCCATAGTGGTGGAGCTAAGTTAAAATATCCAGGCTAGAAACCAGGTTTAGCCTCCTTGATTTGGTACATTTCCCATCTCCAGCAGTGTTAAGCTGAAACACCAGTTTTGTTTACACAGCAATAGGTTCTTGCAACAAAATAAGACCAAAAAGAGGTCACAGAAAGAATTTATTCTTTCCGGCCTAGAAAAATCAGACTCCCGATGCAAACCTATCTTTGTGCATTAGGACAGCAGTTCTGGGCACAAAACCCAATATAAACAAAACTTAGCAGAGAAGAAATCATAACTAACACAGTCTTATTCTGAATATTGCTTATTATGCCCTACATTAAAATGGTAGGTATTGAGAATGCCAGAAAGGAATGGCAAAGAATAAACAGATTTGTGGTTTAGAGAATAAATGCAGGAAAGGAAAGATAAAAGAATAGTGGGTTTATATACTAGAAAAGGAATGTCAGAAGGGAAAGATTAAAGGATAGCAGCTTTGTGTTTAAGGAAAGGACAAAAGGATGGCACAGAAAAATGCAGAGCGGTATTTTCCAGTATACACAGCCTGCATGTCATCAAACGCAGGGAATAATATTTCAAATTAATGGAACTTCAGTTAATAAGGTTGAACAAACAGACACAGAAAATTGAACACCTGATAGTAGAGGACAGACGTTTCCAGTTAGGAAATAGGAGGTCAAGATAGTTTTTACCCTGTACTGTTAAGACAGCTGTAGTCTGGTGCTCTCCACACACACAGATGTAGTCTCCTGCATCCTCCTCAGCTATTTCATGAATCACCAGCTCTGCCTCGGTCCCTTCCTGCCTCATTTTGTATTTCTCACTCTCTTTGAGAATCCTCTCGTCCTTCCGCCACTCCACCGGAGCAGCCTTGGTGAGCTCACAGTGCAGGGCGACTTCTCCACCTTCTTTTGCTTCCGTGTTCTTTAGCTCTTCCTTAAAGAGCGGTGGCAGAGCTGGAGAATGCAACATGGACAAATGGTCATCAGAAAACCAGAATTAAAATCCTAATTTCTTTCTCATGCTCGGCATTACGTCCCCTCATGCCTCCCTTTTTTCAGCCTATTATAAACACGCTTAGCTACAGCCAAGTTCAGAAACTCTGAAAGCATCCTTCAAGTGTGACGTGGTTTCGCTCACCGCAATGAATACTTATTACAAGTAATAAGAATTTCACGTTCTCACTATTTCCCATTTTGGAAATCAAAACCCAAAGACAGAACAACCTATAGGAAATAACCTTCAAGAAAACTAATTATTAACATTTACCCACAAATGTGCCTTGTGCACAACTACTGTAAGCAGGTACAAGGTACAAATGGTACTCCCCGAATGCTTCGGGAAAAAGTCCATGTCTCAGGAAAGCCTGAGGGGAGTCAGAAAGTTTTGGAAAAAAGCTGGAGGGGACAGAACTGGGTCTCTTTGACCAAGTAAGTTCCTCATAGCCAAGGACGGTTACTCCATTAAAATGGATACTCATTGATGAGAGGAGAGCAGAACATCAGGTAACAAGATTATTAATGTAACACAAGGATTTATTTCTGGATTGGTTTATTAGGACCCAGTAGGATAAAGAAGAGTATAACTGCTGATAACCTATGCTGTTGTTTGTTTTTTTTTTTTAATACCTAACTGTCAAGGTAGTCTTGATCCCCACACACAGAGACAGACACCCCTGCATCCTTCAAACCGAGGTTAGAGGTAACAAGCTCTGAAACGGAAACTCTTAACTCATTCCGCATGTCTGACTTGCTTAAGGAATCTGGTACCCCCAGGAGTAGCCATGGGCAGGTCACCCAACAGAGCAACATCTCGTTCTCCTTTTGCTCCCCCAACCCTCTCTTCTCCTTTGAGCAGTGCTTGGAGAACAGAGGGCCTGACAGATCTTATGTGTGTGTCTTGGAGAAAACTGTGGTTGACTGAAGTGAACCATGTGGATGAGGGCGGGGAAAGAGCAGGAAAATATAAATGTCCAAGAGGAGGGAACCTGGACAGAAAGAAACATCTCATTTTCTCCTTTTAAAGGGGGGCAGATTAATAATGACCTAAAATTTTGCCCTGAGCCAGTCTTTCTCAGTAAGAAATGAGCTATACATAGCATGAAGAGAAATGGGAAAAAACAAAGACAAGCTGCTGACTCAGGGCAGAAACAGCTGAATGTCAGAGTGATGTCTATCTATAGAACTATTTATTAATTTTAATAAGGTCTTTTTACCATGAACTGTTAAGGTTGCTGTTGTCTTCTGGTCACCACAAACACATGTGTAATCTCCAGCATCTTTTACTTCTAGGTCATGAATGAGCAGCTCTGCAGTGGTGCCAGGCTGTCTCATTTGATATTTGTCACTTGCTTTGAGCACTTTGGACCCTATTTTCCACTGCACTGGAGCTGCTTTGGTTAATTCACAACGCAGAGAGACTGATACTCCTTCTAGGACTTCTTCATTCTTCAGTTCTTCCTTGAAAAGCACTGGCAGGGCTGGGAATGGAAAGTCAATAGATAGTGTATTTAAACTAAGACCTCTGCATTTGCGATCAGCATCATGAATTCTCAACTGAAGTCCAAATCTGGCCAAGCCAGGCTTTAGCCATTGAGGCTGAGGTTATCATTATGATGATCTGGAAAACTAAATCCAGCAGTGACAGTAAGAAAAGAAATGCTGAGCTGATGGGTCAAAGTACAACAGGCTGGATGGATTCAAGATGCAACCTAAAGAATTTATCACAGGGCCACCCTCCATGGGGGCAGGACGTCTCAGCTGGTCTAACAGAAGCATTTCCTAGGCGCTACTCCCTTAAACTTACAGCATAGTAATTTGTCTGCATGGAGAAACAGTCATGTCCTCAACTCCCTTTTCAGGAATATCAGACCAAAATTAAATGCCAACACAAGAAGTTCTCCTTTCCTGAACACAAAGTAATTCCTAGGAAAAAGCCTAAAGCTGATAGGTGAACACTTTGTACTGCAACAGGATGTTTCAAAGAAACAAAAAACGAACAGTCATCTGCAAAATGAATTTACCATTCACTGTCAGAGAAGCCGTGGTGTGTTGGTCTCCACATACACAGGTGTAATCTCCCGCATCCTGCGGCTCTAGATCACAAATTTCCAGTTCAGCAAGGGCATTATCCTGCCGCATGATGTATTTTTCACTTGCCCTGAGTATTGTGTTTCCTTTCTTCCATGACACAGCTGCAGCCTTGGTCAGCTTACAGCGCAAAGTGGCTGTTTGGCTTTCCGTGGCTTGCAGGTCCTTCAGGTCTTCTTTGAAAAGTGCAGGCAGGGCTGAAGGTCACAAAATGGACAGAGGACATGAAAAATGACACGTGGCACATGGGTGATGGGAGGGATTGGGTCATACAGAAGCAGAGAACATTTCAGGGTGGAAAGAGTTTCCTTTCCTCGTAATTCTGGGACATTGGACAAACCAATAGACAGAAACAGAAAAGCAGCCTGGATGCAACCAGGTCTTAGACACAGCTTACAAATTTAAAAAAACAAAATCAGCCACAGGTGAACACACAACAAATAGTGATGAGCTGGTAGAGAAAAACACAATAATACAGGTATATGTCTGGTTTTTACCATGCACTGTCAAGGCAGCTGTTGTCTCCTGTTCTCCACACACACAAGTGTATTCTCCAGCATCTTTCAATTCTGCGTCATGGATAAGCAGCTTCATGACCGTGCCCTCCTGTCTCATTTTGTATTTGTCGCTGACTTTGAGCAAACTGCTTCCCTTTCTCCACTCTACTTGAGCAACCTTGGTCAGCTCACAGCACAGAGTGGCTGCTTGACCTTCTGTTACCTCCTCGGCCTTCAGTCTTTCCTTGATGCGTGCAGGCAGCGCTGAGGATGCAATGGACAGAGGGTTAAAATGGAGCAGCAAACACAGCTTCCCGGCAATGGGCAGGGGTGGGAGGAGGAAAGGCGAGGGCAGCAGTGAGGAGCTGTCTTCAGGTCTGATCTCAGATCTGCTTTAGGGATCAGGTCCTAAAACCACTTTGTGTTAGGAAATGGGATAAAGTTTTTCCCTTAAATCACAAAATGCAAATTAATTCTCATGACTATGACATGCAAAGTCAGACTCAGAGGAACTATGCAGAGATAACAATGAACATGAAGAAAAAATTAATTCAAACCATAAGCTTGATAATGAGGACATCTAGATGAAATTGATTATTACCGTGTACTGCTAAGGAAGCTGTGGACTGCTTATCCCCACACACACAGGTATAATCACCAGCATCACTCTCATTTAGATTATGGATCACCAGTTCTGCAGTGACATCCTTCTGCCTCATTTTATATTTCTCGCTAGGTTTGAGTACTGTGTGTCCTTTTTTCCACTCCACTGAAGCAGTCTTGGTCAACTCACAGCGCAGAGTGACTACTTCACCCTCAGTGGCTTCCTCATTACTTAACTCTTCTTTGAAGAGAGCAGGAAGAGCTGAGAAACAAAGGAGCAAACATTTTCGTGACATGCAGTTCTTGGCCACCAAAAAAAAAAAACGAACGAACCTTGGTGTTTACCAGTATCTATTCATGCCTAGTTATTGACATGAGGATCACATCACAGAAAGAAGGTACTAATTTGCATCATAGAAACACAAGGGTCTCACACTGCTTAAATTTGCTGATTGGTTTAGGGATGTATGGAGAATAAACAGGAATGGGAAAACTTCATGTATGGTCAAAACTATAGCTTTCTCAGTGTAATTCAGCCCAGGAAAAGCAATATGGTAGGTTACACCATGAACAGGAAAAAAAAAAAAACCTAAAGGAAAAAAAGAAAAGGATTTACCTTACATGTTAAGGATGCCTACAGACCTAGCCTGAGAGTTAGAATGAGGCTGAAGAGCAGAATCAGACAGACCTCTTGAAAGTGCTTGGGTAACAATAAAAAGGAAAAAGAAGGACGATGTCTTATAGCAGATTTCCACAAGGAAGACCTTCACACCAGAAAGTTCAGGTGTGTCCTAACACCTCATCCCTTTTTGGAACAGCTAATAGAATCGTTCAGAGCATAAGACTGGATGGTAATGTAACAATATATACTGTGGGAGCAGTAGGATGGGACAATGTCTGCTAGGTCTTTAGGATGGGGTAGAGACCACATTTGGATATAGAATATATATGAAAGAACAGAAGAGGAGGATGTCCAAGTCCTGAGTCTGACCAGCAAGAAATAAATATTTGAGAACACAGATTTGGAGGATAATTGGTCAGACACCAATTATGAAGCAGGAGAGGCTCATGGATTTTAGGACAAGTAATGATGGAGAAGAGGAAAAAAATTCTGTGGGCAACAAGAAAGCAAGCTTCAATAATTCAATAATTATTACTTACGATCAGGCAGAAGCAAACTTAAAGGATGAGGTAGTTTAAGAGAGTGGAAAGCTTCTTGAAGAAAGAATACAAAGGGCATAATTACACAGACTACCCGACTCCAAGGGCCACCAGGAATAACTTGCCTAAATCATGAATTCTTCCATGTCCTGAAACTTGAGAGACCTATAAAATACGGGAGGTTTAGATGAGTGCAAAAGAAATACTACAGAACGTAGAGGCAAAACCAGAAAGGACAGTTTCCCGGCATGTCTCAAGAAGGTCAAGGCCAGTTTCCCATTCCTGGACTCTGTCACCTCATGGACAAAGAGACCAACATGAAAGAGGGGCTGAAAGGTAATCTGCAAAATGATGCTGATATCAAATATCTCCAGACACAGCTGAATGCTGTATGTAGTTTCATCCAGCAACTGGGTGGTGAGATCACTACTCCAGGAGCTTTCCATGTCCTCTGCTCACAGTTCAAATTGTGGCTCTTGACTGTATCAGAATATTAGCATGCAAATCCCAGGAACCCTGGCCAGCCTGAACTAGAAAGAAGGAGAAATAATACAATGATATTCTGTACGTAGATTAGAAGGAAGAAAAACAACAAGAGAGAAGTTGGTCTACCAGCTTTCAGGAATGTAAGTTGGTGGTAGGTAAGAAGGGGTAGCTGAAGTGTTTAATTCCTTTTTCTTCTGTAATATTAAAAGTTAATGATAGCTAAGAAAGTAATAGGAATTCTGGCTAGGATAAGGAAAAAAAAAAAAAAGCTAGAGAACATTTAAATAAACGGAATATTCTCAAAGCACCTTGGTGTGATGAAATTTGCCCTGGAATACTTAAGGTACAAGCTTAACCAATATTAGACATTAACAGTTACACTGGAGAAATCAAAGAGAATGCATGATGTTCCACAAGTATAGGAAATAATGGAAACTCAGAGGTGGAAAAGGTCTCACAAATTGAAATGCACACATTTAGTTCTCACCATGTAAACCAAGAGTCTAAGCTCCCAGGACAGTCAAGAAAGATCAAAAGTCAATGGAGCCAATGGAGCTACCTCCTGACCAAATGTAAATGTCTCCTATATGATGAACTGGATGTCTCCCTGGCTTCCATTGACTGTGTTGATTAGATCTCCACAGACAATAGGAATTTAGGAACACTCACCAGTCTTGATCTACAAGCTGAATTCCACCCACAGTGCTTGTGTCTTGGAAAAAACAGGTGAGAAGAGGGAGGCAGACAGAGGATCTAAGAACCATGGCCATTTCAGCTTACCTTTAATTCTTTGAAAAACATTGTAGCAACACTTGGACTTCTGAAGAGCTTTTCTTTTCGTGAAGGAGTGGACCAGTGTAATATTTGTTGACATAGGTTAATGAACTTCTGTGAGAGACACACACAATATATGCTGTACACCTTGATTTTAGTAAAGCTCTTACTTTAACTACACTAGGAAGCACTAACAGCTTGAAAACCACAAAGACTGTTCAACTGTGATTTGCACTGACAATGAAAGAATGAGTTGAGCAGAGTTCCTCAGTGCTCTGGAGTCCAGTATTATTCAGCATTTTCTTTAGTGGCTTGGACTATCAAATGCAGAGTAATCATTAACTTTGCAGATGATCTCAAGCTGGGAAGGGAGAGAGGCTGAGAGCACTTTGTTAAACAGGATTAGGATATAGAAGATCTTGATGAAGCAGTGGTGAAAAAACAGGCTGCAATTCAGCAAGAGCAGGTGCAAAATACTATATTTAGGAACAATCAACAACACAAATACAAAATGAGGAACAATAGGCAGCAGATCTGCAGAGAGAGATTTGGGGTTACCAGAGGTCATGGAGCAAATGCAAGTCAAAAAATGCAATTCTGATGCGAATAAAGCAAACATCATATAGGATATATAAAAATGGAGCATCATATGCAAGACACGTGAAGCCTTTCAATGCTACTTCAGTCTGGCAAAGCCTCTGATGGAGCACTGTAGTCTGCTTTTGGCCACCACACTTCTAGAAAGATGTGGATTAACTGAAGATGGTCCAGAAAGCAAACAAAGATGAGCTGAAGTCTAGAAAACATGACCTATGAAGAAAGAGTGAAAGGATTGAAGGTGCTTAGTCCAGAAAAGAGAAGACAGAAAGGAGACATGATTTAAGTTTTCAGATCTTTCACAGAGAGGAAAATAATAAATATTTCTCTATTTCTACAGGACATATCCTGTAGACAAGATATGTCTACAGGACATATCCTGTAGACAAGAAGTAATGACTTAAACCAGCTCGAGAAAGACTGTTGTTGAAATTAGGAGACCTTTCTGGCAGTATTGATGGCTAGGCAGTGGAATGAGTGTCCAGGGGAACTGCAAACTCTTCAACACTCAAGTGAGGCTAGGTAGGTGTGATGGTGACTTGGGGCTCAAGGATGGACTAGATGACCCGTAAAAGTCCTTTCCAATTCTATTTTCCATGGTTAAATTAGAAGTTCAAGACTGAAGGCATCCTTGTTTTATTGGTAAACATGAAGATGAAAAAGTCTGGGCAGTAAAAAGAAATCAACTCATTGACCTACTGAATTTCCAGGTGAGAAAGATGGCTGAAACTACTTTCTACTGTCCTATGGCAATAGTGGAAATAAAGTTTCCCTCTCTTCCAAGAAAAGTTTGCAGATGAATTTAACTGAGGACTGTGAAGTACTCTCACACTATAATGCTGAGTATTCTGCAATATCAGAATACAAATCTACTCAATCCTTGGTCAGAGTTATATAGAAAAGTTGGATTGAATCAAGTTCTGTTTGCATTATTTAAAATGATCTGTCAAATCCTAACGTAACTTGAAATCTAAGATCGCTCTAAGACGTATGAATGTTCCTGCTGCTCCATCTCTCTAAGCTTAAGTCAAAAGTGAGTAAAACAGAACAAAAAATGCAAGCACGTGGCATCCTTCTGCTCTCAGTGTGGTGCAAAGCAGTACAGCCATGCACCAACAACAGCAAGAAGAACACAGGGAAAATGTTAGTCTAATCATGGAACTACAGTTCTAGTTAGAATTAGATAAAAATCACAATAAAAACAAGAAAATAATTTACTAACAGAATGAATGATGGCAAGATTAGAGAAAGAACTCATGTGTGTCAGTACTGAGGCTTCCAGAGGAAACAGGAGAAGCATCACACAAAAATTTCTCATTTCTGTTTTCTTTACCATGCACTGTCAGTGCTGCAGTAGTCTTCTCATCTCCACACACGCAGGTATACTCCCCAGCATCCTTGACTTCTAAAGCATGGATCAGCAGTTGTGCTGTAGTGCCTTCCTGTCTCATAGTATATTTTTCACTGGATTTGAGCACTTTATGTTTCTTTTTCCACTCCACAGAGGCAGCCCTAGATAGCTCACATTGCAGCGTGGCTGTTCCACCTTCGGTGGCTTCTTCATTCTTCATCTCTTTCTTGAAGTGTGCAGGCAAGGCTGAGGAGTTCAAAATGAGCAGAATGTATGACCATGGCAGCTATCCAAGTAACTATTTATCTGTGGTCTGTCAACCACATGTGACAAGCAAAGCTTTCCCTAATCAAATAGGATTGATAAACACTCTGGGAAACATATGGTGGTGACTTTGGAAAGCTGGAGAACACCTTGTTCATAAGTCAGAGCTTTTTTTACAGTATGGTCTATGGCATGAAACAGAGAACCACAGCAGTCTCAACTTCAGGCTCTGCAAGACTGAGCCCTACCTTACTTTGGGTATTGCTGGCACACTGGAAAATAAAGTCCAGCTGGGGTGTGTAAGTTCTATTGCAATGCAAATCATTACCGAAAAAAATTCATAAGTGAAACTGTATCCGAGGCATCAGTCTCACTTTCCCCATGAGATTTCTTCTCAGATAATGGACTAGCAGAACTTAACTGTCAAATTATTGTGAAACACTGAAAACTGTATCAAAAATATCTCATAATCAAATTGTAATATTCTCCACTTTAGGATTGTAACGTCTTTACAGCCAACATTACAATAATGCAATTTTCCTTTTTTAACAACTGCTACCGAACATGAGCAAAGCAGCAAGTTGGAACCAAGATGAATATCTGAAATTTTTGCAACGAATAGCTGATACTGACAAGTGTATTCAAGCATTTATGCCTGTGTCCACCCACATGTTGCTAAATTCATCAGAAACGGGGCTGCAATTTCAAAGCTGATACTACTATGCTCTTTAAAAACAAATGGTTGAAAATACTCCACTTAATTTTATTTTTTTTTTTTACCATTCACTTTTAGTGCAGCAGTGGTTTTCTGATCTCCATAACAGCATGTGTAATTTCCAGCATCTGTCAGATCTAAATCACGGATCACCAGCTCAGCAGTTGTGCCCTCGCATCTCATGGTGAACTTGTCATTTGGCTTCAGGGTTCTGTCTCCTTTCCTCCATTCCACAGCAGCTGTGGGCTTGTTCAGCTCGCAGCAGAAAGCGGCCGTGGCATTTTCTGTGGCTTCCACATTCTTCAACTCTTTTTTAAAATGTGGAGGAAGGGCTGAAGATCACAGGTGAAGAGAGAGCACTTTAAAATCGAGGAAATACTGCATCTCAACTGCTCCACTGGATTAAAACCCCTTAATCGCTAAAGGTTTTAGACTATACAGTACCCGAGAGGCAAATGATGATTTCAGGGGCATCCCTGCCTTATGCTCTGCAAGACACCGTTCAGCATGTCACAACTGAATTGGAAATCAGTGCTGTGAAACTTCAGCACTGGAAGGTATGCTTTAAAGGCATTTTAAGGTTTTAAGAGTTAAGCTGATTCCAAGCTTTCAAGGAAACATGCACAGCTCTGTCTTAAGACCGGATGAGCAATTAAAATGAACACTATGTTATTTAAGATTCCAGGCGGCAAGGTATTGTTCTCATCTGCCTTTCTCAGTTACTATCATAACAGAGCATCTTTCAATTCCATTCAAGTAAAACAAGTGAAATCTCAGTGATATGCCTAGACAAATTAATTAATGGAAATACTGCAAGTGCTATTTATGACTTCACCAAGGTCTGCTTCCAGATTCCATTACCATGAAAGAAAAGGGACAGAAAAGACTGTACGGTGCTATTTATCAGTCCCAAGTGAAGGACTTGCAGTAAAAGATATTCCCAGTGGTTGATAGAGTTGTTATAAAAATTTAAAATAATAGATGGGACCAAGAACAGTTTGTGATCCTACATGCGATCACAGATGACAAAGCAGGAAATTCCTATTAAACTTATTTTTTACCATGCACTGTCAGGGATGCAGTAGTCATCTTGTCTCCACACACACACGTGTAATCTCCTGCATCTTGTTCCTCCAGGCTATGGATTGTCAGCTCAGCAATGGTATCCTTCAGTCTCATTCTGTACTTCTCACTAGGCTTGAGCACCTTTTGCCCTTTTCTCCACTCCACCGGAGTGGGTTTAGTTAGCTCACACTGCAGAACAGCTGTCCCGTTTTCTGTGGCTTCCATATTGACAAGTTCTTTTTTGAACAGTGCAGGCAAAGCTATGGGACGTAATACAAACAGAGAGTACATCAAAACCATTAACCAGACCTTGAGGAAATTAGGAATAGGTCCTGAGGCCAGTCCTTCACTATTACAGGAAAACAAATCATAGTCTTGAAAATTTCATCTATTAGCAAAACTACTGCAGGATCCCACAGGGATAATTGCCACCATGACCAGCCTCTAATGTTGACTTATGCAGCATGCTCATCATTTCCCAGGTGATTCCAGTAGTCTACTATTTCAGTCTGAATTCATCTATCTTAAACATTAATGACCTGACTTTTGATTGAACGTCACTGCCCTAGATGATGGCACTGGTAGCTGGAGATCTCTGCCTTTCCTGACACCATAATTTATTTCTTGTTCAGAAAAAAAAAAAAAAAAAAAAAAAAAAAAATCAGTAATATAACTTCAGGTGCACCTTTAAGCCATAATTTCCAAGAACATAATGGCTCTAATATCAGGAATACAGAGATTTTTCTAGCAGCAGTCAGCAAGTTGCCTTGTGGTATGCCACCAAAGTAAAATGAAGTGACTTGCACAGGGACAAAAATGCCAGCTCAGAGGAGGGGAGGAACAGAAGCACCTCCAGCCGAGGGAAAGAAGAGGAAGGAAAAGCATGCAGAAAATCTGAGAAGAGAGTTTTGCATCCACAGTTTTGCCCCTCTCCTTAGAAGCATCTTATCCTTAATGTATATCTCAAATAAAAACTATTCTTTCATCTGTTGGAACTATATATGAGCTGCCTCTGCTGGAGGGGCAACCAAAGCTTGTCACTGTTCACCATGGCAGAGACAGGACCAAAACCTGTCTCACTATTCCCTAAATCAGGACCTGCAGGATAATGGTTTGGGTTTTTTTTTTGAAAGTACCATGTCCTCAGCAGAATACATCTCAGTCCCACAAAGGAGGAGGACAGTTATTCATTCCTGAATAGGAAAACGTCTCACTAACTGAGCTCAGCATTTTTAAACATCATTCCTTCAAGTTAAGCACTGAAATCCACTGACACCAGTGGGACGCAAGGACAAATCCTCTGAAAGCAAGCTTGCTGCTGGAGGTCTGCTCACTTTGGGCCTTACATACAGGTGCCTTTTTCAAAGTGAAGACTAAGATGAAAAATTCTCACAACTCTACCTTGTTATAAAGCCACCAATTTCAAACTGACAGACAGTGGGAGATGGGATGAAACACAGCCAGCAAAGCTAGAAAATGCTGCAGAACCAAAACATCAAAGCAAGTGGGAAAGAGACCTCTCGGAGAAAAGGATGCTCCCTGAAATACTGCTATCATAACGGAGAATGGCTTTTTTTACCATGGACTGTCAAGACAGCCGAGGTCTTCTGATCTCCACACACACAGGTATATTCTCCTGTATCTTCTACCTCCAGATCTCGGATCAACAGCTCTGCAGCAGTATCTTCTTGTCTCATCCTATACTTATCACTTGGTTTGAGTGTCTTGTCCCCTTTTTTCCACTCCACTGGGACACCGACCTTGCTCAGCTCGCAGTGGAGAGTGGCTGTTGCACCGTCAGTGGCTTCTCTGTTCTTTAATCCTTCTTTGAAAAATGCAGGCAAAGCTGAAGGACAGTAATATGAGCAGTGAGATGTAATGCTCCCAAGAGTTAAAATTAAGCATGGATGTTTAATTTTCCTTTTCCCTCTTATCTTGAACTGATTTATCAATACAAGATCATAGATTCGCAATAGTCTCCATGAATCAGTATGAGGAAAGAAATGTCATCACTAGGAAAGGATTCAATGCTTGCAGTAGTCTGTAGAGATATTTTACATGTACTCAGTCACAAATCAATATGGACAGAAATAGAAAACCCAATTTTTTCCTGTGAAATTTCAGGCAAAAAGAATAAATACTAATTTGAAATTTCTGAAAAAAATTGGTTTTCTTATACGACTTTTTAAATCATAATGGGAGTACATTTGCTATGTTTTCACATACTTAAGCAAATGAAAAGACATTGTCTGTTAGAAAAATGAAACACTGGAGTTTCATTCTAAATGTCAGTTTGAAATGAAATTATT
Source organism: Nipponia nippon (assembly GCF_047370975.1). NCBI lineage: Eukaryota > Metazoa > Chordata > Aves > Pelecaniformes > Threskiornithidae > Nipponia > Nipponia nippon. The sequence continues at coordinate 164,383,667 of NW_028262290.1, forward strand.
CATTTCAATACATGGTGGGAAAACAGGCGTTTTCACCTGAACTGACATATCCTTTCAAACACGTCAGTTGCAGTAAAAATCAAAGTTCTCCCTGGGAATGGTCGTCCCTTAGAAGGTTTGGGCTTGCTTTACACAGGAGAGTAACTGAATGCAATGACAACTGGTCCATATGTACAAAAGCACCTTGTTGTCCCAGGAATGGAGTACGGGAATAAGATTCCAAGGAATAACCTAACTTTTGGGAATTTTATGAAACCTTAAAAATATTAAGTCATAGTCCCTTCGAGGCAACCCATTTTATTGGGCTTGAGCATAACAGGGAGCCTAATAAAAGAAACTTTCAAGGGGAAAAGCAAAGTGATGGACCCTAATTAAAACAGTGGAGGCAATCAGAGCTGCCTATGTGTTTCTCTGAGCTTGCACACTGATACCCCTCTTGTGCCTCGAACCCCGGCTGCACTAACGCCAATGGGAGCACCTCATTGGCATCAGTGAGCTGTGGATAAGGGTCTGGCAGAAGGACGGAGATGGTAGGGTAACCAGGTATCTGTCCAAATGGACAGAGAACAGAGCATAGCTACTTTAAGTATGTGTCTTGTTTTGTTTGCTTTACCATGTACTGTTAAAACTGCCATAGTCTGCTGGTCTCCGCACACACAGGAATAATTTCCAGCATCTGTTGTGTCTAGATTTTGGATTATAAGCTCGGCAATGACACCTTCGCGTTTCATTTTATACTTGTCACTTGATTTGAGGGTCTTGAAGCCCTTCTTCCACTCCACGTTAGCAGCAGCCTTGTTCAGCTCACAGCGCAGAGAGACACTTTTACCTTCTGTGGCTTCTTCATCTGTCAGTTCTTTGGTGAAAAGAGCAGGCAGGACTGCAGAGTAAATGCAATACGGACATCGCATCAAAGCTGAGAAATCCTGACCCACGATCTATTCACTCTTTTCTCTTATCTCCCTGAACCTGCGTGTCACTGAAGCCACAAGGCCTTCTTCACACTCCAGGATTTTGTTAGTCTCTAACATTTCAAAAGAGATTTCAGTCTGATTTTTAATTTTTTGTCCTTACACTTTAAAAGTTACTATAAAAGCAAGCCTGTCTATCTGCAAACTTCGCTGACAAGCCATCTACTTTTTACTTTATACACCATAAAATCAAAAGGGTAAAATCAGAGGCCATATTTCAATATGAGACCCAAAGCATTTTGTTTCCTTTGAGAAAAACAGCAGTTCCACAGAAGTGCCTGATTCATGGCACTGTCTGCATTTTTATAAATAGAGGCCCTTAAAACAGAGCAGTTACAAACATGCTGTCAGCTTTCTGCAGAGCTAAAGTATATGCTTTGGAAGGGTTAGGCTAAAACTGGTAAAAAAGGACTGGGAATAGCAGAGGAACAAAATGGCAATTTTTCATTAAGATAGTCGTGTAGCATCATACTTTGATGAAAACTTTTTCCTCTTAGGAGCAACAAGTATAACAGTCTAAGTTACAAAAAGTAAATATTATTCCCACTTGTAGGTCAATCCCTATGGGAAAACTTAAACAAGCAGCTATACTGGACTAGGGAGATTGTGCTGAGTTGGGGACCTGTACTCCACTTGTCATTTGAACATAGCACCTAGGAAGACAAATAGCACATCAAGAGGGCATCAGGTGAAAGGAGAGAGAGAGAAGGAAAACAGGATAGAAAAATTAATCAGCAGAGGGGAGGACAGAAAGTATACAGGGACCAGATGAAACAGGAGAAAAAGAAGAAGAGTTTAGAATTATACAGGTTTACTTGGGGCACGTGCTGAGAATTTCTTTTTACCATTTACTGTCAAAGCAGCTGTAGTCTGTTGATCTCCACACACACAGCTGTAGTCACCAGTGTCTGCCAAATCCAAATCCCGGATCATCAGCTCCGCAAAGGGACCTTCCTGCTCTATTTTGTATTTTTCACTTGGCGTGAGGACCATATTCCCCTTTCTCCACTCAACCGGGGCCGATTTGCTCAGTTTACAGTGCAAAGTGACTGCCTCCCCCTCTGTAGCTTCCTTGTTCAACATTTTTTCTTGGAAGAGGATAGGCAAGGCTGAAGGATGCAATACCAAGAGAAGAAATCAGCACTAGGACGAAATGAACTGGACTCTGCTGTGAGTTACTGGGCTGCAGTGGATACATTTAACAAAAAATGCACTACTGAGAGGTGGATACAGTTGAAAGGGGGATAAAATCTCCTAGGGTGGAGAGAAATAAATTAGCGAAAACAATATATGACATAGCTGTGCTGTCTCAAAGCAAAAAAAAAAAAAAAAAAAAAAAAAAAGCACAAGGGAATACTCTCTAATAGGGGGACTCTTTAGCACCACAGAGCCGAGAACATGAAACCTCTAAGAAATCTCACTGACCAAACTTTGGATGACCAGCAAATGCTGTCAAACACACTAAGTTTGGGGCTTAATGAGCAAAATGGGTAGAATGGTTACCATTCACTCTCAAGGCAGCTGTTGTCTTCTGGTCTCCACACATGCAGGTATAGCTCCCAGCATCCGTCAAGTCTAGGTCTTGGATAACTAGCTCAACGAAACGCCCTTCCCGTCTCATTTTGTATTTGCCATTTGGCATCAACACCTTCCCATCCTTCCTCCACTCGACTGAGCCCACCGCCTGGCTCAGCTCGCACTGCAGCGTGGCCGTCCCGCTCTCGGTGGCTTCCTCGTTCTTCAGCTCTTTTTTGAAACGGACTGGCAGGGCTGAGAGATGCAGAATGAAAAGGGATTGCAACCCAAAACCCTGCCCAGATCTCTGGTCAGAGGCTGAATCGTGATTTATCGTATGACTACCTAAGCCTTATTCCAACACCCTTATCCTTAAGCACATCCTGCCTTTTTTTGTGGATGGTAAAACAAATTCTCTAGTAAATTGTTCTGTGAGAATCAAAGTATGTATGATCTTGACTGGGATCAAGTATACAAATGACAAACACATCCTCGCCATTAAAGGTGATGAACCCTCCTTAACAGAAAATCTCAAGGAATCTTCTGTTTCCATACTAATTCAGGAAAACATACATGCATGTCAGCACCCTTCACTTGAGGAAGGGTGAGAAGACAACACAACACACACACATCCAACAGTGGGCATAATGAAAGCTGATCATGGATGGAGATTGGGGAAAGGAGTGACATGGCAACATGAAAAAGTGGAAGGATGAAAAAAGTAGAAGCAGGACATGAAGATAGGTGTTGTGAGGGAATGTACAGAGGAGGAAGGAAGAGATGGACAAAAACATTCCAGAGTTTCACAGGTTATTTCTGACTTTTTACCATTCACTGACAAGGCTGCTGTGGTTTTTTGGTTCCCCACTACACATGTATAATCTCCAGCATCCTTTGGGTCCAGATTGTGGATCAGCAGCTCAGCCACCGTGCCCTCCTGTCTCATCCTGTACTTGTTACTCGGTCGGAGAAGAACATGCCCCTTCCTCCACTCCACGGGGGCCTCTCTGCTCAGCTGGCATCGCAGGGTGGCGGTCCCACCTTCCACAGCTTCCATGTTCTTCAGCTCTTCTTTGATGAGCGCAGAGACGGCTGAGGAATGAAGCGTTCCCATTTTACTTTAGGAGCATCATTACCAACTGGTGACCTCATACGGGACTCAAAACCAAAACAAATTCTCTTGGAACAGCTAATAAGCTCTGACCTACCTGCATGTCCAGGACTCTACTTGGCGTTACAATAGCACACCATGGGTTTGGGAGGAAATAAAACCAAAACAATTATTTCCCAATAATTAGAACATCAACGTAATTACCCTTCTGCTGCCCAAACGCTGTTGGTCACAGGCACGTGAAAAACTCGCTGAGAAAGTGCAGAAAAGAATTGCATATTCTTTAACAAAATGTGTAGCTAAGGCCCTTCTTACCTCCTGGCTTAGAGCTCAGACAAGCACCTCTATCCAGAGCAGAAAGCAGAACAGTTATTTCAGAGGCAAGGAAAGATATCTTGTTATTAAGGATATTTGATTGCTATGTTGTAGCACAAAGTTATTGTCCTAGAAAACAGAGAACATAATGGACCCAGCCAGAGCTGCCTTTTGTTTGTCCTGATCCCTTTTTATCTTAATGCTCACTATAAATGCGCAGGAGCTAGCAGGACCATGGCAAGAACAACAACAAATGGTCACAAGCACGTGTCTTATTCCTACCATGGATTTTGACTTGGGCTGTGGTCTGCTGGTCTCCAGTGTCACAGGTGTATCTTCCCGCATCTTCTGGCTCTGTATTATGAATCACCAGCTCTGCCACTGTCCCCTTCTGCTTCATTTCATATTTGGCACTTGCCTGGAGCGTGGCTTCTCCCTTCTTCCACACCACTGTGGCATCAGCTTTTGTGAGTTCACAGCGCAGGGAGACAGATTTCCCCTCTTCCATTTCCGTGTTCTCCAGGGCTTGTTTAAAAAGGACAGGCACAGCTAGAACACAGAACCAGGGATTAGGACATGCTCTCTTGACCTGCTGTACAACAAGTACCCCATGATGGCTGTCACCCCTTAAAACTAGTCCTTTTCCAAATGAGAAGAGCCACCCTAGACCCTCCCTTGGCTATGTGACATCGAAGTGATTCTGCTTGGGAGCAGGAAGAAATCTCTCCCCCAGATGTTATCATCTCACTGAGGATTCCTAGGACTATGGGGGAAAGTTTCTCTCATCTTTAATGAGGATCCCTTCAGAGTCCTCTGAGCATCCTCAGCTAATAAATTCCTTGTTGCTACAGGGCTCTGTGACAGTATACTTGCCCTGTATCTCTCCTGCTTTCTGCTCCAGCACGTACTACTTTTGTTATACTACTAAAGCCACTGTATTTGTTTAACGGCATTGGGGAGTGCAGATGGCGTCTAGGAGCCTTTAGAAAAAGGATGCTTTGGGGAGTTTGAGGGTCTAAACATTAATCAGGGACTGAACTTGACTTATGTTTTCATGTTCTTCTTGTGCTCCCATGCTCATGGTCTCCAACTCTAACTCCAATCTTAATCACAGCCATGTAAAAAAGCTGATAGGTCAGGTACTACGGCATGTAGGGTATAGAGAATGAACCCTTTGCACTTACTTATTTTCTGCTTAGTGGGAAGTTACAGATTTAAAATCCCAGATGCATAAAATGAGATTACATGAATGAAATATATACAGGTGCTTACAAGTATGCATTACCATTAAATTTTACATATGAATTTGTAGATGGCACTGCCACAAAGTGCTGTGGGGTTTTTGGGTTTGTTTCGGGTTTTTTTTTTTGTTTTTTGTTTTGTTTTGTTTTTTAATAGAAGATTTATTAAGCAATGCATTAAGAAAGCATGGCAACATATCTAACTCTGCCTACCATTTACTTTCACCCGAGCAGTGGTCTTCAGTTCCCCAGTGCTGCAGGTATATTCCCCAGCGTCTATCGATTTGACATCTCGAATAATGAGCTCTGCCACAGTACCACGCTGCTTAAATTCATACTTCTCGCTGGCATAGAGAACAGTGTCTCCTTTCATCCATTTCACTGGGATATCAGGTTTGCTGAGCTCACAGGTCAGCTTAACTTGTTTTCCTTCTTTAGCTTCTTCATTTTGGAGCTCTTGCTTGAAAAGAATTGGTATTTCTGAAAAAGAACGTTGCAGATGGCTAAGGAAACACATGAGATTGGAAATCACTTTTTCCTTTTTGTTTCAGACTTTGCTATTCAGATAGAAAACCACAGGAACAGAAAAGCACTAGTAAACAGTAAACAGATTCTTACATCTCACATCTGGCTGCCAGCACTCTACAGCAGAAAAAAAATATTTGAGACCTTATGCTTTTTTCCCTTTTAACCACTATTTGTACTATTGAAAACTGCAAATGTTACTGTTGTCATTTATTAACCTCAGGGGCCGATGCTGCCCTGCTATTAATGACACAAACAGTGTGTTGCAGATGGGTGGTCAGAGCTGGATCACAGGCACAAAAAACGTAGAACTTTACTGAAGTCAACTGGCACATAACACAGAGGACACAAAAAAATGGCAAAGCACTTTCTGTCATTACCAGCAGTATTGATTTCTCATTATAAAAAAAAAAACCCACAACATATTTTTATCAGACATGAATACAGACTTAAAAACAGCACAGAGCATACACAGAGAGGAAAGCACAGCTGTATGTGAAAGGGTCCCCGTGGAGGTTCCTATGCAGGCTCTGTCACAGCCTGGGATCGAAGGCTTTAAGGTGAGCTACTGTAGAGAAGGCACTTACTGTGGAAAAAAAACTCAACTGAAGTTTTTTCCCTGTCAGGTCTTGAAAAAAAAACCCAAGTTCTTCCTGGCTTCTGCTGTCTTATGAATATGCAAGTCAGCTACTGATACATGATGCAGTTGTCCTGTGGCTGTTGAAAAACTACAGCCTATTCTTCTGTTCCCCTTTTACCTCTGGTTTGGGACACAGTGTCACATGGCTACCTTTTTTTTTCTTCCCCTCCTATTTTTGCATTCTGCTGTTCTGATGTGACCCTAATAGATAAAGGAAAGCTACAACAGTGTAATTTGTTGTAGGCATCCTTATGACTTGACTCCTTCACATCTACTGGTGATCTGAATCCAAGCGTTTAAGTCCTGCATCCATCCACACCCTTCCTTGTGAAGGGAAAAATGGAACTGTTTAACACTTATTATGACTTATTATGTTTTTTCTAACAGAAAAATTCCTCTTCATTATGGGTGAGATCCAGGTCCTACTAAAGTCAACATAGATATTTCTTTTTTATGTAACATGTGTTGGGGAAGCATCCTAGTACTAATGAAAGACATAGCAAATCTGGACCATTAACCATCACCTCTCTTCCCCATTACATCGTCAAGATTTTCTTTTTCCTTGCACAGCAGATCTCAGCCTTAAGTTGGCTTGTTTCTTTGTGTTCTAGATAAATACTGTGAGAATCTTGCCTTCCCTCTTCATGCTCTGAGGTTCAGGCTGACTATTCCAACAACCCAAATGCTTTTTGTTCACAATGACTTCTCTAATCCAGGTGCAGATTCCAATCAATCCCTCCAGAGCATGTTAAGACAACCTGCATGCAGGTTATCCACTGGTCAGGCTAAACCCAGCCTGTGCCATTAACAGCCTCCTTGTATCTGCTCAAACCTGCCCATACAAATGAGCAATTTTGCTCACAGGAACCAAGCTCCTCCTCAACCTCAGGCTGGAGCAGTGACTCAAGACAGGCTGGAGCAGTTATAATGTGGGTAGCAGGTGAGCCTGGTTTTGACACAGCTCAGACCCAACGCTTACCTAATGTACATGGTGCTTACCCAATGTGCTCGAGGAAGTACATTAAAGTCTCATGTGTCTAAAGAGACCTTTTGCTCCAGCTCAGACCATAACCCTTCAGACGGCACCTCCTGCCTTGATCATGATCTTTGGAATAAAAAAAACTTTGGATGCACTACTCAATAAATTTGGCTGCCTAAAGCAATTACCCAGACAAATGTGGGTGTATGAGCTGTCTTCCTTGGAGAGAGCCATCAGTGGAGACAGCTTCAGAAGGTGACTCATCCTTTCTCTGGATTACCTCTTAGGCTCAGTGGATCCCCTACAGAGACGCCCGCTGTTCTCTACTGACCCATTGCTCTCTGCTCCAGAGAGCTTAGGCACTTAACTCTCATAGAGCTAACATTGGGTAAGATGAAGGGTTTTCCTGTTTCACATGCTGTCACCTCTCTGGCTGCTGTCCTGGATGACTTGATGAGAAGAACCACTCCTGCATTTTCGTGCAAAGACATGAGGTTCCTTTTCAGTATAGTTTCACATTTTTATCATTTCAATTTATTACTCTGACCTCAGTGTTAGATGACGAGTTAGGACCCAAACCATCGCTCCAAATGTTCTTACCCTTGACAGTAATAACCGCACTACTTTTAGCTGCTCCAGCCTCACACTCATATCTGCCACTGTCTCTTTCTTCTGCCCTGTGAATGACAAGCTTGGCTTCAAATCCTGACCGGCTGATGTTATACTTGGAAGAATTCCTAAGGCTCTTCCCATCTTTGCACCACTTCACAGGGCTGTCTGATTTGGAGGTCTCACAGTGAAGGATCACATCCTCTCCCTCAGCGACTTCAGTATCAACCAGTTCCTTCGTGAAGATGCAGGGCTTCTCTAGAATCACATAAAAACCGTCTGAGATGCTTCAGAAGACGTGAGGATTTTCAGATCACAAGTAATCCGAGAGATTTACATCCAAGATTACTTGTATCAAAATTACAGGTCAAGGTTAGTAACAACTAATTTGGTGTTCATGACTATAAAGCCCTCAGAAAGGCACCAGTCATGCCATAAAATGTTGTTTAGTAAACACCTGACACCATCTGGGAGAAACTGAGAAGAAAATATGCCTGTTGAAGAATCATAGAATGGTTTTGGTTGGAAGGGACCTTAAAGATCATCTGGTTTCACCCCCCCTGCCATGGGCACGGACACCTTCCACTAGACCAGGTTGCTCAAAGCCCCATCCAACCTGGCCTTGAACACTTCCAGGGATGGGGCATCCACAACTTCTCTGGGCAACTTTTTCTTCCAGTGCCTCACCACCCTCATAGTGAAGAACATAAATAAGATCTCTCTTGCATCTCATTAAATACAAACAAGATGGAGACACAATTTTCCTAAGCCCTTCTACATGTGAGCTGATTAGTTTGAACCTTCTAACTGAATGTGGAAAAGGAATTCTGCATGAAGCGAGGTGCAATACAGATCTCTCAAAGCCAATCATCTAGAGCAGGTCTCATCTCATCAGTATGCATCATCTAAAAACCAGGCAGATAGCTCAGACTGGTCATGTAGGGTGTCTCTATAACTGTTGGAAGATGACGGACACCTCCAGAGACCAGATATTCACTTCCAAAATAGGTCATTAGGACAAAGAAGATGAACTGCTCTCTGGAAGTACTTGTCTTTCTACCAGCTTATAGAAGTAGCCTAATCTAGATACCAAGAGCTAAATTAGCCAAGGTACATCTCATCCCTCCTAGCTTAATGCTTTTTAATCCATAAAAATCCAATCAATCAGGAGACCAAAACCTGTTTGGGGTACTATAGCATCACATATTAGTGTTACCGAAAGGAATCAGCCTTTTGCAAATAAGACCTTTCATTTGCTTTCAGAAAAATCTGTTTGCATTTCTATAGCAAGGCAAAATTTGGGAAAATTTTCAAATTTTGAAAAAAAATTCTTTGCAAGAAACGTGGTGATTCTGAAAAGAATGGGAATATGATCTGACACGGTGGAGACTGTGTTTTACATCTCTGGGCAATGAGAAATATTTATGTTTCCAGTAAGAAAACACCTGTCTAATCCTGCACTCTTGGGCCGTCTGGCATTCATTTTATTCCCTCACTAGAGAAGTAGACTAACACTTCAGTTTTAACTCAGTTTAACTTTGCCAGAGAAAATAATTCATTGTCAACAATGACTAGCAGAGAACACATGTAATGTTGCCTTTCAAACAACGGAAACTAAATAAAAAACTTCTTGGTTGCACTTTTTTTTTTTTTCTTCAACTAATTCATTTCTCCTCACTCACCCTATCAGCTTGGCTCAAGGAAAACTGGACAAGGCATCCAATGTACCATCACTACATATAACATTCCCATCTAACGTCCAACAAACACACCGAGAGTTGTCCAGGATTACAAAGTGTTAATTCCCCAGCCCTAGCTTCATTATATAGATAATGCTATTATTGAACATCTACAGATATACATATGATGGGGCCAAATTTGTAACATTTTTGTTCTTTTTTTCACCTACCCACATTAACCCATAGATATTTCTACACATTCTTTCCTCTCCTGCAGTTTTATGATTGAATTACCTTTAACAACCAAACTGGCAGAGGTTTTCTTATCACCAGCTTCAAATGTAATGACCCCCGAGTCCTTCAGAGAGAGTTTTTTCAATGTTAGCAAGTGATATCCACCAGGCTGAGACTGGATCTCATTAAGTTCATTGGTATGGAGCGGGGTTTTATCCAAAAACCACTGCACTTTGCTATAGTCTACAGGAGAGATTCTGCATTTGAACATGGCAGATTCCCCTTCTAACACAGTGACATCTTCCAGGTCTTCTGTTATTAGCACTTTTTGGCCTGAAAGGAACATAGACACATCAATTATTGGAATCTTCAGTTTCTAGCGTGAAAATCGATATGGAAAACTCCAAGATTTCCCACATGAGTATTTCAAGAAATACGTTCATGGTACGGAAGACTGAAACACAATTCCCCTGTTATTGAACACAAAAACCATCCACAGGCAGATAATATCTACAGGACACACACCAAAATAGGATGAAGACAATTTCAAAGCACCAGAACACATATAGCAGAACAAGTAGCCAGCACAATGCAAATGCAGTGTTCTAAAGTTTCTCCTAATGAAAGGACCTGGAAAGGCTGAAAGGATGCATCTCTGACAGCATCATTGGGCTCTAGACATCACTAAGCAGATGATCCCTCCCATGACAGCCCCTCTGTTTTTCTAGAGCTTTCTTGCTTTCTATGGGATAGGACCACTCGGCCCCCACCTTCTTTGAGCTTAGTCCAACCGTAAACACAGTGGGAAGCGGGGAGAGTGTCTGACTGCAGCTTTAGTAAAAATAAACAAGACAACAGCCCTGAAAACCTGCCTGTATAGATATAGACAGAGATACACCTAACTATAAATAAATAAATAAAATAAGGTTATCACTGTATACAAAGATATATCCGATGTTGTTCCTACTTACAAAACCAGTACAGGGAATTTTTACTTTTCTCTTGAGCTTTGTGACAGAAAAGTATTTTTTTCACTCAGATGTTAGAAACCTCACAGCAACTTCAGGTAGCTCAGATCCCGAGGCCATGATGGGGATTAAGAACAATTTTGTTCTCAAGGCTGCTCTAGCAGATGATCAGAGGTGGAGGAGTCTGGCTTTACCCCCTTAGTCTTTAATAACTAGCTATAATAATAAGCGGACACTGCCACTGCATCTCTATGCAAATATTCTTGAATTATTCCTCTTATTCTCTTCATTGCTTCATCTATTTCAGCTGAAGAATTTCTCCGAGTTGGGGCTCCAGCGAGGAAACTGTGAGGAGCAGTAAAAACCAGAACTCGCTCCTTCCCCTTAAACGCTGCCCTGCTGTTAGCATTGGCCACCGCAACTTATTTTCTGCCTGTAGCATCAAACAAAAGCTGCTTGGGTTGTACTCTTCAGCTGGAGGGTGTAACTCATGTCTAAGGCACAGAGGGACATTAAGCACTTAAAGATCCCTGGACAGCTCATTCACCGATGCCCTCTTAGAAACCACTGCTGAAAGAGGCATCAAGGGACATGGAGAAAAGAAAAGAGCCTGGAGGCAGAATAATTTTTCCCTCATCTAATAGCAGGCACTCTGAATCATATCCATCATATGTTCACACAGGAACACCAGCCTCTCCTCACATCAGCATTTTGGGTTTTAAATCATACCCAAAGTACTCCAGGTGTAATTGCTTCAAATCGACAAATTGCTCTACATGTCCAGCTCCCTGTTGCTATATTTTTGTCCACATGCCCTGTGCAGCGTACGTACATCGTGACTCAAAGCCAGAAATCAGTAGATCTGCTACCTATATGCTGAGAAATAGATCTACCTATGCATATAAGGTTTCCTAGTGGTGAAACAGGATGTACAATCATATTCCTCTCATGCATACCTTGCACGACTAGCTTGGCTCTGGACTGGGCATCACCAATGTCACAGGTGTAAGTGTCACTGTCACTTTTCTCCAAGTTATTTATTGTCAGCTGCAAGACTTGTCCTTTTTGTGTGATCTCATATTTCTTGCTAACCCTGAGTTCAGCTATGCCTTTCCTCCAGACCACAGAGGATGCAGCTTTCTCCGTCTGGCACATAAAAACTGCAGTTCCACTTTCATCAGCTTTCAGGTCTGAAAGTTCCTTGACAAAATAATTAGGTTTTTCTGGAAGGGGAAAAAAAAGAAAAAAAGATAGAGGCAGAGAAAGATTCGTTACCCAAACAAGTCCTGAGCATACAGCTTGGTCTTGAATCCCCTCTGCCCCCACTTGTAGAATCACAGAATATGGAATCATAGAAACATTTAGATTGGAAGAGACCCTTAAGATCATCAAGTCCAACCATTAATCTAACACTCCGAAGGCCACCACTAAACCATGTCCCTAAGCACCACGTCTATCCTTCTTTTAAATACCTCCAGGGATGGAGACTCAACCACTTCCCTGGGCAGCCTGGTCCAATGCTTGACTACCCTTTCAGTGAAGAAGTTTTTCCTAGTGCCCAATCTAAACCTCCCCTGGTGCAGCTTGAGACCATTTCCTCTCATCCTATCAGATGGAATGGATCTAAGATCACCAGCTCCACCTGCTGTCATGGGACATATCAGGTAAAATATTTCCAGGGAAGTTTAATGCCATTGTACAGGTACTGGTGAGGTCTCATCTTGCAGACCACATACAGTTTTGATCACTCACATTCAAAAAAAGACTACTTCAAATTGCCAGTGTTGATCGGCTCATTACATAGCACATAAGATTCTTCAGTACCTACAAGGTGTTTTTTCAGAGGTTTTTTTAAAAAAAAAAAGCTTTTAATCCATGGCATTTTTTGAAAACTAAAAATTGATCCTGTTTAGGGAGATAGAAGAGAAAAACATCTTGCACAAGCTGTAGTTATTTACCCCAACTGCTGTACGTGCCAGCCCCTATGCATGCTTCAACTGACCTTGCACTGTGACCTTGGCTTTTGTTTTAGAGACCTCTGTCTCACAGGTGTACTCCCCGCTGTCTTTGACCGTGGAATCATGGATTATTAGAATGGCTCGTGTTCCCTCTTGGTGCAAGTCATATTTCTGGCTTTTTCGGATTGCTTTGCCATCCTTGTACCACCTGATGCTCACATCAGGTTTTGACAATTCACAGCTCAGGCTGATGTCCTGCCCCGCTGCTGATGTTTTATCCTCCAGCTGTTTTGTAACCTCAGTAGGTTTTTCTGAAAAGGGGAAGAAAAAAAAAAAAAGGAGCTTTGAATAAAAATCATGATCACTATATAGTTGGAGTTTTTGCAATTCGAATATCCGACAAGTTTTCACATTCCCCAATGAATGATTCATATCATGTTCGGGAACAGAGGGAAAAAGCAGTCTTGCTCTTTAGTACATATGAATTGCAGTTATGGGCTCTCAGTGAATATTAATGATTGCTTACAGGAACTGAGGACTTGCCCTGATGGCACTCATTTCAGGGGACGTCATTTTGCTGTCACTGAAGTCACTGTAGGCGTGCAGTTATGGTGGGATCTATCTCACTAAATACAGACATCCATGCTATAGAGATATGTAGCAGAGGCCCTCCAGGGCTGCTCTACAGCCAGCAGTGATCTAAGTAAAGGCAACAGACTTCAAGGAATAATTTATTTTGACCTAAATAGGTCTAAATGCAGATGATGAACTATGTCTGAAAGCTACCTATTTCTTCTTTCCACTGACTACCCAGGGAGCCTTGGGTGATTATCTCTGATGCACACAGTCTAGGTAGTGATTGTCCGTAGAGTTACACCACCCGGTGTGTTCTGCAGTTCTCAAATACCTATAAAAACTTCCATTCTTTCACTCGTTTTTAAGGAAAACTGCCAGTGCTTCAAGGCTCAGAGAAGTCTGCTATTCACTTTGATCACAAGAGTTTGTCTTCATGGTTTACTGACATACTTTATGAAAAGGCACCCAAGAAATCAAACCCCAGAACCTTTCTGATCTCATTACCTTTCACAACAAGAGAAGCCTTGGAGGTTAGACCACGGGCAGTGAAAATTACTTCCCCAGCATCATCAGGAATCACGTTTTTGATATTGAGCGTATATTTCCGACCCACGTTAGAGGCTTTAAATCGCCCACCACTTTCCACTTTACTCCCGTTCAGCGTCCAGTTGAAGTCGTCAATGCTTTCATGGGACAAAATACACTCAAAAGTGCAATCTTCTCCCTCCTGGATTTCGGTGTTCTTCAGCCGTTTGGTGATGCCAATGTTCAGTTCTGGAAGACAAAAACTAGGTTAATACAAGGAGAAGACTTTTACGATTGACATGAGTAGTAGTATTGACATTTTTAGCTCATCAGAACGGTTTATCTACTGGATTGTCAGGACAGCACTGCATTCCTTACAGATGTGTTTGACATGGGAAGGATTTCTCAGACATTGTCTGCTCAGAATCACCACAAAGCTATAGAAAAGAGAGATGTGAATCTCCTGGCTTTGCTCTGAAAGGACTGCATGGAGAACAGCTCACTTGGTGGACAAGAGTCAAGATTCAATGAGCTAGAGGGGAGAAAATCTGTCAGACAGGAAGCCTCTGGGACGTTGTGTGAGGTTTTTCTCTGTGACGATATGAGAAATAGGATGTTAGTATTTGTTAATTTGTTACCATCCTACCCCTCCTGGTGTTCAAATCAGACAAATTCAAATTTGTCTCTATCAACATGAGTTTGAAAGCCATGAACACTTCTTTTTCCTCCAAGCAGCTTCAAGGATTAGAGGACAGGCTGAACTGCTGGGTTCTTGAATAGACACCATCATACTACTTTTGTGTTCCCACAACGAACTCTGAATTAATAGCTCAAAACTGTGAAACACAAGCTGCTCAGTTTTTTTTTTTTTGTGTGTGTGTTTTGGGTTTTTTCTTGAGAAATTATTTGCTCTTCTAGGAGAATTTCTGCACCCTAGGAATGTTCACGAAGGAAACATTGTCGCTACATTCTTGACACGTGATTTTCACTGAAACACCAGATATACTTATGTCAAAGAGTAACAGGGATTATTCAGACATCACCATGTTACGTGAGGCTCATGGAGGCATAGGTGTGAGAGAAAGTGACCAAGCCCACCCGTTTATGCAGCACCCCTTGACTGGCCATTGTCTAAAATACTTACCCTGAACGCTGACCTTTGACTTGGCAACATCGGTGCCAATATCACATGTGTATAAACCTGCATCTGTCTTTTCAAGGTCATGGATAAGGAGGCACAGGGTCTTCCCAGACTGTATCTGCTCATACTTGTTACCAGAAGTGAGCTGCACACCATCCTTTTTCCAAACAGGTTTGACCTTCTCTTTGGAGACTTCACATTCCAGTTTAATCACACCTCGCTCCTCACCAAAAACATCGTCCAAGGACTTCATGAAGACAGCAGGCTTCTCTGAAGGTTAATGGGCAAAACAGAGAACAGCCAGGATATTTAAAGTTGAGACATTTTCAATTGCTACCAAATATTTAAAGAGAGCTTAAGTGAGCCCTTGGCAATGCTGATGATTCCAATGCAGAACCTAAAGCAGTCTCACATCTCATGATTGGAAGGAGTGTTAGAAAAATCAGAATTTATTAATGGGAGGATGCATGGAAGGAGAGAGGCAGCCTGCATTGCCACGGATGGGGAGTGATATTCAGTGCTGTAATCATTGTCTCTCTTACAACTGCACACCTGTGAGACTGCAAGGACTCCTTTTTCCTCTGTGTTAGGGCATCTGACAGGCACAGGACATCCCATCACAGGGAATGGGGCTTTGAGCAGGCACGTAGGGCCTCAGTGAAGGCCAGAGGGACCGCTTCACACTTCTATGGAATAGCTACTCAACAAGATAGACCAGGTTTAAGGAAGCCCTTCTCTGCATCGTGGAGGAGCAGAAAATGTTCTCTGGGAGCATCCTTTCTCATTGCAGCAGTCTACAAGTGGGAAAGGGGTCAGGTGGTTAGAAGAAAAATGTGTGAAGAGAAGTTAATTGGGATGTAGGTCTTCTAAAGCCAGAGAGCTGGCAGTGCCTTTTCATGAAGCAGGATTCATGCAGCAGGAGCAGCAATAAAAGGATCTGCTGCACATTCTCCTCACTCTCCTGAACATTTTTGCTCTTGCTTCTTTGTTTTATTAATTCCCTTTATCTAACTTAAAATATATTTGACACAGAGGATATTTATATGGGTGAAATTTTTTACCAGATATAAAAGAAAGAAGGAAGAGAAAATCCTTCAGACTCTGAGTGGATAGAGCAAAAGAGTTAAATTAGTCAGACACTTGGGAAGAACAAATTAGTCATGATCAGGAGGCAAAATGCTAAGGAAATCAGAGAGATTATTCTCTAAGAGGGCATGGACAACATCAGACTCTGATTTTCAGAAAACAGATCAGAATATTTCCCACTCATGTTTCCCGATACAAGGAGGAGTTAATTTAGGATAACAAATCAGTATGATTTACCTGAGCATGCATGTACGGGTCTGTTGCTAAACAAAATGTGATTTTGAAATTTTGGCAAGACATTTACCTCACGTTTCTAACATGCCTAAAATAATTCACACAATTTACTGTGGCTTAGCTGATGCACAAGGACATGTTAGACCACAACAACTCAAAGTTTGGTCACACATCTAAGACAAAGGACAGCAGCAAACTGACTTCCCTTCGCTGATTCAGTCCAACTCCAGAACTGATATACTGAAGATGTGCCCTACCCTTGGAAGTACACTGAAACTCATCTCCTTGCAGACAAAAATCTTTAGAAATAGGAGTTTATAGACTATATACTACTGAAGAGACCTACAAGTAAAGGAAATTGCTCTTTAGATTATCACGATAAGTAAAAGCATGATAAAGAACTATGGAAAGTTTTGTCAGGACATCAAAACAGTCTTCCTCAGAAAAATCAGGAGCTACAGTAGAAACTTACGCTGGAAGAAAACCCCTGTATCCCTATTACTCAGTCCCAGAGAGGTGAAGCTTGCAAGCAGGATTGCTGCATGGGTATAGTAAATAAGAGCTCTTTCACTTCTCTGATTTACATTCAGGAGGAGTGTGATCACAACCCACCTATCACCTTCAGACGCACGGTCTCCGACACCTTGTCCGACTTCATCGTCACTGTGCCAGCATCCTCAGGCTTGACCTGCTTCATCGTCAGCATGTAGCAATTGCCAACGTTCCTGATGTCGTTGAAATTGTTGGTGTAAAGGAGGGTGCCATTGAGGAACCATTCCACATCCTCATCATCGTGGGACAGCTCGCAGGAGAAAACAGCGGAACTCTCTTCTTCAATTTCCACGTCCTGCAGGTGTTTGAGTACTTCTACATTGCGGGCTGTAGGAAACCAAGGTGCACCATCACCACTGTCACCATAAATCAGTACTATTACCACAAATAGATTTCATAGTGGTTAGAATTTTAGATGATTTAGTCTGGTCTCCTGTACACCATGGGTCATTACATTTCATTTACTTGGTTCTGCAACTGGTCCAACAAAAAGCATCCATTGAAAAGTCTGTTTTGTCCAGAGCCCTCAATTCTCTTTTAACACATTTTGCTTTTTTTTTTTTTTCTTTTTAATTTAAAAAATAAGTAAGTCTTTCTAAAATGGCAATGACATTACAGTGATGCCTAAATACTCCACAGAGCTCCAGTCCCTGAGTGCTCATGACTGCACACACACAAGCACATTATAACTAAATTATCCCTGACTCACTACCAGGGAAACACAGAGGATGAGATGAAGGCAATGGGTTTGGTCACAAACAAGAAGTACAAAGAGATTAAGCAACTTGCTTAGGTTTAGGGAGCAACAGGAAGTTAATTTTCCCTCCCAGTCCTTGGCCAGAGGTTTCTCTTTGCAGCTTCTCCACCCATGAAATGCCGTTTCTCAAGGACTAGCTAACTCAGAAGAGGGTTTGGGGAGTATTAAATAATTTTGTCATTTGGATGAACCTCTTCAAGGCCAAACTGTTACCAAAAGCTGCTTCCTGGACTTCTGGAAATGATTCCATGGGTCACCTCCAAGTCTTGCTGAAAGTGACCCAGTGATCACCTTTTCTTACAGTTTCACCAGAGGTGAAGAACTGGCTAAAAACAGTGCCATACCAGGATGAGGTAGAACATCATTGTGACTAGCAAATATATAGCAGATATAAAAGCTGACAGTGGCCAGGAAATGAAAACCACAACCAAAATCACCAGAATCAGAGGTCTGTAGCAGTTTCACATAAAGGACATTTTTAGCAAGTACCAAAGAGTTCTAGTTCCTCAGATAAAAAGGAAAATAACGTGCCTTGAGAAAGACGCATGAATTTCTGCCTTACCCAGATGGTGCCCTTCCACATGCATTACCTACTTCATGGTAAAGTGCTGGATTTCAGTATCACGGAATATCAGCACAGTGCATAATACAGTCAGTTCACTTAAGATATTGCATTTATATAAAATTAGCAGGAAAGAACTGTGGGAATCTACCCCTACTCAAGAAGAGAAGAACAGAGTGAAATACTGAACCATAAAGGTATAAAATCATAGAATGGTTTGGGTTGGAAGGGACCTTTAAAGGTCATCTAGTCCAACCCCCCCTGCAATGAGCAGGGACATCTTCAACTGGATCAGGTTGCTCAGAGCCCAGTCCAACCTGACCTTGAATGTTTTCAGGGATGGGACATCTACCGCCTCTCTGGGCAACCTGTGCCAGTGTTTCAACACTGTCATCATAAAAAATTTCTTCCTTATATCTATGCAACAGGCAATCCTCCCTGCTGCCAACTGCTCATACCTTCAACGGTCAGTGTGGCTTCAGTCTCGGCGTTTCCAGCCCTGCACTTGTACACGCCAGCATCTTCGGGCTTCACCTTCAAAATCTTGAGCTCTGCTGAATGCTCCTCCCGCTTGATTTTGTACTTCTCGGAGGGCTCGATGGGTGTGTGGCCCTTGAACCACTTCACAACCTTTGGAGAAGGCCTGAAGTCACAGGACAGGATGACTGAATGGCGCTCCAGAGCTGTCTTGTCCTCCATCTTCCTGGTGATCTGTATGTGGTAATCTGCAAAGCAGGGTTGGGAAAGAAGAAAGGATCAATCTGAAGAAGAGGAAACTTTCTAATCTGTATTTCATGCCAATTTATTTCATGTATACCGTTCACAACTGTTTTGTGAACTGCTCAGATGGTGCTACAAGTTTCTGTTACAGAGCTGATGCGCTTTGAAGCTAAAACATCATGATGATCTATAGGGAATGCTGGTTTCTATAAGATAATACTATATATTGACTACCAAATGCATGGTCCAGTTCTGGGTCAGTGCTTACTGAATTGCTCTCTAATTGAGGTTTTTATTCAAGTAAGAGCAAATTAAAGACAAAACAAGGACTTCAGGATATGATTGGAGATATTTACAATGGTGACAGCAGAAGATAAAAAGCCTTGAAGCTTCGTCCCAAATCAAGTCAATGACAAAGTGGATTAAGTAAATGAGCTATCAAACTTGTCTAGTTCAGAAATGGCACAAAATAAACTCTCCTGGCAAACGTTGTCTGTTTTGTCCTCATTGGTAAAGTCAAGAGGAAAAAAAGGCAAAAACCAGTCTTAGATCAATAGAATTGAATATGAGGTTTGAATACCAGGCACACCAAACTCTTTTAATCAGATGCCTTCCTAAGACATTGATGTCTCATTTCATGCACCCAACAACTTGTAATTGGGAACTAAGCAGATCTTCCATACATTTCCAAGACCCCAGCCAGTGGAGCCTGAACATTAGACAGTACGTATGAAAAATTACTTTCCAGGGACTGTGAGAGGAAGGATCTCTCATGATCTAATTCAAAACAGGACATAACCACATTACCTCTGACACGCAGATTTGCTGTGGATTTTGATTTGCCAATGGAGAACTGAATGGTGCCTGTCATATCAGCGCTGGTTTTCAGTATTGTCAGCCGGTGAATGGTGCCTTCTTGCTGCATGATAATGTTTCTGCCAGCCTGTAGGACTTCTCCACGTAGAGACCATTTGGGGGGTTTCACAGATGGAATGGATATCTCACAATCAAACTTGGCTTCTTCAGGCTCAGTCACATCCTCGTCACACAACTCCTTTACAATACTAATGGATTGTTCTGGATGAAGGATGGAATGAGAAAGCAGGGATTTAGGAGTCATGAAAGAACTCTCTCATTAGCATCCTGCACACTCATGCCATCTTTTCTGCATTTGAATACTGCACTTGTTGGCTCAAAAGGCCTTAAAACATCCTTTTTTTCTATAAAAACATATATTGCTGGTCACAGGTCAGACAGTGAGAGTGTGACACAGACTCAAGGGAATCCAGATCTCCTGATTCCCAGTCCTATTTCTAAAACCACCTTCCTATCCTGATGTCAAACATTTGGCACTATAAAATGGAAAAGAAGGTTCACTGAAATGTAAATGTTGATAATAGGAAAGACTTTGGTTAGCTACAGCAACTTCTCTGAACAACAAACTTTCTCCAGCATATCTGATAAAATTCTCTGGAACAGGAATTTCATCACTTTCCTAGGAGAATATATCATGTATTCATTTTACAGGATGTTCCTGCACTTATAATCCTAAAAGGTTTCAATATCAATGGACTTCAGAATAAATCAACACTGAATTAAAATACTTTTTAAGTGGTATTTTGTTTTCAAAGTAAATGACCAGGGCTTTTTGAATCAGCCAGTCCTTCCGATGCATCCCACAGAGGAAAAAACAGTTTACTACCTTCAACAAAGAAATTAGCGCTGCTTTTGTCATCAAATGCATCACAAGTGTACGTGTCCTCATCTTCATAATCTGCATCATTGATGATGAGTTTCCGGTAGACACCATCGCTCACAATTTCGTATTTGTCACTAGGGTGAATTTCAATGTCCTTTTTATACCATTTAACTTTGGCATTGGCACGAGACACCTGGCACTCCAGGAATCCCCGATGTTTTTCAAGAGCAATCTTATCTCGCAAAGGCTTCACAATTTTTACAGGCAGCTCTAAAAGGAGTAAAAAAAAAAAAAAAAAAAAAGGTGGAATAATCACTACAGTTTCCATGAAAAGTGCCAATTAAAAACTCATTAGCAATATTTCTTCTATGTGATGGTGACAAGAATCCCCACTATGCTAAGCACTCAACTAGCACACAGCAAGGGAAGAGCTAAAGAAAGGAAAACTTTTTATCCCTGTTTTACCACTTGGATGGCTGAACTGCAGAGACAATAGGTAATTTACTCAACACCACACAGCAGTGCTATGGCAAAGCCAGGGGCTGAGCTCAGATTTCCTGAGCTCCTCATCAGTGTGTTAATTCAAATGCTTTCCTTCTCTCTGTCTCTATCACACTGTTTAAGTTAAACACAGAACAATACTGTATTCTTTTTAAACATGCACCAGAAAGAAAATGCAGGAGAAAGTCAAGCTACAGCTTTTTCTTCCTCGAAGTTCAAAAGTGACTTTTAATGTCTTAAGGTACAAAACCAACTGCCTGAGAAAATAAACTCTGTTATTTAGCAAAAGTAAATTCCCAGGTTGATATTTCACATGCAGTAAGGTAGGCAGGAGTTTCTCTTTCCCTGAAAGCTTTAGGTGTTGTTTAACCTTCTTCACATTAAAAGTGAGGGAAGTTGGTTTGTAACATGAGAGAGCTTAAGCAGTATTGGCATGAAAAGTATAATTACCTTTTACAGTAAGCTGGGCACGAGATTCTGCCTTTTCTGCTACAAATTTGATCTCTGCTGCATCTTCAACTTGGACACGCGTGTAAGTCAGCGAATAGGTCTTTCCTGAGAACAGACACACAACCAGACATGGCTTCCCCTGAGCAAACAGCTTCACTCTCCAAGGCGCACTGCCAGGTTGAGCATCGCTCATCTGGTTTTAGTGCATCATCACCCACTCTCACAGCAGCAAGGCCGACCATTCCTCTATGTCTGTGTCCCTGTATCAAAGAATAACCTAACCTCAGCTCCTTCAAGTACTGACTGAATGTGGTCCCCACCATCTGGAAAGTACTTGACACAGAAGGATCCCACCCACTCTCAGATGATACAAATTCCTACCTGCTGTTGGCAGCATGGGATAGTGGGATGACACCAGATTTGCCTAACTAAAAGTTCCCACCGTGTCACTGTCCCAGCCTAGCTGCAGCCCCAAAACAAAAGGGGAACTCTCTGCTAAGCCTTCTTAACTTGATTTTGAAGGTCAGACCCTTCTGCCTGGTCTCCCATACCAGCACCTACTCCAACCCACCCCCATTCAAGAATGAGATCCCCCTTTTCCAACCTACCATCTTGACGCATTCTAATATTGTCGGCAGCCTTCAGCTTGTTGTCATTTTTGTACCATTGGGTTTGGACCTCATCATGTGAAATCTCACAGATGAAAGACGCACTCTCATATTCGTTCACTTCCACATCTTCCAGTGGTTTAACAATCTTGATATCTCGGGCTGTGAAATCATAGAGACAAATATTTATTTGGGGTTTCTCCATAGCTGAGTGTGGTGTGTTTACCTTCTGCATACTTGCATGGAAAAAATGGGATTGTGTTTTATTCTAGACCAGCCTCCCTTCCTGGGTGTTTTGGCTCTTCAATACAGTGAATACATTTTACTTTTGAACCTACAGGTAGAAACACCAGCCACAGTGGAGCTCACTACAAGAGGATTTTATGGATGCCAGAACTTTATACAGGTTTTAAAAGAAGTTAAGCATATTAATGAAAGAAAATCTGCCAAGGAAAACTAAACACAAGCCTACAATCTCTTGTGTCACTATAAACCTGTCTCATTCACATGCTTCTCTGCATGCTCTCCTTTTACTCCCGTGCTCGTGTGTCTGGACTGTATCAGCCAGAGGGACCTCAGCCACATGTTGTGCCCAGGAGATACCTTTGCTTCAGTCCCCTGAACTCCGTATAATCCTCTTTAACTGCAGCTTTGCACTAACTTATGTCAGAACTGACCCATATTTCTGTGCTACTGCAGCCCTTTCCTTTTAAAAGGGAAGACCTCGATACACCTCAGATCAGCCTCTGGACCAGAGCTCAGATACAAACCAGCCAGCATTCAAATAGCAACCCATCCCAATCATGAAGGCAGGGAGAAAAGGGAGAGTTCAACAGAGCAATGGAACAGCATAGATGTTCATGAAGACATTGCTGAACCCAAGTGGCCACATGAGGACAGCATCTAGTAAGCAATAAGAGCGAGCTGATCTGCCTTTTCAGATGCTCCTCTGGAAAAATAACATCTGCCAGGGTACAGCAGACCTGTCCGTTCAGTAACTGGCCTTCAGCACTAGCTTAGCCCTGGTGCTTCAGAGTCTGGTGACAAAACACATCTGGCACTTAACCGGTTGCACAGTGCAACACACAGAGGGAAAAAACTGTCTTGAGCATAAAGGAGAGATGCAGTCAGAAATCCTGACATTTTCCTTAACATTTACAACATAATAAGTAGGGCACATCTTGAGATCATACCCAGGGCTCGTCCAGTTTCTATTTGGCCAAAGTCCCCCTGTGACAATGGCAGAAGCTAAACCAAACCATGTGCATAGCAGCCGTTTAATCCCTGCTTTGTGCCAGGCTCCCCGGTATTTGCTAACTTGCCAATCTAGAAACACCATTCAAATTCCAGAGAACAGAAATCACTTATGATAAATAGAAAACTAAGTCAGAACCTCTTCCAGAAATACTCCTCTAAGGATAGAGCCAGCACAGGACAGCACTGCCAGCACTTTCTCACTAGGAAGGGAAAGTTATCCAAAATGAGTAATTGCAAAATACACAAAGAATTTCTTGCTGTGCAGTCAAAAATACTGCAGTAGATGTCATTTCCTACTTCAGTCAAACATACCATGAACCTTTAGGGTAGCTGATGTCTTGTCTTCAGCTGCTTCGCATGTATAGGTTCCCTGGTCTTCATATTCACACTTGTGAATAATGAGGCTTCTCTTATTTCCCTGGGAAATAATCCCCACTTTTTTACTTTGTCGGATCTCCTTCCCATCCTAGAAGGGGAAAAGCCAAATCAGATCACCATCAACTCTTCTATGTCTGCACCAAGCAAAACAAACATTCAGATCTGTGCTTAATTCACAGGTCTCATTGGACTTAACAGAGCTGTGCTTACTGCAACATATGCTGAAACTTAAGCACAGTGCAAAGTTTTCCAGAAGTAGGAATGGCTGCAGAACATGCATAACTTTTGGTCAACCTACGACACCTATTTGAAGGCTTAAGGCACCGTACAGGGTTGGCAATAAGCCTTTTCAGAGATTACCTTGAAGAAATGCTGTTATCCCCATTTAAGGGAAGTATCAGCTGAGCCTCAAGGAAGGTTCATGAAATGCCTGAGCTGATCTCCAAAATGATTGTCAGGTGAAAGGGAATTGAGGCTTCACCTTAAATCACAGTTTCCAATGAGGCTGTAAATCCTGGGTGAGAACTGCTAGGCATGAAGTAAAGCAAAAAACTGCACTGCTATCAACAGCAGAGCCCACATTCTGCGCAAAAACAGCTCAGGAGTTCACTATAAACTTAAGAGAAGTTTAACTTTCAACCTGATAAATGCACCTAGTAAATAAATAACACCGAGAGTGATGAACTGGGCCAGTAAAAGAACATAAGGACAAGAAACTAATACTAAGAGCTGTATAGCAAAGGCTCAGACTCACATCCCCTGGAGGTGAAATTAAAGGCTCTCATTCCCTTCCAGAGAAGTCAGAAATTAAAATACCACTATACGACAAATGCTGTACCTTCAACCACTTAACATCAACGTTGGGCCTGGACAGCTCACACTCGAATGTGACCTTGTCCTTCTGAGTCACACTGATGTCTGCCAAAGGTTTGCTGATTCTCACAGGCAATTCTGCAAAAAAGAGCAAGTCTGGTTAGTGGGGATTTAGGTCTCCAGGACCACCTGGCACAAGGAACAGTGAATAGGCAGAGCCTAGCTTCCATGTTTAATAAAACTTGTGACAACAAAATCCTATTGTTTTGAGCACATTATCATGAGTTGTTCTCTGGACAATGATGTTACAATAATCCTGTTGACATTAGAAGTTACTGATGATGGTCCAGTGCTTAACATCCCTTGCAGTTACAAAGAACACCTGTTGCTCTCTTAAAAGCTCGCTCTCTGGGTCAGGAGAAGACAACCGTGTCCCACACTGACCAGGGCCTGAGACTTTTGGGTCTCCGTACCTCTCACAGTGAGCCTCCCTGATGAATGAATGCCATCTGCTTTGAAGGAGATGAGTCCTGCATCTTCAAGAGTCACTGAAGAAAGAGTCAGTGAATGTTTCTTCCCCAGGACACTCATACTGATATTCTGTGAAGGCTTCAGCCGAACGCCATCCTTCTGCCAGGTCCCTTCCACGTCCTCGTGCGACACTTCCACCTCAAAGGTGACGGTCCCTTTCTCAGAGACTTCGAGGGGCTGAAGACCTTTCACCAGCTTGATCTGCCTCACTGAAAAAACAACAAGGACAAGTTGGAGATCTCACACCAACAGCTGTGAAACAGCCTGAAGACTTCCAAAATAGATTATTTCCCTATTTCTTATGCAGGTACCTGCCAATTAAACAACCACCTTTGCAGGAAATAAAACCTGTTCACGACCATACTGCTAGCACAGCTGCTGTTCTTAAAATGGATGCTTTCAGCTGGGACAAACAAGTCAGCCAAACATTGCAGAAAAAGGGCAAACTGGCCCTTTTTCTATCAAGGTCCACCACACTCACTGTCTATGGCAGAAATAAGCTTTGAAGTTGTACACACACACAGGAGTAGAGGCGTTCCTGTGCTGGGTGATATGGTCACCAATAATCATGAGGAAGAATCACTCTAGAAAAAGATAACACTACTGTTATTTACACTGGGACCAGGCTCCCTGTGCTGTACAACAAGAGAGATGTTGCTGAAAATACCTACTGTTCAAGCATGGTTCAGGAGAAAGATGATCATTAGAGATTAATAGAGCATAAAGGAATAAACAACATTGTGCTGCTCTTCAACTAGGAATAAAACAAGGGAGGGAGGGAAGTAACAGGGAGAGAAAAAAGCTTTTAGTAAAAGGAAAAAAAAAGTTCACAGCACAGTGTGAAGTGCGTTGACCCCTCACAGCTTAGGGGACAAAGCATCTGTGTTTTGGGTGGATATTACCTGTTCCCTCTACAAGACAGAGACATCGGTGCCCTATCAACCAGTAAAATGGATTTAGTGTTTAAACTTGACTCACTCTTAAAAGAAATTAAGTTGCCAATTAAAAAAAAAACAAAACAAAACAAACAACAACAACAAAAAACCCTCTACAAAGCCATGAATTACTCACAAAAACCTTCAACTCCTTATGGGTCTCCTGGGAATATTTCGGCCTGCCTAGTGCATGTTTAGCAGAGTTAATCCACATTCAGCCAGGATCTGAATGCAAACGTGACCAGGAGTGGGCTGTGGGCTCTGTTCTGTGGTCATGGTCTGGACCCAGCTCCTGGGCTGAGGATACCATAGCCTCTCTGAGGCTCAAACATCTCCTGATGGCACCTACCCCTGTGCCACAGGAGGGACAGCAGGGAACAAACTGTTTCTCCAAAGGTGATATAAGTAGGCTATAGCTTTATTAACAAACTGGGTAGAAGCATAGTAGTGTTCCCCCCAGGAGGGTGGTGGTGGACTCCATGTAATGCCAGCTCCTTACACCTTTCCTGTCCCCTGTGTTGCTATTACACCTCACATCAGGTTTACAGAGGAGCATATGCATCTTACGTAAGCTCCTGACTAACCCCTCTCTCAAGGAAACCACACCGATTCCTCTCTCATGGTCTTCTCCAAGGTCATGACCACTTAAACACAAATATTCCCCAAGGACATGTCTTGAACCAGACAAATGAGGAAGTAAAGACACTTCCAGGAGCTTGTTCTTTGCTTTGCAAACTAAGACACCAGCTCTCCTGGCTTTGCTCACTAGAAGTTGCATCAGTCCCCAGTTTCTGATCTGATTTTGCAGCTGGTCCCTATCCCCCCAGGGTACCTCACTCTCTAAACTGAACACAGTGTACCTGCTACTGTCTAGCCTTTCCCCAGGTTAATAGATACTCCAGCCCCTCAAACAGTGACTGGACCGAGGATCAAACTGAAGTTATTCCAAGCAGATAGCAAAAGGGACTTGCAAAAACATTAACTAAATAGCATAACAATTTCTAACTCAGTAAGTGGCCTCCTGGATATATCCTCACCTGGTGTTCTATGTAGGACAGAAAAAAAAAAAATTCACTTTTTCAAAGGTCTTGTCATAAAGCAGCAACAGTTGGGGAATGGTAGAACTTTTACAGGATTTATTTTAATAGACAATATATTGTGTCAAGAGATTTGAAATTTCATACTCATGTTCCCAGTATAATTTCTGCTATAATTAATTGACCTAATTATGCTTTTCCCTGCTGAAAGCTTAGAGGTGTATCAGAGGAAGGATTACTTTACCCACGACTTACTTATTTAGGTCTTCCACAAACATCTCCTTCTGGTTGCAACTGAAAATAGATATTCAGCCAGATATGTTATTGGTTTGAGCAGCTCAGTTGTTTTTAGGGTCTCCTGGCATCTTAAGATCAGAACAGATGCTTGTCTTTTGAAGAAGCAACTTTTATACTGGAGTAAATCAACAGATTTTCACATAGCTATTTCTTATTTGCCTTTCTCTGAAACCAGTCTCAAACCAAACAGTATCAGTCCAGCTTGGTGTTTTTAAATAAAGGTCCTCTAAAATCAGGCTTCTTAACCTAAAGCTGAGCACCAAATAGTAGTAGCTCTGTTCTCCAGACCGTGAGCATTTAAAGAACTTCCGCTGACCTCAATGTAAGCTCTAACACATCCTGCTGAAAAGAGGCCATTAGCTTAAATGCTAAAAAAATGGAACATAATTTTAGACTTCTACTTTTAGAGTCTTGCTTTTGCTGTAAAGCAGTGCAAGAGCTTGGTGCCGTCTCAGCTGGAGGACTTGGATGCAGAATACATGTGAGATTCTTGTATATGGCTCCTTTCCTGCTGCATCTCATAACTAAGGCCTGGATGTTCATATGCGAAAAGAATTCCCTGCTATGGGGAGCCGATTCTCCTTTTTGATCATGGTCACTCTCAGATCACCTTGAGTTTCCATCACTGCATGAAACTATCTCAGTTTATCAACAGAGGAGGTACTTTTTACAGTGACACTAAGCGTGATGAGAATGCAGCTGGGTGCCTGGGAAGCACAACCCGAAATCCTCTCTCTCCATCAGAATAGGAAGTTTATAAGCCAGAGTCAGATACACATTTGTGCTTGCATGACTCACCTTGCACAAAACACTGTTGGCATCTATCAAGACTACCCAATTACTTCCTAAGTAAACACTGTTCCATCATTTTTGTTTTTACTACTTGGCTACAGCAACAGACAGTGCCTAAAACCAGGTATAACAATCTACAACCAACTGCTGAAACATCTTGCTGGAAGGAAATTCAGTATCACCCAGAGTCTGGAAAAAAAAAAAAAAATGCCTTGGGATGCAACGTGTGAAAGAGAATGGAGCAGCAAACTGTCCCATACTGCACTGCATTCTTCCAACACCTTGTGACCATGGAAGTGCTGTATTTCTTTATCTTCTGTGAACCCAATTCATCCCATTTAACTGAGACAGTAAACCTGAACCTAGTTCTAAATCAGGATCAGAGTCACTCCTGGTTCCTTGAATGGTCAGAAAGACACTCCAGGAGATAATTCAGTGCATCTAAGACTTAAAACACTCTCTGGGGGTCTTTTTTTCTCTCTGTTGGCTACAGAAGGAGCTGAAAGTGATGTGCTAGATTTAGGCTGCACGAATCCAAGCCTAATCTACCAGCTGCTAGTCACTGATAACGTCTGGGTTTTTTCTAGAGCTATTCAGTTTGGAAAAAAAGATGAGCAACTGCCAATAAAAGTGATAACTGCCCCATATCAGGATGCTAAAGCAGTGCAGTGGGGTTTTGACAACTGTCAGCCAGGAAGATTTTGAAGGTGAAGCTGTCTTAGCAGTCCATGAAAGTTATTTGACAAACCCTACTCCATATGAGACAGTCTGTTATCAATTTTTTATATCTTTAATATCATCAGAAAACGACAATATTACAGGGCTGGAAATACCTAGAAAAATTATCTAGCCTTTCTCTCCTGCTCTTGGCCATGCTCAGCTCTTTACATCATCCCAGACAGATATTTCACAAACCTTTTCTTAAGCCCGTGATGGAAGCTCCAAAACCTCTCCAGACAACATATTCGGTCAGCCAACCATTAAAAAGCTTTTTTATTCTATAACCTGGATCTTTCTCATTGCAATTGAAGTCCATTATTTCCTGCCTTTATTTCCACATGGAGAACAGATTGTTCCTTTCCACTTTATAACAGCCTTTTATATACTTGAATTCTGTTATTGAGTCCTTCCTTACCTATTATTTATAACCTACACAGCACCAATTGGTGGCAGGGGCTTTACAGAGAAAATTAGATAGTCCTTAAGTGCTTAAGTCCTGTCTTCATCTGTCCTGTAACAATCATGATGAAAGGAGGTAGGAAAAAGGACAGAAGTACAGGACTACAGCTGAGACACCATTAGCTTACTTGAAAAGGGCAGCACCCTCAGATAGAAGATTTGCTTCTGGAGTATTTTTAACCCTGACTGAATATAAAGAGACATTCTGAAAGAGGTGGTTTGCGAGAAGAATTAAGGCAATGGTTGGCTGAAGAAGGAATGGTTTGCTAAAAGCCATACGAAGGAAAAAACAGAGTGTACCAGAGTGAGAAATTTCAGAGGAAAGAGAAGAAGCAGCTAAGAAGCTTAATGGTCAATGGCATGACTGAAAGCTGGTGGGATGAGATGGAGGCAGCAAGAATCAGCCAGCTGTCCTCCCTTTACTGCCCTTGCTTCCACCTCCTCTCAGTCATGGTGGCCAAGCCCATGGTTGTGTCCCCGTGTCCCCATGGCACAAGTGGGGGTGGCAGGGCCATTATAATAATGGAAGAGACCAGAATCCACCTCCAAACCCTGTCCAGGGTATTTATAGAACTGGAGATCATTCAACTTACTTTCCACATTGATCTTGGCTTGGGTCTTGTCATCAGGACTCTCACAGCAGTAGAAGCCCCTGTCTGCAAAGGAGATGTCCTTAACCACCAAGGTATGCTTTGTTCCATCAGCTTTGATCTCTATTTTTTCACTGGGCTTCAATACGATGCTGTTCCTCATCCACTTCACCTCTGCAGGCTTGGTCAGCTCTACCTCCAAGGTCACTGTGTCCCTCTCTTCAACTGTTCTGGGCTCCAGTTTCTTCTTGAATGAGATTGAGGCCTCTGTCAAAGGAGAAGAAATATTAGTGAGAAAGTAGAGGATCCAGAAAACAAGCTTTGAGAGAATTAAAATGGTGGCTCATGTATCTCCAGTCCCAATGTGTTCTGAGCACCCATATTTAATGATGAGAAAGCAGAATTTCCCTACTGCTAACAAAATCAGTCAGAAAGAAGGCCACATAAAACATCATCAGTGATGGCCTGTCAAAGGGACATTATCACCTCCTACCTCGGACTCTGAGATTGGCTGTGCTTTCCACACCCTCAGCATTGGCGGAGATTTCAGCTGCATCTTCCAGTGTCAGATCAGTGATGGTGAGGCTGTGCTTGGTGTCCTTCTGCGAGATCACGTACTTCTTGCTGGCTTCAATCTTGACACCGTTCCTGAGCCAAGTGACCACGGCATCACTGGGAGAGACGGTGCACTTGAACACAGCCTCTTTTCCTTCCTCAGAGACCACGCTGTTGAGACTCGTAACGAATTTCACTACTCTGGGAGCTGATGCATAGGAATAAAACATTTAGGAGCCTATCTTTAAGACATAGCATAAATGCCTTCAAAGAGCCAAAAGTTCGATGATTTTATTGGAAGCATCAATTTTTATTACTTACAGTAAGTGATCACAATAATGGGTCATTACGTTTTCCATGTCCGAGTAAGTTTTGTGTATAAAGATGCCAGAAGAGAGAAGCAAACAGTGGGAAAAAAAATCCCATCTTAGGTTTAGGATACTTAATTCTAGCCTCAAATGCAATATGAGGGTCAATTTGCCCACATATTAAGAGACCTGAGCTCAACAGGTCTCAAAATCGTTATGTCCTTCACTAATAGAGGTTCCACTGACACAGAGAGGAAGTGGAGTTTTGTATTTTGGTGTCAACGCAGGAGACAGCACAAACACATGAACAAACTCAGCTTTGCAGCATTGTAATGGCTGAGGACAAAACCCAAGGATCCCTCCACATTGTCACCATGTAGTTCTACAGACGTACCTTTGGGGGTGATGGTAATGCTGCTCTTGTCATCTCTGGACTCGCAGGAGTACTCTCCCTCATCCTCAGCCCGAATCCCTGTTATTGTCAGTGTTCGCTTGACCCCTTCCTCATGAATCTGGAAACGCTTGCTGGGCTTGACCTGAACTCCATTCCTGCGCCACACCACCTTTCCTTTGGCATGGCTCACGTCACAGGTCAAAGAGACACTGCCTCCAATCTCAGCATTAACAGCTTCAAGTTTTTTGGCAAACTTGACTGGGATTTCTGAGATGAAGAAGAAGGAAAATGATGAGAAAAAAAAATAAACCTGTTCTAACAAACCATTTCTGGCCAGCTTTAAAAGAAAAACAAAACCAAAAACCCAACAGATTTGAGGATCACAGTAGACAGAAACAAACCAGAAAGGTGGAAATTTAGGGAGATTCCTTTGACATAGAATTTTAATATCATTATCATTCTGTAAAGCAAGAACAGTGCCTTTGAACAGGATTCCCCATGTGATTAACTCACAAATCTTCTCCTCACACAACATCCCTCTATATCCTCATCAGCTTGTTCATGCCGGTGAGCAGAGTGAGGAAGAGCTAAGGCTCTGCCATGTCCCAGCTACTGGGGTTAGGAGGAGACAGAAACAGTGTGATGACAGTGTGGAGCAGACACCAGGAAAAGCACCCATCACAGGCCTCCTTTTTCCCCCAAGTGGCCAGCAAAGGACAAAAATTGGATATTTGGAAGCAGGAGAACTTTGCTGACCCATGGTGGGGCAGCTACAGCAGCTGCAACAGCAATTCAAGTCCTGAGGCTGGAACAGTTTTAGAGAGAGTTTGGATTTCACCTCCACCCTACCATGAGGGAAACATAGCTGTTGGGCTGGGACACGACCTGTGCACTGCTCTGCTCACCTTTCACCTGTACTTTGAATTCCTGCTTGTCGCTCTTTGTCTGGCAAGTGTACACAGCAGTGTCTGTGCTCTCAGCCAGGTTCAGCGTCAGGGTCCTGGATGCCCCCTCACTCTTGATCTCGTATTTCTTGCTCGCCTTGATTTCTGTTCCATCCTTGAACCACTTGACTGCAGCAGTTTCGGGTGTTACTGAAGTAGTCAGTGTGATGCTTTCATGTTCTTGAACAATGAGAGGCTCTTTCCGGACAGCTTTCTTTTCAAATTTAGCCTCTGGTTCTAGGAAAGACATTAAAATAGGAAAATAACCTAAATCTCAAATCCTTAACACAGCAATTTTCTATTACTTTCTCTTCATGACCCACAACACCAGCTCATCCATAATCTGTAATAACCCAGGGAATATGGCTGAATATTTGTGGCTCGTGTAATCTTTTGCTGAGCAAGAAGAAAGAAAATGATCTGTCAGGGAACCCAGAGCTTCTGCTTAAAATAGGAGCAAAGGAAAGGAAATGCAAATATACATTTTATCTACTGCCCACAAAAAGCTTGTTTCTTCGAAGTAAAATGACCTCTATAATTATTTCCTCTCCCATTTTTAGGATTTTGGATCTAATTAAGAAGAAATATTAATATGCTAAACCTGAATTTACAGCCTATTTTCTTTTCTGCTTGCTCTATTCCCTTTCTCTTGGCTTCTTCTGTCTTGTACAATGCTTTACCACAAAACTGAGCAGTTTGGGGGCACACACAGCAGCAGACCAGTTTTTCTTAGTCACCTTTCTCTGCTCTTTAAAACTTCCCACTTCTGCTTTCAGCTCCCCACCATTTAAAAAGGTTGGGCGAGGGGGTGTGCGAAGGAGACACTAAGCAAAAAACTATATAGCATTTCCATAGCCAAAAAAAGTCTTCAGCCAAATTTCCCACCTCCACACTGCTTGATTAAAATGGTCAAATTAATGTGTGATGTGTTTCACCGATGTTGCTCCAGGGAAAACAGTGGCTGCACCTTGGCCACTGGATAGGGAATATCCAGTTTTCCTCTAAGCCACACAGAGAGCTGCTTAGGTGAATCCTCACCAGTTGCTTCCAACTTGAAGGTCAGCTTCTGGCCTGCAGCCTCACAGATGTATTCTCCAGCATCTTTCTTCTCCAGCTGCTGTATAACCAGGCGCCGAGTTTTGCCCACAGTTTCTATTGTGAATTTTCTAGAGGAAATGAGCAGTCTTCCATCCTTGTACCATTTCACTTCGGTTGCATCCTGTGCTACCTCACAGCTGAGGGTGGCACTTTCCGTCAGGACAGCATTCACCTCCTTCTGGACCTTTTCCTGGTTTATAAATGCAGGTTGGGGCTCTGAGTGCAGAAAAGGAAGAATATATTGATTGAGGGCTTAAAATGAGATCAATCTCACAGATTTCTGTGCACTGGTTTGGAAATTATTTAGTTTGTCACTTGCCAAAACCAATTGCCTTCACTGGGCAATACCTACCCTTCTGTGTGACTGAATCACCATGTAGAAAATAGGGAAGAGCCCAGGAATGGAAAGGGCCAAGAGGGTCCATGACATCGATCCTATGGTTGCAAGCCACCATGCAAAAAATATTTAATTCAAATGTTCCCAAAGAACATCTGTCCTGCGTATCACCAAAACCTCCCAAATTCCTTTTGCTTAAGGCCTAGGACACAAATATAGGACTATAGGCTTCTGAAACACACTCTTCATAGTCTCTCCCACTTTCACAAACGTGACTGTCAAAGGCACAAAGGAAATATGATCTCCCTACAGTGCTCAGGTAGGTCAGGATCATGGCTGGCAAGGTACCCAAGACTGTTGCAACATCAACACTCCCTTTAGCATCACATGCTTAAAAAAGTTTGGGCACCTTGTGATTCCTGTTCCAAAAGACCAGTTGCTGGGAATCTTTCATGACAGGGACACTTAGCACCTGGCAGAAGTAGTGAGGCATTTCAGAAGGCTGAGATCTCAAACACATAACAGCCCAAATTCAGAAAACATGTGAGTTTTCAACCCATCTTGAGGCATGCTGCTGCTGAAATTGCAAATGACAAAACCATATTCCAGCCTCTCAGTTTTCAGAAATAGGATTGGAAGTCTAACAAGAAAGGGATTTTTGAGTGGCTCTTTCCTTTCAAGAAATTCAATGCACAAGAATCACCCTTTGAGATCCCAGGAATGGGAGAGATCTGAGTAATACGTTGATTATTATTTCTATTATATTTATACCTGCAACTATTATTACGTAGACTAAGAATAAAATAGGCCTTTGTGCCATGCTAAAGCCAAATATTCCCATTTCTGCAAATCCAGGCAATCAGGTAGAGAAAATCAGGTGAACCCTACAGCCTGCAACAAAGAGCAGGCTATTACAACTGAGTCATAGTGTAATAGTTATTACAGGTTTATTATCCTCTTTATAATCCATTTATTATCCTCTCCTGTAATTCAAAGTATGTCCCACCTGTGATGTCAAGCTTGAAGGTCAGTTTCTGGCCAGCAGCCTCGCAGGTGTACTCCCCAGCATCTTTCTTCTCCACCTGGCCCACCACCAGGCGACGCAATTTGCCCTCCGACTCCACCTTGAACTTCTTGCTGGAGGTGATCAGTTTCCCCTCCTTGTACCATTTCACATCGGTCTTCTCCTGGGCCACCTCGCAGCTCAGTGTGGTGTTTTCTGATAAGGCAGCTTTCACCTCCTTCTGGACCTTGTCCTTGTTTGTAAACACAATTTCTGCCTCTGAAAAGAGAGAGAAATTCAAAGTGTCTCCAAGATATGATGTTGCCCAATCCCCTTATGACTTACAGGTAACACTGGAAACCATGCCTCTGACTTGAAAATAAACATCTAAAGCTATTGGAAGAACATGTAAACTGTTTTGTGGTGGGGTTTTGGAGGGGGGGGGGGCGTTTGTTTTTTAAAGCTTTTTGTTACTTTGTCACAAATCACACAAAGATTAACATTGACAGCAGTAAGCTAGAAGATCATCTGGATGGTTCATAAGAGCGTTGTATGGCAGGATCCAGTCAAGGCAAGATACATTTTGGTTGAAGCTGAGTGCAAACTAACAAATTTTTAGAGGCAGGAGCTGTCCTGTGCTGTGTCACAGCCCCATAACGTTGATTTCTTTGGTTCTCAATAGCTGCCTCTGCTGCCTCTTATGTCATTCTGTTAAGGGAGAAGGGTGCTAGACCAGGACTGACATGTTCAGGACTGTGTTATTACTTCTCACGCAACCTTGAGAAAAGATCATCTCATCTTACATCCTTACATCCAAATGGTGAAATCCCCTTGTTCTCCGGAAGACATGTTAGTCATACCACTTGCAAAAGGATCAGGAGGCAGGCAGTGAGTTGGAAAGCTCAATCCATTCTACCACTCTACAGCCCCAGTAGGGCAATGCATCTGGAATGACTCTCCATGACACCTTCCTACCCTAGTTGCCATTTACCTGACACCTTAGAGACCTTAACATATATCAAAGCCTTACTGCTGTATTCTCCCCTCAGGCTGAAACAAGCCCTTCCAAGAGAAAGAAAGAGTGAAGATGTTGGGCAGACACCCAACTGCTCTCCAACATGACCCTGCTCTGAAACGCATTGAGAATCAGCTGTGGTGCAGATTTGTTCTCGTTGCACCAACATGTGAGGACAGAGATGCACAATCAGTACTTTCTTTTTCACAGCCCTTTTCCTACAGCAATGATTACCTCCCAAAGTTCTTACAAGGATGCAACTCCCTGTTTTAAGTGTTTCATAGAGTTTTACATAGAAGATGTAAAGAGAACTGTATTTGTAACTCTCTGTCACATTTCCACATCAGAGCTAGGCCATCCCAATGATGTTCTCCAAAAATTTGAAGCATAACAAGAAAAAAAAAAAATTATGCAGTACTATTACTTTTATAAATATTCTACAAATAGGAATGATGGGCAAAAGAATCTTCTCTCACCTGTGACGTCAAGCTTGAAGGTCAGTTTCTGGCCAGCAGCCTCGCAGGTGTACTCCCCAGCATCTTTCTTCTCCACCTGGCCCACCACCAGGCGACGCAATTTGCCCTCCGACTCCACCTTGAACTTCTTGCTGGAGGTGATCAGTTTCCCCTCCTTGTACCATTTCACATCGGTCTTCTCCTGGGCCACCTCGCAGCTCAGCGTGGCGTTTTCTGATAGGGCAGCTTTCACCTCTTTCTGCACCTTCTCCTTGTTGATAAATGCATCCTCTGCTTCTGTGGGGTGGGACAAGCAGTTTAAAAGAAAAAAAAAAAATCACATATATGTTCACACTGTCCAAAATGTTCACAATCAAATGCAAAATCCTGCTTACAAGACCTTCCCACAGCTCTGTCACTTTGGAATGGTGCCACTCACAGCTAAGACACACTCGGACAAGACCTGGCCCCCTGTACAGCCTGAGGAAACACATCAGTCCTTTCTGAGCAAAACAAACCAATGCCCCGGGAGTTAAGGCTCTTCCCATCCCCATGGATCCACAAGAAATTTCACACTCTGTTCCTTCATGTAATGCACGTATAAGAACCCAATCTCATCCGACACTGGGACTCCAGCGTAAGCCTGGCCCACTCTAGGTTCTTCTTGAGCATGATTCCAGACCTATTTGCCTACACGTCTGGGAGCTGACCCTACCTTTATCCCTAGAAATCACAACAGCATATGTAAACTTGTTTAATTTTTCCTTACTCTGACATCAGAAAACAACAGGCACCACTGAGTGGGATTCATCTCACAGATGAAGACCTCGAGCTGTAGGCATCTGTGTGACAGTGGATGCACTCATCAACCTCACTGCTCAATGAGCATCTAGGCTACACAGACCCTGGAGCCTAGAGAGCGATTGAGTTTGCTCTGTCTGAAAGGGAAGTCATGGACCACTCAGTGATGAAAACCAACGTATCTCCCACCTGTGACAAGAACCTTGAAGGTCAGTTTCTGGCCAGCAGCCTCGCAGGTGTACTCCCCAGCATCTTTCTTCTCCACCTGGCCCACCACCAGGCGACGCAATTTGCCCTCCGACTCCACCTTGAACTTCTTGCTGGAGGTGATCAGTTTCCCCTCCTTGTACCATTTCACATCGGTCTTCTCCTGGGCCACCTCGCAGCTCAGTGTGGTGTTCTCCTTCAGCACTGCCTTCACCTCCTTTTGCACTTTGTCTTTGTTTTCAAACACATCATCTGCAAGATTGGAAAGAAGGAAAAAATCTAGAGAAAAGCCTGTGAAAATAAAAGCTTTGCCTCCAAGGTCATATCGTACCAGGTTTTCAAAGGGAGTCCACCTGGTAGACTACAGTTCAAATAAAGCAGCTGTGAAATTAAAAAGGCTATCAGATTCAGAATTAAGCAAATGCTTGAGGAAGCACTGGCAGGAAAAGCTTGCTTCCAGACAACACAGTTTCTGGCTACTGCTCATTTGGGCAGCAAGAAGAACTGCCATGCCTGATCTTCAAGCTTACATCAACTTTCCTACACACACTCTATACAGTCAATCTCTGCAGGCCAAGCAGGATGGGCTCTCTTGGGTAAGCAGGGCATGTTCTGTTCACTCACAGAAAAGACTGGGCTGCATATGGAAACAGGACATGTTCCAGGCAGGATCCTTCATTTGCCAGCACTGTCTCCATATTTGTGTCCAAGTAATTTTCAGGAAAAAAAACCAGTGAAGGTTATGAAATAGATGCATAATGACCGGAGTACCTTCACAAAGATTTATAGGGGGTTGTGTCCTTATGGAACAGCATCACTTCCCACATATGTTCTACAGAACATGTGCTACTAATAGTACAAAATCACAGTCATAAAATGATTTAGGTTAGGAGTGATCTCTGGAGGTCATCCAGTCCCACTTCCCCACTCATAGCAGATAAAATTACATCGAGTTACTCAGGGCCATGTCCCACTGAGTTCTGAATATCTCCAGCAATGGAGATCTCACAACCTAAAGGCTCCTGTTCCAGAGCTTGACCACTCTCATGGTGCAAGTTTTTCCTAATATCTTTTCAGAACCTCCCATGTTTCAGCTTGTATACTTTGCCTCTTCTCCTATCACCATGCATCTTTGAGAAGCAGGCGGAGCTGCGGACTCTATACCCTCCCATTAGATAGCTGCAGGCTGCAATAAAAGCTCCCTTTTGCCTTCTGTTCTCCAGTCTGAACAAATACAACATGTACTCCAGCCCTCTAGTCATCTTGGTTGCCTCTGCTGAAGCTGTGCTGGTAGCATCTTGGAT
The DNA here is from genome assembly GCF_047370975.1 of Nipponia nippon. Classification (NCBI taxonomy): domain Eukaryota; kingdom Metazoa; phylum Chordata; class Aves; order Pelecaniformes; family Threskiornithidae; genus Nipponia; species Nipponia nippon. The sequence goes on from NW_028262290.1 coordinate 164,422,053, forward strand.
TTCCAATAGCTGTCAAATTCTTCAATCAGGCAGACATTGAATTAAGAACAGTAACTTGATTTTAGGCTTGGTTTTGGTAAATTCCAAGAACATCATTTTAGAAGCTGGGCATGGGAACTAACAAAAATCTCTCTTTAACACACTTATTTGGAACTCGCAAACTTGTATGAATTATGAGAACTGATTAAGGATGAAAAGATGAACAATTTGTTCAAGACTCAATGTGGAACCTGGTATCTTCACACTAAAGTGTTCAGAATCTACATCTCACCCAGTGGAAAAGCAGGAAGGAAAAGATCAGCCAGGCCAGCTGAAAAATATGTAACTGCCCTTTAAAAATCCTTTAAAAGGCAAAGAACAAATAAGGAATGGAAAAAAAAGGACAACTGCCGGAAAGCTGTGTCTCTGGGGTCAGGAACTGTAGTAATAAAGCAAGATTTGCCAAAAGTCGAGAGGGATCCAAGCTCATGAAGGAGGTTAAGAATACTCTAGCACCAGAAATATGTAGACAAGGGAAGAAGTAGGGCCATGATGCAAAGAGTGTGGGTTTCATGTTTCAGAGCTCTTTGTGCCCCACTTCTGAAGAAAACAAGCCAATGCTCCTAGAAAGTGTTCTCCTACAGGCTAATTTGTTCATTTTGGCTCTCACCCTCACTCTAGGTAGAAGTTTTGCCCTTCAGTACAGAGCAATGGAGGTTACACAAGGAGGCTGAGTGAGGGACTCCTAAGCTCACGTTATGTTCCATCCTAGGCAACTCTCTTCAGTGAGAGCTTTTAGTTGTTTGAATTTCCTCAGGGGAATGGTACATCTTACACAAAGTCTAGTTGGTACTCCTGCTCAGTTGTATCTTTAATCAACAGCAAGGTGGAAAAAAAAAAAAAAAAAGGTGATCTAGGGATCTAGCACACTTCCTCAGCAGTCTTGAAGGAGAATCCAAATGACTCCCACCATTTCTGCCTTTAAAGTGACCAGTAAATCTCTCAGTGGCAAGAGGGAGCCTGTTCTCTGTTCTCCTTTCTTGTATTTACCCATTTGCAAAACCTGAGTAATAGCCTCTCTTTGGCAGCAATGGTCTTGGGCAACACTCATCTATATCTTGCAGACAAAATGCCTATCTCTCTTTCCATGGTACCCAAGTACCTCAAAGCCTGTGATATGAAAAACACTTCCATGAGGTAGGACACTCTTCTTATCCCTGTTTACGGAAAGGACGCGAGATGCAGAGAAGGTTGGTGATAGTGAGGTCCCCCCTCACATCAACCTGCAGATGATGGTGCTATTTCCCCAAAAATGAACGCCCAGTGTCCAAGCCATGAAATTTTCTCTCATGAATATGACTTTCTCAGAAGTCCTAAAAGCAGGCCAATCTTTGGGGTTTCATCCAAAAGTCTCATGCAACCCTCCATTATTGCTGTCAACAGCTTCCCTCACTCAGAGACAGACTTTGGGGCTAAGTTGCAAGCACAAACAGCTGCTGAGAGTACTTAAGCACTTTGTTGCATCCAGCAGAGGATAACGATCACCTGGTCCCAGATGAGAAGATTCCCCCACAAGAACCTAAGGAGAGCTCTTCCTTCAAACAGTGCGATAAGATCCTTTGTTAATTTTTGCCTTTCACAGTTTCAGTTATAATCTGCTACAATTTTTCCAACAGCTTCTGCTATCAAAGGCATTCATTGTTTGAAATAAAGTAATGATCTCAGTCTTACCCTGTACTATTTCTACAACCTGCATAGAGCTATAGAAAAAAGTCACATAACTGAGCCATGGAATAAGTATTACCATAGTTTTTCTGGCACAAAGAAGAGTTGCCAAACACAAAGGAGAATGAGGCAGATTCGTCTCCACTTTCCTTGTAGGATCACGGCCCAGCAACGTGTACCACAGAACACAGACGTGGCAGAGCAAACAGAATGAAACACAATAAGCTTGTGTGCTGGTTTTGGCTGGAGTAGAGTTAATTTTCTTCATAGTAGCTAGTATGGGGCTAATGTTTTGGATTTGTGCTGAAAACAGTGCTGATAACACAGGGATGTTTTAGTTCTTGCTGAGCAGTGCTTACACGGAGTCAAGGCCTTTTCTGCTTCTCCCCCCACCCCACCAGCGAGCAGCTGGGGGTGCACAAGGAGTTGGGAGGGGACACAGCCGGGACAGTTGACCCCAGCTGACCAAAGGGATATTCCACACCATATGACATCATGCTCAGCAATAAAACTAGGGGGGAAGGTTGGCCAGGGTCCACTGCTCGGGGACTGGATAGGCATCAGTTGGTTGGTGGTGAGCAATTGTTTTCATTTGCACCACTTGTCTTTCTTGGGTTTTATTTCTCTCTCTTTGTTATTTTCCTTTTCATTACAATTTTTTATTAGTATTATTGCTACTTTATTTTATTTCAATTTTGAAACTGTTCTTATCTCAACCCCCAAGTTTTCTCTACTTTTACCCTTCCAGTTCTCTTCCCCCTATCCTGCTGGGGGGATGAGTGAGCAAGCAGCTCTGTGGTGCTTAGTTGCTGGCTGGGGTTAAACCACAGCAGCTTGTACCTCAGCAAGACCCACAACTGGCAGTCACATGAATATCAATGCTGTAATATCATGCTTGTACTCAGGCCACACTGGTAGCAGGCCAGCCACAAACCACCTACAGTGTGGAAGATACATAACCTCATTCATAGCTGGGTCCAAAATATAAAGCTCAGAGGCGTGACTGGTGCACCAGGCTGCATAGATGCACACACTTCTAAACAGACAGGATTAGATTCTAGCATTGGGTGAATCCATTGAAAGAAAGATAGGGCAAATCTTTGTACTGAATCCAATTGTATTATCCCACATCACTTCCTGGGCTGTGCTTTTAATTGCATGCATCTCTGAGGTTTTCTTCTGGTTCACAATCAGAAAAGAAACATCTACATCAAATTTAGATATTCTTCCCTCATAATCTTTTCAAGCAAGATAGAAGCAAGGAAGATGAGAAACGAAGTACTGGGTAATCTTTTCCACAAAAATAACTACCAGCAAGGACAGAAATGTAGGCATTGATGATTCACCAGCATACACAAACTACTGGATGCTGATCTGAACTCACACTCGAAATCGTATGTGTTGTGCAATTCCTCATGAAGTCATATTGGCAAATTCTCTCAGCAAAGCCATGTCTTGTATAGATGTGGCAGAAAAACTCTGTCCCATCAGAGATGGAAACTACAGATTCTTAGCGTGGAACTACAGACTCCTAAAGAGTGGAAGGATTGTTGTACGCTTGTCTTATTCTTACATCCTTTCTCTTAATAACCATTCCTTGTCAAAATCACAGAAAGAATACTAGCCTAAGCGGACTTTTCTCTTTCCCAAAGCATCCAAACACATGCCCTTAATACTGACCCTTAAGAATAACCACTTAAATTCTGTTGCAGACCCATGTAGACCAAGGCTGGAAGTAAATCTATGTCACTAGGAAACTTCCTTTATACCTACAGCAAAAAAAAAAAAAAAAAGTAATAAGATAATCCCTCACCTGTGATGTCAATCTTGAAGGTCAGTTTCTGGCCAGCAGCCTCGCAGGTGTACTCCCCAGCATCTTTCTTCTCCACCTGGCCCACCACCAGGCGACGCAATTTGCCCTCCGACTCCACCTTGAACTTCTTGCTGGAGGTGATCAGTTTCCCCTCCTTGTACCATTTCACATCAGTCTTCTCCTGGGCCACCTCACAGCTCAGCGTGGCGTTTTCTGATAGGGCAGCTTTCACCTCCTTCTGGACCTTCTCCTTGTTGATAAATGCATCCTCTGCTTCTGTGGGGTGGGACAAGCAGTTTAAAAGAAAAAAAAAAAAAATCACATATATGTTCACACTGCCCAAAATGTTCACAATCAAATGCAAAATCCTGCTTACAAGACCTTCCCACAGCTCTGTCACTTTGGAATGGTGCCACTCACAGCTAAGACACACTCGGACAAGACCTGGCCCCCTGTACAGCCTGAGGAAACACATCAGTCCTTTCTGAGCAAAACAAACCAATGCCCCGGGAGTTAAGGCTCTTCCCATCCCCATGGATCCACAAGAAATTTCACACTCTGTTCCTTCATGTAATGCACGTATAAGAACCCAATCTCATCCGACACTGGGACTCCAGCGTAAGCCTGGCCCACTCTAGGTTCTTCTTGAGCATGATTCCAGACCTATTTGCCTACACGTCTGGGAGCTGACCCTACCTTTATCCCTAGAAATCACAACAGCATACGTAAACTTGTTTAATTTTTCCTTACTCTGACATCAGAAAACAACAGGCACCACTGAGTGGGATTCATCTCACAGATGAAGACCTCGAGCTGTAGGCATCTGTGTGACAGTGGATGCACTCATCAACCTCACTGCTCACCGAGCATCTAGGCTACACAGACCCTGGAGCCTAGAGAGCGATTGAGTTTGCTCTGTCTGAAAGGGAAGTCATGGACCACTCAGTGATGAAAACCAACGTATCTCCCACCTGTGACAAGAACCTTGAAGGTCAGTTTCTGGCCAGCAGCCTCGCAGGTGTACTCCCCAGCATCTTTCTTCTCCACCTGGCCCACCACCAGGCGACGCAATTTGCCCTCCGACTCCACCTTGAACTTCTTGCTGGAGGTGATCAGTTTCCCCTCCTTGTACCATTTCACATCAGTCTTCTCCTGGGCCACCTCACAGCTCAGTGTGGCGTTTTCTGATAGGGCAGCTTTCACCTCCTTCTGCACCTTCTCTTTGTTGACAAACACAACTTCTGGCTCTGAAATAGGGAAACATTAGGGAAAGAAATACATGATATAAACAGCTTGTGACAAGAAGAGATTACATGTATTTTGTGTAGGCACTCTACAGGATCATTTCTTGTAAGTGACATTACTTTGCAGTTGATTTTATCACATAGAACAATGCACCCTTAAAACATAGTCCATATAATTATCATACCTCTCTGTCTAGTATTCATGAACAGGTCAACCCGCCTCATTTTCAAATTTCTTATAATGAAGACAAAGAAATTTCCCCATTTGTGTCTTTATGATATTTCTATGCCCCACATTTGGAACCAGCCAAATATAGCACAATTGAGTTGCCACCTACATTATCACATTATTTACAGGAATTTACCAGCATCTCAGTATTTTAGATTAAGACTGGGTGTTGTTCAGAAAATATCTTGTAACTCAATCCCATAGAAATGACAAAGATACTGTTCTTAATATGGAAAAGTACTTGGCCTACATTATACATAAAATTGGCCTATAAAATTTGAAGTATATTTTTCTTTCCTCGGAAATCTCCAATTTTTCAGAAAATTGGCCATAAGGAATCTTCTCTTAATACTTACACAAGCAACAAGAACAAAGTGTTAAAAATCACTTTCTTCCACAGTACCACGTAGAACTTCCATTTCAACAAGTGGAGTTGGCATCAAAATGATATTGTATGCAATTAGTAGTTAATTGGGTATATGCATTGAAAAAGATTCAATTGTCACCTGGCTAAGTAGGACTGACTGATAATTTGCATCTTTTACCAATTACTTTAATGACTGTTTTACCCGATTCTCCTTCTACCAACAACTGGTGTGGTCACTGTTAGCTTTTATATTAGTGTACATTCAAGATGTGTGAGGACAAATAGACCGTAAATAAATGGGCTGCCACATTTTTTTCCACTGATTTACCTTAAGAAATAACTGCACAAGAAGTGTAAAATATTTCTGGGATGCCTACATGATGGACATCACATAGCAACAACCGTCCAGCATTTAGCATAGGCAGCCTATGCCTATTTGGGTCCCAGGTTGAGCATTGAAGTCCGTGATTTCACTGCTACAGAAGCACAAGCTCCAAAAATAAATGCTGGACTAGCAAGTGTATGGGGTTACCATTGCCCTTCAGTTGGAGTGCAAGCATGGAAGATGATTCATCCACCCAGCTTCAGGCATCCAGGTTACCTGGTTAAGGTGACCTGGGAAGCTCTTGGTTCTCCTGGCAGTCATGGTGAACCCCTTCCATAACCTGTGCTACTCCCTTCCTCCCCCCAGTCACCCTCTGCAGCCTCCTAGTGCCACCCTTTACTCCTCCTTGACGACTTTCTCCTCTGTCTACTGTCTCTGTCATGTCTGCACTCTGAGGGGCGGCAGCTGCCTGGGAGGGTAAGGAGTAGGGGTAAGCTCAGGTCAAGTTCCTACACTGCTGACCGTGGCACTACATGCAATCCTGGGAGCCACATCATAGGCTTACCATGAATATTGCACAGTCTGTGGAAAGAGAGAGGTCCTGCAGGGAGCAAGCTGGAGCAGGAACCCAGCTTATGTGCTCTAAATTTGAGCTCCTCTGTTTATATTGGCTGTAGAAGGGGTGTGAGGAGGTGTCATTGTCATTAAGGTGTCATTAACGAGGCAGTGTACATGGCCTGTGCGGGGTGATGCAAAACTCCTCAAAGGCGCACATCAGCCCACTGCAGATTAAGCAGCATTTTGATATCTAAAAAGCTTGAGCACACACCATGGTTTGCATTCAAAACTGGTTGCAAAAATATAAACACGTCAACTTCCATCTACAGCTTGGACTGTGAATACGCAGGGGGCACTAAACAAATAAGCTGCAAACCAGTCTGTGTCAATGGGCACTGTATTTAAAATTTCAGGTTAGCAGGGCAGAAACATTCCAGTGGGTTACTTGTCCTCTGCATTCTTGCCCTTTAATATAAACCATTTTTATAGTGATAGGAAATGCGACTAAAACTTTTAATCAGCTTATGAAGTGATTTACACTAGCCAGTAATATGCCTTAGAAACTTATTTTAAAGTTAAAACTAATATTCAGTGCAGATAACATTTCCAGCCTCAGCTGAAACTGGTTAGCAAAGTTCCACTGAAACCGAGGAAAACCATTTTCAGGACATGGAGCTTTCACCAACTTCAAAGAAGGATTTCACCATATAGCATGAATCTTGAAATAATGATATTTCAGAATCAGCTCTTTTGGCTCCTTGTCTAGCCCAGTCCCAAGGTGTGCAGCACCTGATTCTTTGTATATTTAGCCAAAAAAGCTATAGCTCCCTCCCAATACTCAGCACTGAGCATCTAACCTTCAGGCTGTCCTTAAATAGGGGAGGCTTTGTGCTACCAGTGGAGCCCTGGAGTACAGGAACCCTGAAAAGCTTTCTAAGTGCAATGGTAACAGGATAAATTAAGACCCAGAAAGCCACTGCACTTTGGGATAATCCAGTAAGGTGAGGATTTCTGCAGCAAAAGAGCTGACCACTTGGAGTACTCATAATCCCTCGTGACTTTCACACTAGATCATTTTCCAGTGAGTGCTGGACTTGCATGTCATGTTACAGTTGTACACATGAGAAATACAGCAACAGTAGCTAGGCAAGCACTCCCCACTTACGACAGAGGGGGAAAGGTGTTCCATTACCCTGTGCAGCCATGAAGTCATTTGGTTTGAAAGAGAACTGAAAACCTTTGGTTTCTGAGGCAGACAGCTAAGAATAGTCCTCAGCTAGAGAAATTCAGGTGTAAAAGCACTGAATTTCTGCGTTTTCTGCCTACACCTCTGCAGTAATGTATGAGCTGGTTTCAGCAGCTGAGCATTAACTTTATTTATACCAATGGCCTTTCTAACAATGTCCATGTTGCATTTTCTCTGAAAGATGCCTCAAACCTAGCCTTACTGTAATCCATCCTTCCCTGAGCCAAAAGCACGAGCTACACAATTAATGAAAAAGGGCCAAAGTGCCCCAGTTCACACCCTGTGTGCCCCTCGCAGAGCAGGGACACGTAACAGCTGATGGCTTACAATATATGCTCTGGGGAGCAGCAAAGCTTAATGCTACAGCAGCAGTTTGCACCTTGCACATAGAAGATGGAGGGAGCAGGATGGTCCAAGACAGCGGGCGAGCGGTAAAGACTGCAGTCTTTAGAAGGGAACAGCACTCGAGCTATGCCCTGCAAGGGCTTCAGGTCTCCAGCATGGCTGCGAGCCGGAAAGTCAATATACTCCCACTGCAGTTGCTCTTCTACATAGCTGATAAAATGCCAGACCTCTACCAGCATTATTGTCCCAGTGTGTTTGGTGCCGTAAAAAAGCAGAGGAGAAAATAGATTCCCTGTTCTGATCAGCTCAGACTACGAGACAAGAACTGTAACGTTAACAGAGAGGCATTCAGCTGCAAAGGCAGTAGAGTATTATGAATATGAACAAAACAAACCCAAACCTTTTCTTATCATCCAATTCTGAAATGATCACTCAGAATGTAGCTGACATGCCCATGGCTGCCTGGAGCCTGAGATAAAATTTACTGGACCTCTTGCAAAATATACTGAGACCAAAGAAATTGCTAGTGTAGTCAGAGTGAAAGAACAGCCTCAGTACTAAATTCTCAGACTCCAAATCATGTTGTTCAGGAGAAAAATGCAAATACAAACATTCCTGGACTCCCGAGTGGTCATTACAGACGTAGAAATCACAATGAACAGTCATCACCTTTGGATTCAGCAGATTGCAGATAGGTGCAGTGCAGCTGATACAAAATTTTTTACAACAACGCACTACCATCAACCCTCAAACGTTCTCAGTGCAGCCTCCCAAACATTCTCAATGCAGCCACAATAAAGCAGGCATCTTGTAAATGCTACTGTTTAAATATCGCTTGACAGGTAAGTATTTGCATCACTTCTCATAGCTTTACAAATCACAATTGGGTATCTGATGACAGGTGAAAGAAGTGGTAGGGGAAGAGCTGGATGAAAAGTTAAATACAAATCATAATTCAAGTTGCAGATATCTGTATCCATTTCCATTCATCATCCACAAAAGTTTTATGGTGCATGGAGTTATAAGGCTGTGTTCACATATGTGTTTGCACAGCCAGACTGTGGAATAATTGAAGCAATTCTGGTTTTTTTTTTTTTTTTGGGGGGGGGGGGGGGGAGGACATTGTACAGAGAAAAAATGAAACAAAGAGGGAAGAAAACAGTGACTTTCATGAATGAATAGCAATAATACCAATACTGAGGATCAAATTGGAAGAGGTCCTTTAGCACAGTGCCTGCTAATGAAAACTCTTGATTCACTATCTGAGACTAAGGAGATGTACAGGGAGTTGAGGAGCTGATATCAGGATACCTACAGGTAACCGGTAGGTCTGCCCAGTCCTACAAAACCTCACTGAAATGATAGCTCAGACCAACATCAGAAAGTACTGTAACAGCATTTCTAGTATTTTGACAGAGAAAACAGTAGAAAACACCCAGACACAAAGAAAAGCCAATGAAATGACTCTCACCTGTGACGACAATCTTGAAGGTCAGTTTCTGGCCAGCAGCCTCGCAGGTGTACTCCCCAGCATCTTTCTTCTCCACCTGGCCCACCACCAGGCAACGCAATTTGCCCTCCGACTCCACCTTGAACTTCTTGCTGGAGGTGATCAGTTTCCCCTCCTTGTACCATTTCACATCGGTCTTCTCCTGGGCCACCTCGCAGCTCAGCGTGGCATTTTCTGATAGGGCAGCTTTCACCTCCTTCTGGACCTTGTCCTTGTTTGTAAACACAACTTCTGGCTCTGAAGAGAGAGAGATATGTTAATCAGGCTGCTTGCAAGAGGATCAGGAGGCAAGGAGTGAGCTGGAGAGCTGAATCCATTCTACCACTCTACAGCCCCAGCAGGCCGGTGCATCTGGAACAAATCTCCATGACACCTTCCTTCCCCAGTTGCCATTTGCCTGACACCTTAGAGACCTTAACATACATGAAGCCTTACTGACATTCTCCCCCAACCTGAAATAAGCCCTTCCAATAGAAGGAAAAACAGTGCAGACATTGGGCAGACACCCAACTGCTTTCCACCATAAGCCGGCTCTGAAATGCACAGACAATCAGCTCTGTTGCAGAGTTGTTCCAGTTGTACCAAGATGTTGGGAATGAGACGTGCAATCAATACTTTCCTTTTCATGGCCTGTTCCTACAGAGATGGGTAGCTCCCAGAGTTTTTCAAGAATGAAGCCCCATCTTAAAGATTTTATAATGTTTTACATACAAGATATGTAATAATTACAATATTCATTTTTCTAAATACACCAGAAATAGGAAGGCTTGGCCAAAGAATCTTCTCTCACCTGTGACATCAAGCTGGAAGGTCAGTTTCTGGCCAGCAGCCTCGCAGGTGTACTCCCCAGCATCTTTCTTCTCCACCTGGCCCACCACCAGGCGACGCAATTTGCCCTCCGATTCCACCTTGAACTTCTTGCTGGAGGTGATCAGTTTCCCCTCCTTGTACCATTTCACATCGGTCTTCTCCTGGGCCACCTCACAGCTCAGCGTGGCGTTTTGCGTCAGTACAGCCTTCACCTCCTTTTGTACCTTGTCCTTGTTTGTAAACACGTCTTCTGTCTCTGTAAGAAAATCACCATAGTCACACATAGCTTTTTTCAGTTGTCTTCTCCAGTGCTTAATCTAATTTCCCCTATTTCACTACACTTGCCCCTGACAGGTACTATCATGATGGCCTTTTAAGACAAGAAAGCACCTTCATCTCTATTTTGCCAATAAGAGGTGCATAGGGGTATGGGATTTCTCGGATAAAGTTAGAAAACTCACAATTTGAGCACAGATTTGAACCTGGGACTCAGAGCACCAACATGCACTGCCTGATCCCTTGTCCCTCATCTCTCTTTTTCTCTTCCTATGTTTATCCAATCTTCCAGTGAATCTGAAGGGAACAGCCCTTGTATCCTCATATCCAGGAACCATTGCTCTTTTTCTGCCTGTTTGGGTCACTCATATTCAGCCCTTCTCCATCTAATCAGAACTCTTCAAACAGCTACCTCTTCCCTTTTATCTACCCCTGCACCCCTGTTATGGCCTCACACTGTGATTCTACAGGAGTTTTTCTGCAGACACACCAGCTAATTGTGAGAGGTGCAGAAGTTATCATCCTTGCCAATTATTTTTTTGTGGTTACAACTAGTCATGGATGCAAAAATGTGTGTATAAAATGTTGATATAACAGTTGGCTGGAAATCAAGTCCTACAGCTGAAATATTTCATCCTAGAGAGGTTGTGAGATGATCCTCCGAATGTAAGTTACTACCCAAAATGGAATATTCCTTTATCTTTGGCGTTTCTAGCATTTTCTCACCTCTGACTTTGACTTGGAATGTCATTCTGTCATCCTTCGTTTCACACGTATAGCTCCCTTGGTCTTGCTGTGTCACCTTCTTGATGATGAGTTTGCGGTGTGTCCCCTGAGAGATGACTGTTGTCCTCTGGTCCTGCTTCACCTCGGTTCGATCCTTCTTCCATACCACAGCTCCACTTGCAGCTGACACCTCGCACACCAGCTCAAGGGTTTCAGAAGGACTGACTGATATTTCTGGAGTTGTTTTGGGTTTGTTGACAAAATTAACAGCTTCATCTGAAAAGAAAAAGAAGAAACAGTTTATGCCTTGATTCAGGCTTATCAGCACAATGTTAAGATACAGTAATGACTGACCATTATTTCATTGCTAGTCACACTTGGGTGATCAGGTTTCACCTCTGGAGGTGTAAAAGTAGATATGTGTGCATGGTGCTGTTGCAATGTAACTATGACAGTGTGTTAACAGTTATGGCAATAAACTGTGGTTATGAGTCAGAAAAGGTCCTCCTGAGATACAGCAGCATTATCTCTACTGGGGAACTCATTGTCCAAGTTTTAAGTCATCCAGAGAGTTAGTACATAATGGTCTCCAGTTTGGGAGCTGGGTATTGATGAATCCTTTATACTATATCAGCCTATTAGGTCTACACTGTGGCATTAATACTAGCCTTAAGTTCTAGACAGACGTGGATCTATGCCTACCTGGATTCATAACCAAAATCCACCTAAGTGATATCCATCCATTTTCTGCCCCCCTTTCAGAAGTCAGGCATGAAAGCTCTTACAGAGCACAGACACAGTGGTTTCTACTACCAGAGTTGTATGCGCACAGAGCCATGAGCAGAACCTGGACCAACATCACGAGACCATAAAGCCTGACGTGTGCTCTAATTCATTGCTCCTGTCTCATCACACACGTGAATGTTGATGCCTGACTTTCTGACAAATGGTGCAAACTCCTTCTCTGATCTTCAGATAATTGCTCTCAGTTACAGCGCAATCACATTCATCTCTCCTACATCCTTCTGGACCTTTTAAATCAAGCTGAGATGCCCTCAAGTTGCTGATACTTTAATCACCACTCCTTGTTTCTAATTTCAAGCAAGCTCTAGGGAATATGTATTGATGCCTGAGTCCACAAACAACTTTGAAAAGATCTAAGAAGTCTCAGAAAATCTTGTTGTAAGTGATGAGGAGCCTTCTTTTACATGTTTTTGAGCCCATTCCTGCAGCCTCATGTTTACAATATCAGTCCCACTGGACTAATTCTTCCCCAGACCAGATCAGGGTACATATGGGATAATCTCATTGATAAGATATTCTCCAACTTCAAGAGGATTAAGTTAATATATAAGCTAATATTATCACACCTTTCTGCTGAAACTGATCTTCACAGTAGAGAACTCAACTGCTCACAATTCATATAGCTCAAGCAGTAGAGGTTCCTGCTTCGATACCTCAGCTCGAACTCCACTGACGGTGCAGACTGTTGGCCACACACGAGCTATGCATGCACACGCAAACACACAGCGTGTCATGTATGCAGCAACAATACAGCATTTTTTAACCAACTTAGGTTTTTTCTAAGTATATTTGTAAAGGTAAAAGCGAAGGCAACTAAGTGGAGACAGGCACCTTACATGTAAAATGTGAGCAAACCTATACACCACACCCTGTCCCTAAGCTAACGAGCAATATTTGATGAGCATGTCAGGTATTTCATACCCTGCATTCCATCAAGCCAGCCCTTGCCTGAAGAGCAAGCTGATGGCTGTCAGTTACACCCAACCTTAAGCTTAGTATTGCATTGCTTTTAGCAGCAACTGTTGCTTTCAGTCACTGAGTATCCCAAGGACAATTGTTATGCTACACCCATGCCAGGCACGTCTGTGGCATCAGAGAACAAATATTTCATTTAAAATTCTAATCATTAGGACTGATCTATTTTGAAAAAAATTAGATGACCAAGGAAGGATAGTCCTTTCAGAGTCCTGCAGTTCAGGATTATTGGGGTAACTCATTACCATAAAGACAGATTACCTCCCTGTCCTAAGAGCATCCCCTGACTGTGCAGTGCTTCTGAGCGCTCTGGAAACTTTGTATGGTGACATGTGAAACAAGGTGGAAGTTGCCTTAGCTAAGGTTTTGTTAACAGGCTGTAAATCAGTCCTTGTTCATCAAAAAGTTAATGGAGACACACAGGTACTTAGATACCAGTTTTCTTTGTCTGAGCCATGTGATGTTTTGTCACAGGAGTTACAGGTGAGATTCATCTAAGCTACACATGGCCATCAAAAAGTTAAGTATCCAGTCTCAGGTAACCGTGCAGGCTTCCTCTGTACTTGATTTCAAAGGCTGCTCCAGAAAATTTTTTAAATCCATCTTAGATAGCTCTCGTCAGACAGCATAAATCAGCTGGTATAAATTGCCTTTTGAGGGTACCTTTCACTCTGCATCACTCAGTTTGGATAGAGCCTGGTTGGCTCTTTTAGACCAATTTTTCAATGGGTAAAGTCAAGAACTATGAATCACGCTCAAATTGAAATTGCATACTGTTGGATTCTCAGCCAAAGAGAACTGGAGGCAGCATGCGGAGTGAATACCTGAGCAAACACCAGCTGTAAACTGGAAGCAATCCCTCTAGCTCAGTAAACCGTGTAGCAATCACTCAAGACCAGTGCTGTGTTAGATTAATCAGCTCTGATGAGTTTTTAGTTAGCTGACGGACAGCATCATAGTGACATGGATGTACTGCTACAGGTGACAAGCACTCAGTTGTTACTTCTCTTAAATTGCATTGCACTGCAGCATGTAGACACACCGTGAGAAGCTTTCAGTAGAGTTGCAATTTGTAACTTAGGACTGGGTTAGAAATTAGGCTCCAGACATAAGTCAGAAAACCACTTTTGGAAGAAAGGTTCCCACCAGGCAATGCAAATTGAATCAGTTGAATTTCACAGATATTGAATTTCACAGATAAATTCTTGTGTCATTTTACACTCTGGCTCCATCCTGGACTGGAATGAATCAGTGACGAGCATTTCTGTTCTGGGCTTGACCTGACAGCCACGTGTTTTAGCATGTGCTTTGTGCTGATGGGCATGTGCCATGGGCTAATGGCTTCACTTACAGTACTACAGGGAGATGTCTCAGAGATCATAGTGTCCTTCGGGAACAGCAGGAGATGCTTAACTCTCAAAATCAGGAGTTAAACTTGGAGGAGGACATGGGGCTTTCACAGTAAGACTTTTTGAACCTCCTGACCAAGGTGGTCCTAGAGGATGTATATGCTGAGGGAATCCCTGAGCTAAAAGAATAAAGGCCAGATGTGGCTCTCAGCCTGTTCAGCCAGAGTGTTATTTGAGTCATCACTCCAACCCTAGTAAAATCTTGCACTAACTTCAATATGTAACAGCACCGTTATATTATTTGTCCATATTGTGGATTTGCATAGGGATTGCAATAGGGGTCAGAGTGTCTGAAGTAGTACTGTGCAATCGTGGCCCAAAAAACTGGCAAAAAAGGTAAGACAATTATAATGAACCAAGTCCTGAGTTCTAACACAGACTCTGATCCCATACTTGCATCACAAACTTACCTGAGACTTTTAAATCAAAAATAAGAGTGTCATCTCCAATTTTGCATGTGTATGTTCCTTCATCTTCTTTCGTCACAGCTGAAGCCACAAGTTTATGCAGTTTTCCTTTATCTTCCATGGTGAATTTCTTGCTGGCTGTGATTTCTTTGCCATCTTTGTACCACTTAACCATGATGTTGGCCTCAGAGGTCTCAGAAACAAATTCAGCCTGTTTTCCAACAACAGCCCTGATAACTCCTCCAGTTTTCTCTTTGTTTATGAAGTTTGCAAGTGCTGAAACAAAATATAGACGCACAGCACTGGTAAAGAGTTGTGTGGACATCAGTAAATATATACAAGACTTACATCTACATTACGTATTAATATATCATCAGACTAAATTTGCGTGTTTAATTAAGGATCTAATTACTAGATTCCAATGCAGCAGCAGCCAAAATCCAGCCTTTATAAACCATATACCTGATCATCATACATCCAAAAACCAGAGCACATACAACACAGGAGGCTGAGCCAACAGGAGAGGAAGTCCTAGGCAATAGGACTTTAAGAAGATATCTAGGGGAGGTGAGGAAAGATATGACACAAGCAAATAGGAGGGAAAGCAATGGAGGTTATTCAATCATTGTGGTGTAACCACCTGACAAATAAATTGACTCTAAAAGAGGTTAAAATGTAATCTAGAGAAATTAAAAATTATATTAAATTAAAAATCTATACAGATATCACATAGGACTGAAATGAAAAGAAATTTTTCCTGGAAATTAAGTGGAGCATAAAAGGTAAATAATAAACCTGGCACGATATTAACACATAGTAGAATAATTGAGTCACTAATTGCCTCAAAGCAAAGATTCAAAAACCCACCAATATCTTAGCTAAAAATATGCTTAAACCCACAGTCCCATTTCACTCTAGGTAATGGAATTAATTTTCAAACATCTTCTTAACATATTATTTTACAACAATACACACAATCAAGTCACTTTGTTGGGACTGTGCAGTCAAAGCTACTAAAATCAAAGCCTTGATTACTTATGCTTTTTTTTTCCTTAATTTCAAGAACATGCTTGCACAATACAAATTAGCAACTCTCTGCAGAATGCCTGGCAAGAGCAGTTATTAGCTTCCACTGCTGATACTGTATCAAGCAGTTACAGTCCATGGTCTGGACCAGCTACGTGTGACTTTCCCAGACTTTTTGCTCCAAAGGCGTTATTATCAGTGCTACTTCCTGGTGCAACCCAATCGAGGTTCTCCTTTAGCTCAAAGGCCCTACCCACAAGGATGGATGTTGCATTTAGTTTCCTTGCTTTTAAGTACATTAGATTTTTCCAAGTCTGTGGTAGTGCTTTTAATTACAATTATTTGGTAGGGAACCAATATTCACCGGCTTGTACAGTGCCAGAGTCTGGAGACCTAAAAATGAAGAGTGAATTGACTTGCCAACCAGTACACAGGTAAGAAAGAAAAAGTAATCCCCAGTCCCAAATCTCCCCCAATCTAAGACTAAGAAATACCCAACAAGCAAATAAACAGGGGAGGGGAAGGGAAGGACATGACAGTGCAGCCAAGGCCTCTCCAGTTCTGGTCCTCTGTGGTGGTGCATCCCCCCTCCCCTTTCCTCTGGACCACCTTACGAACACAGGGACCCCTGCCAAGGTTTGGCCTCTGAGCAATGAGTCTGGCGATCAGGCGCCCCTTGGTCATACCAGGCACTCTTGCATGGTTGAGCTGGAGAACAAGAATGCCTTGATCCCACCTGGCATCATCAGTCACCCCCTGACAGCCTGGGAACACCTCATTGTGGATCGTAACTCAGGCAGAGCAATACAGGAGGATCATACCTGCCTTCCTGAGGTTAATGAGAACTCGGCAATAACCAACCGCAGCTGTGGCCAGAATGGAAATTTACTGATGCCTAAAGCCAATCATCTCACAACCCTATAAACAGCAGTACCACGGGAGACCCTTTGAGCTCCTCTGGACCGCAGTGGGCTGCACCAGTATCTCCCTCTGAGTGGGAAGCCTCTCAGACCTGCAAACTCTTCAGTTTGCATATGAAGGCCTCGCAAGAGGACGTGGGCTGACCTCCAGCGCCCTTCACTCCTTGAGGTTCAACCCTTCACCTATTGAGACAATCATTGAAGCAAGTATTTCACTGAACTCGAGGGGAATTTTTGATGGGTATCTTTATCTGCACATATCAAACTCACGAGGGATTTTAAGAGGTATTCTTTTATTACACCTATTGTGTGATTGTGTGTGTGTATTATACAAATACTGTAGTAAGCTTTATTTAATCACTTGTAGATGCTAGAGTAACCAAGGATTAGTTACTACTAAGTTCTTGTGATTTCTTTAACTCTGTTAAATCACCCTTTTATAAATTTCTATTAAAATCACTATTTACAAATATCTGTGGCGGTGATTATTTAAGCGACCTAACCGTTCCTTCGCGACATCAAGGGACTCCATTCAATCACCAGCTTCTGGCAGGGACAGAAGCCTGCATTTGACCTCTCCACATCCCTACCAGCCCTGTTTTCTAGTGTTTACCAAGTCTGCTTATTAGAAGCAATATCTATGGGTAAAGAAGTCATACCAGAAGCATTTAAACCAGGGAAAACCTCCTTTTGATTGTTTTTTCTTGGGGCCTCTGTTTCCACTTGTTTCTCTAATGACTTGTAATGGTGGAGCTTTCTCTTCAGTAGGACAACACCACAGTTGTTCTCTACCCAACCACCTATGCCCATGAAGCCTGCAGGGGCCGAGCACTGCTGAGACCTCTACTTCTGCACCAGCATTACTAGAACTCAATCCACAGGTTAAAAGGTTTGAGAGGAAGAAGAGGGAGATGGATTCATTCATGCACCTTCCAATTCCTGAGAAAACCAGAGTGAAAAATGCAACCATGGCAGTCTGAAGGAGACTTCTCAGATGTCCCCTTTCGATGCAAGAGGTCATGTGTCAGAGGATGCCTGGCACGTGAAGTCTCATGGCGGTGGAGGGACTGCAGTGATAAATGGCAAGTGCATCTTCTAGCAGGGTTTTTTTGGGCAGGAGGCCCAGCAAGTGACACACCTCTGGCCATGGCTCAGCATGGTGGCCTCTCGGCAGCCACGTGATGCCCATGTGCCAGACACAGCTGCCCTGCATATCAGATGATTCACCAGCTAGCTGTGTCTGATTTACAGGAGGAACAGATAAAAGGTGCCAATGCTGAAAGGTAAAATACTGGGACAGCACTTGTGAGCCTCATCCTACAAGGATGAGATATATCAAAGCTGATTCTCCAGGAATCAAGCTACAAACAGCAGATATTTAAGTTACAGCTTGTCAACACAGATTTTAAAATAACAACATTGATTACTCATTTGATAGCCACATTACAGTGAAAAGCACATAGAAACATCCATCAGCTAATTCAATTAAAGCTGTGGGTAGATCTGCCAGTGTGAAAAATGATGCTAAAGAGGCAGAGAGAGAGAGAGAGAGAGAGAGAGAGAGAGAAGAACCTTAAGAACAGCTGACAAATATGGACAACAAATTCCTCCCTCCATAAATGTAGTCACATTTTTGAATTATTTTTTTCCAGCTTTCTTCGTGCCTCTTTTGAATTTGCTCTTTGAGAATAACCAAGCAAGTTGTCAAAAGCAGAACACATATGTTACTCTGGGGCTTTGCTGTTTCTACAGAGACCAAGGAGGGTGAGAAGCCAGCAGAATAAGATGATGAAGCACCTCATATGTACTCAGTGTAGCAACAGTATGATCATTGCTGGGAAGGTGATGGGCGGGTTATGCGACAGAACACAGAAATCAAATGGCTTACAAAATGAACTTCCCAGTTCAAAGTAAAATAACTATGAAGCTCACCCTAGACAATGTCTGACAGCAGGCTAGACTGTCTTGGAGGCAGGTTTTGTACTCTGAACCTCAGTAGACATCTAGATGATACCCATGAGTATATTATCTGGGGATACGCTAGGGCTTTTCACCCAAAACCTGGTCTCATTCAAGGCAGAGGAAACTCTCCTATGAACTAGTTCATAACAGCTTGCACAGACTGGAAGGCTTGTAAGAGGGAGGCTTAATGCTGTTGGTTTCAGGGTAAAGGTTCAATACTCCATGCCTTGCTCTGGGAGTGGATGTGCCCACCAGCTAGGTGGCAGGCAATCAGGATGGAAGGGACTGCCATGCAAACAAGAACAGCTGAACAATGGGACAGCTATAAAACAGTACTTGTTCAAGTCTAACAAATGGGAAATATTAAAAGAAAATGACCTTTTGCTGTCTGTTCTATACAGCCCTCCATTGAATACCTTGCAAACAGAAATGAGTCAAGCCATCCAATGTGCCCTGGAAAGGTCTGTTCTTATTCAACAGGGTATTGACAGAAAACAAAAACCGAACAAATACCTAAAAAAATCCCACAATGCCAAGATGATCTTGGTCCATCAGAGTTTTAATCACAGCTGAACTAGCTCCTCAGTGACTTGTCTGATATCACACAGCAAGTCTAGGGCAGACATGGGATCACGTGCATCATGTCCTGCTCCTGTGGCTGAAATTCTTCATCACAAGAGCACCTTTTCATTACCTACCATTCAATCTTGTGAAATAACAAGACATCAATTTGAGTGAAAGCACAGCTCTTGCCACCGAGATAGTGTTAGATCCCAAGTTTACTCTCAAGTTCTCCTACTCTGGGACTACAGACACTGTCAACACTAAATGTTGATGAGGAGTTACCATAACTCGCTGCACTGCCTGTGGAACAGTCCCTTTCTGTCTTTTAATGACTCTACTGGCTTAGGGCAGGAGCAGGTCATTAATACAAAGCAACGCAGGCAGTCACATACCTTTCACTGAAAGCTGATAAAGCATTTTATCCCCTTCACAAATGCACTCATAAACTCCAGCATCCTCTGCTGCAGTGTTGCGAATTTTCAGGATGTGCCTCTTCCCCACAATTTGAAGTTCATATTTTTCACTGGCCTTGAGCTCTTTCCCATCCTTCATCCACTTCACAGTAGCATCTGTGTCCGAAAGCTCAGCCTGAAGTTTGGCTTCCTCCCGCAGCCGAGCGGAGACCTTTTCTATATCTCTGCTCCTGTTGGTAAATCTCGCTGCAGCACCTGTCAGGAGCAAAGGCCTTGTTATTTCAAGTTATATCGGGATAACTTGTCCCTGATGTGTCTGCCGTAGACCGTGAGATCTTTGAAAAAGTATTAGGTCCTGTTCCTGCCCTCATACTCATGTCAACACCAAGAAATTCTTTCCAGTTCAGGAGACCAAATCTGGTTTTATTGCCAGAGTCAATAAGAAAAAAAAAATACACAACTTTCTGCTGATTAATAATATTCTAAACATGCTTCTGCAGAGATTTTCACCCAAAGTCAAACATCCTTCCAGAATGAATGTCTGTTCATTACTTTTTGCCATGCAATGTGGGTAGATACAGATCTTATCGTTATTTCATAGAGGAAAGCTGGAGCACCCAATTCAATGCTAAATCAAATTACATGATACTAACTTGTACATCATACACATCTGTGGCAGACTAAAAAGCCTCCAAGAAATAAAAACTTTTTTAGTAATGAATGCTCCTTTACTTTTGAAGGACTCCACTACAGTCAGAAAGACTAGTCAAACCTGGAGCTGAAATTATTCATCTAAGGTGACTCAGTGGTAGATCTGGTGGCAGAACCCAGTCACCGATGGTTGTGAACTGCAGAAATTCATGAGCTGATGTTAAGCAGTCTAGTTCCGATACCAACCAGCTGGCTAGATTGTCTCACTTGGAATTCTGTGCTATCGTGGTAAGGTCATTACCAGGACCCACATCAGTTCATATGATGTAATTTCAGGTACTTCCTACAGACCAGGCATCAGTGAAAGCCTCCAGCCCCAGTTCTAATCATCAGGTCACAGCAACCGTCCCTTGACTGGAAGAAGAGAGGACAATGATCAAAGTAAATACCTTTCACTCTCATCTTGGTGCTGGTGTCAACGTTATTGGCAACAAATTTCACTTCTGCTCCATCATCATTTTTGGTGACATTCTTTATGATTAGGGTGTGAGTAGTTTGGGTTCTCTTAATGATGTAGGTCTCACTTTCCTGTAAGGCTTTACCATTAAGGTACCAAGTGCCGGAACATGTCGTCGTGAGGTCAACAGTAAAGAGGGCATCCCCTCCAGGTACAGCTTCAACAGTTTTCAGGGGGGTTTTCACAGCCGGGACTGGTTCTGGGGAAGAAGAACAACATGTATCTGAGACCAGAGTACACAAGACTGCCATGCTGGAGAATAGTCCTTTCTAAGGACAAAGCTCTTGGGATAAACAAGACATGAGAATAAAATCCTGCAGCCTAATACAATTTGCATGCACTGAAGACAATGCATAGTTAGTCAACAGGATTTGATTTCTACAGCTGCAGATAACTGACCTCTGGCATTAGGGTAAGTCCTTTTTCTTCAGGGGATGGACAACAAAAACAGGCATATTTTACTCCCCTCCCTCCCCCCCCCCCCCCAAGATGTTTAAAGGCATAACAAGTCTGAACCACAACAAATCAAAGGAAGAAGCAATCCCATTGCTCACAATGATTCTATGGGCACATTGGCACCCTAGAAATAAAGTAAACCCCCCACATTTCTCCTAGTAACTCTAAGATTAAAGAGAAACTGATTGGAACCTGGGTTTCATGGCAGTATGATCACCCATAAATATCCTCTAGGTGCAAGTTTGAGATCTCATTTATATACCAAAAATTATATCATAAGCCCACCTCAAATTTTCCTTTCATACCAGGTCTAGAAGAAGCACTTACAGGCTTAAGGTCCATTGCAGAGAGCTCCGCCTCTCTCACAGCCTGATGTGAGATGTTGGAACATAAGCATACTCACAGCTCTACCACAGCAACCCCATCACCATCATTTTGGTGATGGTCAGTGGTTGAAATGAAACAGAAGAAGTAGCAGTGAAGGGAAAAAGGTTTTGCTGTGCAATTGCTCTATCCTCCTCAAAGTCATGGGAAGCGTCTTTAGAGCACCCACATGGCAGATCAGCACAGACCGACCCATTTTATGATGGTTTTGTGCTCACCGAGGTGCATGCTGCCCGGGAACTCCAGGTAGGGACTCTGTCCATAAGCGTTGACTGCAGACACTCTGAACTGATAGTCAGCCTCTTCCGACAGGTTGCTCACCGTGAACTCTGGGACAGGGACGTGAGACTCATGGCACCTCACCCAGGTAAAGCCAGTTAGTTTCTTGCGTTCCACAATGTAACCATTGATTGGAATGGGGCGGTCCATCTTCGGAGGGGACCATGCTAGCGTCACTGAGGTTTCTGTTTTATTTTTCACCACAGGGTCACTTGGGGGTTGGGTGGGAGGTTTTTTGGGAGCTACACAAGGGGAAAAAAAAAAACAAAAAAAAAAAAACAGAGCAAGAAGTTTATGCAAGTGGAAAAGCCACCCTGCCTCACTGAAAAATCTTACACTGGACTAAAAGCTACTCTTGTTTAATAAACCTCCATAAAACATTGATGTGAGATGGAAAAGCAAGAGAATTGATAGAAAATGTTTTGGGGCTGTGTTACACAAAGATGTACAATACTTCTACTTCCACAGCTAAACATGTGATTTCAACACAATATCACAATTGTCTGCACAGACAAAGAGTCTACAATGAACAATTCACAGGCTTAAATTTTCAGGCTTGGCTGTTCTCTGCAGCTGCTTTCATCTGGGTATCTGTCCTCTGTCCTGTTTCTGAATTTTCTGCTACCTCCACTCAGAAGGCATGTTATAACTTTGTCTCCAAAGAATGATAGCTATCCTTGGGGATCTCTGTTTTAGTAATTTCTAGAGAGCCAACTTTTGGGGTTGAGGAATTAACTTCAAAAGGAAATGACAAAGAAATGTCCCCACCGTCAGACCTTATAATTGAGGAGATGTGGCTGTTTTACAGTACCTGAGGTCACAAATTTTGCCCTGCAGGTACCTGCATAATGAAGATTTACTTTCACCCTCTCATTCCTCTTGAACACTGTAGAGAAGGCTCAAGTCCCATCAGGGTTATTCACTATGTGCTGCCACTGATACGGTCAAGAGGCTAGTAATTATCCGATATGCTCTAGTTACATCTACTAACACGGTAAAGGATTAATTTCATTTAATTTTGACTATCTGAAGGTGTCTGGTTTAAGTGAGTCAACCAGACTCCAACTGTAACCCCGTGGAGAACAACACACTCAGGAGCAATTCATCCCAGCTTAAAGAAGGCATGTGAGACAGGTGAAATGAGTCGCACGTTGTAGATACTCAAGTATTAATGACTATAGAGGGAGCCCGTACAATTAGCCTGACTAAGAACTGAACACTGGGACAACTGATCATCTCTCTGCCTCAGTTTACCCATCTGTAAAACGGGCATAGTAACAACGCAAAATACTGAGCAAATAATATATAAACATTGCTTGCGTGATAAATGCTATTAAAACAGCCAACACCAATCTTGTTCAGTTAATGGAAAAAGATGTGAATATAGTACATAGCATTCTTCAAGCAGCTAATCAGATATGCATGAAGTGTAAAAATAGGAAATCTCAATGCAATACACTTTTCCTTCATTACATAAATGGACACATAAGTGTTTTAGGGTGCACAGTTACCAGCCTGTCAGTTACTGCTGCCCAGAGCTGGATGCCAAAGGTCCCATTAGTGTAGCATTAAGCTGAACATTAGACCCTGGAATCAGATCTCTTGACCTTACCATCAGAAACCGTAATGTATTATTTTGTTCAGAGATACCTGTTTGTGGGGAGGCAGCTTCTTACCTTTTTCTATTCCATGAATCAACCCTTGCTTCATAACTTCAACAGCAGAGTCTGAAATCAAATTGAACTTCGCTGTTCCCATTGAATAGGTGCTCGGTTGAATGTTAAAGATTTCCAAATACCTTAGAAACTGTCACAATGCTAAGTGTGACACTTACCTCATTTTTCCCTCATTTTAGCTCACTAGCATCAGAATGCCCCAATCAAGTTTAGATAACAGCAGTTATAAACCTTTTTTTTTTTTTTAAAGATTTCTTTTTACCACTCAGTAATTACAATTTGGAGGTGGTGGTGGGAGAAAAGAGGTATTATTCTTCCCAAATGGTGACTAGAGTTGGAGACCTGTTCACGTGCAAATTGGAACTGCAGCAGAGCCAGAAACCATGTGCAGTTCTCTGCTTTACGTGAAGCAGCTTTTGCCTAAGAAATGCAATGCCATCAAAATAAAGATTCATAAAATTAGGCAACTTCACTAAAATTTCATTTTGGGTCTGATCTTGACTACACTGCACCTGCTGCTACTGCTCTGTCAGCAGAAACCCTTACTCAGATCAGATGTACCAGCCAAAGGAATTCTCCAGCCTGCATATTATATCAGTCTCCCCAAGTAAAGCTAATCAAGCCAAAAGGTCCCCTCTTTCAGCATAGCTACCATCAATTCACAGGGTCTTCCCAGCTTTGTTATGTCAAAAAGAGGTTGAGAGAAGACATGGCTTTGCTGGTCTCCACAAAAGGAAAGAAACTATATTTTCAAGAGGAAGCATTTCCCCTTTTTCTTGCAGTTTGTTGGGGGTTTTTTGTTTGGTTGGTTTTTTGTTTGTTTTTGTTTGTTTGTTTTAATTTTATTTTACTTTAATGAAAACAGCTTAAGACGCTAAAATCAAAGTAAGATGTTTCAAGTTTGGCGAATGTTTCACTGCCCCTGAAATGCTTGATGTGCGTGTACATAGATGTTCCTTCACAGATGTTTTTGCTTGCTAGAATGGAAATACTCTGCCAAAAGTGTTCAGGGCACCTATCTACTTCCCTATCATAGCCAGTGTACCCACAAACTACCCTCATGTCTCTGTAGGCTCAAGACATAGGGAAGGAATTGGATGTTTGCTGACTCTCCCCTCCAAATCCTCAGTGAAGAGAAAGAGGGAGAGATAAGTGGCCCCTATTTGCTAGAAGAAGTATTATCCCCATAGTAAGACCTGATAACGCCCCTCAGAGAAACTAATAGTTTTGGAAAACAGAGGTCAGGGTGTAGGTGGACACCCGCAGCGCTCTGTGTACAGTGAAGTAAGGTGACTGCAACATATGCAACTTACACCATGTTTTCTAAGCACCTCCTGATGGGAGGAACACACATGTCCCTTACCCCGCATTTTACTCAGTTAACAGTTTACATTTACTCCAGCACGAAATGAGAATAGTACAGAGAAGACACACGTTTGTGCCATGTTCTTTCCCCAGGACTCTTCTCTCTGTTTTGATCTCTCCATAGTATTTCATAACGCTAGCGTTCAGGCTGTCGACCTTTTGTGGCAGATATCGAACATTCTGCTGTCTTTGGACAACAGACTTACCATGGCAGTATCTAAACCAACAGTGCTAACATGGGAGTACCTGCTTGCTAGGGAAGGCCCAACACCAATGCCAGATAAAAGTGAAGCTTACTGGTCACAGTGAACTGGGTAGAAGTCCTGCTTTCATCAGCCAGGAAGGCAATCTCACCAGCGTCTTCCATCTTACACTCTCGGATGATCATGGTATGTTGCTTGCCGGAGCATGTGATGGAGATTCGATCACTGGGTTTCATTTCTTCTTTATTTTTCAGCCATTGGATGTTCTGGCATTCATTGTCCAGCTCCACACAGAAGATGGCTGTATCATTTACAAAGACCGCAGTCTTTCGTGGAAGTTTTTTAATGATGTTCCCTTTAAATAAGAAATTAAATATGATCAGCAAACAGCAGATATTAAAGTCTCTGGAAACACTGGACCATCCAGACTACAACAGGACTAGCCAACAGCTCTCACCTAATCAAAACATTGTAGACAAATATGCAGACATCCCTAAATGAATTCCTAGGCTCCGAGTTATACAGAACAGATAATCCCAAGGACTTCTTTTGGCCTTCAAAAGGAAAAAAGCAATCTTGCTTGACTACAGTCGCTCATGTTTCTAGCCTAACATGTGGAGTCTGCTGTTGGGTAAACACAAGGTACGTGGCCTTGCCAAGAAGAAATTTGACAGCGATACGGCTTTCATTGCCCGCCTATACTGGGAATTCAAATTAAAACTTTGCTAAACTAGGTCAGTCTTAAACCAGACAGGTCTCTCATCTGTCTTTTGGATTTTTCTTCCAAAGTTACCAGTGATTGCATAACCAAGATGGCAAACACACCAGTCACCTGAATTAATAGAAAATACACTGAAAACCTCAGGTTTCTTCTTAGAGTCAACCCAGAAAGTCACATGGAATGAACTTCACTTATTTGTGTCCCTTTCAAGTGACTGTGATGATTATCACCTATTAGAATAACTTCAAAGTTACAAGATGTGACTATTTACAGCAAAGCTTGGACAAAGCATCAGGGAACCAGCCCTGTTGACAGATAGTGACTGGCTCCAGTCCTGGAACCGTCCCCGTGAGGCAAAAGAGCCCTCACCCAGGCAAAGCACCTAGAGCTATTTAATGAGAAGCAATGCTGAACTCCTTCATGAAGCAGCAGATCAGACACATGTTTCATCGGCAGGATTCAAGACCCTGATTCTCTGCTCATCCTCTCCGAATCTCAGCCGCGTGTCTGCTCCTTGCTGCCCTCAGCAGCATCCCCGTCCCTGCAGCCCTTTGCATCCTGCCAAGCTCTTGCATTCACCCAACCTCACCCTGCTCTCTCGAATCTTCTCCCCTCAGAGCAGGCACAGGGCTCCCCCAGGAAGGCTCTGCCTCCTTTCCCTCCTAAGAGCTCCACCTGGCTCAGTCACTCTCTTTTTTAATGGAACATGCCATAGTACCATAGCACAAACAAATAAAACAAATACCAGCTGTCCTACTGGAGCCAAACACTCATACAGTGTTTGGCTGGTCTAGCCCTAACAGAAGATGTAACAAAAAGATGTCTATCTGAACTCTCCTGGGTCTCCAGATTAAATTTCCCCTTCTGCCTCCCCCCACACGCACTCTCATCTCCTTGCTAGTGATACAAAAAGGAATTTGCACAAGCATGCACAGCACCCAGCTGTCTTGCACCAATTCATGTCACGGAGAACTTCTGGTTTCACTGGGAGTAAAGTCGGGCTTCAAATGAGACAGGACAAGTGCAATCCTGTTACTATTACAGGTCTTCAATTCACGCTACAGGAGATGTCATTGATTCCAGCATAAGCATCATCAAAATAAAAATTACAGGGCCTGGAGCTGCATGGGTAGGTTCTTATTCGTACAGCAAGTCATGGAGTTCAGAACCGATGGCTCCTTCTGCAGACACGTCTGTGTCTGATGTGCGTGACTACTGGCTGTGAGACACCTACACCATACCAGGCTCTACACCTACTTGCACTTCAGTCCTAAACCACCAGACTCAGGAGACTTGGACATGGATCTATATCCACATTTTGCCACTTTCTCATCAGCTTTCCAAACTCCAGACGACAGGCCCAGATGTCAGTGATCTGGAGTGTGTGTCTGGTTTCCAGTCTGAAACCATACTGGTGCTGACCGCAGCCTGCGCCACCCATCAGACCATAAACCACAGCTGCTAAGCCAGCTTCCCAGTGTGGTCAGCACCACTATCAGACAAGATTCACCGCTGTGTTTGCCAGACAAGATGTGTGTGAGACAGTGCCAGGGGACACAACCGATGCTTGGGATCATGTTAAGGAAAATCTACAATGCTAGACTACAGCTCAAGGCCTTTACCTTCTAGGAAGCCCCCTTAAGCATAGGTCCCCACCAGGTGACATATCTTGTGCAGCAACACAGTCTGTCCCTGCTCTCTGACCCTGTGTCCCAGATACACCCTGGCAAGAGACCCAGGGACCCACTGACTGACCACACATGGCTCTCCTCTCACACTGTAAGGGAGTCTGCCGCTCTTCACTGCACACATGCGTGGGGTAAATGTCATTCACAAGGTCGAGCCTGGAGTCTCATACGTGAATCTCACATTTGGTAGGTGAGACTTGGCCAACCTGAAACAGCAAGAGCCTTTTTTACCTTGGACAGACAACTCTGCAATGGTCCTGCTCCCTTCTTTCATCTCACAGATATAGACAGCATCATCATCTGCGGTGACATTCTGGACAGTGAGCCGGCGATACGTGCCCTCTTCTTCAATGTTGTATTTCTTGCTCTGCCGGAGTTTGGTTTCCTCCTTGAACCAAGCTGTCTCTGTACTAGGAACAGGCACTTCACATTGGAAGGTGGCAGATTCCTTCTCCCTCACTTCAAGATCTTTCAGTTTTTCCTTGAAGGGTATTGAGGGTTCTTAAGAGGATAAAAAACAGAAAGGAGAAACAAGAGTTTATGATAGTCTACAGTAAGAAAGAAGCATGCAAAAAAATAAGTCAATAGAGAAAAAAAAAAAAAAAATCAAACAATAACACTCCTTATTTATGATCTTGATTTGTCCTGAGCTGCCATCCAAACCCATAATCAAGCCCTACTACAGCAGGTGTTCTGCTCTCATATTAAAAAAAAAAAGATAAAAATCTTAGATCCCAGCAGAAGTATTTTAAGGACTTACCTAAAAAGTCTGAACTGCAGTACCTGCCCCACAACATCACACAGAGGAGTTTGCTCTAATCCAAAGCAATGTGAACAAGTTGGTGAAGCATCAGGTTAATAAATTCTGCTCTTGTGGCCTGCTTGTCCTCGAGCATGAACATCTCTGTATTGCACCTTGTCACTTAGTGATGCCAACAGCCCAGCCTGGCTCTATATATAGCAACAGCCACCTCACCTCGGAGTAAAAGCCCATAAAATTAATCATGCTCCAGGTGGGTAAATAGCAAACAAGCTGATCATAAGGTGAGGGCACAGGGTAGCAAATTCTAGGTGAGTGTGAGCAGCTGAGCTGGTCAGCTGGTGCAAGAACCAACGTTTTAGGGGTCTTGCAGCACAAGTGAGCTCAGCAGCATGATCTTAAAGGGCACAGAAAGATGAGAGGTGGCTATGCACAGAAGGACAGATAGGGGGGAAGCATAGAAGCAACTGATGGAGGAGTTTTCTGTTCTCCCCACCAGCACCAAAGGCTCTGTATCAGCTTTTGTCAATGACAATAAAAGAACTAGAGAAAGAGCCCAAGTCTCCCAACTGCCTCTGCTTTTCTCCAGTAGTGGGGCTGCAGTGTTCTGGCTTAGGGAGAAATCAGAGAGTGATCAAACATGCCAAACAGCTGCATGGCAGTGAGGGAACACATTTTACAAACAGAACAATGTTTAATTCCAGTGACAGCTGCGCTGTGAAATCATCCTGATACCCCAGCACTCAACTGGAGAAAGGGGAGCTGGACTGAAGAGGACAGCCCGTGGTCCCAGCCACGGGACTGGTGCTACGGTCATGTCACAGACTTGGATTAGCCAGTGCTGATGCATCACCACTCATGCTTCGTGAGAGATCATGTCTTGCCATGTACCTTCATCTTCTCATGACTACTGCACCAGCTCCCAGCCTTTTTTTGTGACTCCATTCTCCCTCTCTCTGACCACACACACACACATTCCCAGGCTGGTAATTTCACGTGGTCACCAGCAGTCAGTAATGCCAAGTGTTAGTCTAAGAGTCAAACAGGAGTAGACTTGTCTTAGATTTATAAGCCCGTGCACACGGTGGCACAGGCCACTTGAGTCTCCATAGTCTAGAGGCTGGAGAAACGCAAATTTTGAGGCCCTCAAACATCCCACATCCAAGCTTTGATGTCCAGGAGCCTCCATTTTGTAAAACTCAGATCTGGTAACTCAGTGTATAATCGAGTCCATTACCTGCCACTCTCCTGCCCCACCGTTAGGACAGGAGCTGGTACAGGAGCAGCGCTGTCTTTGATCTGGTTTGCTTTTTTCTGAACTCAAGCCCTAGAAACTCAATGCGTTCAGTTTTGCAGGTCTTTTATTCAACTCCTGGCACAGCCACGATTGCAGCGGTCACATAAACACCTCCAACTGTTTCTAGCTGAGCACAGCCTGGATAGAGGTACCAGACCCTAAGGGCTTGACAGGACACCTGGAGGGAGCAATGCTATCTACTATCTTGGTTGTTATCTTGAGATTAAAACCTGACTGGGAACCCACACAATACCTTTAGGAACAGGAAGGTGACTCTAGCTCATCATGTCAACTTGGCTATTTTCTTAAAAAACGTTTTGCTTTAACGCACCTCAATTCAAGGCAAGTCAAAGTCTTGCCTTGAAAAGCCTTCAGCTACGGTTACACAGACCTGCTCTGCCCTCACTCCACATGTTAATTATCCTTTTTTCTTTAACCGACAGGAAACTCAGGCTCCTGCCCTGCAATCCCATCTATCACCTCTGGAAGCACCCCATGTAGTCAGGGGGAATGAAGCGGTTGTAATTCTCATGCCATAGGAACAAGCAGGAGGATAAGATCAAGAAAGCATTGATCAGAAGAATGCCAGCCGCCAGGAGCTGGATGCAGCGTTGCTGTGTGAGATAGGAGGGAGTCTGGAGCCGACACTGAGAACACAGGGACATGCCCAAGGTCCAAAAAGAAATACGAGATGCACCTGAGAATCACACAAGTGTACTCCCATACTTGGAGGCCATATCGTTAACCCCTCTCCCTTTACAGTCACTGAGCAGTATTAAGGTTAAAAAAAAAAAAAGCTCCTCTAGGAAAAAGTTCTTAAATGTACAAACACGAACAGAACAGAACAGAACAGAACAGAACAGAACAGAATAGAATAGAATAGAATAGAATAGAATAGAATAGAATAGAATAGAATAGAATAGAATATTTCAGTTGGAGGGGACCTACAATGATCGTCTAATCCAACTACCTGACCAGTTCAGGGCTGACCCAAAGTTAAAGCATGTTACTAAGGGCATTGTCCAAATGCCTCTTAAACACTGACAGGCTTGGGGCATGAACCACCTCTCTAGGAAGCCTGTTGCAGAAGAGCTGGTTGATTCTTTCGTATGTGTTGCAGTAACAGCACTGTTTTTCCAGCCAGGGAAAGTAGATGCAAGGCTATCTTTGGCAGCTTGGGGTCACAGATATCCTCTGAAAACAACTTTGCTTTCGTCCTACTGAAATGCGCACACACGCCTTATCTCACTCTGAACAGGGCTTCAGAGAGACAGCAGCTGATAAACTGAATCAAAGCCTGGGATTCACCCAGCCCACTGCTTTTTCTGCTTTGGAGATGTGAGGTAGGTTCCAAAACCCACCAGCCTCTTCTTCCTGAATATATCTTCATGCTCTTTATGTTGTCTAGCATGTACCTGGTCAGAGAGAGGGGGTTAATTTTGGTCAGGTAACTACAGAAGGACCACAGGGCTGTTGAGAGTAGGCATCCCAAGCAATTCATCTGGCCCATAACCAGCCCCCTGACCAGGTCAGAGACATGATCAGCGAGGTGGCCAGGGGTGAACAGTGTCTACAGCTGATCAACAGGCAACCCAGGTCTCAAGGAAAGGTCTGTGGAAGGCAGGTGGCTCTCATCTTCCTTGTCAATCCTGACTATAGAACCACATACTATTTACATGAAGAAGATTTCATCTAAGGATGGAAGCACTAGACTTTACACCAGCCTTTCAGTGTATTTTAACTAGCTAAATGTGAAAACAGATAAATACAGTTATTCTCCCACTGGCCAGCATGATGAGTTGAGCAGAGATCTCTGTTACTCTCTTTCACCCCACGTTGGTCTGACAGGCCCCAGCCTGTCGGATTTTGACATTTACATTGTAAATTCTCTAACGTAGGGATCCTCTCTTACCTATTTGTACAGCAACCAGCACAATTCAGAAATATTCTGTGCTGTGACTACTATAGGCACATCAGGAAGAGCTGCTACAGACAACAACGTTTTATTTGATCTGATAAACTCCTTAAATATTGACTGCTCATTTCTAAATGACTATTTGTCATGTATTACCCTTTCACAAGATAATTCTCAATGTAAGCTCATGTTAGGTATGACTCTAATATGAAAGATAAAGCCATTTGGCTATCAACCATTTTCCTTATTATCCAAAATGTTCATAATATCTGAAAACAGCCTTGTAAGATAAGCAAAAAGTGTGTTCAGTGAGGTTACATGAGACATAACTCTCCCAGGGACCCTCTGTTTCAGATAAGAAGTGCCACTAATTCCCATCTCTAGTTCCTGTAAATATCAGAGCTGCTTAGAAATTATTTAACATTAAGCAAGAATGGTGATTTCTGATCTCTCTCTCAGTTCCAAAGTAAAATACTGATTTTTGCTCAAAACAACTATTCAAATCTCCTTGGAGAAAATCTAGGTGGTTTGTTTCACAATGACTGGAGTGGAAACGTTCAGGAGCGTTAAAGAAAACAAACTCTTTTTTTCACTTCAGTTTGGCATTCGCCTGTGACCAGGTGATCTGCCACGGTGCTTTTGGAAGCCATGGTTTGATGGTTTCCTGACCACATCCTTTCCTAAGGATGCTCTCCCAGCTGGCCTGTGTCTCCCACAACACAAAGCACTTTCAGCTCTGCTCAAGTCACCAGAGCTCCACGTACACGACGCGAGTCCCAGGCACCACGGAAGAGACAATTTAGACGCAGCAGAGGCAGGCTGCAGTGTGGGAGCAGAAGCAAGAGGCACCTGAACGGTACACTTTGCAAGCTGGAAGAGCAGTTCAGGAGGATGCCATTTCATACAGAATCCAACCAAAAGTACGAAACTGTTTTTCTTACCACTCCAAATCAAGCATTATGTAGAAACATTTACTTCCATGAGAGCTCAGTGGTGCCAATTTGAATAGCAATTCTGCTTTGTCCTTGTAACATCTGGACTCCCAGGTCATGGCTCATTTTCAGTGCCCTGAGAGGTCGTTTAAATTCATCTCTAGTATCAGTACGAATTTTTTTAAAGTTTTTTTTGACTGTACAGTTTTTTCTATTAGTCTGTTTTTAGCCAAAGCAGAAATATTCGTTAAGGCAATAACATTTCTAAAGAAGGATAAATAAGAGAGCTGCAAAAACCTGCCTACTGGGAAAAATGTGAGACAGAAACAACAAAGCAAAACCCCAAGAGAACATGGAACAAGAGCAGCTCATGGAGTTAGCAGGAAACTGCAAGAGCTTAGACCAGCTATGAATTTGGCTGCTTGTCTTGAGAACATATTTCTCCAGAGTGTCATAGGCTTTTTTGTTTGGTCCATACCAACCAAACTAGCAATGAGATGATGTTATTTTTTAAAAGCAGGTCCTGCTAACACATATTTTGCTAAGAATAGGTGCAGCTTGCAAAGAAGCCAATGTTTCCTTAGCCTTGTCAAGGCATATCTGTCTGCTTGACCTGGTCTTCTCGCTTGCCTACATTTCCTCTTGCCTATTCCTGGCCTTCTCATGGGCTCTCCATTTGTTATTCCAGAGGCAAGTTTTCCCTCTGCCTAACGAAAACGATCCAGTGAGAGTAAGAATAAGGAGAATCCTTCCAAAGGGAGCTATCCAAAGGTGCATGGACAAGCTTCCACCATCTTGTGCCTTTGGTCTTCTTCCTAGTTACTGTGCTTTCTGAGTTTCCTTTCTACCTCCACATTTCTCAAGTTGCAATTCTCTTTCAGATCTCAAATGTGACTACCATGATAGCGGGCATCCAAAATCACTTCAGGTCAGAGGGGAATTAAGTGGCCTCAGCACCAGTCTGTTTTTCCAGTCTCTATCCTATTTGGCTTGCAACCTTTAACCTTTTCATACAGTATCTGATTACTGTATTCAGGGACTCAGATGAGCATTGCTTGGCCCAGACCCAAGGATGGAGACTTGTACACTGTTCTTGCTAACTTTACACATGGCCTAGGCACATCTCCAAAGCCTTCAGGAAATTCAAGTTGTTTATTCGTGTTCCTCCCATCCTCTCTGCTCTTTGGTTTGACAAAGAGTTTTACTCTCGGGAAGAATTTCCAAACTTCTTTTACAGCTCACGTTTCAGTGTACAACTTGTGATTTTATCCGTGCTCTAAACATATGTCTGAATCGGAGTAATCAACTCTTGGTTTTCCTTAACTGTGAGAGTGACTCTCTGCCCTGTAACCTCTCCTTTGAGATTTACGTCTGATTCACTACATCTCATTCAGGAACAGCTCAAAAATCTCTTTTTTTTCAGCTCAATGGTCTTTAAGGCATGAGCTCAGCAAAGTGCTTACAAATGTGTTGGGTCCCTAGGTCTAGGATCTAGCTTGACAGACTATAGGAGGCTTTCTAGAGGAGGTTTGACCTGTGCCCAGTCCTATGCCCTGAGAGACTGCTAAGAGCCACCTTACAGACAGGATGCTGGGCTAGGTAGACTTTTTTTAATATTATCTTTAAAAGGTAATAATAAAAGTCCCATAAATATTCTCATTCAGATTCCTGTGCTGAAATTCTGAGAACCAAAGTGCCAGAGCATATTTAAATCCATGAAGCTTGTCTTTCCTGGTACATATGTCTATGGACACAGATTGTGGATGCAGCATCACAGGCTCTATGAATATGCTGTTACCTGCAGAAAGACCAACACAACAGCATGGTGCTTACCAAGGGTGGCTGCTTGGAGAATTTAGCCTCTTCTTCACAACTGAGCAAAGAGAAGGTTGTGTGGCAAGATGACCTACCTCCCTAAACCAGATGGCAGATGAGCTAATGGCATCACCAACGGCATAAACAACAGAATTAAAAGCTCCCTTCACTGCTACATCATTCTCAGCTGTCTTTGGAGGGCTGAGAAGGACTTCTGGTGGCAGAAAGAGAGTCATTATTCATGGCCTAATTATAACCAACACACGCAGATTTTCCATGGCAGCCTTGGCCTGGTCAGAAAGCCCAACATGGTATAGCATAACAAAGAAACAGACCATAAACGTTTCCACTTAAGCCCTCTGACTCACAGGCGTCTCTTGACAATGGACATTGATCAATAACTTTTCCCATGGTGCTTGCTCCCAGACCTTCTGCTTCGCATGCCTTCCCTGTCTCCTTTGGAACAGGTTGCACCCATTGGGAATAATCAAATAAGCATGGGCAGAGGGGAGGGTGTTTGTCTTTGCAAGGCAGGTGTTGGGCAAGTAACGGAGCTTGAGCCATCCTCAAAGTGAACACCCACGCAAGGGCCAGGCTCAGTCTTCAGCTCTGAGTCCCAACTCATGAGGTAATCACAGCTTTATGGAAGAGGACAAATGCCCTTCCCAACACCACTCAGCACCTCCAAGGGATGGCAACGAGTGGGACAAGTGCCAGCGAGTTCCACAGATCAGATGTCACTGATGGAGACGGGGACTGAGTCACTGACGGGAAAGAGGGTGAGTGTGAAAGGAGAAGTCCAGAAAAGGGAAACCAGAAAACCAAATAAAACCTGAGAGCCTTAAAGATGGGTATGAAGCACAGGCCATCCCTACTCATTTGGATTTCTAATTTATTTTGCTGCCAGTCAAAAACATCTATTTTGCTACTCAAGTGGTGAAGCCATCTGAGAGTTAATTTACAGGTGCTGCCCGGGTTGCAAACTGCCTGCTGTAGCCTTGCCAAATGGGAGAGCAGCTTGACAATTTAGAGCTTCCTTTGTGAAAATATGTGTCACATTTTTGTCGCCATTCTGAAGAACTTGGTCGGACCTCCACCAGCGTTGAAGGACCCTCTGAAGTCAAATTCTTCACCACCGACCACAGCAAAAAGAGGCATCCTGGACCTAGTAGAGTTCTGGGAGCATACAAGGACTACAGGGTATCCAGCGACACAAGCTGGGAAAAGGCTGAAGAGGGCTGGCGAAAACAAGGCTGCTGGTGGGTCACTCTGTACAGGAAGACTGAGACGGACTGTAATTAGAGTTGGAGTAGGTCTCCCAAGGGATCCAAGGCAGCCTAACACGCTCAGCTTGCAGGAAGGAGTTTCCTCTACTTCTGCTTAAATGGCATGTGTGTGCCAGTTTGACTAAACCCTGTGGTGAATATAAAGGAGGGTAAGATGGGGCTTTAGCAGTCCCTGATCCAGAGGATGGTGATGGATCTCAGACCACTATAAAACCAGGACAGATGGGAGCTTTAGAGATCTAGTTTATCACAGATGCCCCACAACCAGCCAGTTCTACATCATCCATCCCTGACTGATCCCTTCCTAAAACCCCCCAGTGATGAGACTCTCTCCTCACATCATCTGTTCCAGTGCTTAACCTCCTTTACAGCTGGAGGGCTTTTATTCATGTCTATCCCACATTCCTTTGCAGCAGTTTGGTGGTCCAAGTTTTGTTCACGCTCCCACACCAATTCAGAAGTGCATAGCCTGTCTCCTTGCAGGCATGCCCACCCCAGTGAGAAACATAAGCACCCACCTTTGACGGTGACGAGCACGGAGCTGTATGTCTGGCCTGCCAGGTTGGAGGCCGTGCAGGTGTACAGCCCGTTGTCTATCTGCTTGCAGAAGAGGATCTTCAGCACAAAGTTCTCCTGATCATCCTCATAGATGACATGCCGCCGCCCTTCCAAAATGACCTCGTTGTCCTTCTTCCACACAATCTCTGGCTTGGGCTCGCCCGTCACGTAGCAGCTCAGCTTGGCATGCTTCCCCTCCGTCACGCTGCACGTGCGTGTCAATGCCCCAAAAGTCGCATTGCGGGCCCCTTTGGTGGTAAGTCCAGCCGCTCTCTCGTAATCCCGGGAGAGGCTGTAGCTCATGCCAGACAACCCTTCTGCCATGGAATAAGACTGGGCAGACGTTGAATCAAGACCCCCATGGGAGATGTCCACCTTCCTGATCTCCTCCCGCCTCTTTTGCAAGTGAGACAGCAAGGATGCCGTCTTGCCACAGCTGGTATTGAAGTGGCTGCTGCTCCCCGGGTTGGAAGACCCCTGCGTTTCCACCACCAGCGCGGCCGAAGCACTGGCGGAGCCGATGGGATTCTCTGCCCGGCAGGTGTAGGTGCCGCTGTCCCCCAGCCGGGCACACTGGATGGTGAGAGCGTTGGACTCCCCAGAAGACTCGATCTGGAAGCGGCCGGCATCAGCCCGGTTTCGAAGGTGTCTCCCATCCTTCTCCCAGTTCACTGAGAGGGGAGGGCTGCCCTGGACTTTGCATTTGAACATGGCATCTTCTCCCAATGTTACTTTGATGGAGGAAGGTTTCTGGATGAAGTATGGGGCTGACTCTGTTACTGTGGTCTCCTCCCCAACTTTGATGCTGACAGCTGCAAAAGCTTCCCCAATGGTGTTCTTGGCCCGACAGATGTATTGGCCACTGTCCTCCAGGCTCAGATCGTAGATTGTTAGCCTATAGAGATCCCCATCTTCTGTGGTTTTAAACCTTCCTCCAGACTGGACTGGAAGTTTATCCTTTTCCCAGCTCACAACTGGGATGGGGTTTCCAATGATCTGGCAGCTCAGGGTGGCATCCTTCCCCACAGACACCATAAACGCCTTAGGCCGGGTCAAGAATCGGGGGACTCCACTGAACGAGCTGTAATCCATCTTGGTTTCCTAAAGGGTGAGAAAAAAAAAATAGTCAAGCAAGAGCAGATTAGATGGTGCAGGCAAAGAATTGCTGCACTTCCATGGTATCAGGATGTTTGTCATCTAGAACAGTCCTGGCATGTTTTCATTGTCCTTCTCATTATGGGTAAGAAGGTCTTGGAATATTTTAGGTCTTGCAGATTTCTTAGATTTGAGCTCAATAAACTGCTGATGGGGAAGGTAGCTCACTTCCCCACAGGAGTCGCTGGGTAAAATAAAGTCTTCGGGCAGTTCATACAGAAAGAGTATGAAGGTCCCTTTCAGCTTTGGCACTAGAAAAGTGACCTGAGCTAATGCCATACAATGTATGGGCTAGTTCTGTAGCCGCAGAGAAACAAATGGAGTTAAATTCTGAGATGTGTCTTCCCGTGAAGAGACCTCCTCCATCATGCTCATCTCCTCTTCATTTTCATCTCTCTTTTTTTCTATCTCATTGCCCTTGCTCTTTTCAATTTTTCTCTTTCTCCTTGCCTTTTTTTTTTCCCCCTTTTTTTTTGCCTTTTTTTTTTTAATTCTACCTCTACAACACGCTCCATCTCTCCTCTTGCCCTCTCTGGTCTTGTTCTCTGAATCACATTCACACAGATCTTACAGTAAATCCCTCTCCTGTAGGGGCCAGCCTTTAGGAGGACACACAGATATGCCTGTCTTATTATTGACGATATTTCTCTTTATTCCCAGCTTCTATTCAACACAGCCACTGAGATACAGCTCCTTTGAGGGCGATGGTAGCCAATGAGTATCTATAGCTTATATACAGCCTCATCCAGATGGCATAGGGCCAGACACAGCTGCAGTGGGCATGGGTGTTTGTGCACACGTATGGCTTGGTGCACATGCATTACTTTCATGGGAGTGCAAAGCCACAGGATGGAACCGCTGTGGAGAATGCACTCAGCAATCCAGACAGTGCCAGCCATCTCCAAAAAAGCCCCACGTGGCTTAGGGTTTACAGGAAAGATGCCTCATCTCCTGCTTATTCTCAGCTGCTCTCGGAGGGAGCTGTGCACCAACCTGCAGCTGTTTGATGATATGGACCAGCCAAGGGGACAAGGCTTAAGCAGTGTTCAAAACTAAAGCTCATGGCAATTCTGGTGCCATTGTGTTCCAAGAAAGTCAAAAGCAATCAGTGGCACTAATCTTTACAGCCTTGTTCACTCACACACAGAGTCTACCCATCCCTGTGCAGCTGGAGAGCCAGACGACAGAGATCACCGCCTTCAGGGTCCCCCTAAAGTCCACATAGCACAAACTTTTCTTGCTTTTTCACTCCTCCTTACACGGACTCCTGGATGTCCTTTCCCTTCTGCTGGAGGATTCTGCTTCTAATCCTCCAAGCAGCCCTTTTCCGTGCATTGGCTAGCATTTACTTTGATAAGTATAGCACAGCTAAAAGCCTGGTCTTGACCCCATTAGCACCAGTAACTGTGCACCAGCTGACTCTCCCTGGGAGCAGGATTAGACCTGATGATAGTGCTCTGCAAGGAAAGCAAGCGTCCCAGCTCCAAGCCTCTCTGGAAGTCCTACCCAGAAGACTTGAGTGCACCATTTCTTTCCAAGCTACTATGTCTCTTTGGCGTCATGATGCCAGACGCTCCTGTCTTAACAAGCTCGCGCAGCTCCTGTCTGAGCTACAGGAACCGTCTCTACTCAGGGGTGATTGCAGTGCTGCTCTCACATCTGCTTTTTCACCTTCAAAGTGCCACACAAAGCAAAACGACCAGGGCACTGCGTGTTGTAACTCAGAAAGGAAATAATAACCAGTCACCGCGACAGAAATATCCTTCTTAATCCTACAGCGGTTTGGCTTCCTCGCTGGCCACAAATCCACCCACTCTCTCACCCAATGGCAGATGCCCACACAATCTCCCCCCCACCTCCAGCAGAAATCGGTAGGAGCAGGCCAAAAACCTGCTTTCATTTCTGGAGTCACCATTTGGGCAGAGGTTTCATTATTTTTTACACCCTCCTCCAGCTCCTGTTGCAGTGCATTAATGTGCAAATCACTGATGGCACCAGGGATTGGGGGCTGGATTGACCTATTGCATGACCTTGGGGAAACTGCTTATTTTCCCCGTGTCTTGGCTCCCCTCCTATTTCATATTCCTATCAGCACAGGGATGGTCTCGCAAATAATTACGTGCACAGTGTATATACAACAATGTATTTGCTGGAGTATATGACAAGTCATGCATGAAAATTAATAACAAATTACAATTTTTCATTCCATTTACGCTGCTGGGGATTGAAAGACACAAACTGCCATCACAACTAAATACAAAAATACAAAATGGTATTCATTATAATAATTATTACCATTGAAGATGGCATAGCTGAGCTAACCTTTAAACTTCATTTGGGCCACAGATCTAAGGCAAAACCAAACATGATCTTCTTTCTATATTTAACAGGAAAAATACACTATGTCCTGTCTTATCCTGCCTTTCTCCCTCCAAAGAACATACGAAGCTCTTAAGAAGCGGTCAAAGACTTTTCCCTTTAGACAAAATTGATCCTTTCTAAGCTAATTCAATTTTGGTTGCTTTTGTTTCCTGGTATCAAGCAAATTTCATTATTCCACCAAAAATCTTTAGAAATTAAAGAAAATGCTTTCAAAGCTTAAATCTGGAAAAAGAAAGTAATGGGGAAAAATCATTCTTAGTAAACATTAAGAGTGCGAGGAATGATTGATTTGCAGTCATTAGTGCTAAGACCAACTGACTTTCTGTAGAGTGGTCACCTTCAATACTAGCTGCAATGAATATACAGAACTATTTTTCCCTTGGTCTCAAACTGGTCTAGAAATCTGTGAACTAGTTTGCACTTCTTTAGTCCCTCTTACTACCTTCAACCTGTGTCCTCACTTGAGCTCTAAAATGTATTTTCCATAAACACTTGCAAAGCTGCAAGCAGAGAAGCTGCATGAATGGTTAGAAGACGCAGATACGAGCCTTGGGCTTGAGCCAAAGTACATTGAAGTCAGTGGAAATTTCCACCGAGGTCAATTGATTGACAATCAGAGTCTTCTGCTAATTTGGGGAAGGACCATTTCAATGTTCAGAGGGGGATGCTGGGATTCAAGTTCATCTCTGGAGGATCCAGCAATAACATTCACTACATTAACTAAGAATTAACAACCAAAACACAGACTCAGAGCTCATGTCCTAATCTTTCCCAGCCATTAGCTTGAATTTCAGGCTGCGCTGTGTCATCAAAGCACTTGGATCCATCTTCAGAAGACATTGCCATGTCTCCTCCTTCCTAGATCCCGAGTTGTTTCTGACAGATGTGCCACATCTGACAGATGTGACTCATTTCCAGCTTCAAATCCATAGCATCAAAAAGAGCAAAAAAATACAGTTGCTTCACTTCTCCTTCAAAGTGGGCTCTGCATAACACAGAGAAGTGCCTGGAGCACAGAGGTGGCTACAGACGCAAGAGGTGCTTGCTTGGGAGCCAGCCAGTGACCTTTCAGCAAGCAGTGGCTTCCCTCAAACCACCTGCGTGCCGTTTTTCTCGCCTGGTCCCCAGGAGATGTATCCACACCTGGAGGAGAGCTCTGCTCCATGGGACCCTGGTGGGTGCTCTCAAAGTCTGGCTCTTACAAGGGTGAGAGCAGGAATGCCGCTCACTTCCTAAAGCTCTTGTGCACCCTCCTCCCCTGCCCTCCTGTGCTAGACAGTGCCCAAACAAGCCCCAGCTGCTCACGGGTACCTCTGATAGGCAAGAACAGTTCAACCACAGGGAAGCTGCTGCATCAGGACCCTGTTGCTTTTGCTCCTGAACCAGACTGGTGCAGCAAATCCATCCAACATGCTTCTTTCCAGTGGCCATAGCCTCAAGGTCCAGCCTCCCTCTCCCATTGCTCCCAAACACTCACCCAGTGTTTGCAGCTCACTTCTCTCCGTCAGGTACAAGCCACTGTGTCCACAGACCTCCTTGTGCAAGGTGCAGACCCCATGTCCCGTGCTGTAATCTACACCGCACCTCACTCTCTACCACCTTTCATCACGAACCCTCACACTCAACGCTTCTTACTCCATTATGAACGGCCACGATGCCAGAAGAAAATCCAGGGATCAGTGAGAAGAGTGTGTGCCCATCAGTATTATTTTAATTTCTAACATGGTAGGAAAGCGAAATGGGATTTATTCCTTGGTCTGCCACTGTCTTACTTTTATAATTATGAGAAAGTTGCTCAAACTCTTGTGTCTTCAGTCCCCGTCTGAAAAAGGGGGTAAAAACCTTGCCTAATGGGGGTTGAGAACATGAAATCCAGTAACAGGCATGAAATCCTAACTCACGGCAAGGATGAGGCTGCAATAAGTATCTAACACTCAGAAAGATCAGAGAGTTTAGATAGGCTGCACTAGATAAACTACATTTTACAAGTTTAAGTGGGATAAAATACATCACATTAGATTAGGCTGATATAAATTAATTAGGAGTAAGAGGGAGAGGAGAGCCTTGTGGCCATACAGAAAGGACAAGATTTAGTATTTCTACAGTGCAACTTGTTAATCAATTTAGTAAACAATTACACTAATTCAGATTCTTTATATGTACATTCAAACTTAAAAAAAAAATAGTAACTCTTCAAGTGCCAGGACAGCTCCTTTGGAAGCGATAGGACCGACAACAAAGCGTGAATAAACCTAGTCAATGCAGATGCCCTTTCCAATTAATCTCAGACATTTACCAGTGTCATATTTCTCCTTGTAATCCCTCTGTGATTAATCATGCGCAGCAGAGATCACATTCCCATCTGGGTATTTCTGAGCATGCTGAAGGCAAAGTAGCGGCACTTGTAATTTTACTTATGTCTTTATTCGTTCAAATTTTCACTGTTTTCTGTTTGGGGGAATGAGGCACAAGTGCACAGACCTGTCAGATAATGCAAATAAATCAATTCACTGCCCAGGAACCAACACACGGCCACGCAGCCAGCCAAGGCCTCCTACCCGCTCTCTTCACGTCTTTCCGTCTCTGCCCTATATCTGCTTCCCCACGGACAAGTGAGCAAGTCCCTTGCAGCGGGAACAACCACAGGCTACTCCCGTTCCTGCTGGAGTAGTCTGAGGTGCTGCTCATCAGGAGAGGCACTGGGAGATGGAGGGTCCTGATGGAGCATCCTGATGGTGGTGCCATCACTCTCCTGACCTCCTGTGACTCACTGTGCTGTGCTGGCTGATGGGTTGGTTTCACATTGCTTCACCAATGTCGAGGTGCATCTGGAAAGCTTTCAACAACCTCTGGACAGGCGGAGGTCCCGCATCATGGCTCGCTGCCCCCAGTAGTCAGCAGCCTCTGATGATGCTCTTTGGCGCGAGAGAGGACAGGGCTGGCAGGTTATTCTCTGTCCAAGCCTTTCAATTCAATGGTTAGAAAGGGAACCCTGTCCACCGTGACCCTGGGCAAAGAGCAAAAAGCACCGTGCACTCCATCTCATCAAATATTCCCAAGACAAATACAACCACAGGTAGCACACCTGCATAATCAGAAACCTGGAGGATGTAAAGCCCAGGTGAGGACAGGCACCCAAACCTAAGAGACCACTGATGTCTGAATATAGATCAGGAGCATGGAGGTTCTCTCCCACACCACGTTAAGACTCATCCCATGCCTGCTTGCTCATTTTCTCAATCCTCTTTTATCCTTTCTTTGCCGAAGCAGCAAACTGTTGATCTGGGGTCTTTTTCTTGCTGTTAGAGTTCATATTTCCCAGACTTTCTCCACAATGCCAACTGCTAAGCTTTGCACTCTTTCCTCTCCTGATGGGAAAGGTAAGATGCATAGGGAACCTCCCATCTCTGGATCCCCAGCTTTCAAAAAATACCACTAAAACAGAAGCTCTAGATAAAAGTCAAGGCAGTGCTACTACTACTGCAGTTTACATGACATATCTGCATGTGTTGTTCCATCTAAAAACATCAGGAAACGGCATCTGTGAGTGGGAAGGGAAGTTGATGGATCATAAAATGGGAAGTGCAGATTTCCTTTGATGTTTAAAGTTCTGCTGAGGGAAAACAGCAGTAACCCAGCTGCCCTATTACTTCTAACAACCTCCCAGGGAATGGACAACTTTGAAATAGCACAAGCATTCAGTGTCAGCTGCAAGCTTAGTGACATCAGACGGGCGCGGATGGACTTCTAGAAGCCATTACACCAGACAGGGTGCCTTAGGGGTGAAATGCACACCAGCACACCCAGTGCTACATGCCCATTATGTCTCTAAATCAGGTGTAAGTAGAGATTTGTGCTGATGCACTAATCCGAGACGGCAGAATTTATCCGATGCCCATTTCATCAGAGCAGGAACGGTATCTGTCACTGAGGAGCTGGCCTCAGAGCTGAGCCTGGGCTACTCTGAATTCCACTTCAGTGAGGGACAACAGATTTTGGCATGTTCAAAGGTCATTTGATGAGCAGATGGAAGAGTTTTCCGTGGTGGTTTGGAGGATCAGCCTCCCTGCGCTGTAGGAGATGTCGGATGTAGAGGACTCGGTGTACCTGCAATGAGCTAAGCCTATTGCAATAAGCTTCTAACTCAATTCAGAGTAAGGCTCGTTTGCATCCCCTGCCATCTATTGCCTCCAATAAGCCAAAGTCCGCAGGAGATGTTAAAAGAAATTTCAGAGTGTGTCAGCGGCTAACTTGGTGTTAAACTTGGTGAGCAGCACTCAGGAAAAAAATGGCTAAGCTCAAGGCAAAACAATTTTATGCTTCTGACCATTAGGGTAGGGCTAAATATGTACCAGCTGTCTAGGAAGGGACCTGCATCACCTCGTGCTCCCAGTATTAATCCTTCGTCAATAACCTGAATATTTCCGATGACTGGTAGCAAACAAAAGAGTCAAACAAACGGTTAGAAAATTCCAACAAGAAACAAGAACGTGTCGCGCGGTTTGTGCACGCGACCAGGCGAGGCAGTCAGATCACCTTCCAGTCACATAAGCAAGCACACGCTTAACGTAAATCACGGGAGTCTGAAGCCGCTTACATGATTTATATGGTTAAAGAACATGCTTATCTTTCCTCTTTGATATAGAGACAGACCTATTGCTTATAAAGCTCATCCCTCTTTTAACCATATGGCCAGCAACCACTTTCCATCCACACACCAATAGCTTCGAGAAGGTCCATGCAAAGAAGGGACTTCTTCCTATTTGGTCCTTGCTACAGCACTGGGGCTTCACTTTGGATTCCACCCTTGATGGAGCTACGAAACAACCCCAGAAGTTTCCAAAAGACTACAACTGCTCAGATCAGCCCCTCTATAATCAAGACTCTGTGGCAACATCTTTTCCTTTTATTCTTCTGAGGCTAAAGGCACCCAGGCTGCTCTGACAAGGTCTCAATAAAGGCTACAGCACAAGGGAGGTCTCAGGCATACAGCGATGCTCATTCCTGCTCCGCAGGGGTGAGAAGGCA
Organism: Nipponia nippon; assembly: GCF_047370975.1. Classification (NCBI taxonomy): domain Eukaryota; kingdom Metazoa; phylum Chordata; class Aves; order Pelecaniformes; family Threskiornithidae; genus Nipponia; species Nipponia nippon. The sequence continues at coordinate 164,466,754 of NW_028262290.1, forward strand.
GGAGACAAATGGAGGGAAAAGACAAAAATTCTGGGTTTGCCACCCTGGGGACAGAAAAGGAGTGATGTAAATTCTAGCCGTTTCATCACAAATTTCACCCAACTGGATTTTGCTTTACACACAGCCCCTGGAGAGAAGTGGCTATGGCAGAATCCCAGCAGTAGGTGCACCCCCGCGTCTGCTCGGATGGCAAAGACACCCAGCTTGAGCCAGCTGAGCTTTAAAGGTTCAGAGAAAAAAGTTTATTTTACTTTATCGGTCCCGTGGTTTAGAAGGCTAGACTTTTATGCCTGAGGTTGGCAGCACTATGTTACAGCTGCACTAATGCATGTTTCCTCTCCGCATGCACACGCGCATAAGTGCGTGTACCTTTCTCTTCCCTTGCATGAATAAAACCAGCACTAAACGAAATAATCCCAACTCTTAAATCCTTTCCATTAACAGAAAAATCAACTTGCTTATATTAAGCTAGAAACACCGCCTCCAGTTTTAGCACATGTGATTTCCTACGCGAGGGAGCTGCAGGATCACAACTCCCATAGGGACAAAGAATTCCCTCGGTGACAATGAGCAGCGAGGCTCCGACCTAAGCCCTTGTATTTTAACAAGTGGACGTCATTGTCATTACAGCCACTCCACCCCATTGAGCTGTAGGGCCGAAAATAGCCTCAGCTGTCGAGCTCCATCTCTCTCCATCTCTCGTCAGAGCCATTTGTAGAAATGCGAGGAGGGTGGGGGGTTGCAGTGTGAATTGGTACTGACGCTGGAGAGAAGCTCAGAGGAAAAAAAAGCCCTTGCTGAAGAGAAAAGCAGCACTGAGATTATGCCCTGGAAATAAAACTTTTAAAAACGCTCCTTGCTGCCACCTCTCCACAGGAACCATATTTTTTCCAGGCTTTCCATGCACACTGCTATCTCCAATTTCAGGACAAAATGTGTCAAGTAGAATCAACAGCTTTAAACCCGACTTTCCTCTCTTTTCTGCTCTCCTTTGGAGGTTGATCTTTGCTCTTTTGATAACGTGGCCAGAAGTAATCAAGCAAAGCAATCCATATTCGGTTCAGACCAGAAGAAGGATGGATTTACTACCTGCGCATTCAGCTCCATCTTCAAATAGGTTTCATAAAGCAAGACATACCCCAGCAGAGTAACACTGACGCAGAAATAACCTCACCCCCTCCCTCAGCTACAAACAACATTCTCCACTTTTTGCTGGATACCAGCGTCCCCAGGTCCGCTTTTCTTTATCTGAGGGTTTAGGTCTTACCTGGAGTCTTGTGAGAGGCTGAGGAGAAACAAAGCTCTGGGCAGAGTAAGAAAAAGCTGATTCCTACTGCGATGACAGAAGGGGGAAGGGGGAAAAGGGGAACAGAGGACATGGGGAGACCATGTTGGTTTTGGTTTCCCCTCCCCCTTTCCCCTCCAGGAAAATAAAACAGAAACCCCAGCGATGGCAGGGACGTGCAGCAGAGGGTCCCCCCAAGTCCCCCGGCAGTGGCTTTGCTGCTCGGGGTTAGGCTGTGCCACCCCCGCTCCCCACCCCTCCTCTGGGTTCTCCTCCTCCAGTCAAATTGCTGACGTGCTTTGCTTTCCCTCTACGGTCCAGCTCCAAAATAGCTCTGGGTGTCACTTACCGGGGAGATTAAGTTTCCTGCAGGAGAGAGGCGAAAGGGCATGGTTTTAGGGCCTCGCTGGGACAGTCCAGCAACGGCAGGGGGGAAACCACCAGAGGCGCGCATGTTTGGTGGCGTGGGGGACAGGCTGTGGCGACAGGGTGGGTCAGGACCGCTCCTCAAGAGCCCACCCCAAAGCCCAGTGATACGTGTGACGTGGGGACTCGGGAGCAGGCAGCTGCCAACTTATCAGCGTTGCACACTAGACAGGAATTCTTTTCCAAAGGTGTCAGATCAATAGTAGGTTTATTTATAACCTGCCAGGCAAAAGTTGTTACAATGGCGAATAAACGGCAAGTTAATAAACCTAAAAGTGTATCGCTGCCTTTCTTAACCTAAGCGTATGTCTCCCTACCTCTTTGCCGCATGAGTCTGAAGAGTCTGCAAAAATGGCATGAGTCGCACATGCGTCACATTTCAGAGGCCCAAGATCATATTTTCTATATTTACCAGGAAAATTGCTATTTTTTAATAATTTCCTGAACACAGAGTTCACACCAACTCTGATTAGCAATCAAAGTATTTTGAATTTAAAAGTCATTTCTCTTAATGGTAGAGGAGCTAGAACAGAGTCCAGCAGGCTCCCCCACAACCACTTCACCTCTCCGCGGCTATCAGGAGCGAACTACGAGATATGCTTATTTTTGGCAGTAAACAAAGCAGATAACGTGCTGCAGAGTCCGAGGGCGTGGATCAGCCAAAGACACACCAGGATATTGTGTTTACTCACTTCTCAGGCCACAAAAACACCAGCAGGGGAGCAAAATAGAGTTTTATTTGGGATTTTGAAAGCAGGGGTTGAATATTAGGTTGGATATTAGGAGACACTTCTTCACCGAAAGGGTAGTCAAGCATTTGAACAGGCTGCCCAGGGAAGTGGTTGAGTCTCCATCCCTGGAGGTATTTAAAAGACGGGTAGACGTGGTGCTCGAGGACATGGTACAGTGGTGGACTTGGTAATGATAGGTTAATGGTTGGACTCGATGATCTCAAGGGTCCTTTCCAACCTTAACGATTCTATGATTCTATGAAAAGAGTCAGAGGGATCAAAGGCAGGGAACCGTGGTAGCTGCAGGGCCCTGTACTATCAGGGCAGAGGAACGGCTGTTTCTGCCTTGCACACAGTAGAAATCTCAACTCTTGAAGTCTCTAAGTTTTGCATTGGGTTCACAGGGCATTTGACTACTGAAAACTAAAACGTGGAAGACATCCAACATGACCTAAGTGCTAATGGGATCTCCTTGAAAGCAGAGATCAAGGAGAAGGTAACAAGGATGAAAAGCGATAAGATCAGGAGGCCTCCATTAACTTAGTGCAATGGGATGACCAAGGACAAGGATGCTGGCCAGCAGGAGACACTGAAGCTGTCCTAGGGATGGTTTCTCTACAGGGAAGATGATAGACACTGGTTTGGTCTAGAAGCAGATCATGTTTTTGACAGGCACTGGCCCAGGCTGCCCAGGGCAGGGGCTGAGTCCCCATCCCTGGAGGTATTTAAAAGCTGGGGAGATGTGGTGCTTGGGGACATGGTTTAGTGGTGGCCTTGGCAGCGCTGGGTTAACGGTTGGACTTGATGATCTTAAGGGTCTTTTTTAACCTAAACGATTCTACGATTCTATGTTTCATCCTATGCAGTGACCTGCTGAGAAGCAGGGCTGTCACCCGCTGGAAAATTGACCCAGTGATGGAAGAGAGAAAGCCACAGCAAGTGTAAGACACACCATCATCTTCCAAAGGGGAACAGAAAGGGTAGCGTTGACTAGTGACTCTCTGATGAGGGGAGATGGAAGGACCCACCTCTCAAATGTCACCATAAGCGATTTGCTGCCCACCGGTGACCAAACCTGAGGCACTGCAGAAAGGTGGCATGCTACTGCCTCGCGCTCCCCGCTCCTCTCGGGTCAGAATCGTCAGAATTTACCCACTGGGCCTAACCGCCCATAAAGTTATAGGACTGAGGGAAAACAGGTACCAAGGTCCCAGGTGGCATCTGAACTGTCTGTGCATTGGCTGAGTAACTTTATCTGATGTTTAGGGACAGCTTTGTGAAACTTATCTCCCCTTTTAAAGATACTGGCCATTCTGCTCGGTTCTTCCCTCTGTTTTGAAGAGGGTTTAAAGTTTTAGCTGCAGGTGCAGTAGCAGATACCTACCAACAAACTTACAATGACCTCCCAAAGACATGGAAAGGCTGCCCAAGGTTGCTAGTAACAAAACTCAGCCCACCTTTGAATCAATACAATTTCATTTCTGAACAGGATAATTTGTACTACTGCACAAGCTGAACATAAAAAGAAATTATTTCCCATCAAGTCCTGCTTTGCACTTCAAGGTCTACCCCCAACCTGAAACTCGAATAAAGCAGTGCCCCATTTGGAGCAAACCAAAGCAAATTAAATGTTCCCCAGTCCCCCACGAAGCAACCTTGCTGACGCTTCCCTGCCCCGTGACATCCAGCAAACTGCGGAGCACAAAAATTGCCAGAGGCAATTCTTACGGGATTAAATGAGCAAACAGCGTCTTTCACTCAACACATCATTGCTGTCTTCAAGGAGGAGCTCAGAAACAACACTTTATGCACTCCCCTTTTTTTTGTAGCGTGTAGAAGGAGCCAGCTGTACGTACTAGAATTACAAAGTCATGACAGGTTCATTTTTACCACTGTCACGATTAGCAGCTCAATGACGATTGGTAACGGATTGCTGGACCCACGTGGCTGATGCTTCTCTGAAAACCAGAATGGATACCAGCAAAATCCTCCACCACACATTTAGATGTAAATAATGAACCCACGCAGGCTCCGCTACCAGAACCTTGCAGAAGGATTAGGTAATTAATATGCAGTAATCACTATTTGGAGATACTAATTATAAGACAAAATCAGTGTCACTTGGCAACCCTGTGATGATGGTACAAAAGCCTCTGCCTGGCTTCCAAACCACCATCTCTGATCCTGTTCGCGTCTGAAATGAAGGCACGTTTTTTGGAAGGGCTTCCAGATGTGCAGCTTGTTTCCGTGGTTCACCTGGTGCCTTTCAGAGAGATGGACAAGAAATGTCTTTTTATTTTGTCTTTAGCCAGCAAGTGAGACATGTGGAAGGTGGTGTTTATTTTAAGGAAAGCTTTTAAACATCCTTTGGTCAGCAAATCTGTGCAATCATTTTACGCTGGGGGAGGACAATCCTCCCTACGGCCTGAAGAGAAAGTGCCCAAACTGGGTTTACTGTCCCAGCACATTGTTGCCTGCTTACTCAATGAGAAAGAGGATCCTTGCCTGGATTGCCCCCGCCTTGGCATATCGTCGTGGAGCATTTCTCTCATCACTTTACTGTAAGGTCCCTGCAGCTCATCTTATGGTGCCCGCCAGTACTCAGGACCAGCATCTTCTAGGCACCGCGCAGACAACTGATAACCGATCTCTGCTCTAGCACTAGCCACCCCTTTTTTGGATGCTGTGACTCGCCCTGATTATCTTGACAGGAGTGGATTGCCCAAGATATCCTGAAAAGTCACTAAAAATGAGATGAACTGAAGTATCTACAATACCAATGAGTTATTTATCTACTCATGAACTACCACATGTCGTGGGTTTGAAATAAAGTCTTAGGAGGAGCGGCTGGGGGAGCTGGGGGGGCTCAGCCTGGAGAGGAGGAGGCTGAGGGGAGCCCTCATCGCTCTCTGCAACTGCCTGAAAGGAGGCTGGAGCCGGGGGGGTCGGTCTCTTCTCCCCAGGAACAAGCGATGGGACGAGAGGGAACGGCCTCAAGCTGCGCCAGGGGAGGTTTAGGTTGGATATTAGGAAAAATTTCTTCACCAAAAGGGTTGTCAAGCACTGGACCAGGCTGCCCAGGGAAGTGGTTGAGCCCCTGGAGGTATTTAAAAGCCAGGTAGATGCAGTGCTTGGGGACATGGTTTAGTGGTGGGCTTAGCAGCGTTAGGTTAACAGTTGGACTCGATGATCTTAAGGGTCTTTTCCAACCTAAATGATTCTATGATTCTATAAAGGAAAATCTGCATACAATGAGCTAAAAGAAGTTTGAATTTGTAGAAAGAATGATGAAAGGGTTGAAGGAACCTGCATTTGAATGAAAACAAATAAAATGTCACCAGGCATGATACTAGTCCCTTCTTCTTCTTTCAAAAGCCAGCAGACAGCTTTTCCGTAAGTATGTTTTCTTCCCACTCCAAATATCAGGGAAATGTGCTTTAAATAGCAACTTCTACTCACACGGTTTCAAAATACAGAAAAATCTTTCCTTGCACTTGAAAACTAGATCTTTGAGCTCCAAAATCACTCATCTAAGCTCTTAAGTTGAAAGTAAAAGGATGCCAAACGGATTTAACCATAGTTTACAGACTCTGAAACAAGCTCTGCTTGGTTTTCCTCCGAGAAATCAATGAAATTCTTTGAATTATTATAACTAGCAAGGCCTGGGGCATTAGGTCTGATTTCAATATTCCTCTTTAGTACTAGAGTTTTTGCATAAAAAGGCAGGTTTTCTTCAAAAAAAGACTCCTGCTTCTCCCCACAGGAGAATTTGATTTTTTTCCCATGTGATGTTGCAGAAAAATTTAAAAGCTGTCACCATTTTTTCCTCTCAGTATGTTTATTCGGCTTTTACAGAAAACTAAAAAAAAAAAAACCAAACCTGATGTTTTGTCTCCCTATCTAACATTAAGAATAATTCAGGAAAAAAAAAAATCAACGCTAATAAAAATTTCACACAGAAATAACCCACAGACAACACGAGGTATTTTTCCTACCACATCTAATTCTGACAGATAGGACCACCTAATTCTGCGTTAAACATCACCAGATCACTCCACGCACTCCGAACGTAAGGGAGCATATTCCCCAAAAAAGGTTACATATGCCTGGTGACGTTAATTGATAGAGTCATGGAGGACACAGAAAACTACTATATTACAAAGGCAAATCTAAGTATTATGTTGAGTTAAAAAAAGAACAGAGGTACCGGATTAATTTTTTTTTTTTTTTTAAGGGCAGCTTTTCAGGTTTTTAGAAAAAATTGATTTGTGAACAGACAACAAAGGGAAGGCAAAAGTGACACAGACTTGCCTGGCTTGGTATTAAAGGCTTCCAAAAAAAGCTTATAAAGGTTCCTACATCTTTTTCAGTAGTTCCCTGCCCTTAACATTAAACCTTTTCCTATGTAGCTAATCTAAACTAAATTCCAAAATTCCTCCTGTAATTGAACCCTACGTACCCCGACCAGGACAGACACATGGTGCCCTTCCATTTTGGCAGGAAGCCTGAAGATGGTTGAAGACCACCATCCCCACTCGTCTCCTCTCCGGCCCGAATGCCCCTCCCTCATTTCTGACCTGCTGATCATTTCCATCGCTCTCGGCTGGACCGGCTCCAGCTGTCTACATAACTTTGAAGAGCGAGGACCAAACCCAGGCACAGCCCTCCGGCTGCTGCCTTATCAGGGAAGATCAGAGGGATGGATTACTTGGGACACGCTGCTGCCTACTGCTGCCTTTGTACATCCCAGTATGGATGGGCACCCTTGATCCCAAATCCACTTGTGCTTCCCAGTAATCCCCAAATCCTTCACAGAACTGCACCTGAGCAGCATGTTCCTGTGCTGTCATTGAGCACTAGATTATTTTTTAACCCTTTCAGAGAACTACATATATTTTTTTTTCATTCATGAATTCGTGACTGTGGAACTCTGAGCCTGGCTTACCAAAGTCTCAAGAGACCCTGCCAAAATCAGATTTTCAGTAAAAATATTCTCTCCGCAGCGATGGCACAGCCTGTTTGGTTCTGCTCGACAAATCCTTCTGTTTTGACATTAAATCTTCAATAACGACACATGGAATAAAGCTCCGCACCCATTCTACAGTACTTATTCTAGATCAGGTTCCAAAACTGTTTACAAGGCTGTCATAGAAAAGAGTGCCAGGTTTATTTATTTTTTAATTCAATTTACACGGCTTTGTTTCCTCTCTGTCACACGGGGGAATTCGGTCGGACTGACAAAGCTTCCCACAGGTTACCTGTGAGGCTCCTCTTTAGCATCTTTTCAGTGCTTACAAGATAGGTTTTTACTTTTCGTTCCAATATCTTTCTGGGACTTGAAGTCCAAATACTTAGCTTATAATTATCTTTTTTTTCCTGCTTTTTTTTTTTTTTCCTCCATTTTAAAAACAGAAGTACACTTGCCTTTCACTGGTTCTCTGGCATGCTGGCCACCATCAGGGCTTTCATTGTTAACGTTACCTCAGACCCCCTCACCATCTGAAATATCACAAGTACTCTACAACAAAGTTTGTGAGGTCCAGCCCATTTTAAAATGTTTTCTGGTTTTATGCACTTTCTAACCAGTTCCTTACCTGTTAGAGACAGAGGCATTTACCCCTTTGTTAAAGGCGTTAACTGTGATACTCACCTGGTTGCAGCCTGCTTTGTAGCATGTAAAAATAAAAAAAACCCAAAATTAAAAACAAAAAGAATTTTAACAGCTCTCCTGCTTTACTGAGTATTCAACCGATCGTTACTCAATCTTTTTTTATCCCTTATACAATTACAAAATTATTTTTGTTGTTCTTAAATCACTCGGTGTTTGCATTTTATTTCATGTCTTAGCTTTTCTTGAGTATCTGTCTGGGCTCAGCTCTGTCCAGGCACGCACCGTCTTCGAGAGCGCTTGCATCCACAGCTAGAACAGCAGCACGGGCGCGCTTGTTTTCCGAATCGTCCACGAACCTTCCCCGATTACTGTGCCTCCGCTCTCAACAAGGGCATCGCCATTTCTCCAGGTGCAACTCAAATTCACCTGCATCTGAACTGTGAATAAGGGCGGGGGGGGGGGGGAAACCATTCCTTATGAGGGTGGAGCAGCAGTGGGACACACACCTGGAGAGCGGGATCTCCACCTGTGGGGACATGCAGGGAGAAGAATGAATACCCTCTCCATGAGTTTGAGCGTTTCATGCCGCAAGATTAAAGTTTATCATCTTCCTTCTTAATTTTTATAAGTTGTGCCATGTTAATGCCATTACTATTTCAGTACAGAGGTGTTCTTATAATCTACCTATGGTTGAGATACGAAGTATTGCTGCTGTTTATCTTGTAAGTGAAATTGCTCTCATAACAGGTCCCTTTCAGAAGAGCAGGCTTGAATAAAAACTTGGTGCTTGCTCCTTCCTTCTTTCCTGAGGGACTTTTGCGTGCCTTCCAGAGGATAATGGGGAAAAACCCAACCCAATTATAAATAATTTCAAATAATTTAAACATTTGAGCGGACAAGGCTCTGAGCTGTGCAACCGGCCCTGCTTTGAGCAGGGTGGCAGTAGATACTTCAGAAGTCCCTTACAATCTCAGTTATTTTATGTTATGATCCTATGGGCTGATCAGTTCTTCTCTTAGAATATGTTTCTTGGAGATTTCTCCTTTAAATCTGTCCATGAAATCTGTCTAGTACTTCTTAAATATTATATGGGTCATCTTTGATTTAAAGAGAATAAAAAAACCCTGAGAATTAGGCTTCAATATTTTCTCCATGGATTTATTCTCTACATGAAGAAAAAAAAAAAATCATGCTGCTAGAAACAGACACTGGCTTTACTTCTTCTTTTGCAGAGGGCAGTGTAATTGCCACAGCTAAATAAACTCTGTAGAAAGCAGCCACTTTTTTAATAGAACTGTTTTTCAAAAATTCTTCCATTCCTTTTAAGATCTCACCATGCCTCCCATGGGTTTTTCTTTGTATTGCTTCTTTTCCATCCCTTCCTCTCTGGCACAATTTCACATCTTTAAATATTCCATCCTTTCTGAAAACATGTGCTTTCTTGAAAGACGTTTTTTTCACAAGAAGCAGCATTGCTCCCTGAGCAACCACCATTTTCCTGAAGGTTTAGATCCAGAAGCATTTTCACGGTGGGCTTCGTATCGCTGCGTGTCAGCAGTTTGCCAGCTATCGCCTTGCTACCCAGCAAGGATTTACAGCAAGGTTAAAAGGTACTGCACTGGATACATCAGGATTAAATCCGAATGTAAGTACTCTTTTGTTTGTAAATAACTTCTTTGCTGAGTGGTGAAAATGTTAATACGCAAGTATCTTGGATCACACACGGTCAACCGAAGAGACCAGGGAGAAGCAGGTCAGAAGCTTTGTCTGAATGCTTACATACAAATAGTAGGGCATCGGGAGTTAGAAGCTGATTTGCCTTATGGAGTAACTGTTACACAAGAAGTTTAATCCATATCAGAAAGTTACCTAAAAGTAATGTCTATTTTTAAGTGCTTAAGTAGTACCACCAATGTCAGTGGGACTAGACAGACACTCTAAACTGGTCCTATGCACAGATCTCTTTCAGTGGTTTCAGTTAAGGAAGAGGTGTCAGCGTTGATAAAATTGTCTCTGCTTCTCATCCCAAGCCTTCTCCAGACCTTGCCCAGAGCCTCAGCTCATCCCAGGGCCTACAGGTCACCGCTGTCTGGCTGCGGACAGGCAAGTGCCCAAGAAACACGCTTGGGTGTCACCTCGGCCGTTCTGCTGCCTCTCCCGCTCACCCATCTCCTGCGTCTCATCACGAGCAGAGCTTGCAGCGGCAGAGAGAGCACTTTCCTTCTTGTCCATGCACTGCCCTGTGATCAATGACAATGAAGGTTTTACTCAAAAATAAAACTTTCATGACTACGTTATTATTGGGTGAGGTGATTTCTACTTTCCAGGGATTACCTAATTGAGTGCATGACTTATGACTTACGTTGGACACACTGGAGAAGCTAATAGTGATGTCTAACTTCTAATTTCTTCCAACGCCCCTATTATCAAGCTATCTGGGTACATTCCAGTCATGATCAATGCTTGTGTCAAAGGCTGAATCTGAAAGAGATGCGGAGTTCTCAGCTCTGAATTAAGGAAAGTTGTTATAAACATAGCAGTTGATAGGTAAGAGAAGATTTAGATCAGAGGGTGACAATCTGGTTATTTTAATTATCTTAATTATTGTAGCTGTATTAAAGATACCTTAAATTACTTCTACAATTATTTCAAGTTATTTATAATTATTTGGTTTTTTGGGTTTTTTTCCCCATTATCCTCTGGAAGGCACGCAAAAGTCCCTCAGGAAAGAAGGAAGGAGCAAGCACCAAGTTTTTATTCAAGCCTGCTCTTCTGAAAGGGACCTGTTATGAGAGCAATTTCACTTACAAGATAAACAGCAGCAATACTTCGTATCTCAACCATAGGTAGATTATAAGAACACCTCTGTACTGAAATAGTAATGGCATTAACATGGCACAACTTATAAAAATTAAGAAGGAAGATGATAAACTTTAATCTTGCGGCATGAAACGCTCAAACTCATGGAGAGGGTATTCATTCTTCTCCCTGGTGAGAGGACCGGTGTCATCGGATTTACAGACTCCTGCAGTCACTTCTAAAATAACGGGGGGTGACTGCGTGTCCTTTGATCTACACATGAACGTAGGCTTGGCTCTTGTGCCTTAACCTTTTCCCTAAACTTTGAGGCAAATTTTTTGGCAAGTTATCTAATGATAGGTATTTATACAGCTCTTGGGTGTACTCGGTGGCACTTCCAGAACTTCAGTGTGGTTATGTCCCACAGCATGCACATCCACACCTTAAAAACAAGTGTCTGCACAAAGGATTTATAACCCTAGTAAGGCAATTTCTTTCCATATCACAGCAGAACTCAGTCCTTAAATTCCCGTCAGGTGGAACCCAGGCCAGCCATTTACAAGGCCATTAAGGATCCAGGCAAGCCTTCACTTATACGCCTATAAATGTGCGGACCAGCTTTTCTTCACAATTACTGCCAGCAACTGTCTTCAAAATCTAAACTTGAATAGTTGGACTGAATTTTGAAGGGATTCTGATTAAAATGGAATGTAACTTCACTTACCGATAAATGATGCCTATGCTGAACACAGGGAAAACAGAAGCTGTTGCTACCATACGCTCTCAGTTAAACTACGCTCGCTCTGTCCTCTTTGGACAGCGCAGATCATAAAAGAACACCATTCCCAAGAGCTGTCCATGCACCCTGTCGGATGAACACGGGTATAAGATCTGTGAGAAGAGTGTAGTAACTTACTCTATAAAGACTTTATGTGGCCCGAGTAAATGCACAGAGTAAATTCTAGCCATACCTCCATCCTCATTTCTTTCAGGTGGCCACTGTTATTGAAATGCACCATTCATTCCAGTATTCTGATAGAACCCCCTGACACGAGCAAGACAGATTTTCTTCCCCCCGTTAACACTTGTGACTTCATATGGCTAATCCCTCTTAATAGGCAAGTTGTTTGTTCTTCTGGACACGGAGTTTTGAGGGAATTGCCCTATAGGCTTTGCTACGCCAGTGATCTGACAGGATAACGTAAAATCATCTTTTGCCTTATAATCTCCATGCCAACCGGTTATATATTTGCTGAAAATGGACTTGTGGATCACAGACGTAATAAAGCAGCACCCCACCAGTTCAGCTAGATTGCTCCTCTAAACCCATTTATGCCAACTGGTCACTCATCTTCGTTTCAAGGTCTGATACATCTTCAGCAGTCTTATTTTTCACTTCAAGCCATTACAGTCCATCCTGTACTGGGTATAAACCATGAGCTTCTACTGTCGTACTGATACAACTGTATTGACTTAAACTCAAGCAGATCTTGAGTTCTTCCCTAGTTACATCATGGACTGACAAGTCAGCTTCAACCCCATGAACAGCAGCAGGACAATAGGTCTGTAGCACAGCAAGACGGGAGAGAGATCAGAAGCAGGTCCGGAGAGCTAGCAAGCTATGGATTTATTGAAGAGGATTAGCTGGACAACTATGCATGCAGCACAGTCTACGCAAGATTCAAAACTCACCTACAGAAGCCATTCTACCTTCTAATTATTGATGAGAATATAACCAAGCAACTTCTAGCAGCTCTGAATCTCATCTACATTCCTCAAAACAAGTTTATCAGCAAAGTTAGAGCTTATGTCATAATAAATTCTTTCTGTAGATCAGAACGCCCCTGTAGCTCCTTCGCAGCGCACACGTTGCACGCGGGGCTCTGCACAGGGCGCTCGCTGCAGGCAGCCAGCTAGCCGTGAACGAACAGGCAGCGGGAAAGCCGACCTTTAACGCAACCATGCAAGTAAAGGAGGGAACGGCAAAGGAGAAAAACCACTTTTGCTTTGAGCCAGCTGAAGCCGGGGCGTGCAAAATTAACACCGAAGGTGGATTTAGGGTGCATTTGTGGACCGGTGGTCACTTTGTAGGCAGTTGCTCGCATTTGTTCTGACACGCACCTGCACTCCTGCGCTCGCAAAACCACACACGAGTTTCAAAGCATTCAAGCAGACTTTTCTCAACACTGATTTTACAATGAGAACATGGTTTAGTGGTGGGCTTGGCAGCGCTGGGTTAATGGTTGGTCTTGATGATCTGAAAGGTCTTTTCCAACCAAAACGAGCCTATGATTCTGCTGGCACCTATCGCCCTACCACTGTTGTGAAAGCCAGCAGAAACCACACTGGGTCCTGATTTGTATGCAGATCCGTGAAAAGAAAATAAACATGTCTTAACTATTGTACTACTGGGGTTTTTTTAAGTTTTCTTAAACTACCCAAAGCCAACCAATAAATCCATGGCAGCGAGTTACAATTTTACATTAAAAGCAAAAATCTACCAATCTCACATTCAAGTTTGCAGTTTATGAGAGATCTCCAGCTTTTTTTACCCTGCAGCGTTAATGGTTTGCTGCGACAGACATTTTTCAGCCACCGTGACAGACCAGGAAGGTCACAAACACAGGGCACGGGGACAGAAACTGCATTTGAGTTACATATTACATATTACCTTCAGTAATGACTTACCCAAGCCACGAGGATCTGGGAATTGTATACCACAAGCAACAGCAGAAACTACCTGGCAGGCAGTCGTATAGTCTGGAATTACTATATAAAATAGTGGTTTGTAGTGACACTTAGAAGGCAGGCAAGGGCTCTGCTACAAGGAAGAAAATTGCAACAGCTGGTAAGGTAGCACTCCTTCCATCGGCAGTGTAAGAGAGATGCATTTCCAGGACAACGCATTAGTGAGGAAATTAAGACGACGTATACAAGCACTTAACCCTTTTTGAGTTGATCATTACTTCCCTTTTAACAGTTAGACCGCGATCTTTACGCTAAATCTCTTTTCTCCACTTCGGATGGCCATCTTCTGCATTTCACACGCCGATCCTAAACAAATAAAACAAACATTTCAGTTTTCCATTTGTGTACAATCCATTTGCAGTGACATTGATCTTTCAGACAAATACAATGCAGCAAAATTTGTTCTTTAAACAGTGCAAAAGAATGCTGCTTCTTGTAGGATTACTAATTCTTCAAGAGTATTTAACTGAATTCACTGCTTACTGAGGCTGTGCATCTTTCGCAACCCAACACTCTCAAACTATATATCTCTATACACAGCTAGAAATCAAAGGTGGTCTCGGTAACTTTGATGAGTTCGCACTGTGGAAACACAGCGTTTTCCTTTTTATATGGGACTATCATTCAAATCGGAACAGTACAACCAAACTGCACGGCCTCGCAAAGGTCAGCCTATCAAACAAATACATTGCAACTTCCAATTAACATTATTTAAAAATCAACGTAAGATACCAAACGTTATCAGACTAATTCGGGGGTAACGGGCTAGGAGGAAAACATTTTGCTGCAACTCTTTTCCAAAGTATCTTCACAGGCAAGCCGCCAGCATAGTTATACTAAAATAGTTGCAACTATTCCATTGCAGGTGTTTTGGAACAAGTATCAAAGCAACCAAGCTGTATTTGAATAAAAGCAGAGATACCCGTCAGCGGAGGGATGTTTCTGCTGAATCACGGTGCTTTGGAAATCCTCTTTGCTACACAAAAGAAAAAAAAAAAGGGGGGGGGGGGAAGCTTCTTGCAGCACCCCCAAAATTAACTTATAAAACGTGGGTCCAAAACAGCAATGACAACAGAAACCTGCTAAGTGAGGATGAAGTCCAGAAACCAACAACCACATCTGATCTGCTTCCATTATCCCAGTTCACCGTTTTTATATTATTTTGTTATTTATTTTATTTTTGGGGTTGTCCTATGCCAGGACAGGAGTTGGACTCGATGATCCTTGTGGGTCCCTTCCAACTCAGGACATCCTATGATTCTATTCTATTCCATGATGCTACGATACGGTGACTTCAAATCTGGTTCTTATCTCAGGGCTGGGATGGCCCCCAGGTTATTTGGCAACCACAGTTCCTGTGGCTTGCCAACGGCGATGGCCCTTGGTCACCCCTAGGCCAGAGCGCAGGCAGGACTCAACCCCGCGGAGGAGCGGCGGGGCGGACGCCGCCGGGAGCCGCGGCCTCCTCCTGCGGCTGCTCTCGGCGGCCGAACCCGCGTGCCCGGTGGTGTCACGCAAACGCTTCGATGCGTCCGTCCTCGGTCACCTACGCGAGACGGGAAACACAAAAACTTGGGGATTTGGGATGGGAGCGAAGGGAAAAGGGAGCCACAAGTGTTTGTGGGGTGTCGATTTGGGAGGAACTCTTTCAGAAGCGAGCTATGGAAAAAGAGCTCAAGTAACTTTGAGGTATTTGCAACTATTGAGATATTTCCAACCGTTGAGATATTTGCACAAGTAACTATTGAGGTATTTGACAGGTCTAGGTCAGCTGGACATGGAAGTGCCCTGCCTGCAGATGACATGTTTAAATTCTTCAAAGCACCATGGAAATCTTCATAAATTTTCCACTAACGAAAGATAAGCGTATCAATTATTTTTTTTTCTGCATGTCACCAGAAAAGAAAATGCTTAGAAGTTTTAAACTCTAAACTGAGGAACATTTTTTCCCCTGCCAGGTTTGAAATTTCACACTAGACTCCACAAGGCAAACAAGCTGCATTCTTGTATCAGCTGCGCGACGCTTGACTGGCGACCGGTAACACGTTCACAAACGGCGCAGGATAGGATTAATCCCACCGACAACACAAGTAACAACGGAGACAGCTTATGCTCCATCTGTCACCGGTGGGAAAACCAAGGGCAATTCCAGCCCACTCGCCCTGCCAGGCTGGCACCACGTACCGATGTGTTACCACGAGGAATCTCCCTCAACGCTGGCTATATATAGTATATGAAGTGCTGGCTATCACATGCAGAACAGAAGGGATCCTCAAAAGCCTTTAAAGAGAGCTGCCAGTGCAATTAAAAAACAAGTGTTCACAATATATCAACAGTGCATTTCATTTTTTGGCTGTGTATACCTACCCGGTGCACACATATAGACAGACTATGTGCAATTCCAGACTATAAA
Organism: Nipponia nippon; assembly: GCF_047370975.1. NCBI lineage: Eukaryota > Metazoa > Chordata > Aves > Pelecaniformes > Threskiornithidae > Nipponia > Nipponia nippon. Next base: position 164,482,767 of record NW_028262290.1, read on the forward strand.
GTTTCCATATACCTGGGATTCGCAAAGGACATTGTCTTTCAGTGTCTTTTAGGACATTCCGCATAAAGGAGTTCAGTTCCTTCTAGGTTGCAAGCTCTAGGTCAACAAAACCAGATCTGTGACACTTGGTAAAGTGATTTAGTTTGAGAAACATGCCAAATTCATCATGACTTCCCCCCCAGTAATGCTCGGCGAAGTACTTACTAAAGATTTTTTTATTTTCAACTATTTGATGCAATTCTGTATCTTCAGAAGTCATCTCTTTGTGCAACCTTGCATCCAGATCGAGAGATATTGCTCAGACCCGAGCACAACAAATGCCAACCAGAACCGCCTGTTCTTCTTCCACAGAATTTGCTGAAGTAATAAAACCAGTCACATAAAACGTGAAGAATTTTAATTTTTGTAACTGCGTTAAAGCAGAACACATAACATGTCTTTTCAAGGCAGAATTACCAAAACCAAAGTCATCTCACATGGAGAACAGCAGCTGATAAATAGTGTGAGTTGAACTAAACAAAACAAGAAGCTGTAACTATTTATTAGGGACATACATACCACACAGCTGATTATTTAAATAAAAGGAATCAAATCACATATATAAAAATACTAGAAAATTACACTGGCCATGATTTATTACAGAATTCTCATATTTCTGAGACTTTCACACATATAACGCAAACCTCTCTTGACCGTTGTGCCTTTTGCTGAATACAAACCACGTGTGAGCGCGCAGGCTTTGCCTGAAGCTACTTTACGCGAGGGAATAAAACCCAGCGCCAGCCAGAAGGCAGCCCGGTGTTCCAGCGAAAACGACTAACAGGGGAAAAAAAAAAAAAAAAAAAAAAAGGAAAAGCGGATGAAATTCACAGGTTAAGGTGTACCAACGCCCTGTAATATCAAAGTACATCCCAAAGAGATCCGTGAAGTACAATTTTACGAATGTTACACAAGAGGTAGAAGTAAGATTTTTGCAGCGTTCAAACATCCACAGTTGCTTACAGAAATACTTAAATAAGCCTAAACTGATTAATGATTAAAATCTCGTATAATCAACAATTCACTTTTTGTTTTTAAGCTAAATTATACTTTCACATCTTTCCGCTGGGCCTACTGAATGGATCGACTCACAAAATCCTCCTTCAGTAATATTTCACTAGCAGTGTAAAATTTGCTATTTTAAGTAAATGAGTTTGACCAACAAACATGTAAAAGAGATACTCCAGACACCAAATAGTATATTAAAATATAGACACTATTAATCTTTGTATATCTGTCATAAAAAATAAAAGGAAACTTATTTTTCCCATATATATTGGAAATAGCCTAATTCTGTGAAAAAACTATGCTCATTAAGTTATTACTGTGCATAAACAAGTTTTAAATTGGTTGTATTTTATTTTTATTTTATACAGTAAAAAAATGTAAAGCAATCTTCATCTGGCAATGATTTTAAGTTGACTCTGATTTATTCTTCCTCTCCAACAAGCTTTTTACCACTATACGCAAATATTTTCCTTTTTAAAGCTCATCCGGCAAACAAGCAAAGAGGATTTATCGCTCCAGTTCCTCACTTTTTTTTTTTAAAAAAAGTTGCTCCTAACCTGATACATTTTCAATCTCTAACAGCACAGACTACATACATTAAATGCATCTTTTTTTTTTTTTTTGCACCTTTGATTACAGTATTGCTAATGAAGAAAAATAAGGACCTTCCATTCTATATAACTGATAAAATTGATTGGCAAAGTTGTTATTAAAAAAAAAACCAAACAAAAAACAACAAACAAAAAACCCCACACAAACAAATTAGGAAGCAATGTCTACCAAAAAAGAAGAGATGACTGATTTTTATATAATGTTCTACAAAACAAAAAAGTGCTGGTGACCGAGATGGATAAACTGCACAGGAAATAAATCAAGGTCTCGGTATGCTTAAGGCTCTCTTTCTGTTGAAGCAGATCAGGATAAAACAAACAAGGTGCAAAATTCTCAGAAACCCACAAATTCAATTCAGTCGAAGTTTCTGCAGTAGGTACATTCCTCAGCTTTAAAAGAAAGCAAAATTATCCTGCTAATTCCAAGCTGTCAGCATAGTGAGAAACCTTATAAAAAAGGTTGGGAACAGATCCTTCCGGAGTTTCTGGATAACAAATGTTCAAGGTGAACTACTAAGCTTGTATTTACAAAGAGCCTACCTAACTCGAGATATCACACCGGTAAAAAGCAACAAAGCCAGATAAAGCCAAAAATCTGCTGAAGCTGCTGGCTTCAATGGAAGCAGGACCACCCCCATCTCTTCAGTAGCCTAATTGCAGATGCACCTATTTAAAATAATAATAAAAAGATATATTCCAAAGTCGATTGCTCTCATATTCACTGATGTGCAGTATTCCCTGTTCTTGTTCAATATAATGTATAATCTTGAAGAGTTACATCATCGGGAACTCAAGTTTTTCCACCTGAATGATGCTATGAGGAGGGAAAAAAAAAAAATCTATAGAAGACCGTGGCCATAAAGCAGAGCTGTAAAACTAAATTTTAAATTAAGATCATGCACGCTGTCAAAGTAATAAAGATACAAAGAACAAAAACCCCAAACCCTACCGCTTTGGGTTGCTCCAACATGCAGCATTTTGACACCACAGCTCCCAAGCAGAGACCTGGGAGGGGTGGGAGGGGAAATCAGCTCTCAGAGCAGGGAACAATATAATTTTAAAAAAATACATACAGGCTTTAGGTCTGTTCGTTGCATAATCTTTACAGCATTTAAACCAAAAAAATCCAACTTCCTACGGAATTAGAGCTGTGGCCTAATATAAACCGTGTGTCTGAGAACATCATACTGAGCAAAGCTGAATGCTGTCGCTTGAGGAAGAACGGGTTTAAAAAACGAACCAACCCTTCAATGGAAGCTTCATCCTAAGTACTCCTTGCCATTTGTCATCTTCTAAGTCTAGAAAAGCCGAGCTTAAATCCTGCTTCATTCTCTTCCCTTACAGACAGCCGTTGAGAGGTGAGAGGTGGTCGTCTTGATCCAAGAGGGAGGACCATACCCCGTTGGTTTGAACCAGCGCTATTCCGCCCCTCGAGCCCGTGCACAGCTTGATTCCGTATCACTAAAACATACAAGGGCGGAAGGATGGCTACCAGAGCGGGACAAGAACAAGCCAACTCTGCCACAAGTCTCAGCAGTTGAACCCTGACAGCATCTACGAGCAGCAGATGGGGAAAAGGGAAACGGTTGAAGGAAAGAGACTCCTGGCCCCTCGCACCCTTCTGACCACAGGAGCCACAAAGAGGAGCGATCCTGCCCACTGAAGTAGGGTTTCCTGCGGCTCAGTGTCTCCTTTCTTCTTGTAGGTCCCCCTTTCCCTCTTTATTTCCCCAAACAGAGTGGGAGAAGGCCAGGACAGCAGATGAAACGTAATCCCAGGAAGCTGTGCTCATGGTCACTTCTGGAAAGTGCATAGGACTAAAGCTAGAAAGCTTTCCACAAAATGCTGGAGTATCTCCACGCTTCTCCAAAAAGGCGGTAAAGGCTAAATGGCCAGGAGGCACCTCAACAAAGCCTCCCGCTTGCATAATCTCCATCTTCTGTTAATTTACTTCACCAAAGAGTAAAGGTACCAGGAATAATAAGAAGAGACTTATTATGAAGACTAGAGCACCAGTTTCCAAGCTATAAAGCAAATCATTTCCAAATTATACATAGCCAGGTACAGACAAGAAGATTAGTAGCAGTGGTAAATACCAAGAGCAAAGAAGAATATTCAGTCTGGAAAGAAAAAAAAACATAGCAGTAGCTTGGGAACTAATAGTCTTACACACACTCCTGAAAAGGCCACAGCAAGAGAAGCACCACAAACCTAGACAATCTCCCTGTACGCTGTTCTAATACAAATAATGACAAACTAATACCAGTTTCTTAGTTTTAGTGTATCTAGATACCACCAGACTAACTTAATGGCCAGAGGGACCCCGTGGATACAGAAGAAAAGCAGAGATACCAAAGGTACAACCAGAAAACAAAGTTCTTGCTCTGATGCTGGCCTCTCTTCTGGGAATCAAGGCGGCTGAATCACCAGAAGCCTCCAGGTATTTGTACAGAATACAGGAATAATTGTAATTCTTAAATCAATGTTGTATTGGACTACCAATTTGGGATTTTAAAGCATTAAAGATTCACTACCAACTATCAAAACGTACACCCTAACAATAATATTGACTTGAGAAGGGACTCTTAACTATCCCATTTTCTTAAACTGGAGCAATCTACTACCATTGCTAGCTACAACTCTGCTGCCTTCTTCACCTCAGTCAAAAATTTGAATTGCATAAACGAAAACAAGATAAAAAGAGAACTATTACATCTCAACAAAGCTGGGGGGGGAGAGGAGGGAATTACCTAATTTTTACCTGATTGCTCCACAAATAAAAGGAAAAAAAAAAAAATCGACCCGAACTCCAACACAAACACACCTCTCTGGCTTACGTGTGACCTAATACCTTAACTCTGCTTCCACCGAAGTCAGTAAAATGTGAATACAATTAGTCCCTAAAACCAGAAGCATTATACTTACACTTATTCATACCAAAAATTCAGTGCGATACTTACAGAGTTTGTACGTTGTTGCCAAATTAAACACTAGGCAGCTAAAAATCTTTTATGACTGTAACAGAGCTGCTGCAACTCCGGGTGGTTGTTTTATAAAATACAGTGTTTTTTTCCCCTGCAATATAAAAGGGTGTGTAACAAAGCAATAGAAGTGAGGCATTCTGAAAGGACTTTTCTCTTTATAGGTCTAAAGCTGGCCATAATCAAATAATTTAAAGAAACGGGCACCAAATCAGTTTGATACGAAGACCCAGAGTTTTTATGAAGAAAACACAACAAAGCAAAATAAAAAACACGAGCGCGTGCCGGTCGCACGGGTAGGGCATGACAAGGGAAAATCTGACACTAACACGTTTGACCTGTGCTGACTCTCCACAGCTACGGTGCTTTACGCTTGTTAAAGAGCCCACAACTGGACGGTCCAACAGTATCCAAGAACAACGTTAACAGCGTAGGCTAATTGTTGGCTACAGTCGAATGCGGCCGGGCTGTAACCCTTTTTAAATGCGTTTTTTTAAACTGCAGTTGAAAACAGAAGCGAGCATACAGCTATTTACCATTTTTGAAAAATGAGACGGTTAAAGGCACATTAACTATATTATGAACCGATTAAGACCACATTCCTTCACAATAATAATTAACACACGAGCAATACGATAAGGACCTACTACGCCCTATACATTCACCGCTACAAAACAATCCTGCAGGACTACAATTGTTCTGTAAACAGAAAAGCTGATCAAGACTTTCAAATTCTGATTTCCTGTCAACACAGTAATCACAATTAAAAACCCAAAATTATTCATTAACTGAAATACTGTAGACTCCACTTTTTAAACCGCGGAGTATAGTTAATTAGTTTCAGAAAAGCAAATTAACCTTCTTAAATTAGTTTGTGCAAATAAATTGCACGTGCACACAGAGAAAACACACTAAAGCAACTCTCTCCACTCCCTGTTTTTTAGGCTAAGGCTGAAAATATTCTCTTAAGTTGAATTCACTTTCTTTAGGGAAAAAAAAATAATCTTGCTATACTAAGATTCTGATTTTCATCGACTCTTGTTTTTAAACTTTATTCAGTGGATTACAATGAGGCTTGTGCGACTTTTTTCTACCAAGGTCCGTAGCTACTGCCTCATTACAGCTAACGATGGCACTATTGAGACTACACCTGCTCTAGAAACATCCACAGATCCAGAACTACAGAACTGCATTTGGAACATTTTGCAAGTACATATATATATGGAAACAATTATATATTTATCCACAAAATGTCAAATTCAACATCAAACACTATGGAACAAAGATCTTCATTTTTCTCTTTCAAACTTTGCTCATATCCCCAACTTAATTTGCTTTTAAAATAAGAACTGCTCTCCAAAGCCATTCATTAATATACTGATACCTAAGAACCTTAGTTGGTTATTAGTACGTGTTAAGAGATCGTGTAACAGTAAGACAGTTGTTAAAGCATTAAAATATTTCTAAGTGCCCTAAGAACAAAACTTGAATTACTCATTCTCTTCTAATTCTCACCCTGAACATTCACACCAATACATAACACTTCTGATTGTCTAAGCCACAGAATGAAGACTAGTTAACAGCAATTAAATATATTAAATCTTCCATGCGAAAAATTAATCAGTTAAACAGCTTTGGTAACCTAGTATATAGTTAGCTTTGTGTAAATATTTTGCAAACGTCCCTTCCCCCCAAAAAACCCCTATATACCGTGTGTGTATTTATATAATAATATACATATTTCCTGAGTAAATCGTTAAATCTGATTATTCGGAAGATTTGGCAAAATATCCAACTTTATATTACTAAAATAGAATTTTAAATAAACATTCAATAAACACATGAAAATAAATATGGAATGTTTCTGAAAATTATAGTACCATGAACTTACATTAATAACAAACAGTAATTTTTTAATTAAGTGCATACTATGTTATATAGTTACTGTTTTTTAACCCACTGAGGAATCGATAAATCTAATTTCTAATCCTGAGTGACCATTTTATATCACCTGCTAATGTGTACTTTAATGCAGTACCTACTGCAAATCTACAAAACCCTTTTTTTTTTAATGGAAAATTTTAAACGGACTATGCTATAGAAAAGCTCGGTTTACATTGGTTTAGCTAGAAACTGAATTGGCAGCACAACTGCTGAAGCATCTCACACAACCAACGTTAAACACTGATTATTCTCGTCAAACTGTCAGCGATAACCTGAATGACCTGACGCCCTGTCACAAAAACAACACAGGAGTGTGGACTGCTCTGGACAGAGCGATGGGATGCAAACTACTCAGTGATCACTTTGGCACTTAAAAACTATGTAATGGTGCAAAAAAACCCTGAACAATTATGAAATATCTTTCAAATTGATTTTTTTAAGTACGCTAAATTGTATCTGACAAAAAAAGGAGAATTAAGTTCGACCACATCTGGTTTCTCAGGTCATGGCTTGACTCACAGCTGATACACAGCTTTGGATAAGCACACAAGGAAATGCTCAGCTATTGTTTAGTTCCTCTTAATAATAAAATTCTTATGTAGCAGACATTGCAATACCAGCAATATTAAAATTGCATTAACACTATTACAAGATGTGTCTCTCAACACCAGAATCACAGTAATAGAATTGCAGCACTGATCAGTTAGAGTAACCCTTTTGCTTTTGATAACCTATCAAAAACACCTTCCACAGTACTATGCGGGGCACTTCGCCCTTCCCTCCCTGTCCTCAGCCTTCCGCCTCCCTTTTGTTTTTGTTATTTATTATTATTTGCTATTATTCCAGAACTCTCATGGATTCCTCCGGTGTTTCTTTTTTGCTTCCTTTGTTTTCATGCTCCATGCTGCTTTTTTCTTGTGTGCTTGTGTTTGGAGGACTAAGCTCTTGCAATGCCCTTTCAACAACTTCTTGTTTTACTGGACCACTTGAAGAGCTTTTTGGCAAAGTCATCTGTAGCGCACACCATAAAGCGGTACGAGCCTTGCGTGTGGAAGCAGCCAACTCTCTAATGGCAGCTGCCAGAGCCAGAACATCTACAACAGAAAAAACACATTACAGGTTAAACTAGCACACAAGCCTAATATTAATACGTTAAAACGTTCTGTAGATTTGTTCAACCCATCACCAATATGCAAAGTTTGCTCGAGGACAGCTAACGCTGTACCCTGGTACTGCACTGGTTGAATTCCATCAGTTCGCGTTCTTCTCTTGCAAACGATAGCTGTAACGTCTCACACTAATAGCGACCATAATTGTGTCCAAAATTCAGTGGCATAACCATCAGGCTTGCGGTAACAACAATTAAGCTCATTTAATTAACGTTATCAGAGGGGACCACCTACAATGATACTCAACAAGTATGATCAGTAAGACTACCTACTCAAATCCAGCCAGATGAGCGTGACGCAACCCTTTTTTCCTCCTTTGTCTTCCTCGCAGTGGCACTGACACCCACCTGGCCTCACAGTGAGAAAAGGCTCACTGCCGACCGTTGGATATACGATCACCAACAGCAGAACTCGAAGAAACACGTATTTCACGGTGGAAAACAGACTAAAGGCTTTTCTGTATGTGATTGATGCTTAGACACTCAACAGCAGCACAGCCCTTTGTCAGAAACACAACTACGCTGGAGATGTTGCCATTAATCATAAAAGACTAACTAAAATTTTTCTAACTACAAGTTTGAGACATGGATGGGTCAAATAATGCTTCCATATACTTTTACTATAAAGCATTATCAAAAACACAGTTTCTGGGATTTTTATGTTTTTCTTTGTAAGATGACGACTACCTGCTTCCTGGCCTATACCTGGAGCTAAAGTCACATTACACAATTTTAGGAGTACTTTCAGAAGTTGGTTTGCATATAGGACTATTGCTTTTAAGGATATGACATCGTTAAGAAGGTGCTTGACACCTAACTTGTGAAAGCAAATCATTTTGACTCTCTTTACTGTTTATCTTTCCCTTCTTACAAGGAAGAACTATCCCATACACGTTGCTGGCAGGCAAAGGAACGACACGCAGTCAGCCTCACTGCAGGACATCAGACAATACAGGCCGGTGCCGAGTAAGGATCCAAAAGAGGATGGGGGTGAGGCAGGGGAAGCGCATTCCTCTTTGGAAACCGTCTTCTGAGACACAGGTATCTTCTGAAGAAAAATAATACGGTCTTTCCCTCCAAACCCCGAATTCCTGTATGTATCAGCTGAATACTGATACATATACTGAATAGCAAGTTGTCACTTACACTATGCTATTAGAAGGGAATGCAATTTGTCCTAGTTTCGCATTACTTCTACAGAAGCGCATACTACTGCTACATATTATTCTGGCCTTACTTCAACAGAAGTTGGGAATCGTAAAATGTAATTTCTGGCGGTTTTGCGATTTAGATAAGGTAGGCAGACACAAGCGATTAACACAGCACCTACAAGTTTTTTTTTTTTACTGTATAAGCTGAAGAGAAAAGAAAGACTGACAATACCACTAAAAAAAAATTCAGCTTGTTTAAAAACAAGTACATTTTTACTTTTAGGACAACTACTTATGGTTATATAATATCACTGAACAGTTTTTACAGTTCTCTTTAGCCAAGAAAAGAATGTTTCAAAGTGTTTAAACTAGTAACAGAAAAACAGAGAAGAAAAAAGATCTCTTAAAGTAATTTAAAAGTCTCAAAGTGTGACAGGTTTAGATTTACAAGCTTTTTTTGCTGAAGTTACAATAATTGCTGCATATTTCAAATTTGCATATTTCAAATAGCGTGTTTTCACAATTAAATTTTTGAAAAAGCTTTTTAAAACTACAAGAATGGACAGCAGTTACCTTTCTCGTTATTATACCGTGGTGCTCCTTGTCTCTGTGGATTAGCAGCATTAATAATCTCATCCTTACGCCTCGCCTGTGTTACGTGAATGGCTTCCATATGGTGTTCCAATGTAGCGGATATGTTACCGTGTACAGGGGTACCACGAAGCCTTTCCATTTTTCCTATTAATGTGAGTACCTGCCAGATACATTGAAAACACCGAAATCACTAAATATAAGTCTCTATTAAACAAACAAACATAAAAGCAAAAAGAAATGGAGGAATTATAGCTCAAGAAGGCCTACCCTGGCTTGTTCTCGTAACTGGTCGACAATCAAACGATCAACTCGCGATGGGTTAGCAGGAAGCCGGGACACAGGAGTGTTATTTGAGCTAGATATGCGCTTTCCTGGAAAGTTTCTTGCAAGGTCAGCCTCAGTCTGGAGGGGAAATAAATAGCCATCGTATTTGAAATTAGTACAATATTACAATCCATATTTTGGGGGTGGTTTAGAATTTTCAAAAAATTATCAGTGTGCTTCCTATCTTTACCTCTGACTGCATTTACAGAAAACCGTTCCCAAATATCTGTCTAGATGTACAACCAGATGCTGCAAAAATAAGAATACTTCTCTAAGTCAGCTCTGCCTCAGAGTACAATGCTCAGTGGCAACATTTAGAACCAAAGCTGTGCAACTTTATTTTAACCAATCTTGCACAGACCTCGGCAGAGAAATTCTTGTACAGTACCCCAGGAATTTAAACTGTATGCCTCTCACTGCATCCTTCAAATGTCACATATTATTATTATTAACAAAAGAAACAGGTGATCACACCAGCGTAAATTGTATCTGAAGCGCATCAGGATTAAGCCAGATTAAACCTAAACTGGTATCAGCTCTGAAAAAGTCATCAACACAGATGCCAAACTCCCCATTGAGAAAGGAACTGGCCAAACCACTATAAAATGCAGGCAGTGACTAAACATCCCCAAACCTATTTTTGGATAGGAACTTCTTACACTTGGAGTAAAAAAGACACAACTAGCAGCTGATTCTCTGTCTCGTTCCTTCTTCAGTGTACAGTGGACTTGAGAGAAAGATTAGGTACCACACTGCAGTTCAAGGCAAGGTTAAGTCCACATTCATACTATGCACATTCGTACTGAAAATATGGGCTGAAGTCCTTTTCTTTTTGCTTTACTGACACATCCATATTATTTACTCTCTGCCCTCACCTAACATGAATTACAAGAGCTGACTGACTCCACCTGCATTCATCTCAGAAGGCTGAAAGACATTCTGAAAAAAATGGATGGAGAAGGGGTCATGAATTCGTGTAACGACTCCAGGTATTTAAGAATTACAACTAATAAGCAATTCGCAGCACTAATCTAAATGTACATTTACTCTTGCAGGCAATTCCAAACAGACAATTTGTGGAACTTTTTAAAATGAGAGATGCCTGGAAAAGTGAGATTTATAAAAGGAAACAGGTAAGCTCACTGTCACCGTGAGCTCCAAAGCGGCTATGATGAACAGGTTTCTGAGAGCTGAAAGGGCTGACTGATGAGACAAGACAGAATTAAATGCAAGTCCCGCTGCAGGGAGTTTCTGTCTACACTCTTAAGGAATTCATGTAGGGTGAGAATACCAAAAAGGTGAGAATGTCAAAAGAAAGTCCCTTCCTGCGTACATACGTACAGGTGAGCTCTACACACACTGGTAAGCTAAACAACACTGAAGCAGAGGCCTTGGCGCTGTCCTGGGATAGTTCAGGCTGTTAGGACCGTAAAAACAGCTTCTGGGAGTTTTAACCCCTGCCAACTAGCATTCTCCCAAACCGTACCCGCAAACAGGGATTAACACAGTCCAGGCCCATTCCCATCAGGCAGTCGGGATGCAGTCATCCCCTTTTGAGGAATAAGTATTTTGGTTGTAGAACGTAAGCCACACTATGGCAGCTGGCTTGTGAGACTGAGAACAGTTTATACTCAAATAGAGCTATCTGCAGGTGTAATCTGTAGCTACAAAAATCAAGGACTGAGAAAGCCTGAGTAGATCACTAGGATAAAACTGGATCACCTAGAATGGACCAGATCAAGTTCAACAATTGAATCCCTTTGATTATTAACAACATCATGAAATGAAGATAAACAATTCTTCTTTAATGATGAAACCACAAAAACATATATTATGAGATAAAAACTATGATTCAGTCTGCCCAAATGACTTAATGGACCCAAATCCTGCATGAGCAGGTTTGGAACAGCCGCCTTTGCCACAACAGAAAGCAGAAGAGTTTCTGAAAACACGGTTGTCTCAGGTACACTGGAGCAAAAATCATCACTGCCCTCTCTCACTTGCAGAGAATTCCTGGTAGAAGACTGGATGGGCAGAAAGGAGTCTTGCTTAAAGGCATCCAGCAAGCACACAAGACAGGCAGTACTATTTACACCTCCAAAAGGCTCTTAGCAAGGTCTCACAGTTGATGCTGGAAAGAAAACGGTGCTCTCCAGAGATCCAGTTTGGTCAGATACCTGCCTCTTTCTCCAATGACCCGGAGTCTTCTCCAATATGGAAGAAGCAGACGGGCACTTGCTGTATAATTAGGACCCTGGATTATCAACAACCTAGTTTCCAAGACCTGCCACAGAGTTCAGAGATTTGACTCTTCCTGGAAAAGCATCTCCTGCTCCTTTTGAGCTCAGAGCTTTCATTCCCAAGTGTAATACATCTATCAGCACTGTGATCCCTCCCAGACAACAATTCCGAGCGAGAGAGTCTGAGGCAGGAAAGTGACTGTAACAAGAAGAGTATAAACTAAGCCTTCCTCTGGGAGAAGTCACATCCACTCAAAACACTGGACGCTTTCTCTACAGCCGTGTATGGGGTGATCAAGATTATTTTCTTTCTTTTCAGTAAACCAAAGATTTAGTCAAACAAGAAACAAAAATAAAAAGGGAAAGACACCACTATATCACTGACAGTAAAAAAAACCACACCAACAAAAAACCAACAAAAACCAAAAAAACCAAAACACACCACAAAAGTTTCTCTCCTGAAATGACTGCGCAGGGAAAAGGAGAGCCTGGCTTTACAACACCTGAGTTAACAATTTAGTTGGAGAGAAGGAATATGGGACAAGAAAAGAAAAGAGGTCCATCTGACCAAACTGTGCAATATGAACATTTAGAGCATGAAGGTGCATACAACACGAGTACTTTAAGAACCACCCGCAGTAGCGAGGGCCCCGCTATCATCATCTGTGGCTGGTGGCTCTAGAGTCGTAACAAAGGCCTACTGAATTAGTAACAACCAGCTAATGATCTTTTATTGACCATATAAGTGAAGAACATCCAAGCTAATGACAATTCAGTGCTTTGGCCAGTGACATTGTTATCACATTTGTTGTAGCAAATACAGAATCACAGAATCATAGAGTCGTTAAGGTTGGAAAAGACCCTTAAGGTCATCGAGTCCAACCGTTAACTTATCACTGCCAAGCCCACCACTAAACCATGTCCTCAAGCACCACGTCTACCCTTCTTTTAAATACCTCCAGGGATGGAGACTCAACCACCTCCCTGGGCAGCCTGGGCCAGGGCCTGACAGCCCTTTCGGTGAAGAAGTTTTTCCCAATATCCAACCTAAACCTCCCCTGGCGCAGCTTGAGGCCATTCCCTCTCATCCTTTCGTTGTTACTTGGGAGAAGAGATCAACCCCTACCTCGCTACAGCCTCCTTTCAGGCAGTTGCAGAGAGCAATAAGGTCTCCCCTCAGCCTCCTCTTCTCCAGGCTGAGCACCCCCAGCTCCCTCAGCCGCTCCTCACCAGCCTTGTGCTCCAGACCCTTCACCAACTTCGTTGCCCTCCTCTGGCCACGCTCCAGCACCTCCATGTCCTTCTTGTAGTGAGGGGCCCAAAACTGAACTCAGTACTCAAGGTGCGGCCTCACCAGTGCCCAGTACAGGGGCACCATCACCTCCCTGGTCCTGCTGGCCACACTATTCCTGATACAGTCCAGGATGCCATTGGCCCTCTTGGCCACCTGGGCACACTGCTGGCTCATGTTCAGCCGGCTGTTGACCAACACCCCCAGGTCCTTTTCCGCCAGGCAGCTCTCCAGCCACTCCTCCCCAAGCCTGTAGCGGTGCCTGGGGTTGTTGTGGCCCAAGTGCAGGACCCGGCACTGAGCCTTGTTGAATCTCATACAGTTGGCCCTGGCCCATCGCTCCAGCCTGGCCAGGTCCCTCTGCAGGGCCTTCCTACCCTCCAGCAGATCGACACTTCCACCCAGATGGGTGTCACCTGCAAACTTACTGAGGGTGCACTCGATCCCCTCATCCAGATCATCAATGAAGATACTGAACAGGACCGGCCCCAACACTGAGCCCTGGGGAACACCACTCGTGACCGGCCGCCAACTGGATTTGACTCCGTTAACCGCCACTCTCTGGGCTCAGCCGTCCAGCCAGTTTTTAACCCAGCGCTGAGTGCATTTATCCAAATATTGTAGGTCATTAGAGAGAACCGTCGTGTTAGCAGCCCTGTCTAAGGGGAAAGAGCCTTAGAAACTGAAGCTTAAAGCCACACACGATTTAAAACCAGTCATGCCAAACAATACAAGCATTATATTCAAAGCAGATGATGTAGATGGTGTTCTAGGTATTTAATAACACAACAACAGAATTCTCGCCTCCTCAAAAGGAGTGACAGCCCAGAGTATCTACTCTCTAGAGATAGTTTCATGCGATCACCAGCGTTGATAGGAAATGACTGTCAGTTGTGTTTTACCTTCTTTCTCTCTTTCTCCAGAGCTCTCCACTGCTCATAACACTCCTCCAGTCGGATATGAAGCTCATTAGCAGGTCCACTGCGATTTCTTGGAGGTCTGTACTTGTTAAATGGTGTTGGAAAGGCAAAATATGGCGCGGCTATTTCCCCACAAAACAGATCGTTGATGAAGGGATTCAAGTGGTTAAAGTCATCATAATGAAAAAGATCAACAAGTTCTGAGAATGGAAATGGTGACGGAGAAAAACTGAAATTGTTTGCTGATGAAAACAGATGGTGATTAAATGGAGGAAAGGTGGGATTTTGCTTAAAATCAGACATTAATGGGAAAGAAGGAAAAAAAGAAGGATTAATGAAGTCTGACATACTACCACCATTCTGTTCATGCTTTTTTCGGAACATATTGAACTGCTGACGGTTTGGGGTTGTATACCCAAAATGAGGAATCCAATTCCTTTTGCCCCTTCTATCATCTTTATTACTATTTTCTTGGGCCTGCTTTTTTGGAAATCTGTGGTATTTTTCAGCGTCTTCACTTACAGCATTCTGCTGCGTTAACCAGTCAGATGAAAAATTAATGGGGAATTTACGGTATTGCCCCTCCTTATTAGTCAATGAATCATGCTGTGATCGTCCAATGGGTTTCATTTGCTTCTGATTTTCTGAGATGAAATTAGAAACTCCCAAATGATTGGAAACACCGTTTGATATTTGTAACCTTCCATCTTTCCTTGAAGGGAGGACAGGCGAGATCTGAGAGTAGTAAGAGGACTGTGTTATAGACTGATGGGTGGGAGAACCACTGGACATGGTTGAAACCCCTGAAGACGACTGCGGACTTGTTACCACTTGCTTTCCATACGTGACATCCGAAGCAGCTGTCGGACTTGCAGTTTTCCCATCCAGCCATGTACGTCCATGGTACAATGAATAGCTCCCATTTTGCATAACATTTTTTACAGAGAAATCGTATTCAGAAACTCTATGAGAGCACTCTTTAGGACTAATATGGATCTTACATTCATTATTATTAAAAGCATCCCCCGCAGTAAAGCTATGATGGCCATTCTGCACGTGGGTTTCCTGTGGTTTTCTGTTTGTCCCTCCAGAAAAATTATTTTCTTTAGGGGGTTGATTGAAAAAATATAGTGATGGATAAACAGATGACTGCAATTTATGAGCAGCTGTGAAGTTTTCATATCTCTTAGAAAACAAGTGGTTGTCCTGGGACACTTTATCCCAAGAGTCATCAACAGGCTGACTGGAAAGATCAGAGGAATACTTAGTTTGTTCTTGAGCATCATTTTTCACAACTTTGCCTCTTGCTGTTTCAGTTTTCCAATACTCTTTCTGAACACTACTGCCTTCTTTCATTCTGTTCTGAGAAGAAAAAGTGCTAAAATTGGAACCGATTTTCTCATAGTCTCCATTTAACCTCATGTGGTCGTAACTGCACAAATGCTGACTACAGTCTACATTTTGAAATGAAAACCCTTCTGGGTGAATTGTATTATTATTTTGCAAAGAGGAATTCTCAGGGTAACTGTTCTTCAGAACATTATCAGGCTGAGTGCAAGGGCCAGACGGAGAAAGCCAAGACTCTATGAAATGAAGATCTTCCAAACCTCTGTGTAACATCTCCACATCATGAGACTTTTGCAGGTGTTCCTGATAGTAGTTCTGTGTGCCCAGCAGGTTTGCAAAATCCTTACTTTCAACAGAGTGCTTAGATGAGAGCCATGAGAATTCACCATTGCTTCCAAGATCAGGTGCCCACATAGGCGGAAACAATCTTGAAAGAGAATTCCTGTAACAAAGTTAAACAAGCCTCCTGTAAAGATTTAGAACATTTTTTTACATTAAAACAGTTCACACCTCACGGTTATAGCCCCCCCCCCCCCCCCCATTTCCCCTGTTACATTCTTGGCTGGACATACACAGCCCTCCTCCAAAATATAAGGGGAGGGAAAAATTATTCCCACTGCAGTCGAGTAAATGCTATGTGAAATCTGACTACCAATGCTGATCTCTAATGTCTTTAATATGTATATTCAGAACTGCAGAGTCTATTTGGATCTATTAAATATTTAGATTCGACTGTATTCAGTGAACTCCCTACTGGTTCAAATGAGATTATTTTTTTCCCCAAATGCTGTAGGCTGATGGAAGACTTTAGAAAATTTGCATTTCTAACAGTTTGGTGCCTTTTTTTAACTGGCAATTGGAGCAAAAAAACCCCACTTCTACATTTCAAGGAGATTTACAAGACTTTCGTTACTCAACTCTGTGAAGTAATTCAAAATGTGTATCATATCTGTGTGACAGAAGGACATAAAAAACCCTACATGCAACATATAAGAACTTTCAGAACAAACTTACCAATCTGTAACAGGTTCTGGCTTGCTTGGCTCCTCTACAATGCTTGACACTAGCCCAAACATATCAGGGCCATTGCCAGAACAAGAAAGATTTATTGGTGCCCTGAAAAAAAAAAAAAGCAATAAATCTTTAATTTATTTTAGCAGCATCTGCTAAGGGTTCTGAATTTAATGTATTCTCAGAACCCATACACATAAATCTCTTCCTGCATTTGTGAATTCTATAGCCTAAATGAAGTAGAACAATTTTCCTAACTTCTTGACTTCTCAAGCTGTTATGTGAAGAAACAGGAGCAGCGAAAGATTTTCCTCTCTTTTCAATCAACACAGCTATTTTATAGACATTTCTTCAGATCTGGACTGTCTCCTTTAGAGGGTAAATATGATCAATCTTCTCAAAATCTTGAGAATTCTAATTTATCTACTTCCATAATTCAAGAACTATTATTTTAATCTCCCCTTCAAAAATTAACTTGTTATATTTAAGTTGAACCACTTCTTAATCCCTTTTTAGAAAGGAGTTGGTCAAAACTTTATTAAATATTCCTGATAAATACCAAAGGTGTCCAACCATCACTGCTCTTACACAAGCCCAACTTTCACCTTTTACTTCAGGTGCAAAATGAGATCTTTACAGAGCTGTCTGTAATGACACCTAACTCTTACTCAGAAGTTAATTAAAACATAACACTGTTAAGACCTCCTTCCCTCTAACATGCATTGTTTTGCTTCAGTAAATTTCACTCATCATCCTATTCTCACTCAGCTGATTCATTCCAGTGTCCCTGAAGATCTCTCAGTCTTCCCTGGTGTCAGCTTATCCAAACAACTACATCCTCTGCTAATGCTGCCACACAACTCCTCACGCTGATTTGGCAGATGAATAAAGACTGTAAAACACGGGATAAACTAGTAATACTGTCACCTTGTTAATCTCTTGCCGCAGTGAAAATTAGCCGCTTACGCCTTACTAGCTTTTACAACCTCACCACATTTTGACTTCTACCTACCTCTATTATTTACTTCCTGACCATTCAGTTTCCTCTGTAAGGAATCTGGTCTACGTGAGTTTGTTTAGGATATACATAAGTGCAAAGACTGTTGAAAATGTTTTATGAATGTAAGACTGTAACTGATATTTGATAACTAGACTTCTTCTGTGTCTTTGTCAGATGGCAATTTCTTTTTTTTTCCTGCAACCAACTGAAGATCGTAGATGAAAACTTGCATCTACATGATGATTTTCAGCAAGGGAGAGATCAGAGTCAATTAACAATGTGGCACAGAAATTAAAAATAAAATTAATGGCCATTTTAGGACTGCAGACAGGGCAGCAGAAGCTGAGTGGACTACAAAAGAAAAAAAAACAACTAGGAAAGAACAAGCACAGGACAGCAGCAAATCTAAAATTTCCCAAACAAATTTTAAGGACTAGATGGAAGCGAGATGAAATGTTTAGCTGTTCCTTCTGGTATGTACACCAGAAGAACTACAATGCAATTTGAGGCAGAAGAACCTGAATCCTTGACAAATTCTACTTCTTAATGTAGTCACTTGTTCAAACGAGGGACTAGAAACACCTCCCCCTGTGTCTCAAGCCAGTACTGTTCACTACCAGCAATCTGAAAATTCTTGGTAATGTAATATGCTAGAAAGCATCTTGTATCATAAAATCCTGATCCACCCTGAAAGGAAGATACTTCCCATGAAACACACTGACATACATGGAAAAGAAGTCAACTACGTTCTTGTCTACTGGTCTCCAAATAAAGTATCTGCTATCAACAACAGGGCAACCAAAGTTAAAAACAAAAATCCCAGCATAACAGGCATCCAGTTTTCCCAAGTCAAAGGTAGGCAGCTGTTATCCTTTCTGGTTTGGTACCAGAAAACGCTTGCTGTAAAATCCCTGGATTCTGCAGCATCAAGGAATCAAATTTTTACCTCCCAGTGCTATAAGACAACTTACTGCCTATGGAGGCAGAGCAACGCGAAAAGAATCCACGAAAATAACCAGCACACAGGAAAGGCAAAACCATACCAAATTGCTTGCAGCTATACCAAATAGCATAGGAACATCCACCCTGACACCAAGTTTGCGGCAGCGAGGAAGCCTGCCCCTGCAGAGAGTGAAAGAACAAGAAATAGGACGAAAGAACCAAGACCTACAGCTCCTCGGTAAAACTCCCAAGGTAGCAGCGGGAGGAGGAGGGCTGCAGAAGACGAAAGACCAACAGGCAAATGGAAATGGTACCTTTGCCACACGCGTGTGCTGTTCTGGCTGTTGTGATTAACTCTAGAACTGAAGCTGGGGACGTGTCCGTAGCCTTTGAGGACAGAAATCAGACGGAACTATTGCCTTCCTTTGGGGAGACGCTACATTTGAGAACATGCTGGACTTCTTTAGAGGTGCCAATAACTTCATCCAAGCTAGTGCTGCACAAGGATGGATTTTCAAATGGCCATTGCTCAAGAGAAGTTTGTGGCACCAGAACACACGTCTAACAAAAGGCCTATGTATAGGTTTGAGGCACCGGGGCTCCCAGAATTTATTGTGAAATAATTTCAATGGCCAGAAAATTGAGAATTAAAAGGACAAAAGCATGAGCAAAGTTACACTGCAAAGAAATCTCCAGTGATGGATTAGTTGCTCTCACCAAGCAGCTTAGAAGAACTAAAATGACACAGGTGTACTGCACCTAATACAGTGAGGCACCAAGTACCCTAAAATATCACAAGAAAAAAAAAAAAACAAACCAATTTTTTTTTTAACCTTAAGGACTAGTGCATATCTGCAGTCTCAGAATGGGTGTACACATGGATTATCATTAACAGACAAGTACCATTTAGTTGTTTAATTCTTTAAATCACCTTTTTTTTAAAAAGAAAAGCTTCCTTGCATTTGCTACTTTGCAATAACCTAAAGGCTGCTTTTAAGAAGAGATTGTATATTTTCATTAGTGGATTGCCAGAGGTTAAAATCGGCACTTATATCTTTTATTAAAAAAAAAAATATATATTAAAAATAAACATCTCTGTGACACTTCCCAGAGAAGACTAGCAAAAAAAGCCAAGGTAATAGTATTTAGCTTCTTTGTAATGCACGTATCTTCCTTAACAGTTACCTTTCAGCATCTTGTGAACCAGTGAACTACCATTTCTGCCCACCTCAAACTTTCTCTTTCTTATCAGGCAAGTGATAAAAAATGCAATGAGATTGGTATTAGAAATGCCAACAGCGTCTTCATCGGTGCCAAAAGCTGCTGTGCCAGTCTGTACCAACCAGCCTCCCAAAAAAGGCAGTATTATATTGCCAGCACTTGGCATTAAGATGGCAAAAAGAGATTGGGAAGCCTAATATGAAATCATCGTTTACACATTTCTAAGGCTGCAACACAGAAAACATTACAATTTCAATTGCTGTACACAAGGTATAAAATTATCAATACGAAGGAGAGAACCAATTATTTTGGTGGGTATCCCCTAGTTGCTAGACTGGGAAATAATCATTCCCTGTTCCTCGCAATCCTCGTCTCATTCATAATTTTACAGAAATCATTCCTCTGCAGAGCTGACTTATCAAAACCGAAGAGTAGTTTTATTTACTCTCCACGGACATGGAAGCTTTCAAACCCCTGCCTAGCCTCACTGCATTTCTCTCTACCTTTAATAATTTTACTGCATTATTAAGACTGGATGATCAGAAGTGCCTGCAATAGTCAAGACTTGGGCAGAGTGGATTTCTCCAGGGGAATAAAAATATTTCATAACTCAAGTAACAAAGACCCTTTGCATTCATTCAGCACCCAAAACTGCAAAATTAGTTATTTTTATATAAAATCCAACTTGGGCGCATTAGATCAAGGGCACAACAAGACAGTAGGCTGGCGTATTTTCCAGAGTAGCTCTACGCATATTTATGCTTTCAGCAGCAGAGGAACCACTTACGCTCGACCTGTGTCTAACACTCTCTGCATTGTTCATGTTCCAGGAACTACTCTGCATTACCAAGCAGGATCATTATGAGCTACGGTACCGCGGGACTGGAGACACGGAAGGAGAGTAGGTGTTTTCTTTAAGGAGTTTTCAATTACATATGGCAATTTTCCATTTCATTCCCTAAAGGTAGTATTCTTTCCAAATTTTAAAATGTTTTTACATGTAAACACACACAGCTATACACACACAGGCCCCCTACCTTTTTTCACAACCTCTATGATAACTATGATACGGCAAAGAAAATTTATTGAGTTTCCAGTTATCCCATAAACTCTTCCTAAAAAGATCCAGAATCCCATTTGTTCTGCTCCATAGCAATTTCAGTGTTCCAGAACACCACCATAAGCTTATCCCAAGAATGCTCATACCGTTTCTTTGTGCAGTCTTGAAAAGAAGTTTTTGAGCTAATATCCTCTCCACACGCTGACCAGTCGCTATACAGACGGGAAGATTCTAGCGGAGGTGGCGTACTAGTAATTGCTCCTAATAATGGGGAAAATAATTGAGTGTCCATTTTTTGTTTCTTGCTATTTACCTATGTTGAAAAGAGAAGGAAACATTTTTAACATTAGGTGTTTATGGAAATGAGCAGTAAAGGCAACAAAGCAAACTCCTCCTTTTATATCTTGAGCTAAATAATTTTTCAGGAAAATGGAACATGGCTATGACAAAAGGGATACAGCCTAAAACCTGTTCCCTCCCCTGCCTTAAAGTAGTCCCAATCTGACAAATTTACGCATCTTCTAAAAATAAGTAAGTAAATAATAAAAATTACTTACTATACAATAAAGGGAATTCTCTACAGATTTCACATTGCAGGTGTTTGCGCATCACGTTCACAAGCTCAGAATCTTCTAGCCTATATGACTGGAAATGCACATATCACAGGCATACACATCCCTTCCGAGAAAACAAAGGGAAGAGCAATTATCCCTGCTATATCCCTGAAAACACAAAATATCCCAACACAGAGCCCACGGTGAGCAGGAAGGGACACTTGTAAACTTCACAGAGCAAAATGAGGGTAAGAAAAGTAATCTGTCCTTAAAAAAGACTATTATAGATAAATTATTTATTCAAAGGATTAATAATAGGAGTTCTAAGTAACACGGGGAACTGTACCTCATGAGGTATCTCGACTAGGAATTGCCACAACAGAACCTGTGATTGACAAAGGTTTAAGCAGAACATCAGAAACCTACCTTGAGTTGGAAGGTCTTCTAGCCTAATTCCCTGCTCAGAGCACAGCCAATTAGATCAGGCTACTCAGAAACTTGCCCAGCTGAGTTTTGAGATCCCACCACTTCCTCTCTGGGCAAAATTTTCTAATATCTAACTGCTGTTGTGATTTAAAAAAAAGTATTGAAAATAGTCTGGACCGCTGTCTCTATAACCTGCCATAAGGCAGCTGCACGCACCCATAAGATCTTCCCTTTCTCTTCTCCAGGCCGATCAGACCCAGCTCGCTCTCAGCCTCTCCTTGCGCATCCCATTCTCCAGCCCACAACCATTTTGTAAGCCTCTGTAGGACGCGCTCCGGTACCCTTCGTGCACTGGGGAGCCCCAAACTGGACACAGTACCCAGCTGTGGTCTCACAAGGGCAGAACAGAGGGGATTATAGCAGCGCTCGCTCCTCTGGCTGCGCGCCTGCTGAGACAGCCCGGCACAGGGGTGGCCTTCTCTGCTGCAAGCCCTCACTGATTAATGTCCAACTTGACCACCACGACTCTCGATCCTCGTTGATTAAATTTCGCAAGTTTTGACTCTAGGAGTAAAACCTCAAGCTTTCTTGGAAAAAAAACCCCAACCTTTTATGATAGAGAACGGAACTAGGTGCCCTTTAATCCTCCTAAGTAAAGACATCCAGTGGTTCTGAAAATAACATTTGGGAGACTCAAAAAAACCCAAACCAAAACAAAAACAACCCACCAAAAAAAAAAAAAACAAACCAAACCAAAAAACCCAAAACCAACAAAAACCAACCAAAACCCACACCACCACCACTCCAAATCGCCCCAAACCCCAGATGTATCAGTGGCTGCAACAGGCCGTGGGATTGGATGCAGACTGGAGCCGACTGTAGCACCCAGCCCTGTGCTTTCCTGAGGCCCCCAACTGACAAAATTGTCCTAATAAGAACATTTAGCAGCATCTGTTCCCACCCAGTTCTAGAACCATTTCTTCGTAAACTGAGGTTCTTATAAGCACAAAGAGAAAAACCACCACATCAGTTTGAAAGAATCTATTGAGAGGATTTCCTATTTCAAGACATATTTCATTGAAGATGTTGCCTTTCAGTTTCTTTGAGTAATTCAACCCTTCTTCCTGAAACAATTTCTGAATTTGTTTTGTGTTCTCGGCAAAAAAAATGGTCAGTAGGCCAACTCGAAAAATAAACTCAAAAATAAACAATATTTTGGGGGGGAAGGGAAGAAAAAGGAATCGCTTCCTTACAAATACTAATATATTTCATCTTCAGCCCCCAAAGAGTGCATGAAGGTGCCACCACACAGCCTATTAATATATGGACTGGGAGAATGGAAAGAAATTACAGATTAAATGACTGGAAGTTCCAATGTATTTACACATAACTAAGATGACTTCTGAGGCCATGAGACAACCTGGAAGTTGCTTGACGATCCCCAGCTTCACTTGGATGTGTCAGTCATAAAAGCTTTCAACAAAAGCAACAGGTTAAGAAAAGGTGATGTTGTGCCTGTCACTCCTCCAGCAAACCCCTCCTGCTAAGCAGGTTTTCCCGTCCTTCCAAGTCTCTCATTGCAGAGACATGGAAGGGCGCAGTGCTAGGAAGTTAACGAGCAGGAATTTGCGGAGCTGCTGCTGGTAGATGTCCTGCGTGTACAACCTGGCAGCAGGAAGAGTTCTGAACGTACTGCAGAAAAAAAGTGTAGTTAGCTTAATCTAAGACCCTAATATTTAGAAGCTATGCTGAACTCTGCATACCTGGCTGCTGAGGATGGACAGCAAGACCTTTTTTAGGACTATAAAGATAAAATTAACTTCTGTCACATTGTTCGTTGTAAATACAGCTGGAATAGGTACAAAAAAAAATCAGATTCTAATTTTTAGCCAGCTAAAAAAAAGCAGCTCTTTCATCAGGATGATCAAACTAGCCTTGGATCAAACAAATGAAACCATTTGCTAAATCCTTATTGAATATCTGCAGGAAGATCTCAACCATGTACTTATTTTTGAAAAGGCTAAGAAAAACACAACATGAAAGGAAAAAACGGTGCTACAGTGATGACTGGGTCCTCATACTTAAAAACATTTCTAGTGATCTACTAAACTCCCATTTTATTGCTTCTGAGATGAAAGTTGCATTGTCCCTAGGAACCATATTGCCAACTCTGGGAGACTGGTGCTTACTACTGGAGAAAAACCGCTGAAGCCCTGAACAAGCCAATAGAAAACAGGGGGTTTAAGGGAAATTTACACTGTCTGAATTCAGCCTCATGCATTCAGTCTGTCTAGAGCCACTTTAAAAGTTTTTTTATAGCTAGAGCTTTTTAGAAGTTACTTATACCTAAATAAACGAAAAGAACAAAACTTCAATATTGATCATTTCACTGTCTCATGCCCCATCCTTTTAAAAGAGAAAATGCTAAGTTAATTTGCTTTTTCTCTCTCTCCCCTCTTTTCTCAAAAGTACAACTGTAAAATCTTGCTTACTACAAATCCTGGGCCGGAATTTGGTTTAGTGAAAGCTGTCACAGACTTGGAAGATCTCCCTTCCTGGGTCTTGTCTGAAAAGGTAGTACAGAAATATTACCCGGCCAAGTGTGGTCCTACCATGGGCAGGCCAGCACAACCTTTTAACACTGTAGGGCACAGGGAATTTTTTGAACAAAAAAAAAAAAAAGAAAAAAAAGAAAAAAAGGTTTACACAGAGGGCTTATCAGTTGCAATAAACTTGTCTTACACATCCAAACAAATCCTTATTAAATAACAGAAATGGAGGTAGTATCACCCTGTAGAGGACAGACACATATCCTGTAACATTCCATACAAACACACTGCCAATATCCATGTCAGTAAATCAACAGAGGCAAGCACAACCTCCTGGCCCAGAGACTAAATGGCACGGCAGCCCTCCTGTGACACAGGTAAACTCTGACCCTGCAGAAGAGGAGGAGGGTGGTATCCAAACTATCTGCTACAAATGACTCCTGAACCACACACAAGTATCATTTAGGAAAGCAGTAGCTGGCCAAGGCCAAAATTTTAGCAACAATTTAGCAGTATCAATAAGCACATGCCAATGCCTGGGCCCTCCTCTTATTTAGTCTACTAAGAAGCAACACACTGAGATAAATTATGCTCCTTGGCTAGAGTATAAAATACTTTTGCATAGATTAAAAATAGGATCTGTAACTAATGGATTTATCTTTTATTTTCAGAGCCATTAGTCACTGTTAACGTGAGTTGTGCAGGACAATGTGACTGAAGATCAGTACAGGAGGTTCTTCGTGTACCCTAGATACAGCCTCATCGCTCAGCACTCCCAAAACACTGGAGACTGTCATTCTACCTAATTAAACAAAATTTCAAAATAACTGAGACACTCCCTTCCGTGCTTTACATATGAACTGCTAACAAGTTACAGCAGAAAAGAAAGAGGGATAGAACAGTGTGTTGTCTCCTACAGTTTAAGTTTCAAAATTCCTCGCTGAATTTCAGCTACAGTGATAAATTCCACAACTGCTTTGCAAAGAAAGGACTGCCTGCAGTGGCACAGACGTGTTTCGCTTAGAATTCCAACCTTAAAAAAAAAATCAATGAATGAAATGCTGTCTCAAAAAAAAAAAAAATCAAATGAAAACTCCTACGGTCTTCAGTAGGGCTTCTACTTCATTCTTTCCACCCTGCAAATCATGGGAAAGCCGCTGCTCTCACTAAATTACCTCTCAAAACAACAACAAAAACAACACCCTTACCACATCTAAAACCTAGATCCGTTATCTCAATGGACTTTTTTTCTTTCAAAGCATAACAAGGCACAGCTTCTATTCTCTCCTGTAAAATGGAAATATGCATGTACTAAACTCTCTCCCTGCTTACGAAACTGAACACACTTTTTTCCAAGACATCTAACACTGTTATTAAGTTACATTTTATCTTCAAAGGCACGCAGAGGGCTTTTAACTTCTGCAGGAAGCTCATCACAACTGAGGAGTAAACAAACCGAAGCATTTACCAAAAAACACTATTTCCAACAGCATCATGCAGTTCTTTGTAGTTAGAAGTTCTTCCAAAGTTTCGTTTATTTGAGGAGAAATAAATGAGTAACACTTCATCAGTATAATGTTAACATTTCAACTATATATATATATACATACATACATATATATATATATATATATATGAAACTAAATAGTATCAAAGCTATTAGGCACTGATATTGTTATGGTATCTCTGAGTCCTGTTCTCCACTACACACCGACTCACTTTTTGCTACCTCGCTCCTTTGTGTTTCTGCTTCATCCAGGCTGCTTGCTGAAGATTTGCTGTTACTACACACACGGTTTCACTGCTCCAGCAGCGAGCGCAAAGACCCTGAGGAAGGCTGTTGCTCCCTCACTCCTCTGCCTGCTATCCTCCCGTTCCCCCAGTGCCAAGCCAGCACAGCTGCCAGGCATGCACAGGCAGATGAAATCTATAGATCTTGGGAAAGGACTTGATAATCAGTGAGTTGTACTGGGAAGAGAGGATCCTGCATGGCAGAGATCTCGGAACAGCTGAGGTCGGAAGGGACCTTTGGAGTCAAGGCCTCTGCTCAGAGCAGGCTGCTCAGGACCATGCGCAGTCAGGTGCTGAGCGCTGCCAAGGACGAAGAGGACAGAAGAGGCACAGAAGTGCCAGTGTGCCCCCCGCAGTATCTTCGGACACAGATACGAGACAAATTTGCCACAGAGAGAGGTTTCTGCCTCACCACCACTGCTTGAGATGGGCAGCTGGGAGACAGAGATTTATGATCTTCTGACAATCCTCTGGCTGAAGATTTAACAGCACTGTGAATACAGCAGAAGACTCAAATATTATTTCTCATTACGGAAAATGTTTTGTTTCTTGTGCTGTCCAGCTAAGTACTGGAAACAGTTCAAGACTGTAACCGTCTATTCTGAGATGGTAGTAGCTGCTGACAGAGCAGTGAAGGCCCCTCAAGCAGAGTAGAAGGAATTTTGGGGATTTTCAGAGACCACTACCTTACGCCAATTGTATAAAACATTTGTAATGACGTTATGTATACCTGGGGTACCTTGCTGAACTGTAGCACTAGAGGACACAGACTAAAAAAATTCAACAGGGCTTCACTCTTCCCCTGTTTGGAGGCGAGAACAGCCTATGGCCTGTATTAGACTAACGGTTCTCTGAAAGAATATGTTATAAGCTAAAAAATAATGTAATCAGAGCTAAATATTTGCTTCATTGTATAAATAGAAGAAATTACTTTTATTGACATATACATAAAGTCCCATCTGACAGAAAGTTCTTGATTTTCCAAAAAGCACTTGAGCTAAATTAGGAAAAAGCCTTTTTACAGTCAGTTATCCTAAAACTGCAGGAACTCACTGCTACAGAGCATTGCTCGCAGATGCTTTTTATAAACATATATCATAACGACAGTAAATGACAGCACTGCACAGTATTATGACTTCTATACTGAGTGTATTCTTCTCTGATTTCTTGGCAGGATAAATATTTCCTGTTTATTTCTTGTTTTTCTTGGCAAGATAAAGCAAAAAGAAGAAAAAGCATTGTTTTGGTTTTTTGACTTCAGACTTCTAATAACTCCTACCTACAGCCATCTTAATCTATAGCACACTGAAACTGGTTAACCCACTCAGGATGCACTGCTATTAATTCTCTGAAACTAGTGGGTAAAAAAGAAAAATCAGAATTCTATAAATTGCCTTCTTGGGTTCCCCTGAGAAACTAACCAGCAGAAGTAAACAGGTGACAGGGATATGTAAAAAACTAAAACCAGGGGAGAAAATAGGTCAGTTATTCAGACATCTCTTAATATCAGGGACAAAACCATTAAAATGGCAGATTACTGGAGACTTCCTTCTAAATCCCAATTTCACATCATCGAAAAGGCTTGTTGCAGCAGCAAAGGGAAATGTTCTTTTTCAGCAAAGAATTAAGAAACTTTTTTTCTGAGAAAAAGGAAGCAAGTCTGTCAGACTCTTAGACAGTTGGGTCAAAACCATATAAAAAAGTAGCACTTAAGGTGGGGCGGGGGGGAGAAGTAGTACATTCATGAGATGCTTTTTCAATATATGTGTTCTATAGCCCAGTTACCATTAAGAACACTCATAGGCTACCGGGCCATTTCTTTTGTTTGGTTTAAAAACACTAGCATCTAAATACATTCATGTCATATAATCAAAAATTGTTCTTGTCCATGGTAACTTCTAGCAGTTGGTCTTCAGAAGACTTTGTGGTAAGTCTCACAAATGCCCGTCACAAGAGGCACTCGAAGCCAGACTGAATGAGGAATGGCTGACTTCCACAAACAGAGGATTACTCTCCTGTACCGGCACAAATAGTGAAAGCTGCTCCATCTGAAATGTAGCATTCTCTTCAGGTGTTGGGTTTTTTTGTTACGTGGTTATTCAATACATTTAGTTAGAAAAACCAACATATCATACAAGTATTTATTTCTGTTTAACTAAGAAAAATTCACTTTTTGGACTCACCTGTGACTTGTAACGACCAGGGGTGGCACTTTGTTTAACCATGTCCTTGTTATCAGTATACAAGTTCTCTTCTCTGAAGTATGCAGCATTGCCATGCAAGCAGAAATTTAGGTTCTCAAGGACAGACTTAGCCTGTTTAAAAGCAATTAAAAGAAAAGAAAAAAAAAAAGCAATAATTACCAGGTCCGTCAAAGTTGTACTTCTTATGCATAAAACTCATTTCTAACCGCCCCTCATTGCTCCTCCCACCATCTTTCCACGTCACACCACCCACGGCTCCTCCAGTACCACCTACGTCTTACACATTCGCAGAACAATGATGACATCGCTGTATCACTGCGAGATCCCACATGACAGAACAGCTCAGCAGATCCGAGAGCTGCTGACCACAGGTCACATGGAGTCCCGGAACGGGAAAGCCAGCTGCGCCGTGCTGCACCTAGGATCACGCAGGCAGAGGCGTATTGCCTGACAAGACTCCTCTTTTTCAGCTTTATCCTGTCACGCAGGCAGACTCATCACACAGGACCACATCTACCATGCCAGGATGTAAGCTCACCCCGTGATCCTGCTCACGGGCACACATCTGCCGCAGGTCTGAACATCCATCCCCACCACATGGTAGGACAAACAATCCTCAGGTACCTGAGACTGCACCCATTTAAGGGCTCCACTCCATCTTCAGACTCACAGCTTCAGTCAACGCCAAAGGCAAGGCTGGCTCCCGCCACGTGCTGCTATCCAAAACCAGATGTGATAAAAGCATGTTCCCAAGAGAGCTCAAAGTATAACGTGCTGATTCTGAAATCGTATGTTCTCTGCACATCCATTTCCACATGTTACAGTACAACCTCCTACACTTTCCCTACTGAAAAGCAGATTATCAAGTTGCCACTGCCCACTGACACACCTGCACTTTGCACAGATGCCGTTTCTCCAACTGCAGCCATTTGCATGACATGACACAGCAAAAGCCAGAGCACTACACAAACGTAAGGCTTCATCTTCTCTGACACGAAGCTTTAGTTGATGGAAGCAATGAATGGGGGAAGGGCTGCTTTTACATTTAAGATAAATCAAGATCAAGTGTGCAACAGTCGTATCATGATAAATTCTTAAAACTTAACAAAGTTGCTGCTCTTCTCCTAAAGTAATAAGGTTACATCAGACTGTACTCACGTCTGACTGCGGCTGACCTACTCTGACCTGCTGACTGGTAGAACTAAGGATTCACCTAATCTCATGTCCAACCTGAAGTCTGCTACAACGATTTGTTCAACCCACAGTCGAGTCCCCGCTCTTCTCTTTTCCAAGGGCCTGCTGGAAACAGGCTAAGAGCTGGATGAATTAGTTAACCCATTTCTGACAGTCACTTTTGTTGGGTTTCATATAGCATTTCCATCACCACGCTGCAGAGAAACATGCTCAGAGCGACAGGAAAGCCTGCAGCCAGGAATGGGCTGCAGAACAGTTCAGAGAAACGCCCGGGCAGATACGTCGATGCTTCTGGGAAGCGCTGAGCTTGCCGCTCTCGCGCCAGTTGGCCTTCAGTGCATGTACAATACACCAGCCGTGCTGCAAGGGAAGCGCTGCAGCAATACAACCCTCGACGCTACAGAAAGCTCCGTGGCCCACACAGATGGGAAGATTAGGCTCCTTGTATTTAGGCTAAGATAGCCGGCTCTGCAATGAAATTGCAACTAGGTGCTAATTTTATTACACCCAGTTTCCTCTCAGAAGGAATGACTAGTAATATCTTTATACCTCCTGTGATGATTTGTTCAGTCAATGTGGGTCTCAGCCGCTAACCTTTACTCATCTTTTAACCACTTGTGATTTATTAGCTCTTCTTCTGTCAAAGCAGGCTTAATGATACACATTAACGATTTGGCTAATCACTACCTCTGTGACACAGCGTAACTCTTCACAACTTTAAAAGTGGGTTTCACAAAGCATTAGTTGATATCTGAAAGACCAAACAACAATCCATTTATATCTCGAAATAAGAACTACTTCAAATCGTGGGAAACTTTCACAGCATTGCAGGCTTCACAACCTACCTAAGAGTCCAACCAAAGCTTAAAATTTACACAGCTGATCAGAAAAGGTAAGAGTGCTGCCTCTGCGCTCCAGCCAACGCACCCTCTTTCAGAAAAATGGATTTTCAACGGTAACTTTCTGTGGCCGTCACTTAGCTTTTAGGTGTTGATAGAAACGCATGCTTATTGCACAACGGGTAAATAATTCATTCCTAGAAAGGCCTTTTGGGATATCTTCAGGACATGAGGGTGCTACAATTAGAGCTTTAGTAGAAGCCAATGCTTTAGTTAAAGAAGCACTGCCAACTTGCATTGTGTTAAATTGACAAATAAAAAAAGGTTCTCGTTGACTACTTTAATATCGTGTCCCGAATTTGTAAACAGTTTTATTTTCTTCCGACATTGTTCAAAGAACTCTAAGCAAAAAGACAAGTGACCACAAGCACAACACCTGAAGGAAAGTTCCATCAGCAGGGAAAACTGATGACTGGATGACTGGCTTCCTACACAGTCACGCTTTATCCCAAGCTCATCGTAACGGCAGCAGTTTCCCTACTGCATCTTCTCAGTCTCCCCAGTCCCTCCCTACTCATCCTAATGGCAACCAGCTAAAACCCAGTGCAACGTGACTGGATAAGCAGGCCACGCTGAACGCTAAAAATCACGTGGAAGCCTTTTTCCCCGCGAGGACACTGATCTGGGTCTCTCCTCCGTGAAGCTGTCAACTTCCACGGCATTTACAGAAATTCATTACCGCAGAGACATCCATCCACCTCTCCCGCAGTTTCAGTGAATGTCACGGATGGTTCAAGGCTTACCGGGGGAACGACAGACACCTCGACAACGTAACCATTCCATATCCTGAAAAAAAAAAAATCAATCCCCCGGTCTTTCTTAGTAGTTTAAGGCCTACTCATCTTCCCATCAGCGCTTTTTAAAGTACATACATATGGACACGCACACTTTCCACAGTCGTCTTGCACGGATCAAACAGAAACAGAAGCCACAGTAAATATGAAACTTAACTTTGAATTATTCCTTGCGGATTAATGGGAATTTTGCTAATCTGAATGCCTGCTTTTCCAAGTAATACAAAAAGCAGTATCTTCAGGTGGATTTATATTGCGCTTCTGGAGAGATGCAGTGTGCGCGTGTACACACGCTGATGCCATCGTGGAAAAGTCACAGGTTTTGCGGTTCCGCACGCTACAGTACACCTAATCCTCCAGGAAAAAAAAAAGTCGATTGGAAACGTTACCTTAATATTGCAGGAAAGCCTAAAAACTTCCACCTACACTACCTGAGGGTTTACAAATTCCAGAATCAAGTTACATAGGAAAATTGCTGTTAAGTCTGAAGACCCACACTTCTCTTTTTAACACACCTTTTTTGAACTTCTTTTATATTTAGGCCTACCTGCTTCACAAAGCTACATGGCAGAAAGTTTGTGGGGGAAGAGATTCCAATCTGCCCTTCAATTCCACCTTTAAGAAGCCCTATCCTTCAAGCAGTATGCCAGTACCTCTGTGAGGTACTTCCTCCTCAGCCAAAAAAATCCCAAACGCCCAGAAAAGGTCTGCAACATTTATATTAAAACTTAGAATGTCAATGACGAGAAATTAAGCATAGTAAGCACTTGGGAAACCACGTGATACAGATTTATCCTCCACAAACTGTGGCTACATATATGCAATTTTCATAACTTCAGCCTTTCTAAAGTTAGTAATTTCAGAAATTCAAATTTGTAAACTCCCCACTTTCTGCAATTCTTGCTTTATTAATTTGAAAAAATAAGGAATAATTTGCCAACAGGTAGCTTAGAAACAAAGCCCTGAGCTGCAATTCATTTAAACTATTTAAAAAAAGTTACTGCTATTGTTTTTAATGATAGATTTTTGTAGACCTAGAAACTCTGTGGTCCAAAGCCACAAGTACTTCAAACACTGGAGTCCTACTATGTCCAAGTACTTCTTCATATAAAAATGACTGGGGCCTCCTGCCCTTACTCTGGAGTTTCAGAGGATGCTTTTTTGTTTATAAAAGCCGTTAAGACCCTAATCCCCAATTAAAAAAGTAAAAATACCCTTCACAAAGCATTGACATGAAGCTGCCAGTTTTAAAAACAGCAAACACAACTCAGCTGCAACGTGTCATTATCCAAAAGTTCAAATTTGGGACTGCTAACAGAAAGTTTTACGAAGGTGGCAAAAGACAGTTACTTTAATGCATCTATCACTAACTATCCTACGACATTCAAGACATCTAGTCAGCAAATACACGTTTGAGTATTTGAATAACATATTCAAGTGCGCTGCAGGCTCCATGGAAATAAAAGGGAACTTAATACCAGCTACCTCTATATATTCACCTTCACTTACAATCCTTACCACGTGTCACACTCCATTATCTCCCAGTAGACCAGGGAAACACAAGGGACTATTAAACAAACAGGTACGGAGTTTTTAACTGAACTTCCACTCGCTTTAGAGTCAACAAATCCAACGGCAGCTTAAGTGCACGATTTGTAGATTACATCCTTTCAAATACATATTGCTGTAAAACAGGATTATTCGTATTGATACACTCTCAGTATAAACCTTTTTGTTTAGGAATATAAAATCCCAACTGAAGTTACAAAATATTTTTCCAGATTCATTCTGACAGATGGACTATCTGATACAATTTAAACTCCACTAAATCAAAATGTCATTCCAAATACAATTTTTAAACAAACAAAAATGCTGAAATGATCAATTACTGAGTATGTAAAGACAAGTTCTTTTAAGTTACAAACCGGCATATGCAGCCAAAAAAATAGAATTTTTTAAAGTCAGCTACAGAAGGATCTCTATACACTATATATCATTATTTAGAGATTGGTATATTTTCATTAGATTACCAAGATTAGATATAAAGCCACCTTTCCCACTTGACCTGCTCCTCGCTTTATGAAATTCAGGTACTAAGTAGATGTCTTCACGATTGCAGACTTGAGCAAACACCGTCACAGTCATTTAACAGATCTAAACTGTTTCTAAAGAGAAACGAAAGGAGAGCTAGTACCTGCTTGAGAAGTTACTACATTTCTCAGTGGAAGGCCGACAGCAAGTATTCCCAAGTTTGCCACCCACTTCGTTAAGTGTCTCCTCATTGTCCCTATCGGAAGGCTCTGGTGGTCAACACTAAGAGACATTTATGTTTGGAGAATTATGTTTCTGACAGGTGCTCACAATATGCGATCACTCGAAAGGCTGGGCACTGTCAGGTGAATACATCATTACATTGACTTTAAACTACAGCATTACAGCAACCTAAGCAAATATTACACTGCAAAAATTGCTTCACTGGATTGTTTTCCAGCTTCCTAAAATATCGGTGTTACTCCAAACACCTAGCATCTCTCCCGAACAACAAAACCCACATAAACCTCACCCCATTGTGAGAATTAAGCTCCACTGAGACAAACCTGCACAGACGTTACCACCAGCCGTTCCCCGCCTGCATTCCTCCCACCGCCACAGGCCACTGGGAAAGCAGAGGCAGCGCAGGCACTGAAACATGCCAGTTGTACACACTAGAGCGCTGCAGCAGCAGCAGCTGATCCCCGTGCTTTCAAGTCCGGTGGCGTAGCCCACACTGTGCTGAACCAGCGCTGCCGCCGCACCCCCTAACATCGCTGCCATGGGACACACGCTACACGCCGCCGTTACTATACGCACACGGAAACTGTTGCCAGGCTATGGACAGCGTCTCTCCTCCACCCCTCGAAGCTGCAGGACAAAAACAGCAGAAAGAAGCGAGCAGATTTCGGGCTGTGGGCAAGAAATCGGCCCCTCGAGACAAACTAGCAGCGCTGGCGTTAAGCAATTACTCCACATAGCTATTCCTAGACAGAGGAGTCTCTAAGCTGCACCAACACCATGAGAAACAGTCGAAATTCCTTGCCCTTAAATGTCATCTCGTGTTTTCTTCAAATACAAACCCTTTCAAATACCTCTGCAGCAACTGAAATCCTCCCCTAGCAAGCAAAGATTTCACACTGCCAAAGGCCCTGCTACAGAAGTGAAAGAAACACCAAGCTTACATTTTTGGTCTTCTTGCTTTACAACCAGTCTCAGCCATGTAATGTCTGATGTCACTGGAGTACCAGTATGTGGAAGTACTATGGGAATTGTAGTCTTTCCTCTATTGTGCAATAGCTCCGAGGTACGGGATCCAGGACTGCAACCGGGAGCCTTAGGAACTGTCTCCTTCCCGCAGAGGCTTACGGGGACTGCCTGAGAAATACAGCTGAACTGCGTTATTTGGCCAGGAAACGCTCCTCAGATGGGGAAGAAGAAGAGTGTGTGGGAGGTTTTGAAACACACCTTCTCCTCCTTCCCACACAAGAAGTAATTTCTAAGCAATTATTCTCAGGTGATCACATACTTTGAAAACCATTAAAGCTGTAATCAGGAAATACAACCCAGTAAGGAATTTTTAATTGCTATGGGGTATAACAACATCGTATTTAATAGTACAGGAGCTTTTATGACAAGTTTATCCTCCCTTGTACCTCTGGGGTTTTGGTATCGCCACATGAGAAAATAATTCACCGGAATGAATGTTTTTTGCCAGCGGTGATGATGCACCTGCCACTTTTGTTCCCATCGCCCCACTGAAAGGTATCATTTGGCTCACCCCAGCTAAGTAACTATGAAAGACTTGCGGTGTGAGCAAATCAAACCCTATGCTTCCTGTAACAAAAATTAAAAATAAAGGTTATTTTAGTTCAAGGCTTTCCTTCATGCTAAAGTGCTGTACCTGACTTACCTTCTCCCCACTTTCAGTTAAATATCTCGTTGACAGTTACATTTTATCACCTTTTACACAATTTTCCTTAAGTCATTATTTTCCCACAACTCTTTGCCTTAACTCAGATGAACCCTGATCCTTCCCTCACATCACCATATTTTTAAGGCTACAAAAAATGAATAAAGATAATTTAAGCAAATTAAGAAATTCAGAGACAATGGAACAGAGCCATTTTCATCTTTTTGAAGAAAGCAAGAAAAAAAAACAGGTATAATATAATATAGTTCAGTTGCTGGGAAGTGCAGTCCATAATCAGTCAAGTACTATTACAGAGGCTTAAGACTAGGAAAAAAGAAAGCAGAGCGCTAACAAGTTCCGATTAAGTTTTTCCAAAAAGCTCAAGATATCCTTCAGTGTACACTTAAGTCAGACGAGTTAAATATAAAAATATATGTTGTTCACCCTGAACAATAAAACTGCCCCAAAATCCATCTTACAGAGTGTGAGAAAACTCCTATGACAGCTAGAGAAGTGTCACAGTGGAAAGCAGAAAACCATTCGGTCTCAGGTTCTTCAACGACTTAATGCAGGCAGACTACAGACAAAAGATCTTAAAAGTGAGGGGGGAAAAAACCCCCAACAACTTTCTCCAAAGTTTTTGTCTGTTCCCAAGGCATTTTCACTAAGTTACGGTCACATCACCTTGCTCTGCAAAGTCCTTTCCTCACCGCTATCACTGTAGCACTTACCACGGAAAGCACTGCTAAAATACACTGCAGAGAGCCACGCAGCACGAAACCTTCCCCAAGTATTATTTCAGAGTACTCCATACAGCTTTTCTGACGCAGCAGTACTAGGAAAGGAGGTCACCCCTCCCTAAAAACCTCAGCCCTTGTTTACATTATTGCTATTCTCCCTCCGGTTTCTCCCCACAAAGCTGTAATGGCCTTCAGGGGTGGCGACTGGCCTCCTCCAGCTTCTCCAGCTGTCTGATGTAAGCACAATTTGAGAATGACAACATATATAAACGTGACACAGGAAGCTTTTATACCCACTTCCACATTTAGGTTTTTGGAATAGTGTACTTGCACCAGTGCTGCTGATAGTACCCACTGAATTCAAGTGTTTCAAGAAAAAAAATAAAAAAAGATCAAAAATCTCAAGGCATGCTCTGACCAGGGATTAAAGAAAACAGAGAAAGCCCAAACGTTTCCAGTGTTAGGGCAGCACAGTACTAAAGTACAGGCAATCATTTTAGTGACGTGAGTAGACCCCAATAGCTTCGAATGAAGTCCAACAGCAGAATTTCTCACTCGTTTGGCCTGGGCAAGACAGAGAGAAAGAGAGGAAATCCAGACACGAATGCACAAAAACAGTTTAGGCATGAATTATTTCTGCTAGCTTGAGAACAGCGTGTTACAGAAAAAACAAGACAGCCTTTTCTGAAGGGCTCGGAGTCTACGTAAAAGTAAAATACCGCACAGGCAAACAGTTGAGGGAATAGACTGAAATCAAAACGTAGCATATCTCATTGCTACCATCCAGCAGAAACTGTGCTCCCAACAATATTCTTATAAAGTACCTAGAAGTAGTAGTAGCTACACCCTCCTCTTAGAGTAACACGCAAAATGCTCCCAGTGCACGTAAACAGAGCGTGGCTTCAGCAGCAATGGCTGTGACCAAGGGGACGAAAGCTGCCGAATTCCCTTGTCCTGAAAACGCTGGAGAAAAGGAGCCCGCTGGAAGAGCGGGACCACCGCAGGCTGTGAAGAATACACCGTGTTCGTGACTCTCCTCTGTGCAGCATTCGGATACCTCCTGAAGATTTCAAAGGTTTCAGCAATGCATAAACAGCCAGCAAACATGTTCAAAATACTAATAAAGCTAGAAATATCTGTAAGGACTCTTTAAACTTGCTAACTTCAAATAACTCGGTGTGAAGATGCTGCTCATATGCAACCTCCTAGCATCAACCTGGCCACAGCAGTGCGAATCCTTTCGAGTAATGATAGACTTTAAATAGCAGATTGCAGTCATTTTTTTATTAAAACAACAACATCTGTTTATACAGTAGACTTAAGTATTAGCAGTCATTCTTCCAGACCCCTCACCACACCAAGACAACTTTTTTTTTTTGGCTTTTTACTACGACAGGAAATGTAAAAACCGTAACAATGAAATCAAACACTGCTTCCAAGGGAAAAAAAAAAAAAAAAAAGAAAAAAAAGAGGGTGGGGGAAGGCAAAAAAAGAAACCTCCTGTTTTCTGAAACCAAACATTTCAACGTATCCCCCTCCACAGCCTCAGAAAGCAACTCCTGTCTTACCCTATTGGGATTTCAGGCTGTAACACTTGCTTACTTCACAGCTCTCCTCTATCTCTCCGTGCAGAAACACCACTCATTTTTGGTATGTCAACACTGCTCACGGCTCTTTAACTTCCGAGCAGGCACAGAGCTCTGACAGGGTGCATATGACAGGCAAGAAGATGACGATAGCCTTGCATTTTCGCAGATACGTCCTTTATTGACGTGGTTCTGCTCTACCAGCAGCCGCAGGGGTTCTCCTCCCTCCAAGGGAGCCCATCAGCCCCGCTGCAGCCCCGGCGCCGCTCCTGACAGGGCAGAGGCCGGTTCCTCTCCTCACCTCACAACCGCCACCGCTCACCCCCTCAGCCCCGTCCCGGCAGCGGGGCGGCAGCGCTGACGCCTCACCTCTGCCCGGGAAGCCCCGTCAGGCCGAAGGGCCGGAGGCTGGGCGCTACCCGCCACCATCTTATCCTTCCTCTCGTCGCCCCCCCGCCCCGTTCCGTCCCGTCCCGTCCCGTCCCGTCCCGACCGTTGCAACCGCCCCAACGGCCGCGCCGCTTCCCGCGCTCCGGCCGAGGCGAGAGCGGGAAGGGAGGGGAGGGAGCGCGCGGCCAACGGCCGCCGGTGGGAGAAACCACTGCGGGGGGGGGGGGGGGGGAGAGGGGGGCTGGAGAGGGGAGGGGCGAACCATCGCGGAGCGGGAGGGAGGAGCCGCCATGGCGGGGAGGGCGAGGGGGAACTGAGGCGGCGAGGGGGAACGGCCTGGAAACGGGGATGGGGAAGGGGTTGGCTCCTCGGAGAGCAGAGCCCCCATTTTCCAGCTGTATTTAGTCCGAGACCAGCACCTGAGCAGGTTACCTGGCAGCTCCCCTCAGCCGCCATGTTGGTCAGGAAAACCTGACAGAACTGCACCACAAAAGCGCCCGTTTCCCGCCCCGGGGCGGCGGAGGGGCTGCGTGGGCCTGGCGCCGGTGTTTTATTTCTCCACGTTTCCTCCTTCCTGCAGAAATCGTTTATTAAAAGCGCCGCTGAGAACATTTCAGCCCTTTGGCTGAGGCGGCGCGCGGGCGGGTGGTTGTTCGCCCCTTTTTGGCGGGCTCCGCCATGGCTTCGGTCGGCGGTGGAGCTCCTCGCTGCGCTTCGCTCCGTCCCACCTTGGCTGAAGGAGAGTCGCCCGGTCGTGGATCGCCAGCGAGGCAAACGCCCCTGCAACATCAGCCCTGTGCCTAAAAGAGAGATGCCCTGGCCTTCCAGCCCAAGCCGTTACCGATGGAGCAGGCTGTGAGGGAGAATAAAAATATAAGGATGATGTGGATTGGGGCTGCCCTCTCCAATTTCTGCCACATCCTTCCTCCAGAAGTGACCCAGGACCTCTAAAAAAATCAACCTGCGTGCGTATTTTATCTAAGCACCCGCATTTGTAAGCCGCAGCTGTTGGCAACAGCAAAGCCTTTCAGATACGTTAAGAAGACAAAAGAAACGTGTGTGCGCCAGAAAGAGAGATGCAGGGCTTCCCCTAAGAGAAGAAACGCGGTGTTTATTCAGGCTGTGCGCGTACCAGTACAATATAACTGTTCTGGGGAGGCTTCGCACAATGCGGGGCAGAGAGGAAAAGCTGCTTCTGGCAAAGCGGCGCCCACACGGGCAGCACAGTCTCGCCTTTGTCGCATTCGGAGGATCTAGAAAGGGTGAAGCGCTGCGGTTTCCTTTATTTTTCCAGCAGAAATACTTTGTTAAGAACCTCAAAGCTGACAAAGGGGTGACGGACAGTGTAAGGCTCGTTTCTTTTCAGCAAGCCACCCGAAAAAGTATTTTGTTGTGTATCTTCACACAAGGTAAATAAAAGGTAGCGTCTCTTCTCTTTCAGACAAATTACTGATACAATAAACTTTTAATGAGATATTCCACAAACTCATTTTACAGCAAGCATAAAGAGTTTTAACCAATATGAGCATTTTTCACGGATAAATTCCTTTCACAGTAACAGTGACACCGAAACAGTAGCAGAATGTGCTTTGGATGGTTTTTGTCACAAATATGCATGCAAGAGGTTTTTTTTTTTGGTCTGCATGGGATCTCACCTATTCATCTCTCTCATCGCGCCCTTGCGCACACACGCCGTCCCACGAGCGGGCGCGCCATGGATTTATTGTAATACAAAAATACACAGGGCTCCCGTAAATCAGTGAAGGTTGACAGGGTTAGGAGGCACAGAGCTGGTTGGCTGTGGGGCGGCAAAGAGGAATGTATTGACTGCAGAAGCAAGAAAAAGTGCGAAGACGGAAGAGCAGCAGGAGGCAGAAAAAAGCAGCAAAGAAACCCTGAAGTACTGGGCTGCCCTGCAGACCCACAGGGGACGGTGGATGGAGAAAACCTCAGCTGGAGGCGGCAGCAGGGACTCACCCCGGACAGGTTTTTGTACGAGGGGTACAGAGGGGTCTCAAAACAAGCGTGGCGGTGAAGCAGCCAGAGGAAAATCCTCCATCAGGTGAAAATCCTCCATCAGGAACATCCGGCGAAGCCAAGAGCACGTGTGGCATTAACCCCTTCTCCGGGGACTGCAGCTTAACGCCGAGCAGAGGTCTGAGATGGGGACACGCTGTCCCTTCGCCAGCTCTGTGGAGGGACCGAGGTAACCCCGGCCAAAGGCTTCGGGAAAGGGCAGAGGATTTTCCTACGAGATGACAGAGCAAAGATGGAGATGCCAAAAAAATCCACCCCTCAACTGCTGTTGGCAACTGGAGGGCACACGCTTCTAGTAAGAGATTATTCTGCCAAGCACCAGTACACCAATACAATCGTCACCCCAGTGCACCTTATTTCTGTAAAATATCACTTTCCTCTCTGAAAGAGCCGTTGGAGCGAAGGGAGCCTTGCACGACCCAGGCCGGGAGCGGCAGAGGCGCTGGCTGCTGCTGGCTGTGCTCCCTCTGCCGGCGCTGAAGCAGGGGACGGGCCCGGGCTGTTTGAGAGCTTTCCTACCAGGGATGACTTATTCGAGTCAAGGTCTGAAACGTGGAGCACAAGGTATTCCTCCTCCTGAACACAATTAGCAGTTAGAGTGGTGGGAAAAAAACACCCACCCAATCAGCAAGTTTAAGAAGCAGCTCAATGCAAGGAGTAATTTGCAGCGAACACTTTAGCCTGAGTATATATCTAACGCAAGGTAAGAGCAGCATGCTCTCCGTTAAAAAACAAAACATTATAATACCACAGAATGGTTATTCGGAACGGAAGCATTCAGTGCATACAACGGGGAAACTCCTGCTCCCATCGCTCGCTTCAGTCTGAACACGGACCGCACCCTACGCAGAGCGGTGGACTGAAGATTCAGCAGCAGTCCACCCCAAGGACACGTGGCGGCACCCCCTCAATAAATACGGGACACCCACAAAAAAAAGGCGCGCTTCCCCGCGTACCCCGTACGGATCTCCCCGCAACGCTTCCCAGGTTACCCTCCTGCCCTCAGCG
This sequence comes from Nipponia nippon, assembly GCF_047370975.1. Classification (NCBI taxonomy): domain Eukaryota; kingdom Metazoa; phylum Chordata; class Aves; order Pelecaniformes; family Threskiornithidae; genus Nipponia; species Nipponia nippon. The sequence goes on from NW_028262290.1 coordinate 164,523,734, forward strand.
ACCCGCCGCTGTTTTCGGTTCCTGCTGATTAGTCCCGATTTGAAGAATCCTGTAATGCCCCCCCCCGCATCAAACACCACAAAAAACAGCTGAAGGCAGAGTCGCCTTCCCAAACTTATCACACAAAATATATTCTCCATAAGGCAAACGTGCGAGTGGTGGTTCCTCATTTATTTACTAGCGGTTTTCGGCCACCACTCGGGTATACTTGCAGTGAGCTTCACTTTATCACCCGCTATATGGAGGCAGAGTGGTTCATTTATATTAGCTAACCTCAGCAAAGCTATACCAAGTTCACCTCCTCCAGCCCGGAATTTGCCAGCCGACTTTCCCGATTCAGTTAAGATCTCGGCACCCTCGGGAATGCTGTCCTTGGGAAGAGGAGCTGAAAAGTGGACTGGCAGCAGACGTTTGCGAATGACACCCATGTGGTGGGTCCTGGCTGTCAGCTCCTGTCCAATGTAACAGCCTTTGGTAAAGCTGATGCCGTTCATGTAGGCCAGGTTGGATTCCAGCGGGAGGGCTACTCCAGGAGGGAGATCTTTCACACCTTCGGGAATTCCTAGGAAAACAGTAAAACCAACAGGTAAACGCGGTAAAATCGTCAGTATTTAAGATTTCTGGAATATGCCTCCTCTGTCAGTCGTCAAACCAAGAGAACGCATAAGAAGCAGTGTGAAATAATGAACTTCCCACTGCTCCGGTTTGGGCCGGAGTGAAATCATTAGCCATAAATGATGTTTACTCTTAAAAGTAAACAGAGAACTGCATTAGAGCCTAATTTCATGAAGCTTGCAGCACTTCACAACCGTACCGGTGGAAATTTGAAGCACCCAGAACGATGCAGGCTCCCAGACAAAGGCATCGACGTACATATAACGCCAAAATCCTTCTCACCCCCGCCCCACAAGTAGACTTTAATGTCAATAAGAGTTATTTTCTTCAAAGCTAAAGAACATAAATTGGCCAGCTTTCTTTGTTAAAGCCCAAATGCCGCATGTCTGTGTAAGTAGTTGTTCTTTTTGTGACCAATGACACAAAAATAGTATTTTTTCGAAGCAGAGCGTTGCACCCAGCTTTCTGCAGCGGCGCAGCAAGACGGGTGCTGGTGTTTCAGGGAGGTGGCAGACCACACCGCACCGGTCCAGCCCAGTTTGACCCACTAACAGCTTCCTTTTCCAAACCAGATAAGCAGAGGACCATCATCTTTCAGGCTGCCAATTAATTTAACCCACTACCTGTGTAGACGCAGTAAAATCAATGGGAGCTCTGCGCAGGCACAGGGGCTCCCGGCCCGAGTTCCCTCTCAGATCACACGTCCGCCCCTTGTCCTCTGAGTTAACTCTCCGAATCCAGTCATACATTTTTAGGAAAGTAAGTTAGGGTGTTTCCTTTTCCTCCCTTAGCAACAAGGAAAACACACAGACTGTGCGTAATCCCAAAATACTCAAAATGACTCAAACCGCTCAAGTTTCCCTCTAAGAAAATGAATAATCCTGGTTTTCTTTTGCTGTTAGCGTTCCTGACCCACTGCCTCATAATCTTAGTAATAGGAAACCGTACCCAAATGTTGATTCTGCCACCAGACAGAATTATCACTACCAGATCACTTTTCTCCTGAAAGTAGCAAATAATACCTGTACTTATTAACAAGTTAAACACGTTGAGACACACCAATGCAGCTTTTGTAATTTATTCCTCTGTTTAATACCAGCGTATGGACTCTGATAATAAGATGAAACCGTGATAATACATAAATAAATAAATTTCCCAAAATCCAGTGACACAGAGTGCAAGTGGCTTTACCTTGTTTATACCTGTGCCTGTGGTAATCCTGAATATTTCCAATATGACTCCCAGGGATAATCTCCGCTAGATTTGCTCCTTTTTTTGTAATCAGTCTCCAGCCCATGACTTCTGTTCTGGGGTCAGGAGTTAAAATCAGAGCCTGGTCTGCAGATTTAGCAAGGGAACTGGTAATGTCTCCCGCCTGCTCCCCGGGGACGACGGCCCACAAAGAGAGGTCAAGGCAAGGGGCGATGTTTACTTTCCTCCGGATCTTGTACAGTTTCAGATGTTTTTGTATGGCGTCCAGCACGCCGCCGTCGCACTCCAGCAGGATGTGCGGCTCTTCTTCTGGACTCGCGTGAAGCCTAAAAAAGTAACACCTACAAGGTCAGAAAAACAAACCCCCACAGCAGCAGAAGCCAACGCGCTTTATCTTGATCCTGGTGCGAATCCAGAGATCTGGGGAATTTCACCGAAGGCTGCTGGCGCATACAAGAGCAGCAGTCAGCTCCCTGTAGCGAAGTATTTAAACTTTTTCAGCCATCTGTTCCACTCGTTTCTAGCAAATACCGCCCTCACCTCTCCTGGGGACAGAAACAAGTCTGGCCTTACAGTTTTCTGCACCAGTCGCGCTTACCTAAAGCGAGGTGACTTTCAGGAGGAGGAGAAGCTTCTCTGCCTTCCGTTAGTTACCACACCACTAACGACTGACCCGACAGCGTGCGAGCCCAGTTTTTCACTGACTGACACCGCACCTGCATCAGGTGTATTTATGAGACATTGTAATACGGCCCAAATATACCCACAGATGCCGCCCCTGGGGCCTGCCCTGAGGGCCGCTTTATAAAAATATTGAGATTACGCTTTTCTGCCGGGGTAACTCACAGACACCGCAGCCGGTGACGAAAAATATACCGAGCCAGCGCTTTTTTGCACGTTAATTCATGAAGATAAGCCAGAAATGCCGTAGAGACCGGCGCCTGACATGGCCGCTGACAGGACCGACCTGCGAGCGCGGAGAAGCCCGCCAAGGCCGCGCGCCCCCGTTTCCATAGCAACAGCGCCCCCCCCCCCCCGCGCAGTGGTCTCGCCCTGCTTCCCCCCCGCCCCTCCGCTTGGTCTCACCTGTAGAGGATGACGTCATAGAGGCAGCGGCCCTGCACGTTGAGCGCATGCGCGTAGAGCGCGCGCGGCAGACCCGCGGCGGGGGTGGCGTCACCCGCTACCAGCCGCGTGACGTCGTTAGTGAGGAGCCCTTGAAGGAAGAGGGCGGTCTCGGCGCCCCGCACGTCCAGCAGCGCCCGGCCCAGCGGGAAGCAGGCGGCGGCCCCGCTCCCCCCGCCCCGCCACAACCGGCGCAGCCCGGGCAGGGCGGCTATTGCCGCCGCCGCTCCCGCCCTCACCAACATGGCGGCGAACGCTGTCAGAGGGGCCCGCCGCCGCGCGCTGCCGCCGCCGCCGCCGCCGCCATCTTGTGTGTGTCCGCGGGGAGGGCGCCACCTGCCGGCGGGGAGGGGTGGGGCGCGCCGCCGGCCACGCCCCTTTCCCGCCGGCCACGCCCGTCCCGAGCGATCGGGCAGCGATCGGGCAGCGATCGGGCAGGGCAGCGATGGCGGAGCTGGGCCTGGCCGCCCGCCCTCAGCGTTCCTGCCCCCTTAGTCACGCGTTCCCGCGCTGAGCCTGAATCCCCCCCCGGCAGCCGGACAGGGTTCGTACCCGATTCCCTCCAGCGATGTTGGGGCTAGCGCGCTGGGAAGCGCTGCTGCTCCAGAGGTTCCCGTTTTCCGCTCCGTTTTAACGCTCCGTCACTTCTGTGTCTGTAGGACCCATCGGCTGCCCCCATCCTCATTTAACACTCCTGGAAAAACGGCCAGTAGCTCTGTTCTGGAATAAAGGATAGCATTTGGCAGCGGGAATTTCTACTAAGCGACACCACGCAGAAATAAAATCCCCGTGTTGAAAGCATGGAGCTGAAGGTGCTGTTCCCTTCCCTCTTTAACGTTCGTTAGCGCGGTGGGAAGTGGACTCCGAAGGGCCCGGGTGGTCCCGGGTTTAGCTGCGGCTCGTTACGCTGGAATTCATCCCACCGCTCAAGAAATGGCCGTGAGTCATGCCTGTCATTTGCGATTGCTCCTCCCCGGCTGTCGCAAGTGGGTTTAAGGCCATTCTGCCCCTTGCTGCTGCCAACACCAGCACGTGTGCAGCTCTGCAGGGAGGGGGTTTGGCCGGCCCAAAACGAACCCTGCAACAAGCAGCCATCGGTGTTCATCGTCACAGGCAGCGCCGGTGCTGAGCCCCGGCACAAACCCACCAAACCTAAAACCCGGAGCCAAGGGGCTCGTTTCTCAGGAGCTGCAAATGCAACGGCAGCAGACGGCACGTTCAGCCGGCTGGTCCTCGGGCAGGACCGGGTGTTCCCTGCCTGCCCCGGCAGCGATAACCTTATCACATATCTCGGGGGGGGGACGGGACACACAGATCCGCTGCCGGCGGTGGTGAGCGATGCGACATGTTCGCCCCTGAGTTCAGCGCTGGCCCTGCTGGGAGGTGACGCTTGTCAGGCAGCTGCACAGGCAGAGCAGGTGGAGAAATAAAAACAGGCGGCGGATGTGATTCGAGGTGACCTTGGCGTGCGAACGCGCTCTGCCCAGCTGCTGGCATGTGCTGCACGTAAAAAATGGAGCTGAGGAAACCCATCTTCCTCTAAATCAGGACTGAAGATGCAGAGAGCTGATTCCCATCATTTTTTTTTTCCTTTCCTTGGAAGTGGGAACATGCCAAGAGCAGGAGCTGTGCTTTGCTTTTCAGAGGTCCATGAGAAGGGAGAAAGTCACGTATGTGGAAGCACAGCTGGGCTGAGACTCCAGGGTCCAGCGGGCACCGTGGACCCGCAGCTGGATCCAGCTTTGGCTCTTCTTTGCCTGGTGCCCCATCCCTGCTGCACCCACCAAGACGCAGAGGCAGATGGTGGCCACCCCATGAGCAGCCCTTTGCCGGCTCTCGATGCGTGCCTGTGCTGCCTCCTAACCATCGCACGTGTTGTATCAAACCTCACAGACCATATTTGAAAGGGTGGCAATGGAAAGAAAAGTGAAAATGGAAAAGAACCAGGAAGCCAGGTTGAGCCTTTAGTTGATTTTCCATTTCCGACAGATTTTATTCACTTTTCTCTGGGTTTTCTTTTCTTTTAGCACAGAGTTATGCTGCCAGTAAAGTAGTATTTAAACGTTTCAGTGGTCAGAAAATACAACTCTGCCAGTTTAGTGGATTAAATTGGCTCGGGGAATGGTTTGAGGAAAGCCACGATGTGGTCAAGACCTGCAGTGCTGAGAGTCAGGGGGAAGTTTGTGCAAGCCCTCGCTGAGTGTGTGTCTGTCTTAACCAAAAATAGAGGACCTGAGACCTGGTCGGAGGGACAACGTGATTCCCAGAGCTTTCCGTGGGATTAATTGGGCAGACATTGGGTGATTCTTTCCCGTCCTCCACATCCATCGCTCAGCACTGTTGGGATGAAGTTACAGTGAGTTTAAACCCCACTAGCAGAGCAGGACCTGTCTCCAGCGGGATCAAATCCTCCTGCTTTTGCTCATGAAAGCAATATTGCACCTGGCTGATGCTCTCCCGTAGGATTAGTGCTGTGGGGCTGAGTCATGTCATCTCCCTTGCTGGTATCTGCAGTTGGAGCAGAGGTTGCATCTGACCTGCTGTACTTCAAGCAGCAAGCGTGGCATTACAGGGACTTGTCTGCTGTGTTTAAAGCTCCCAGATATGGTCACGGATCCTCGCCTTCCTGCCCTCTGAAGCCACAGTCTCAGCTCAGCAACTGAACAAAAAGGAAAGCATGGTAAAAGGAGCCTGTGTCCTCAGTTCTCTTCTTCGTTTCTATGCTTTGAAGGCAGTTTAGGAGCATCAAAATGCCCTGGAGCTGAGTGAGGTTGGCAGAGGCAGGGGGAATTTTGAAAAGCGAATTATTTGTGATGCTCAGTCAACTTCTGCCAGAGTCTGTGACATAAAACATCTAAAGTTATACTGGGAAAACAGCCCTCTCCTATATGGAATTCATCTACCCAGATGCGGACATTTGAGTGGGCTGAGCTCCTTTGTAGGTGGTGGAGATGAAAAAACGCTTTCAGGGTGCTTCATTTCACCCTGAAGTCTCTGTGTAAACTGAATCACATCAGCTGAAGAAGTGTCTGTTCTCCCCATGGACTCCAAGGGGTCCTGGGGGGACCAGCTCCGTGCAGGCATCTAACGGTAGTGGAGATCAGTCCCTCCTCTGTACCTAAGGCTCTCCACATCATGGTGAGACCATGAAAGCTACAGCTCCCTCTTATTCATGATACTGCACCCAGGTCAGCCCGATGAATCGTCCCCCACCAGCTTTGTCATTTCTAGCGGTGTTTGTGGAAGGAGAGCTGGCAGCACGGGGTGGCAGGGTGACAAGACGCGACGTCCCTGGCTAAGCCCAGGACATCCCTCGAAATCCCCCGCTCGGTGGAACATCTCTCATCCAGGCAGGCCTGTCGGAGCAACTCAGAAACCCTTCTCACAGCTAAGAAAATGGTGAAAAAGGACAGAGATTCTCTCTCTGTTCCTCCCCGGTCCCTGGAAGTTGCACAAGCTGCCCGCAGCCTCTTGCTCCATCAGCTTTCCGCTCTCTGCTCTCCCGCTGCCCAAAACCCTGCCGTCTCTGGGGCTTGCTGGCTGCCGCAGCAGCAGGACAGCCCGGGGCTCCCACCCACAAGGGCTCATCCTTGGCGTTTATTCATCCATAACTCAGCTGCACTAGCGTAAAGCAGGGATAACTGCTGTCTCTCTGCAGCCAGCCCTGTGGGTTAATGCTGGTATAATAAACTCATTTTCTCCAGCTTTTTCTCGGGGTGCTAAGGACAAACTCTCATCCACAAACCCACGTGAGCTGCAATTATTCAATCCTAACCCTGCACGTTAAATACTCCCCGAGCTGTGCTCCAGGAGGTCAGTCACAGGCAGCCAGCAGCCGGGACACGGGGCTGCGGTAAACCATAGCAGCACTTCTGGCAAGGGAACGATATCGCACAATCTTGGAAAGGAAAACATGGATTATGGCTGGCCTGGGCAACGTAAAGGCCAGTGAGGACAGGGGGAAATTGCAAGGCTGGACGGAGAAATAAAGCAATGTGACAGCTGAGTTTGCAAGGAGCAAGTCTGTGCACCAAAGGGGCTGTTCCGCGCTAGCTGGGCTGAAAATGAAGGTAAAGCTGTTATTAGCGTTTCCCTAGAGGGAGTGATTAGGAGCTAGTGAGATGCTGTTGACAAGAATACTGTCTGCAGCATGGAGCAGCTAATGAAAAAGATGGTTCTTGTGATCCCAGAGAGAATGGGATGCGAGAGTCACTGGTATTTTTAGCCTGGCTTTCTAAAGAAATGAGGGGTTTTGCAATTGCTCTGTGTGTTCCCAAAATACAGGCAGATGGAGGCTGCTTTTGCCATTCCTCCTTTTACTGAGCATTAGACTCAGGGGCCCCGTCACCCTCTGGCTCTGTCCTCCCTCCGTGGACACTGTCCCCACCGCGCTGTCCAGCAGCGGCAATTTGGAGGTGACCTGGCGACAAGAGTCCTTCTGCTGCTTCTCACTCGCTCGCTCCTCGCTGATGCCAGTTGCCTGAGCCATCGGGGCAGGACACGGCCACCCATGGGTTGGGGCACAGAGACCTTGAGCAAGCCTGGAAGCGAGGGATGAAGGCTGCTAGCGAGGAAGACTCACTACAGGGTTCATTTCTGCATGACTGTGACTAGCACCCACATCAAGCTAAGGTCAGCCACCCATGGGTGCTTCTACGTCCAAGTAAGTCTGGTACCAACACAGCAGCCAACAGCAAGGATGAGTTTACTCTGTTCCTCAGACCTTGCTGGTTCAAAGGACGTGTAGTTATTTCACAAAGTTTTTCTTTCTTTTGGGTGTTTTATGTAGCACTGCAAAGGATGTGACCTGCGAGGCTAAAGTGCCTCTGGCTATTGACCCTCCTTGTCGCCTTGTTAAGGGATCGTGTTCTTCTCTGTCCCTCGGTGGGAGCTGGTCCTGCTCATGCCAAAGAAGTTGTAAAGATACCATAACTGCCAGAGAAACAGAAAAACTGCAAGTTTCTGTCCGGAATTTGTTTCCTGAAGACTCTTTGGACAGGGATTGTGAGTGAACGTGCCTGTCATTTAATGGGAGGAGCAAAGACTGAGGTCATTGGGAAAAGCAGGCTTTCTCACAAGTGCTTTCCCATCATTTGCTCAGCTGGAATCATCCATTTCTCCCAGATTCTGCAAAGTTTTCTTGCTTTTGAAAGTACAGGCTTTCCTAAGAAGTTTCAGCTCTATGCCTGAAGGAATTGTAGGCAGTGATTCATCAGAGAGACAACACATCCCAAACAACTAGAAGGTCAACTGCTTCTTAAGGCAAAAATATTTTGCAGTGATTTATAGCCGTATCTGGGAAAATAGAGCTCTTACAAGGCTAAAACAGGCAAATAAAAGATTGAGAAGAATTTCTTGTCATCAACACCCAGCACCCTTCTCACAGAAACAGCACACGCTTTACATACTGTAACAAAATGTAAGCTTTATTCCGTTTTATTAGTAATGGATGTAGAATAGCCAGTTGAAGAGTTGGACTGACGTGTCTTTCTCTTTTGACCAGTGTTTAATATTCTAGCTACAGTCCAGATGTAACATTTACACTGAAAAATACTTACAGATTCAACCTCATACTAAAAAAATTTCTAGTACAAATACAGTTAGTACATAAAAAAATGAACAACAAAAAAAAAAATAACAATCCCAGAAACTTCGTAACAGCACAGACTGGTTATGGCCTTGAGTTAAGTTCAAGTATTTCCCAGTGGAATGCAATGCAAGCAACAAGGTAATCTGGCTTTTACATGGGACATTCCTGGCCCTGAATGGTAAGAATAGAAATATAAGTGTGGGCACTTTATCCGACCAAGTTTAGCGAGAGAGTCAACATTTACGATTAGTTCAGCTACAAAGCTAAACCCGTCTTCGTGTGTGAACAAAACTACTAATCTGTAAAAAAAAAAAAGCAAAGCATTAATTATACTACTGGCATTTCTTCCGTGGCCGATGCTGCCTGTTGTCTAATTGAAATTCCTCGAGATGACGGTTTAGTTTGCAATGGTTGTGATGGGTTTTTTGCTTGTGGTTATGCTTATTTTGCCTCTCTATCCTTTTCCTTCCCAAACTGACACGATAAAAGAGGGGACTTCTGCTCCTGCCCCAAAAGGAGTCACTCCTGCAGAGACATTAATGCATGTCGGTCGCCTTCGTGGTGGTGACTCAGTGGAAAGACACAATATCCTAAACAATTTAGAGTCCAAGGAGTGGAGGAGGAAGGGGGGAAGTGAGCAACTCAATATATGTAATAATAGTAATCCTTTATATTTCTAGGGCCGTCTGACTCATGCTGGCTCCCATGTGCGGCTCAGATGGGATCTGGGAGAACTGGGGTCCCTCTTCCCCAGAGTCAGAGGAGTCAGCGGTGTCCTCCAGGCTGGCTGGGACCTTGAAGGCAACTTTGCATCTCTCCCAGGCAGCCCGCGACACTGGAGCAGTCCTGCCGGGAGTGTGCCCTTGTGCTTCTGTCCCTGTCAAAACTCTTGGAAAACATGGGAAAGCAAGATCAGCTCCCATTTGCAAAACATTTATGCAAGGAAGTGTTTCAAGCCTGACAAATGAGCGGGGCTGGCTGGAAGGATGGCTGAGAGAGCAGTTACGCTGTCTCCCTGCCTGACGAGGAGGTTGTATTGATCACCCAAGAGTCTGCCCTGGCTCTAGTACTCGTCAATATTGCAATTATTGACTCTGACTATGGAAAACAGTGTGTGCGTATTAAATGTGATGGTGACACCAGACGGGAGGAGGCTACAAATCTGCCACAGGACCAACTGATCATTCAAAACCCGTTTGGCGTACTGGGTCTGTGGTGTGAAAATAAAAAGGCAGTTTGAAGGAGGGCAGGAAAATCCTGGCCATACAAGCACATGTCTGCAGAGAGGGGCAATCCCCATGCCTGCAGAAGATGGGGTTTCGAGGAGGACCAGGGTGGCGGCCGGGTGCATGAAGAGGAGCAGGGTGGAAAGCTGGCCTGAGGGCCAGTGCTGCTGCACTGCTGGGAAGACATGGACTGGCTGGTGGAGGCTCAAAGACACAAAGGAAAACCATGCCGGAAAAACAGCCCTTGGAGAAAGGTTGATGAGATTGGCGTTGTTTAGCTTAAAGGAGACTTGAGGAGGATGAAAACAGTCTTCAAACACCCAAAAGCTTCTGCAGACTTTAAAGGCATGAGATGTTCTCTGTGACTGCTGAGGAGAGGAGATGCCAGGGGTTGCAGTGAGAAGGGTTCATGTTAGCCATTAAGAAAGCATTTGATGGTGACAACTTGGTGAGAAGATCCATGGTACTTTCCAGCCCTGTTGCTCTAAGTGTCTCTGAGCCTGCAGCCGTGGAGCCCAGGGTTCTCCTCCCGTTGGGCACTGACCAGCTATATCGTTGGGACAGGGGGTAATAGCCCTGCTGTATGAAATGGGTTTAATGAGTTGATCAGGTCCCTGTGACCAACTTCTGGGGTTTCTGGATTAAAATCTGCCCCCTGCTTTTTTCCACGGTGAGGTGTTTGCTAGGATGGTTTCCTGAAGCAAGAGCAAGGGCGGCACATGCCCATCCCTGCGTTTGGTGACTCGCTGGTGAATCTGCAGGTCAGTGGGAGCTGAGGGGCTGATCTGAGTCACTGGGAAATGCTCAAGCCATGTCTGGGGCTGAGGGAGGTGTCACTGGTATGGGCAGGAGAAATCCAGAATTCGGACTCCTGCACAGCACAGCGCCTTCCAGCATTGCGTGGGAAGGACAAGTTTATCCGGGGCTGTGATATTGCTGCTCAACTCAAAAGAATCAGAAAAGCCCAGGCAGCCTCCAACCATCGCTCTCCTCAGAGTTTCCATCCTTCCCTTGGGATCGTGACTTAAATACACGCTGTTTCCCATAGGACACAAGGCTGGCGATAAACGAGAAGTCACATCAGTGTGGAGGGCAAGCTTGTGCCCTGGACAGCTGTAATTACTAGGGAGCAAATTTCCACCCAGCAGCACCTCTGCTTTCCTCCCCAGCAGCCCTGGGCATGCATTTACCTTCATGATAGCACCACTGTCAGCAACCAGCCTCTCCTGCATGGCCCAGCACAGCCCCAGCCCAGGAGGAGAACACGTTCCCGCACGCGGGTCAAGGACCAACAGCGCAGCTGGATATGTTTGTCTCCCCACCACCGTGGTGTGAACTTTCTGAACCTTTCATTCAAAATTCACAGCAGAAAGGCCATCCCTCCACACGACAGATGTGTGTTCCCCCTGACCATTGCTGGTGTGGGGATGCACTGATCCTCCTCCTGGATGCGGCTGTCCATTTTCGAGGGGAAGATCTCTAGCAGTGAGAGCGGGCAGGGCTCCAGACATTTTACTGATGGACCAGGAACCAGCAGGACCAGGAACAAGCCTGAAAGTGTTCCCCAGACTGTTACGCAAAGCCATACTGAATATTTGTAGCTGGATACCTCATAGGATGTTTCTTTGCTTTCTTTTTGAACCTACTTTTTTGCTGCCAGCACAGTTCTCTAATGGCATGGCACAGCTCAGTCAAAGTTACCAGGAGCTGAAGGCCATACCCAGGTTTTTCATACTGGCTGAAGGGCCTGACCGCCTGGGGAACAGGCATCCTCGAGGCTTTCAGAGACCAATCTCAAGGACATGAGGAAGATGCCCAGCAAGAAGTCACGTAGATCCAGTAAGAAATACTGGCATGGGGACCTGCATGAGACTTTGGGTGGCTGGCGTGGCCCCAAGGGAGAAGCTTGGCACAGGGACGGTGCTGTGTTTGGTGAGGATTTACTTCTTTTGTGTTAGGTTTGATCTTGAAGGCTCTGCCTATTGGAGTTCTCCACAGTAGTGAATCAACCGTTGGACTCTTGGGAGGTTGCGAGATTATCTGCCAAGCCACAGGCATCTTGGGAACATCTCAGGGATGAGACCCACTCTGAGACGTGGCAGAGTGGGGCAGTGACTGGTTTCAGCCTCTACCATTCGGCAGGACATGCTCCCTGTGCTCCCAGTGATGAGGTTTTCTTTCCATTTTGTGTTACTGGAGGGGAACAAAGCCACAGCCCCGCAGATGTGCAAGAGACACAGGCTGAAACCACCCTGACCAAGCACGTCCTCAGCACTAGCAGAAGCCTTGGAGCTCAGCAACTTGGTTTTAACATGCCCCAGATTCCTGTAGCTGCATGAAAACCACCCTAAAACCAAGCCAAGCTCAAAAAGCTCCCCATAAACTGGTGGAAAACTTCCTGCTACTGTCCTGATCCTGTCCCCACTGAAGCCAGATCTTCTGCTAAGCCCCCAAGCAAGTGTGTGAAACCTGCCAGTTCCCCAGGGGAGGCTGGAGGCTAGAAGCCCAAAAACTGCTCCTGGATGAGATCAGCCACAGTCCTGGACCAGCCGGGTTTTCCCAGGGGAGGTGGAAGGCTGTGAAATTACCAGAGGGTTGATATTACATTTATATATATCTCTCTATGTCTATATTCACACACACATGTTCATATGTGTCTGTATATATATGTACATGTACACACACCCACACACCATATACACACTATGCATAGATCTGCCGTCTGCCACTATTTATAAGGGTTTGATTAAACAGAAAAACAAATTTGCCGACACTGATTTTCCAATCTCTACTAATATTCAGCAAATAAAGAAGTCTAAACCCTTTATGATTTTGTTTTCCTGGTTGCGTAAAGGCACTTTCTGATGATGCGAAGCAGCAGTTTGTTAAAGACTCTGTAACTGCAACGATTCCCATCACAGCTGTAGCAAGTGCTACGCAGGCACTGGTATGACGCAACGTCACTGCTCGCTCCTGCCGCGTAGTGTTTGATCGTATTTGCTTTTTGCTTTGATGCAGGGGAATAAAAGACAAAAACCTTCAGCGCTGTGCTACGCTTTTAGGTCTCCCTGTGTAGGACAGTTTCTATGTTTCTGCCCCATAACCTGATGTGGGTGGGCTTGCAGCATCGAACGATGCCTTCATTTCCAGCAATGCCTGCTACAGCATCTAACAATTCAGGCAGGACATCAGCTGTAAGCGTGTCATGAAGGTTCATGCAATATGTCGGTTGTTTTCTTTCTTATCAAGGGATCAGAAATTAATTTTGATTAAGGATATTTAGTAATTAAACACTGCCTGACCTACAGCGCTCTAACCTTGCCATGCAGGAGGGGAGCTGCTCGCTGCCAACCTGACTTCTCTCGTGAGCCACCAGCAGCTCTGCATACCATCACAGCGTGTTGTACAGTCTCTGCTGGGGGCTCCGGTCGTGACCGAAGGGGTGGAAGATACAGGGGGTTTGCTCTTGCTCACTGGAGGTTCCCAACTGGAGAACATGTTGGAAACAGGAAAGAAATGTCTTTTGTTAACGTACTGGAAGACAGCACTAAATTGGTCTGAAGCTCCTTTTCTCTCCTGACTTCCATAAAAAAATTGCGCCTGTGCCCTGTGAAACAAATGGAAGACAATACCAAAAACCAGAAACAAACCAAAATAAAAACCCCGCTTACGCTGCCCTCTCTCCTTTCAGACGAAGCTATATCCATACAGACGTCTTTCCATCTTTACTGCTTGAGCTCCCTTTTTCCAAGCAGGCCTTGGGTTTAGCACCTTGTTTCTCCTGGGCGGTGTTGGCCCTGTTCTGCTCTACCACTGTACCACCCGAGGCAGGACTGCTGGTTCGAGAAGGTTGCGTGTTGGCCTGAGTGCTGCTGTAGCTCTGAAACGCTATGTCTAACTGCTCCTGGGCCACTCGCAAGTGTTTGTGAAGGGTGGACAAGTCTGCCGGAAGGTTCTCATCTGGGCTGGTGCACTGCTGCTCCTGAGCGACGTTAGCCAAGTTCTGCTCATGAGCCATCAAGCTGTTGGGGATCTTGGTGGGCTTCTCTGATTTCACTACCAGGTTGTACTCAGGAGGGCAGGAGATGTTCTTTGGGTAGGCGTAGTTGTAGGGAGGCTGCCTAAAGCTGTTGATTTTCCGGTTGCGAATGGCATCTCGGATGGTCCCAAACCCCAGGTGAAACATCTCACACATGTTCAGCAGTAAGCACAGGCAGCTCACGACGTACATCACCAGGAGAAAGATGGTCTTCTCTGTTGGCCTGGACACAAAGCAGTCCACAGTGTGAGGGCAAGGGACTCTGTTGCAGACGTAATAGGCTTCCACCTCAAAACCGTAGAGCAAATACTGCCCTATCAAAAAGCAAACTTCAAAGGAAGCTCTGGTAAGTAGCTGGAAGACATAGATTTTCATCAGTCCTTCTTGCTGGATGCGCCTCCTCCCGTCGTGCTTTTGTGGCTCTTTGCTTTTGGGCTTGGCTTTGGCTTTCTCGTTTTCTGCTGTGTCATCAGAGATCATGGGCTCCTCTTCGTCAGCCTCCATCGGGTCCTCCATGTTGCGCACTGCCTGCCAGTTCAAAGCAAACTGCTTCTTCTTCTTGAATCCCTTGAACTTCTTCTCCTCCTCTGCCGACCGGGCGATCCTGTGGATGGCATAGCCCAGGTACATGACCGAAGGGGTGGATATCATGATGATCTGGAAGACCCAGAACCTGACGTGTGACAGCGGCGCGAAGGCATCGTAACAGACGTTGTCGCAGCCGGGCTGCTTGGTGTTACAGGTGAACTTGCTCTGCTCATCGGAGTAGATGGACTCCCCGCCCACCGCTGTCAAGACGATGCGGAAGACGATGAGCACGGTGAGCCAGACCTTCCCCACAAAGGTGGAGTGATTGTGAATCTCTTCTAGCAGGCGGGTTAGAAAGCTCCAGCTCATGTTGGTCATAAGGGCTACTCAGTTATAACCTGCAGGAAGAGGGGGAAGAAAAAAACCATAGCTGTAAGTTAACATCTGTGGCTGCAGTTAGTGATATGGCTGTGACATTGGCATGTCGGCGACAGACGAGGTCATTTTATCTCAAAGAGGCACCCTTCATTGCTGCAGGCTATCTCCCCAGGACCTGTAAGGGACCGTGACACGGGGCTGACCCCCGCAGCATCGGGGAATGAGCCGTGGCCAGTGCGGGGACACGCTGCACCACGTAATCGGAGGCAGGGATACCTGGTGGTACTAGATATGCACAGATCCATAACGCAGCAAGCCACAGCACCTACTAGATTCACCATTACCCGCTTTGTTGCCTGTTTCAAGACATTGCTCAGCTGTAAGAAGGGTTTGGGTAACTGTAAATTGAACGCAAGGCACCATGGAAGCCACCTAGGCACAAAAAGGTGCTTAATTTGTGATAATCTCTTGCTCGCACACCATCAGCTCAAGTGCCTGAGCTGAAAGCAGAAGTAGGGGATGCTGCCCACATCACAAAGACTTGCCCTGCTGAAGTATCTTTCATTAGCAAACCCAGAAAAATGCAAAGAATCAGCAAAAGAATGGGAATATTTATGTTTACAGGCTGATGGCCCTTTTAAGTTCCTTTTGAAAAAACAAAACAAAACAAAACAAATGTTTAATCAAATACAGACTGTTTTAAAAATAAACCTTGAAAAACTTTCAGAGAACACCATGCATTTATTAGAAGACCTGGACAGCTGGGGAGGAAGAGCTTGTAATAACCATTTTGTGTTTAGCTTAACTTGCAGTGGGGCCTCAGCCCAAGCTCCCTGGGCGACCCCAGGCATCGTTAAAGGCAGGCAGCAATTTCACTGCTTGACTGGCAGCAGCCCTGAGAGGTACCTGGAGATGAGAGCAATAGGGAAAGCACTCAGACCCAAGGAGCACCATGGTGGGGGACAGCAGGGCTTTCACTCCAGAGCAGCAGAGGGTGGGATCACCCTTTCTGCTCCCCTGCATCCCTCCTCTGAATCATCCTCAGGCTCACCATGGAGTTTACCCACCTTGTTTGCATGCAGACGCCTGATGGCAGGCAGTAAATTAGGCATCTGCGAACCCAGTCTCACCCATAAAGTGACGCCTACCACTGCACCCAGAAGCAAAGAGTGGCAGACGTAGGAGCCGAGCATGAACACGAGTGAGTTATCGCGGGGTAGCACATGGCAGCGGTGTGTTATGGCTCAGCAGCAGCTGCCCCGGCGCAGGCTACCCCCCTGCAGTCCTTCACGATCATGCAGAGGAAGAGAAAGGAGCTGTTGTCCATGCATTGAAAGACTACGGACACCAAACCTACCTCTCCCTGCTGCTGAGGATGGCTGGATGGTGGTAAATATCCAGCCAGAGGGAAAATGGTGCCATGAGACATGAGCCTGGTCCTAACCTGGCTTTGCACCGCTTTTATATGCAGACAGAAAATTATGCCCTAAGGTTTCCATGGCACAAGCTGGGCTTTGAGCCCATCGCCTGTGCCAGACGCAGGGTGGGAGCAGCCACCAGCGTCAGCCATGGGCACAGCCCCACGCGGGAGCAAGAAGGGGAACGTGCCTTGCTCTGTTCTCCACATCGAGCCTTTCTGGAATGCGATTTTCCTCACGCTGCTTCTTAGGACAGGAGCCAAACAGCGCTGGTTTGCTCAGTGCTCGCCTTCATGCTGCCCTGGGAGGTAGCAGCGCGGTCCGAGGCTCGAGATGCAATGCAATTCTTCCGCTGTCGAGGGCTCTCAAGAGCAGGCAGATGGAATTTTCTAACCCTGCTATTTCTAGATCAAACAAATCCTCTGCGAACCCAAACCCCCAAGTCTTCACACGCCAGACCGAGGCTGTGGGAGCACTCTGCAGATGGTGTTATTCTTGTCCTGTAGCTGGAGAAACTGAGGCAGGGAGCAGAGAAGCAGCTCACTCCAGGCTGGGTAATAAGCCAGAAGAAGAGGTGGAGAAGTTCTCCTCTCTGCCCTCAACTTACCTGGTGAAGAAGAACAGCCCTCAAAGCTGCTGGGACCAGAATCCCCATCTCCTGCCCCCAAAGTGATGCCTTGGACCCAATGGTCAGTACAGAAATGCCGCTGCAGATAGGACAATTCAGCCACTGCACAAGAACGTGGAAAGCCATCACCACAGACCTATTGTTTATTTATTGAGGAAACGGGATTTATTCAGGGGTGAGATGGGAAAACATCCCCTCTGAGTGCCTTTTTGCTTCTTTAGACTCAGTGGATACACTTTAAAGTCTCTTTAACCCTTCCTCTGATTTGTGTCCACAATCGGATATGGGCAAAATGGGGCAGTAAATGATTTGCAGGATTAATCTGGGCATTTGGCCAAGCTCCAGCTGACAGGGGGCTGGGAAGGGAAGACCCCGATGGGTGCAGCGGTGACCCGCTGCGGGACGCGGTGCATCCATCTCTGGAGCATCTGGGTCCAACTGAGGCAGGGCTGGGGCTTGGATCGAGCACACATCGACCCCAGCTTGGCTGGCCCCATGCGGGTGTTCAGCCACCCGCCAGCTCCCATCTGCATCCCCAATTACCTGCAAGCCTCAAATTGTTCTGAAACACGTGCTTCAAATGTCCTGTAGAGCAGTTCATTTATAATTCCAGTGCTCACACAAAGGGTTTATGAGGTCTACACTGGGGATAATTTACCATTTTGCAAGTGTTAGTCAAGGACACAGTTTCCAAAGCTCAGAGTCACCTCCCAACAGCAGTTTTGCTGGGGCAGGGAGGGTCTGGCCAAGGTAGTGGTGGCTTTTGGAGTAAATATTCAAGTTTTGATCTGATATTAGTCAGGGCTGTTAGCAAAGCACCCACTGTCTCCTCTGGGAAACACATGTTGGAAAGGAACGCCTGATAGCGTTGCTTCAAAACACTCACAAGCCTCCTGAGTCAGGGAGAAGGAAAGACATTGCAAAATAATTGAAGTGGCGGGTTGTTGCTTTGAGAAGACCACCTCCGGTTAGCAGCCACCAGCCTGAGCCGTTGGTCCTGCTGTTGACGCTGCGGCTCAGCCCTCCGTGCACATCTGGATCTGCAGGAACATCTGCAGGAAACAGCCTCGAGCTGTTTCTGCGCCCCTGGGGCCCTGCTGTTGCCTCTCTGTATGATCACACCTTGACGTTATTAATGCTCCTGTGTGTCCACCCTCTCTCCTGGCATTGTATCTGAGGGCAGGAGCTGAAGGAAACGAGTTAAAAAACCCTCCTACAATCAGTGCAGTTAAACTTCCAGTGTTTTTTGTGACTCTCTGGCTAGAAAGACTATAGTATGAGATTTCAGTGCCTTTAATTGCTTGGGGGGAGTTAGTACACCATTATATTTTGGAATCAATTATAAGGCAAACAAGCTTCCAAGGAAGGATTTGTTCACATTGCTTTTGCTGATGAATAGGACGGTACTAGGAAAAGACTATGTCTCATCTCCTCTCAATGCCAACTATCAAAGCACAAAAAATGGATTTTTGCACCTTCTGTGTGCTTCAGACCAAATTCCTCCATGCAATGGAAAAGTTACACAGCCCAGCTCCCTTGGGAAGAAAAACCTGTGTGGATCTACAGCAGGTAGATGGATTAGATTAGGTGGTTCATGCAGCTAAATTCCCTGCCAGAGCAATCGCATGAGGGGACCCACCATCCCTCGGCTTTGAAATCCATTCATTCACAGTCACCTATCTTCACACGTTTTTCTCCAGACTAACTGACATATAGCGTATGAAACGCACGCAGGGTACAAGTTTTATTTTGAAACGGCTACAAAGGGGTGGTTGGACCTCTCAACCTGCCAGCAACATTTCCAGTGCCTTTGGCTCAGCCTTAAAATAGTGAAAATTGCATGTAGCCAGGTACAGGAATGAGCTGTTGGCTCCATGTTCTCATCATGGTTACTTCCCAAAACACGCTGACCCCTCTGCGCAATCACAGGCACAACTGTTGGAACTGGGAAAACTTTAAAACCTGAGTCTAAAATAAGCAGAAGAAGGAAAAAAATAAATGGAAAAAAGTATCTGTGCTAGCTGGATGTCCTTCCTCTCCGCACGGTTCCCACACCATTGCTTAAGCTGCAGGGAAAACAACGGGAAAAAAAATCTACTTACAGAGACATGGTGCTTCTCGTGGTGGCTTTCCCTCCTCCGCCGACATTCCTGTGCCGCCAGCCCTCCGCCTTGCCCTAGATAAACTCCTGCCGCCTCGGTCCAGCCATGCCCCAGCCGCTGGAAACCGGAGCTCAAGGGAAGTATTTAATGTGCTGTCAAACCCCGCCTCTGCGGCGGCCGAGCACCCACCGCCGGGAGGTCCTGCCCGAGCTGCCTGCACCCCTGCAGTTGGTCCCACCGCCGCCCGTGGCTCCCCTTTCCCTCGCCAAGCCTTGGGAGAAGGAGGGAAGGTGCTATATATATAAATACCATGGAAGAAAGGGGCATCGGTTTTAAATCCAAACAAGCCGCCGGGTCTGGTTTTAGGAACGCTGCCTGGAATTTTGCTGTTGAGCTCTTGAGCCGGTTGGAAGTAAATTAATAGCATCAGCTAGTGGCACTGGTAACAGATTTGTAAGACAGAGAGCATGACTAATAGGGAACATGTGGAAAACACATTTTGGCAAAAGTTCCTTGGTTGCTGGGGAAGAAAAAATAATAAAAAAAGAGGCAGGGCTCACTAGTGAGAAAAACTGCCCCGAAGCTCCTGCTTTGGTGCACCCCCAGGCAAGACTTTCTCTGAAGGAGGTGGTGCACCTCTCTCCAAGCTGGTGGATGGGGGCAGAGAGCAGATGAAGGATGGGGAAGGGTTTTTGAGCACACACAGAGTTTTTGGCTTCTTTGCAGAAGCAAGAAGAAGTATGGGAATGTATGTGAAGCCTAAGGCAAGTGGAGAAGAAAACCTCCACCTTGATGGTCCAAGGATGGCCTCTTGTCCCTGCTCCACCTGTGGGGAGCTTTGGCATTGCCACCCCAGCGGGATCAGGGCTCCAGGTAGCTGCTGAGATGGAAACGCAGAGTCTCCCCAAGGGCCAGCGAGGAGGAGAAGGAAGCGACAGCATCAGCCAACAAGTCATGAAAAGGATCAGACCCAGCCTTTGAGGGGAGAAAGCATGGGAAGATGTACATTTTGATCAAGGGGGACTTTTGAAACCATATGGTTTATCGGGAACTTTCATCCCTGGTCCTGACAAAGCAGGATATTCACTCTGGTGTCAGACCTCCAGCTTCCCAAAGAGCCCAAAGGGACATGGAGGGGCAATTCCTGCTCGCCGGAGCATCTTGCACCGACGCTCTTGCGAGCAGCAGCATCTCCTGCACTGCTCCACGCTGGCTAACGCTTCGGCCGTCCTGCTGAAAGTTGCTCTGCGAGAGCCCAGGAGCATGTGAGCCTCTGCTGACACCAGAGCTTGGCTGCATGACACAACCCCATTGCAGCTATCGGGGTCTCCGGGGGGGTAGCATTTCTGGGCACATTGCTGTAACTTTCCTGAAGGTCTCATGTTATAAACTAATTACTCATACACAGTGATAAGTTAATTCACTGTCTGGAAGTAGCCATCTATGACAGGCAAGTGGAAAAGCCCTGTCAGCTAAGTTAGGTGTAGAGATGAACATACCCTTGGGGCAATATGCCACACTAGGAAAATCAGAGTTTGGGAGGCATTTGGGGGGAATAAGCCTCTAAAGAAGTTAAATTATCACAACCCTGGCTCCATCCTTCAACTTAAGCACAAAGCACACTGACAAAGCTTGCGCTCTCAGTAGGGAGATAGGGAGCTGGTTTCAGAGGAGACCACCGGGGCTGGAGATCTCCTCCAGCAACACCGACCTCCCTGGAGATCTCCCATCGGGACCCCTCTGAGAGGGAGAAAACGTGCAGCGAGCCGAGGCCACATTACTCCTGCGTGTTCCTGGGGCTGGGTTTGGCCTCCAGCATGACAGGGCAGTGACCTCCTTGCCCGCATGGTCCTTCAAGTCTGGAGACAGTGCGGTGGGTCACCTCGTGGTCACCTCCGCAGGGGCCACCGCGTGGTCCTTGGCCGCGTCCCCTCCAAGCAGGAACCCCACAGCTTCCAGCACATGTCACACCATCTACTTCTAAAATACAAGTCCTATGAGATCCATCAGACCTGAGGGATGGCCACCAAGATCTCATTGCCATCAAAGAACTGTGGTGAAACTTCCACCCGCTCCAGCCAGTGCAGGACGGAGCTGCAGAGAAGTATTATTAGTTATTTAAAAATAACTAGCTGAGAACAACTTCCAGGCTCTGCAGGACTGCGGGCAGCAACTCAGAGATAAAAGGCAGCTCAGCACGGTCCCTGTCCCGTGGGTCATGCAGTCTTTCCAGGCCCTTTGCTTTCTAACCATGCGGGTTATTTATACACACAGCAATCTCGTCTGGTGGAAGTTTTCTCAGGGCATCTGTGCTTCAGGCGAGCCGAGCAACATCTGCTCCTGCTCCAGCCTCCTGCTCAGTGGGTCTGGCCATCACACTGGCAGGGATGGAGTGGTTCCCATCACCAAACCATCACCCATGGGCCAAACCATCACCTGGGGAAGGAGGCAGAGCCAGATCAGTGCATTTTCTCCTGCACGCTTTAGCTGGGTTTTCACCATCTGAACAGATTATGAAAGCCAAAACCTTCGCTGCGTGGGTAATAACAGAGAACGGCAGGAGTATGCACGCAGGTATAAATAGTTTGTGTTTTCTTCCTCCCAGGGAAGACACTGGAGAGCAAACAGAGCTTTTCTACCCATAAATTAATGTACAGACTAAGAAAGTAATAGGCACCTTTTCACTCCTGACCCAGCCCTGCAGCGTCCCATGTCCTCGATTTAATGCTTGGCACCGAGAAAAGGAAATAAAAGAGATGGTGGAGACAGAGGGGGAATGGATGTGATGAAGCCTTGTACGATTCTGGCTGCTGCTGGCAGTCGCCTCTCCAAGTCACCTCTCCACCCAGGCACCGCTCGTGTTTCAGAGTAGTGATCCATACCTACGTCTCTTAGATGTCCTATTGAAATAAATGAGTGCCATCACTAATGATAATAAGATCTGGTATAACGTCTCCCTGCTATGTCAGTGATGAGTACCAACCATAATTATCCACTCTGTCCACAAATCTACAAAGCTCTGTACTGTATTGGCTGAGAGTTCATTTTCTTCTCTAATTTTCACCTTTTGGATTTTCACTTGATCTGTTTTAAACCTAAACGAAATGAAGAAACGCATCTTTGTTCAAATGATAAGCCCTTTTTTTAAAACAAGACGCAGGAAGCAACATCACTGTGCTGAGACAAATGTCACAAAACTGAAATAAATTAAGAATGTCAAGTTTTTATCTTATTGAAAATTGTTGGATTTGGGCTTAGGAGGCTACAGAATTTCACGCCTGAGAAGCAAACACGTTTGAATACCACAAATAAGGGCAAAGACTGAAGCAGCAGTTTTAATTCCTATCTTTTCTTCTTCGACTAACTTCACTAACCTTTTTTCTCTGGCCTTCGGATGTGGGATGCAGGACACATCTTCACTCTTGGTGGCTGTGAGTGCCATCCGTTTTGCAAGAGCTTTGTGATGGAAAGGGTGGCAAAGGCACTGCCTAAAAGGAAATATTCGACTTGGAAAATATTCTCCCTCCTTTGCATAATCTTAAAGTCCACTGCAGAACTGCTGAATTTTGTTATTACTCCTATTATTCAGTAATTTGGTGGCAGTTAGAGAGAAAAAGGGATCTGGGGGGTTACAGCTTTGCCAATGAACGACAGCGTCACAGAAAGGCACGCTGAGGTCTTTGCGAGCGAAGGCGGCGCTTTAAAACATTGCAGCTACACAGAAAAAGAGTCAGGTTTTAATTTCTTTAGTGTCTCTGGTGTGGCTGGACTGTTACTTGCAGCCCCACGCCTTTAGCGGAGCACCACAGTTCTGGAAATGGCTTTAAACAGAGGTTTTCTTCCCCAGACGTAAAGATGTGCTTCAGGCAGTGGCAACCTCCTTTATCAATGCATCCTCCTTTCCTCCTTATCCTGCCGTTACCCTCGCTGTCTTCAGAGTAGCTGGTCCCCGAGCACACAGGTGTGGGGGCATTGAGATGGGTTTGGGAGAGGACTTGGTCTGATTTTTTAGAAGTTTGGTTCAAGTCAGCATTGCAACTTTGACATTTCTAATGGCTCGTCCCCAGGCCCGTGCCTGGTTGATAGGGCCAGGTAAACCAAGCGCTGCGGAGAGGTCCAGGTGTGTATCTCACTGGGGTATCTTCAAGGCTGCCTTCCATTTCCTGATGGGAAGGAGGCCATCAGCACCCATTGGAGGTCCTTCTTCATGCCTGGAGTCTCCAGAGCCTTCAGCAATCCAAGGACCCAATCCATTGCCCCGGTGACACGCTGGGTGGGCTGGGGGCTTCTGCTGGGACAGAGAGCCATGTCTCTTGTGTTAAGGTGCTTTGGGACAGGCCAGTCCCTTCCAGCAAGGGCAGAAGCAACATACTGGGTTAGGACTTGGGTTTATGGGTGGAGGGACCATGCTTCGGGACAGCCCCTGGTCCCAGCCACAGAAGCAGCCTGTTTGCTCATGAAATAGTAACTGAACCAACACCCCTCTTTATGGCTGATGGCATCAAGGCCAACTCTGGATGTCCCAGGGGCCCGTTCAGGAGCTGTGATGCAGAGATGGGAGGGAGCACGTGGGAATGGCCACAGCGCTGCTCAACTCAACCACCCCGGCCAAGGACCCCCGGGCTCCCTTTCAGTCTCACCATGCTCCCTAGATTAACCTAGAAAAAAAAAAATGTCAGCTGTGCAAACTTCCCTCCTTCACCCAGAGCTTTGGGTGTTCTCCAAGATTTGAGACTAATCAGGGCTTGCATTGTAAGACCTCTGCCAAAACCTCAACTCTCATAAAAAAAAAAAAAAAATTACAGCCTTCGGAAAAAGCTGTGCCAGTGTTGGTTGATAAAATCTGCTTCATCGCAAATCTCTGTGCGGACTTTTCAGGACGGTGGTGATGACAACCCCGCCACAAATGTGCCATTTGAACAACGCAGAGCCAGGGCCTCTACCTGTTCATCATCGGGTTCAGTTTTCTTCTGCATCCAGCTCTGCTTGTTGGAGGAATCCAAGACGGTTTTGATCTGGATCAGGATGTTGCAGTTGGTCTCTGGCTCTTGCAAGGACCGAACAGAGAAAATCGGGTCTCGCACGTTTTTCCAAAGCCTGTGGGGATTTTGGCTGCATAATGTAACGATGTTTGAAAATGAGCTGATGGCTGCTTTCTTTCTTGCACTCTGGAAATATAAACTCTGGCTCTGAATTGCCATGAAATTTGGACCACAGTTGTGCCTCAGTTAGCCCAGAAGATAGGTCAGAAAACCGAATTTCTGTTAAGTTTGCAGCAGTTTGTGATTGGAGCAAGAAGCCAATGCTGTTAGCAGAATGAATGATATTTCTGCTGAAAAACAGTGAAATGTTTCCTTTGGATATCACTGACTGATGACCACGTAAAGGTAAAAGCACTTCATTTTGAAAATGACAAAAAAAAATAATCTGATACGGTTAAACAACAGTAAGATTTAAATTCCAAAGTACAAAAGCCCAGAGGAAGCATTTAAACCCAGGCTGGAGAGCAGAAGCGATTTATTCCAAATTTCACTGTGATGGACACATTCTTGAGATAAATTTCAGTGCTGACAAAACCACATATTTTTTCTGACAGGAACCTTTCTGCTGAAGTTTTGAAGGACGGCAAGATAACACGGGCCGACGTAGCGAAAGGTGGCAAGAAGGGGCTGGTGCAGAGCCCCAGGGACGTGGCTCAGCAAAGCCCTTTATAGCATTTTTTCCCTGCGTCTGTTCCTGCTCCAAAGCAAGCATTTGCCTCAATAGTCAGAGGTCGTATCAAGCAATTATTCCCTTCTCTATTTGCTTCCCTTTCCTGAAGTAGCCGGAGAAGCAATGGGAATAAAAGGCCATCTCCAACCGCACCCGTTGGGGTCGTACCCAGCGTTAGTGCTACCCACGTCTCCTGCAAACCCATCGCGGCTCCCCAAGCTCTCATAACAGGAAGCAATAAACTTTCCAGCCGGCGTTCCCAGCCCCGGCTGGCCTGCAGCACAACCCTGTGAAGCCAAGCCAAGCTTGACTGGCTGTAGACCTTCCTGAGCTTGTACAAAAGACTGAAAAAAAGAAAAAAATCAATAAAAATCAGAGGAAATCCATCCCCTGGCAAAAACGGCCGTGCAAAAGTTCACGGCACATCGCCTCCTCCTGCCGTTGCCCCCGCGGCGGCTCCTCCATCTGCAGTTCACCGAGCAGCGGTGCGTTAATGCAGGAAAAAGGCCAGGGTGCATGGGAAAAATTAGGGAATGCTGGAAAAAAAGTCAAGCGGCCACATTTTTGGCTGCTCCAGAAAGGTGTTGGGTTTTTTTCTTTTTTTCCCTTTTTCCCGAACACCTGTGGATGGGCAGAGATGGTGTGTTAGGAGGGAGCTTGGAAGAGCCCCAGGAAAAGGGGGCAGGAGCAAGGGGAGGGGGAACAGAGGTTGGAAGCTCAGCCATGGCTTCTGGGCTTGATTCAAGAGCTGCTGGGTGAGGTCCACGGCTCACACCGAGCGGATGAGAGGAATGGTTTCCCTGCTTTTCAGCTGTGTGAGAACCATGTGCACAGTGTCAGTGGGGTGGGAGAGGGAAGGGGATGGGAGCAGCCCGCGACTCCGCATAGGGATGAACATCTTAGACGCAGCCTGAGGGTAAGGACAGCAGTGCCCCAAAGCGAAGGTGGAGCGGTTGAGTCCTCTGTGGATCCACACAAGCAAAGCCGGACATGTTCAACACCTCCTCCAGCTTCCCTCACCACCCCCCTCCTGCAAATACCTGAAAATACAGATAGTTTTTGGTTTTCTCCTGGAAAATGCTTTGCACCCATGCAGGTGGGCTGCTGATTCCAAGAGTTTGACTCTATTTTTTGCAGCAGTGCCAATGAGAAAAATGTTAGTGTCATCTCTGTCATCACATGCCTCATCTGTCAGACACGGGGAAGTACAACGGCCACCACAACAGGGGGGACAACCTGTACACAACCAGTGCCGGGCTGGTTCAGCCAGCCCCATTACGTGTAGCAGCTCTCAGGACAGACTCTCCACCAGGATTTAAAACAGGTTCATATGGGTTGCAGCAACCCAAAGAGACCCTGCCGCTGCCCTTGGCTCTGGCTGAAGGGCTCTTCTGCCTCTCGTAAAGGACAGTGTGACCCACCGCTAACCATGGCCCCATTTGCCGAAGTGGAGACTCAGATCTATAGGTTCAAGCTCGATCCTGGGCTGACAATCACCTGCCCAAACCACGAGTGCAATATGGAAGAAGGCTCTGCACTGGGGATTTGGTGGAGGTTTCTTTCACCACGAGTGCAGGAGAAGCCGGCACGTTGTTCCCATCTTTGTTTCTTTACTACCCCAAAAATATCTGTAATTTGCCAACCAAAGTGCAGGTTAGAGGAACCGTGCCTCAGCCCTAACAGGCACAGGAGCTTGCAGTGAGCAAGTGTCCTGCAAATTGGTGCAGGAATGGGACCCACAGGATCCAGCCCAGCTACATGAACCAGGTCCAAGCTCTACGGCGCCTTCACGTGATGCTCCGTCATCCAGCCTTGGCCATACATCATGATCGCTGAGCGACTGCCCTGTCCTACGCTGTCCTCCAGGCAGAACTCATGCCTTACTGCTTTAAACAACCATATAGTTAAAGACCATGCGGGGGTGATTTGGAAGAGCTGCTATCCTTGTGAGCAGATTTAAGGTCCTTTTGCTTTGGTGTGGCATCTGCTCAGAGTGCTGAGTCCCACTCTGCGCTCTGCTCTACCAAGAACATAAAGGTGGTCTCCTAAACCCATCATCCAGCACCTCAGCAGGTGACCTGGTTGCAGGAGCTGAGGTAAAGTTCAAGGATCAGGACTTGTAAGATGAGCCAAAACCTTATCTGAACCAGGACATGTGCATCTAAGACACCAAAGCTCTCTGAACATCACAGCACTCATCACTGGAGCATTTATTGCCCAACCTTCTGGCTTTGGAGGACCCTCAGACTTGTCAGGTCGGATAGAGCCGTAACAGTGAGGCCACTCCATGACCCAAGTGTTGTGCAAACAGGGAAAAGGGCTGGGGACGGCTGTCAAACCCTTCCCTCTGCCAGAATAACCCGTCCCTGTTCCCTCCCCAAATGAACTCCGAGCTGCAGACCTGCCACCCCAAATCACCAACAGGTCCTCCTGAGCTCAGCCCTAGCTACCTGGACACCAGACCCTTCCTCACAGTAAAAAAATCCAACATCAACTAAATAAGGAAGACAAGAAAGCAAACGCCAAAGCGAAAATACCAGACACTTGGATGCGACTTTATGGCTCATTTTTCCATTACTAACAAGGTCTAAACATAGTTAGAGAGAGAGACTCGAGCGTGATAAATGAGGAAACAAACGGGTTGGACATGCTCTTGCCAACTGTTCTTAGATAACAGACAAAACAGAAAATAAAGAAAAAAAGGAAACATTATTACTACAAGTGCTTTCCTATCCTTCTGGCCAGGTTCCCAGCATGACTGGGGTAGGTTTCTACTCTGCTCACCCAGATTTACTGTTACACCAGTATCACCAGTAAATATTTAAATACCCACTTAGGTAATTATACACAGAGATAATTATACGATCCTATTTACATGCAGAGAAGAGGAAGATGAGAGAGAAATGCCCAGAGGAGTGCCCGGCACCAGGCAAGCGGTACGGTACCTTCCCTGGGAGCCCTAGGGACAGGAGCATCGGTGAAGGCTGGCCGGTCTGATGCGAAGGCGAGCGTGGGGTGGGAAAGGGACGAGAGCCTTCCTGGACGTGTTTACATAGGTGGGCCCCCACCCGCTGACGCCGGAGAGGTCAGCAGCTCATGCCTCATATCTGGACGCCACTGGGTCCCCCGTGCCAAGAAGGGAGACCACGTGTCTTTTCATCCCCAAAGCTTGCAGGACTGGAGGGGTGTTGGATCAGTGTCCCTCCTTCCCTTCCAGAGGCAGATAGTGGGGCGGAGAAGGTGCTCTCAGGCTGGCATCCAGGTGGGAACAGAGCCAGTCCCGTTTGGCCCTGGGCCATGCTGATGCTCGAAGCAAAGGTTGACTCTGAGATCTGCAGCGCTAGAGGTCCAAGCCCTTGGGCATCCGATGGGGTGCTGGCAGCATGAGCACGCAACCTGCCTGTCTGCCGTGTTGGGCATCCAGCTATCCAAAGCCTACGCCAGCACCACCAAACCCTATACCAGCACCACCAAACTATGCAACAGCACCACCAAACCCTACATCACCTCCAGCACACCCTACACACCCTCCAGCAAATCCTACACCAGCATGACCAAACCCTACACCACCACCACCAATCCGTACACCACCTTCACCAGACCCTACAGCAGCCTCCCAACCCATGATCCTTAGGTTGGGACCATGAGCCTGAGGGTTTGCCATGGTCCCATCATGCCTCATGCACAGGGCTAAGGCAGACACCCCCCAACCTTGCTGCCTGCCCCCTCCTACCAAAGGACAGACCAAGCTGGTCCCTGCTACCCAGTTGCCTTCACCCCACGCAGTATCAGGGGGGAGGGAGCCAGGAGATCTGGGCTGTAGCCAGGTGCTCTTAGAGGACCATCACAGGATGGCACCTTCCTCCCTGCAGCGTTGCCCTCCCGGACACAGGACGCGCTGCATGACCCTCGCTGTAGGAGAGCATAATCTCTTACGGTCTCAATCCTTAATGAACACCCGGGGATGTGCAGGTCGTCGGTCCCAAGGCGGACAGCCACACTCGCTGCCCCTCGGGAAGGCAGCAGCAGGTTGTGCTCCAACACGAGTGCGCACGCTGCTTTGCAAGAGGTTGCTCCGGGGAGCGAGCAGCAATAAAAAGCTGGAGAGAAGAAAGGATAATATCCAATCCAGCTGTGAAAACAAAGATTAAAACCCTCTGAGCCTACAACCTCCCTTGGCCAACGCGCGGGAAACAACGCGCCAACATTAATTCCTCTCCCCATGTCCATCCAACAGATATTTTTTCATGAATGAGCATGTTGAGGCGGAAGGGGAAGGAAGGGAGATGCAAGAGGAGGAGGTGGACAGCCCTTCCACGCCTTTTACACAGGGGAACCTCTGCAGTTCATGGAGAGGCAGGGCTGTGGGTCTGAGCCAACGACGCTCCAGTGCTTGGGGCTGATCCACGACCTGAGACAAGCGGGCAGCTAGATGAGGTTCTTCTCTCTTTGCTTATACAACAGGCTGGTCCTGAAGGTAGAGATCTTCCCAAGAGAGCACCAGGCACATGGGTGCATGGGTGCAGGTTTTGCTAGAAAAGTGAGAGGCTCGGGTGCATGCTACCCTGGTCACAGCAAACCCTCCACTACCCACTGGGATGCGGTGGGCTCCTGCTGCCAGAGGAGGTACCCCCGCCATCGCTAGGGCTTGCACAGGGGTCAAACACCCCCATACCAGGTACTTGGCTGGTTCCCAAGCAGGGACGCGTGAAGCTCCACTGTGAGGCTGGGGATGGGACACAGAGGATGCTACAGTAGCAGTTTAATCCGCAAGAATACTAAAATCCCCCCATGACATGCAGCAAGCCCCTTCCTAGTCTCCCAGTCTCGTGCTCACACTTCTTTTCTTCCATGCTGTCTGCCAGCCCAGAGCCAGTTCAGCCTCCTCTGCTAATGTGAACATTGCTAAGTCATTGCTAACAATGCTGCGGAAAGAGGGTGCAAAAGAAAAAAGCCCCGATCCTCCTTCACTTTGCGATAAATAGCCCTTAGCAATGGCAAGTCAGGGTTTCTGACCTACAGGCAGCTACTGGGACATGTCCAGGTTTGCTGCTGGTCAGCCGAGCTCCATCCTCTTTGCTGCAGCTCCGATGGTGATCGCTGGCCGGGCACCCAGCCCACCACATTTCGGTGTTCCAGGAAACCCCCTGGAATTTTTTTGGAGCAAATAGCTGCAATCAGTGACCTGGCCATTACCAGAAGCTGGGCAAAGAAGACGAAGTAGTGGGAGGCTCTTCTTGAAAATTCACTCTTTCCATCTCTGGTTCTTTCCCTCCCTTCCTCTCCAAGGCATCCTCCCTTTAGCCTCCAGACAGAAATAAATAAGAAACCGCAACACCATCTGTGTTTCTGAGAATGATTAAGCAGCAACAACTTAAGGGACGTCAACCAAAAACCCAAATTGTGTTCTGTAGCACTGCTATAAGACGGGTCGGTTTGCACACAGGCGGACAAGGTTGGGCCATGTGTGCAGCCGTGAGGAGCAGAGTCCCACAGCCAGCTGGTGGTACCCGACTCACTGAGCCGTGACGAATACGGAGCCTGTGAGCTCCCTTGCATCATTTGAAAGCAGATCTTCATCCATCGTCGTCTTTTTCCCTGGCTGTTTGTTGGGTCCCTACTGACCTCAAAGCCTGGGAGCCTTCACCTCAACCCTCTGGAGCCCATATCAGTGCTGCTCAGCCAACTCTCTAGTGTCTCTAGGGTGACACCAGGCAGAAATGAGCAGGGCACCCCTATTTCCACCTCTCCCAAAGCCAACAGCACAAGGGAGATATGTTTTTGCCTTCTCTCAAGCAGTAAGAGTCCTGCAAACCATGAGCCCCGATCACTATCACCAGACGCAGCCCTGTGATGGAGGGTGGCTGAGACATGACGAGGGAAGGGACTTGCCTGGTGGGAGATAATATCCAAACCAAGCCCAGGAGGTCCCACAGAGGGTCTCTCCCATGGCACTGCCACCCTGTCCCATGGGGGACTTGACCCCAACCACCTACATCCTGCTTAGATGTGTCTCTTCTGCCTACAGCCTTGACAAAAATGTCATTCCATCACCCCGCCATGATCCCAGGCTCCCCTTTGCATCCATCCCCACTGGTTTTATCTATGCTGCTGGCTCCAAAAACGAGCAGGCCGTCTCCTGGCACACCTAATGTCATATCTCACCACCTTCAGGACTGCAGATCCAGACCTCAGACAGCCCTTGCTCTGCTGCTGTCCATTCAAAGGTCCTCACTCCATCCCCATTTCAAAAATTCAGCTGACCAAGTGGGTTTTCTCCTTTGGCTGGAGCCCTTCTTTTCTGCTCTTGATTTAATTGTCCAGTTGTAATAGCCAAGAATTTCCAAAACCTGGCAGAAAATTAAAGAATCAGTGCAGGAGCAAAACCACCCCTGCCTTGGAGAACAGAGCTTTTGTTTCCTGCCAGCCATCCTCTGTCAGGCACTGAGAGCAGAAAACTTCAGGCCTTTCCAACCACTAAATCACCCCGTTGGACTCATAACAGGGGCAGTTGAACTACACCTAGTTCCAGCTATTGAAATGACGGCAACAGTCTCCATCCCACAGGAACTGACCCCTTTACTGTTGCCGATGCTGGTGGAAGTGCTGATGACATATGAACGCTAGCGACCGTTATTAATTTCCAGTGGTGTTTGCTGAAGCGGGACCCAATGTAGAGCTGGGGCGGAAGGGAGTAAGCTCAAGGGACTGGAGGTGGGATGTGGGGATGCTCAACCCAATGGAGAAGCCAAGGGCTGCTTGGAAGGGGAGTTATGGCTTTGCTTAAGAGTTAGCCCCACCAGACTAAGCAAGGTTAGCCAGGGTGCTCTGCATGTCGGGATATCTATCCCAGTCAGCCCACTGAAGTCCTGCATTCAAAAACACGTGATGTGGTCGGTGGGCTTCATTGGACCAAGAAATGGGGTCACCATGGAGCAGCGCACATGGCCTCCTCTTGCAGCTCTCAGCAAAGCCTGCCCAGCAGAGACGTCCGTGCACATACTCAGCCCATCACCTGCCCCATCCTGGCCAGCCCTGAGGAGAAGCCACCGCTCCCCCACCAGCCCTGTCCAGCTCCTGCTCAACTTCAGGTGTTTTTACCTGCGATTTGGGGAAAGACCAGTGTCATCCTTTTTCACTCCCGCCCATGCAACAACCCGACTAACGCTGTGGAAGAGAAGGGGAACGGGGGACGTTCAGCCTCTCTGCTGGGCAATAGAAGGGGATGGGGGAAACGTGCATCCCTGGGCAGGTCTGTTTTTGAAAAGCCATTACTGGCAGGGAAGACGGCAAATCCTGCATTCCTCAGCGAAGGAATCCGGATGATGTCACCTCCTGCCCGGTGGCAGGAGCGTTCCTGCTCGCCGCGGCTCCCTCTGGGCAGCCCCTTTCCTACAAATATTTGCTTTGGCTCATTTTTTGGAAGCTTGCCATTACAAGGAATAACAGCAGGATGGACTCCCCTACTGTAAGGCTTGTCCCTGTACCAGCACATTAGCACGGGCCACAGGTTAATAGAGGTTCACACATGCCAGCCAAAATTTTACTGCCAGTAGCAGAAGTGGAGTTTTTTTGGTTGGTTTTATTTTTTTAAATCTGTCCAGTGCAGGCTGAGAGACATCAGAATCTCTTAAAATAGAAGGCTGCCTGCTCCACTAAACCTCTTTCAACCAAATTCACTCAATTTTCTGGTATGTGTATCTAGATTGGAGGCATAGAATCACAGAATCATTAAGGTTGGAAAAGACCCTTAAGATCATCGAGTCCAACCGTTAACCCAGCACTGCCAAAGCCACCACTAAACCATGTCCCCAAGCACCACGTCTCCCCGGCTTTTAAATCCCTCCAGGGATGGGGACTCAGCCCCTGCCCTGGGCAGCCTGTGCCAGTGCCTGACTGCCCTTTTGGGGAAGAAGTTTTTCCCAATATCCAACCTAAACTTCCCCTGGCGCAGCTTGAGGCCGTTCCCTCTCATCCTATCCCTTGTGACTTGGGAGAATGTAGATGTGCCTCTAATCCTGTGGCTTTCTCTCCCTCCCTTTCTAGCGGGATACATCTAGTAGGATACACCTAGCAGGATACATCTACTAGGATACATCGAGTAGGATGCCTAAAGCGAGTCAAGATCTTTCCTAACCAACTGGCCTGGGATAAATTGCCCTTTTGCCTGGCAAGGGAGTCCCAGTAGATGTTTCTAGGAAAAGGATTGCAGGGGCATGGGGCAATTGTGGGGCGATGTGGAGGCAGGACCACGGTGGCTTCTCCTCAAAAGGAAAAGATCTCTCGTCTTCTCCAAGACTGTTTTTAAGGCACTTGGGTGGGATTTACTTGCCTAAACTTGGGTGTTCAGTCCTCCCTGGAGCTGAGCTCAATGTCCACCTGGCCTCTGAGGGCTGGTCTGGGACACGACTCCGTTTTCGGCTCTTCTTTCTGCTCCTCTAAATTTCACTACATGCTCTTGGGAGCCAGGAGACCAGAAGCACACTCTGTCCAAGAGGTGGTATCCTCCTGCAACTCTCTCCTGCTAGTTTACATTTTTAACTACCCTTAAAAATACCCATCCCACGCAAAGGTGCTGCTTGCACCCCACTGTTCACCCACTTCTCCTTAGCACCCGTGATGCTGGAGGAGGAAAGGTGGACACAACTGGAGGGGTCAGGAACTGATCGTAAAGTAGGTATCTTCTGGCAGATGGATAAATTGCTGCCTGCTGCTCCACGATGACCCGTTGCTGACACCTGAAGAAGCTTCCTGCTCTCAGACCTTGACTGCAGGTCTGACAGGAGAAGGACAGTCCTGCCCTTCAGTGGAAAATGTTAGAAGAGCAGGAAGGTGGTGTTTGCGAGACGCTTGGGAGGTTCGAGTATGCCAAATCCCACAGATGCTGATGGGATCTCACTAAAGTCCCTGATTTTATTAAAACATGAGTGGTGCCACTGAGATCCTAGCAAAGGCACGGAGGAGGGATGGCAATGGAAACGAGCTGGGTTTTTAACACCAGCATAAGGTATTGTCCCTGTATCCGAGCACGCGGGTGAGCTGGTTTGGGTTATAAAAAAGCACGTTTAAGCATCTTGCATCTGCTGATCATCTTGTTCTGCCAGGCCAGGGAGGCTGGGAGCGCAGACGGGAGCCCCAGGCATCACGGTCTGGGTCTCTCGGTGCCAGATACGGCCTTCATTGGTGTAACAGCTAAATCTGGATGGATCCCCACCACGCTGATGGGTGAAATCCTCCCTCCTTCCCCATGGGGACTGCAGGCTGCAGCAGCCTCTCTGAGCTGGGCAAAAGCCAGGCATTTTGCACAGCTGCTGGGCAGCCCGAGCCCTAAATCAACCCTTCTTCAATTAGTGCAGGACTTTCATCAGCACTCTGTTGTTTTTAAGCTCCAGCGATAAGAGGTTTCAGTGAATATTTCAAACTGTACATAAACTACAGCCTGCCAACATAAACACGGTAAAAACACTCCCTATAAGTCACGCATCAGAGTTCACCCTTACTAGAACTATTAAAATTTTCTGGAATGGCTAAAAAAGTGCAGTGGGCTGCCAGGAGGCTCTGCAGCCACGAGACCTGGGGGAGAGCGATGCAGTGCAAAAGCTTGCAAGAAAGCAGCTGCTCAGAGCAGAGCTTCCTCCTTGTCCTCCCACCTCGGGATCTCCGGGGGAGCTCCGCTCACGCAGGACTCAATAAATCAGCTCCACACCCACGCGCGTCCTGGCCAGAGTGTGAAACCTCACATGTGTTTGCCGTTAGACACAGTATTTCTTGCAGAAAACTGCCTGCTTTTCCCTGCTGCT
Organism: Nipponia nippon; assembly: GCF_047370975.1. NCBI lineage: Eukaryota > Metazoa > Chordata > Aves > Pelecaniformes > Threskiornithidae > Nipponia > Nipponia nippon. The sequence continues at coordinate 164,558,107 of NW_028262290.1, forward strand.
CTTCTGGCCTGGCTGCATCCATCTCCTCCTGTTTTCCAGGGCATCCCTCTCTATAACAGCAAGGAGTAAGGTTATCTTGCAAACCAGCTCCAGAAGTGCTGGAGGAGCTCAAAACCTTTCCAAGGATGTCCTTGGATCACAGCTAGAACCAGGCAGTCCTGTCCTGCGTTTGCCACTGGAGCTTTCTCCGATCTCCAGGCAGAAACAGCCTCGGTCAAACCCGAGCCAAGAAGGGGGAGGCCTGGAGCAGCCCCCATGCAGGGACCAGCCCCACCTCTCGCCTCTTTGCCACGGATCCCACCCACCGAAAGACCAGCAGCGCTGCAGCGTGGCCAGCATCAGCCCCGGGCCATCTCCCAGGCTGCGTTCAAAGGAGGAGACACAGCCATCCTCCTCCTCCTCTCCCAAAATCACGGCAGCCTGCAGACCAACTCACCACCCCGGGGACGTCCAGGAGAGCTCTGCTCTCCTGCTGGAGCTCCTCACCTCTCCGCTCACATGGGGATGCCAAGCAGGTCTCCATGCCCCAGCCGGGGCGGTGGGATGTCTCATGCTCCACCAAACCGGCGTTCCCCACCGAACGCCACGTCTGTCCTGTGCAAACCTCTGGGTCCATTCAACCAGGAGCTGAAGCTACGGCTGACTCCTTCTCGCCCGTCTCCCCCCAGTCCCGCCACGTGAAAAATGCTTTGTCCAGGGAGTTTGCAGCCTCAGAGCAACCACCTCCCGCCAAGCCAAGCCCACAACAAAGCCCCATTGAAAGGCGGCCTTCCTCCGGGTGCCCTTGGAGCGCGCTGAGCGGCTCCTCCCGACCGCCGTATCGCCGCTCTGGCAGCTGGAGCATCGTGCGAGCCAGCAGCCCGCCCCGCCGCCCTGGCAAAACGAACGGGTTGTGGCATCTCAGATGACCCAAAGCATGTGGGCAACCGAAACCAGCCCGGGGTGTCCCGTATGCAGGCCGTGGAGTCTGGGTGCCGGGGTCAGCACAGGGCCCGGGCCCCCGTGGTCTCCCCTTTCCTGGGGGACCCAACCACAACCTCAGGAGAAGCCATGCTATCAAATGAGGTTCTTCTACCGCAGGGATTGCTTTGCAATGCCCGTGGTGTTGTCTTTTCTCTCTCTCCCCTCTCCTCCCCTCCTCTTCTCCAGCATCGCTTCCTTTTTATTAGCTTGATCTGTTTTGACTTGAAACTCTCCAGAGCTGGGGCTGACTCACGTCTTCCCCGGAGCCACGAGGTGCTCCCGTCCCACCGATCGCAAGAGGAGAGCAAAGGGCTGCTCTCGTGCTGCCGAGAGCCCCGGGGGACCTGGCAGCACTTGCACAGGCCACCAGGTCATCGCAACACTGCCAGGGCCAGGGAGACAACGTCTGCTTTTGCATCATCTCACTAGATAGCGGCTCCTCCCCAGGGCTCGGAGCAGAGAGACGGGCGGGGGGAGGCAGGGGGGAGCTGCCTGCGCTGGAAAGGAAACGAGGACATTAATTTCTTAGTGAACCTGGTTAACTATTTCTGTCTGGGAGCGCAGAGGAAAGGGCTGGGCAGAGGAGCGAGCAATACCATTGTCCTCAGCAGGAAAAAAAAAAAAAAAAGGGATGATGAAAATGTGGCTGGAGGAATTTGGCTCAGGCTCACTTTTGAACCGGCATCAGGTTTCCGAAGCGGAGGTTTCCGGATGCACGGCAGGGCGTCCTCAGGGGCCGAAACCGGTGGGGGACGTCATTTGGGGTCCTGAGTTGGATTAACTCCCCGTTGACCCAGAAGGTCAGACAGAGAAGGGATTTAAGCACCCAAAGATGCCCCAGGGCCAGACAGGAGCTGGCAGCGACGCTTCAGCCCAGTGGCTCGGCCGCGGCGGGGGGCGAGCTGCATTTCTGGGCCGTTTTCCAGTGATTTTGCCCATTTATATCCCACCAGCAGCCCGCTCACGCGTGCCATCTGCAGCTCGCTGCACCTCGCGTTTGAAAGGCGCTTCGCACAAAGCAGACACTCGTAAAGCTCTTGGCCGAGTGTGTGTTTAAGAGGGTATTAAAAGTTGTGGTCAGAAATAACAAAGCAAAGCAGAAACGCAGCCTCAGGAGACACCGAGATCCCTCAGTCCTTGCTATGTCAAAATGGGTCTTATCTCTGTTGAAATGGGGATGCTGGATGTAATTCACGCAGAAAGTAGGGACTCGTGACCCCAACACCATCCTGGCCCCCATGGAGCAGCTGGTGCCACCCTGTCACCCCCCGGCGCTGCCGGGTCCCCTCCCGGCGGAGGTCAGCTGGTGGTGGCACCTCCCAGGACTGACAGCTGGGGCCAAGGCTGTTGAGCATCATTAATGATTGGGGTGATGGGACCGAGTTTGGGGCCGCTCCTGGTTGTGGGGAGCAATGGATGGGCAGCGTGAGGCAGTGCCGCTGTGTTGGGGGACCTCAGGAGGCTGGAGAGAAACGGGCTGGTGGGACCCAGGTGAAGTTCAACAGCGGCAAAGGCAGAACGGTGGCCCCGGTAGGCGACAGGACACAGGATGGCGGGGAGCGGCTCTGCAGGCAAGGATCGAGAGTCGTGATGGTCAAGTTGGACATTAATCAGTGAGGGCTTGCAGCAGAGAAGGCCACCCCTGTGCCGGGCTGTCTCAGCAGGCGCGCAGCCAGAGGAGTGAGCGCTGCTATAATCCCCTCTGTTCTGCCCTTGTGAGACCACAGCTGGGTACTGTGTCCAGTTTGGGGCTCCCCAGTGCACGAAGGGTACCGGAGCGCGTCCTACAGAGGCTTACAAAATGGTTGTGGGCTGGAGAATGGGATGCGCAAGGAGAGGCTGAGAGCGAGCTGGGTCTGATCGGCCTGGAGAAGAGAAAGGGAAGATCTTATGGGTGCGTGCAGCTGCCTTATGGCAGGTTATAGAGACAGCGGTCCAGACGCTTCTCAGAAGCGCACGATGGAAGGCCAAGCTGCAGCCAGAAAAATGTCAACTGGATATGAAATAAAAAAGCCTCCATGACAAACACTGGCACGGGGAGCTGGTGGGATCACCACCCTTGGAGATCACTCGACTGGACAGGGCCCTGAGCAGCTTCATCCAACAGCAAACCAGGTACCTCAGTTGTCCTGCAATTGCACAACTCACCCTCGAGATTCCCATCGGTTCCCCCCTTGCTCAACATCTCCCACACCTCCGCACCCACCAGTGGCCGGGAGAAGTTGGCATCCTCCCCAGGAGACTGCTCGGCCCTCAGGGGGAGCGAGAAGACAGACCACAGAAGAGGGCATGAAGGTCTCAGAGGAGCTCTTCTGAGACCCCGCGGGATGTAAATGGACCCTACATAGAGCCACCTCATGCCCTAGGGACAGCCCAGGGCACCTGGCAGGCAGCCCCAGGGTCCCCACCTTCTGGGGAAGCAGCCAGAGAGCTGACGGGCCACCCCACAGCACCAAAAAAATCATAGAATCAGTTAGGTTGGAAAAGACCTTGGAGATCATCAAGTCCAACCATTAACCCAGCACTGCCAAGTCCACCACTAAACCATGTCCCTAAATGCCACCAGGCCCCTCTGGCAGAGGCAGGGAGGTAAACAAATTGCTCTAGCAAAGCTAGAAGTGAACAAGTTAGAAGTTAGGAGTGAAACAGCAGTTTACCTCCATATGCCTTAATTAATTTATAGGACAGGGCTCCTCATTTTCTATCCATTTCCCCTGTCCCCTGCTGCCTCAGCCCTGGGTTGCACTGGGGGCACGCAGCAACCCTGCACAAACGCCTTTATTTTCTCTTTTTCTGGCAGCAAGGAGCAGAAACCACAGCAGTTTACATGGCCGGTCACCAAGATCTCTGAGCAACAAACCGGGTCAAAGGGAGCTGCACAGCCTTAAAAATGAACCTTGTGCTGGTTGGATGAACCTCGGGTGGAAGAGCTCCAAACCAGCCATAAATTACGAGAGAGGAGAGTCCTGCGCAGTGCTGGGACCTGCAGAAACGCGGTGCATGCCGAGTGCTGCGCTCCACCTCCGCAGTACATGACAGGGGAAGGAGGGGTTTCCTTATTACACACACCGAAAAAAATCTTCTGGTATTTCGGTCTTGGACAACACGCAAGGATTGTCTCAGAAATAGCTCTCAGAGCTTGCAGGAGTACAAGGTGCAGATTCCCCGTCAGTGACATGGCCCTTTCCCCCTTCCTACCCACCCATGGCTCACTTGGGCTGTGTTACCTTGGCTTTCCTTCCTCTGGCTTTCTGAGGAGGCTTTGGACAGAGGACAGATTGCCCTCCTGTGGCATTTCAAGGTAATTTGGGTGAAAGGAGAAGGTGCCTGTGGCCTCCTGAGACTCAGGGGGCTCTTCGCTTCCCTCTGCTTGGGTATGGGGATGTTCACTCACCCTCTGCCAGGAGAGGACACGGCTCTCTCCCATTAAGCACAGCTTAAATACATCTATTAAGCCAAACTCCTGTGCTTGGTATAGATGGAAAGGGAATTTTGGGATGGGAGGAGATGGAGCCCCAAGGGTGTGCAAGGGAAATGCCTGCCCACCACGCATGGGGCACAGCACGGACCAGGAGGGCTCAGGAGGTCCTTCGAGCCCCACTCTCAGGGGATCCCTTTGGACAAATGCTGGTTGCAACCAAGTTTGCTACAGCTGTACCAGTGACCTGGAGGTAGGAGGGACCTAAGGGTCACCCATTAACCACAAGGAAGATCTTAGGGTTTTAACAAGGATGGATTTGATAAAGGCTACGGAAACGCAACAGCATCTCTGAACAAGATTCGTCTAAGGACCTAGAGGTGTCGATGGGGGATACAAGCTGGAGAAGGAGATCCCACCCCAGAGGAGCATCCTGCATGTTTGGTAGCCAACAGGAGAGTTTTCTCTCAAGGAAGGCCTGTTGGCCAAGAAGATGAGGCCACCAAGGAGCAGGTTCAGCTCCCGCTGGTGGTGATGCTGCCAAGCCACTGACCTCCCTGTGCCTCAGTTTCCCCAGCTGCGTGGAAGAGAAGACACCCTTTGCGAGGTGCTTCGAGATGTGAGGATGAAAACTGTGCCCACATCCTTGGGTATTATTTAAAAACCAACACAATACAAAAGCACCTTACAGAGAACATAAACTTATCAATGACCCTTTTGTCTGTGGGTTAGAGACACCAGCTGCAGAACTGCATCTCCTGCTGGGGTGGGCTCCTACGGGCACTGGTCTCTGCCCATGCCTGGTCTTTAAAGACCAGCTCGTGATGCATGAGCATGTGCCACATAAGCTGATGCTCCAAAAGCAAGCAGGCTGCAGACCCTAAACTTTGCTGTACGAGCAGAAGTCTCAGAAACGTAACCCAAGGGAGCAGGAGCAGGACTAGCAGGAAAAAACAGACCCCGAAGCATCTTCCTCTCCCCACCTCTGGTGAGATGGGGAGGAGGTTCGGGATGGGGACTGGCCAGAAGGTCCCAGAGCACAGAGCTTTTTCCCCAATGGAAACCCCTAAAACACCGATGGTTTAATCCCAAACTCCCTGAAGATGGATTTGCACTGCCCCGCGCCACGGGGGATGATTTATGGCGACAAAGTGTGCGCAAACTGACGCCAAATAGGGATGTTTTGTCTCTTACCACAGGTGGGAAAAGCAATACACGAACGTTAGGTCACGGCAAACGCGTTCCCCACCCGAGTGATGGGGAAAGGACAGAAAATGAAGAGCAGGGGCGAGCAGGGTGGGAGCAGAGGTGGGTGGAAGCAGAAGGAGGGGGTTTGCGAAGTGCTGGGAATCGGCCAAGCTAAAACCATCCGACAAAATATCAGAATAAAGTGGAGGGGAGGAAAAAAAACAAAACAAAAAGTAACATACGGAGAAGCGCTGGGCTCAGTCCTTTGCAAAAACGTCCCATCCTTCCCCGCCGTGGCGCGCGGAGCCGCAGGCAGAGCTCCCCAGCCGTTGCTTTTCCTCCCCTCCCACCCCTTCGAACCCAGCTCCCTTCCCGCTGCACCGGCCTGGAGGCGATGACGTGGAGACCTCCACCGGGGAAGCTTCCCGAGACACGAGAGCTCCTCCGAGTCTGAAGCCGCAAACCCATCGCTCCCCGGGATGCCAAGGATTTCTTTCCCTTCCTTTTATTTTTATTTTTTTTTTCGTTTCCTTATATGCACCCAAAAAAAGTCCAGGAAAAAATGAGAATGTGGCGATGCTTTCAGGAGCCAAGAGCAATGCTTAGGGAAAAATCACATAATTCAAATAGTCTGAGGGTTTAGGGCTAATAATAGCGAAGAGGGAGCTCCTTGGAGCAGGAGAGGGGAGGCAGAAAGCAGAGGTGCTGCCACGGGATAAGAAACGCTTCCCTCTTGTTTGGGTTTTCTTTTCCTTTCTGTTCAAACAGGGGTGAAGCAGAAAGGAAAGACGGCTGCAAACGCGACCTGTCCTTACAGCTACCGTGATATACTGCAGCAGCAGCAAAAACCTCTTTTCCCCCCGCCCCGATTTTTATGTCAAAGCGAACAGCACTCGGTGCTCAAATTTTACATTTTTAGTATTTTACGGTGGCCGAGAGCTCCCTGCCAGCCCCATCCCAGACCCTCTTCATCCCTTTGCTCCCTTCCCAGCCCCGTTTTGCAGGGCGGGGGGGTGGCTGGAAGCATCACCCTGCTCTGTGGGTAACAGCTGGAAGGGAAAACAGCTGGAAGGGGACAGAGAGGACCTTTTCTTCCTCCTCCAGCCCCTCCTGCTCTCAGCCAGAGGGTTTTGCCCCCCATGCGGGGCTCCGGTCAAGGAGGGGGGTGATGTTACCCCACGCTCGAATGCAGCAAGCAGGGATTAAATAATTGCTGCCGTCCGGCGGCTGCGACCTTTGGCGTGTTATCATCTGTTCCTTCGCCTTGCCAGCTCGCATGATTTTATGGCTGATCTCACAATAATTGATGTTTTCCTTAAAGGCCCCGTGCTGCAAGGCGAGACGGGGCTTTCAGGGGTTCAAACCAGCAAGGTTTTGCTCGCTGCAATTAAAGAACCCCCGCCTAAAACTGAGCAATCCCAGTATGGAGATGGCTCTAAACCTTTAAAATCTGGTGATTCTTCAATCTCAGTCCTCCAGGGACCCAGTGCACGTCCCTCAGCATTTCTTAAGTAGCACCCGCCATGTGAAACTACTCAAAATAACTTGTTTTTCATGGTTTTAAAGAGAAGGGATGTCCTCGCTCCCCAGCACAGCTGGGATGGGGCAGCCAAGTTTTCATCCTCTTATTTCATTTCTCAAGTGTGTTTCTTCTCTCCAGCTGCTTTCGGGGAGGAACGAGCTGGGAAACAGCCTGGCTGACCGCACAGGGGGGATGCCTTCCCAGAAGGGGTTTTCAAGAAGAAATCAGCTTGTAGGATGCTCCGGGGATGGAGGAGGAAGGAGAAGGGAGGCATCGCCACAGCGCTTGCTCCTGCAGCTGGTGCTGCCCTGGACACGGTTGCAAGCCGAACCTTCAGCCCAGATTTGAGCTTTTTGAGCAGATTTTGGGTGAGGAAAAACACCCTCACCAGAAACTGTTTAGGAAGATCCTTTCGTAGGCACCCAGCTTGAAAACAACCTTAAATATGCTTCTAAAAAATCTCAGCCTTGCTCTGTTTCAGACCCGGAGCGAAGTCTCATTCAGCCTTGGTTAAAACAGGTTCAAGCAAAACCCTGGATCTAAATTTTAAGGGATTGCCCAGACCCTGAGTGGAGTTGGATTGCTGCAGCTTAGGCACGTATTTAATACAAATTGTCTTACTTCTTTTTATGCCTATAAAATGTTTTGTATGGCTCTCGATGTTGACTTTATATATATGTGATATATAAAAAATATACTATATATAATATATACAATATAACACATACAAAATATATTACAGGGATCAATGAAAGTCTGATATGGCCCCCTGGGATGAAGAACAGAGCATCCTTTTGTCCCCAAATCCACGTTTTTCCCCAATCAGCGATACCCCCAGAGTCGCGTATCGGTAAGGAGGCGCTTAGACGAGCCGTACCTTTCACAGCCAGGAAAAAAAGGTGCGTCTGAGCTGCGGGTCCTCACCGCATAACCGGAGACCTTCGGGGGGGGAAAAGTCCTGCAGCACGACCGGCCTCAGCCCTGCAACAAAGCCAAGGAGGAGGCGATTATTCCCGAGCATCTCTCTGCCAGGCACAATACGGCAGCGTTGCAGCGCCCACGCTCAATGCAGTCATTGTCCCCTCCGGAGCCGTGGCTCCTGCGTGCGGTGGCACAGGGTGAAGCTTCTGCTCCTCTGCGAGCTCCCAAAGGCTTCATCCTACCACTGGGGAGGAGCAGGAGCCTTTTGTTTTCCTCCTAGGACAAGATAACAGACCTAGGGACAGGGCAGATCTCAGTTTTGCCTTGCCAACACCGTTACGCTATTGCCTGGTGTGAGGTTCCTATGAGAGAGGAAGGAAATAGGATCTTAGATAAAATACATCAGGGGTACAAAAGTGATGGGAAGACTGGTTTGGGAGCGGGTGTTAACAGCTCACTGATAACACAGAAGGATGGCTCTGGGTGGTATTTTGTGGGGATCCTTCCAGGGACTTTGCATCTGGATGCTGCATCCAGTGGAGGAACACGCTGAGAAGCTGGAGAGGATGCGGTGGTGGCCACCAAGATGGTCAGGGCTGGAGGATGGGACGCGCGAGGAGAGGCTGAGCTGGGTCTGATCAGGCTTGAGAAGAGGAGGGAAAACCTTGTTGATAAATGCAACTGCTAAATGGGAAGGTGGAGAGAAAACAGAGCCAAACTCTTCTCAGAGGCACCCAGGGACCAGAGAGGCAAGTTTGCTGCAGCCAAGATGCTAAGGCATGAAGGAAGACCCTGCCCATCTTTAGAAACACCAGGAGCTGCTGCAAGACCACCGGTGAAATTTCTTCCCTATGACCACGGTGGATAGGACAAGGGCAATCAGGTTGGATTTCAGCAATAAAACCAGCAAAGTGCCCAGAGGTGCTACCACAGCGGTGCCGTCTGCTTTATTTTTGCTCCTGGTGTCTGCAGGTTAGGGGTCGGTCCTAAAGCCGATGGAGCGAAGCTGCAGTGTGATGGCCCCAGGGAGCAGCAGCATCCATGCTTTGGAGGGCAGATGGGGTGAAAAAACTGGTGCATTCAAAAAAATAAATATATATATATACAGAGGCAAATTAAAGGTGGAAAAGCTGCTGTGATGAAGCTGGGCTGCTCGCCGGCGATGCTGGCAGGGCAGGGTGTGCAGACAGCGCTCGGGAGCCCGGGGCCGGGAGGAGGGCGCAGAAGGGACGTTGAGCCCAGGTTTGAAGCCACGAGGATGCCTGTGCTGGCCGAGATGACTGTAGGCGTTACGGCTCGCTGGCCTCTGCAGGTCAAGCTACCATAATAATTAGCAATCAGACACCGAATCGATGAAACATGTGAGCTCATCCTCCTCGCTCAGGGAAACAGCCTGACAAGCTCTCTCACCCCACGGATGCCGGCCGTGGCTTCCCAGGGAGGGCCATCACCCCACAGGCATGGCCAGTGACACCAGTGTCCCCTCTCCACCCCAATCTGGGTGTTGTTTTCTCTCTCCGGTCCACGCTGCTGTGTCCGGGAGGCATCCGTGGGACCACCACCACGAGCAGGGATGCAGTTCGAGTATCCTGCGCTTCCAACCAGGAAAAATTATAAAGCCTCCCCTTTTTTCCTCATCCTGTACCCAGTATATCCAGGTCAGCACACTGCCGATTGTAACAGGAGGGACTGGAGCATTGCACTTGGCTTTTTGGAGAGTTTTCCCAGCAGGGCTCAGTCCCCATCACCTCTGTGCTGGCTTTGCATTAGGGAGCCAGGGACACCCACCACGTAGGCGCTTTGCTGTCCATCAGCGAGACTTGCTTGATAGCAAACACAGGAGAAGAAACCCCGGTGCTTCAAGGGAATATCTGCAACTTAATGCTGGACTGAGGACGTGGCCACCACGGGGCTGATGGCAGGGGGACAGCTGCCCTGTCCTTCCCTGCGCCTGTTGGCGCCGACTCCCAGGGGTCTCCTCCCCGTGTGGGTTCACTAAAATAATCCCCTCTATGGGGCAGTGAAATAAAATATATAAATTCTTTGAGCTCAACCTGGGTACCGGCATTTTGCCTTTTCTGCCTCCCTTCTTTTTATCACCTCCTCGCATCTCTGGCAGCTGGGATGGGGAAAGTAAAAGCCAGGAAAACATCCTGTTCCTCCCTCCTTTTGTGCCTGAGGAGAGAGAACTCGGGCGTCAGGAGGGGGACGTATCCCCGATTTCACAAGCGTCCGGTTGTACCAGTTGCCAGCCGCACGCAATCTGAATTGCAGATGGCTTCTGGCTATTTACGGGGCTGGAGCCACATCCTGGACAAGCGGAGTCACAGCTGCTATTGTTGGAAAAAGCCGAGCCTGTACTGGATTCCCCATTTTTTTTGCCCATTTTTGAAGCCCAGGAGCAGGGCTGAGCTGGACAAATGGGGAGCGCACTGTTGATGCCGGTGTTTCGCCCTGTCCGGTGCTCCTCGCGGTGCGTGCCACCCCGTCCGGAGCCGGTCCCGTTTATGGATCGGCATCCCGCGCTCTCCAGGGATGACACAGTTGTGCATCCAGTCGATGAGGCTGACCCAAATACAGCACCCAGCAAGGCAGGCACATCCCAGCTCCCGGTCCAGCTCTTATCCTCGTGGAGCCAATGGAGCTGGAGATGGCATGACTCCTGCAAGCACCCTGGAGCATCACAAACCGACGGGATGCTCCCCAATACCCTGTGCTAGAGAGAAAACTCAGTCCTCCCCCGCGACTTGCTTTCCAGCAGCAGCACAGTCACGAAAAATGAGCCCCGAAGGAGCAATGTCTTGGCCGAGGGGTGCTGGCACGGGTCGGGTGCCACCGGGGTCGATTAGCCCCAGCGAGGGTTATGAGCTGTTGTGGTTTTATGGGACCTACCTGGTGTTGGTGGGTGTCTCAGCGCAAGGCAGCGGCAGCCGGCATGCGGTGGTCACCTCGCCGTCCTGCGGGAGAGCACAAAAAGGACATCAGCATCGCCAGGCAGGGACCACACCACCCCGGCATAAGACCAATCTCAGCTGCAGCCCCCTAAAAAAAAAAAAAACAAACACAATCCAGCACAGCTGGATTCCTCGGCCGGGGAAAGCCACCCCCAGCCCACCGCCCTCCTGCTCCCGTGGACGTGCTCCTCCTCCACTCCAGGGCAAAGTCAGCCGGCTTTGCGTGGCTGGCGAGACGCCGGAGGATTTTGCACGGCGGCGGGTTGGGGAGCGCCGGCAGCTCTCACCCCGTGGCTCCGCTGTGGTGGGGTGACCCCAGGGAGAGGGATGACAACCTGAACCCCCTGCGGTCCTCTTTGAGGCCATGCAGGCTGCCAAAGGATTTCCTAGAAGAGGTTTGGTGCATACCGATGGAAATGCAGGCACTCGATATAGCAGGAAAAAAAAAGAAGAAGGGTTTTTTTTGCCAGAAAAGCTGGTAACTGGTGGCCTCAGAGCCCTCAGCCGTGCTTGGGCCAGGCAGCGCTAACTCCACTGACGGGCTGCATGGCCCCTCTGGAAGGTCCTAAATGCGTGCAAGGAGCCCAGGCTGGCTTGCAGTAAGGTTTTTCTCCCCCAATAACGACTCCTGACAGCACACAGGTCGCTGCAGCCACAGCCCTCCCCACCACACGCCGTCCCCGTGCACCGACGTGAGCACATCCCATCACACCTGGGATGCGAAATCCCAGTGCTCGCGATAGGCAGCACGCACACAGACACAGCCGGGCAAGCAAGACGACCACGGTTATTCCTACTTCTTTTTTTTTTCCTTGTTGCTTATTTTATACGCCAGCCACCCAATTATTTCCCAGGCTGGCTCTGCCCTGCGGTGCCCTTTTGCAATCACACGGAAGCTTGGAAAATCAGGGCTGCTTCCAAAAGCACTGAGATGCCAAGAAAAGCCACGGCAAGGAAAAGTCTCTGGACCATGGGATCATCGGGGGGGTGGGGGGGGGGTGGGGGTGGTGGTGCGATGCTGGAAGGAGCCACAGGCAGATGGGCTTTGGGCTAATTTTGGTTGTTTGAAGCTATCCTGGAGCGTGGCTCCAGCCTCTCTGGGCTTCCCCCAGGATGATTTGGGCACTGGCTTCGGGGACTGCCTGCCCTCGTGCATGACGTCCTTCCCAGGCAGCAACTCGGTGCCGCCGGGTCGGAGCAGAGGTCACCTTTGCCGCTAAAGCCACCAACCCCACGTTCACCTCTTGAAGGGGTTCCTTCCATTGCCAAAGACCTTGAGTGAACAGGAGGGTGGGAAGAGCGATCAGCTCCTGCCCCAAAAGCGGCGTGTCAGCCCGGATTCAGCAAAAACCACAAGAGCAAGACTGCAAAGCTCTTGCTCTGAAGCAAGAGTGCTATGGGGATTTATTTTTTGGGCATTGGCTCCAAAATATCCTCAGCCCCAGCCAGGGAGAGCCCCCGAGGCAAGTTTTGCCCCAGCTCTTCCCCAGCGTGGCTTCTCGCATTGCCCCACGCACCCTTCTCACGGGGATTAGCCTTCCTCCCTCCCCCAGCATCCTCCTCCTGCAGGGATGCAGGATGAGGAGCTGCCGCACTTCCCAAAGCATCTCACAGAGCTGAAAAAAGCTGAAATCTGTTCAATGTTATCCCAGTCTGATGGACCAGTGAAGGATAAAAAAAAAAAATATATATATATAAAACCCCTTTTTGTGACATTTCTGCCCGTTCTTTCACTTGGGGGTACCCCAAGATAGAGCAGCAGGAGTCACAGCCACACTCGGGGGGAGAAATTCATCCCCGTGGTCCCCCGCAGCCAGGTGACGAGGTTTTTAACGGCTGTTGGGAGAGCTAACTAAAACCAGAATTGACAGCGTTAGCTTCCTCTTGTCCTTCACCTCGCCCACCTTCACCCCAAAACGCCCCAAATCTGTTGGTTGGTACGGTCAGCACCTTCCTGCCTGGAAGATCTCGTAGGTGGGAAATTGGGTCCCGGCCAGGACCAGCATCTTTAATCCCAGAAAAGCCCTGGGCAGGGAGACCCCTGTCCCCTCACTCTGCCACAGTCGGATCCCCCAATCCCATCCCCAGTCCCACATCGAGCGCCGGGAGCCGTCGTTTGCAGTTGTGGAGGACCCTGGATTCGGTGGCCACCACAGCACGGTCCTTGCCTGCCCCAGGGACGCTGGGGTGGCTGCGTTCCCAGCCAGCCGGTACCGAAAATACGGATCGGGAAAGGTATTTATGTTTGCAAATGCAATTAATAAAATAGATGTCCCATTTTGAGGAGGCAGAAATTAAACCCATTTCAACAGGTGCCTCTGCCCATCCCATTACAAGATTCGATGTGCGGCTTGGCCCCTCCAAAACGCCAAACACGGAGAGGGGCACAGCTGCCAAAAACGACTGGCGAGAGCTGCTCAACAGCCACATCACCCGCTCAGCGACCAGCCCCGGCTCCGGCAACCCGCTCCCGGTCCCTCCGCCACCCATCGCCGTCCCGACGGCCACCCCGTCACCTCGCATTAGCGCCAGGCATCCAGGCGTTCACCGCTTCGGTCCGTCAGACGCAGCGGCAGCCGCTAAAAGCAGGTCACCCGATAAAGGGCGGGTTATTTAGGACTTCCCTCTCCGTTACCACCAGGGAAAGGGGACGCAAGTCATCGAAATGACTTTTTTTCCCCCCATTTTCCAAGCGCTGGCTGAAGCATCGTCCCTTCCCGTTGCCGGGTGTCACTCACCTCTCCCAGCGGGAGACCCGAAGGGTGGGCTCAGGGCTGGCAGCCGCACAGCTCTCGGGGCGTTGGCGGGAGGGCTGAGCAGGCAGCGCCCGGGCATTTCCATCTGGCGACAGCACCGCCGGTCCCACGCGGTGGCCGGCGACCACCGGACTGAGGCCAGCGCTGTGTCCTGCAGCTCGGCGTTCTGCCGCTCCGCAGCGCGGGCCCCCCGCGCTTTCCTGCTGTCATTTCTGCCATCTAGAGGGGACGTTTCCCCATTGCAAACGCGTCCCTCAAAACATACAACCCCACGATTCAGGGGGAAAAAAAAAAAAAAAAAAAATATATAACAGTCCATCACTCGCCACTGCAGGATGAGCCTGGCCACAGCGATTCAGACCGTCAGGATGGGGAAAGCCAGGTGCTGTGAAGCAGGTACACGCCCAGAAAATTTCTGGGGAGCATTTTTTCCTGCTCGTTTAACCAAAGCTAGAACCTCGCAACATGAAGCTCGTGACAACAGAAAGGAGGATTTCACAGTATAATCTGTAAGATATATTTAAAACACCCAAACAGAGGCAAATGATCAAAATAATCATCAAATTTCATCTTTTGAAATGCAAGCGAGGTACTGAAAGGATTGCCCAAGGTCTGGTTCTGCGTATTGGTGTCTGCAACGTGGAGGATGGAGCTTGGTAAATTAGGATCATAGAATCATTGAGGCTGGAACGGAGCTGGACTGAGAGGCGTGCTGGAGCAGAGCAACTGGGTAAACTGGAGAGATGGGATATGAAGAGGATGAAACCCAAGAGTTGAGTTTAAGGTACAACCATCCCCCGGGAAGACGTGGTTTTGGTGAGGAAATACCACAGCGTGGTATCGCACGGTACAGCCGTTCGCGCTCTGGGTTGGGTTTGGGGGGAGACGGCTGGAAGCCACCACCCGTGGGGTGGCAGCTCTGCGGGACTCACTGTTTCTCGAGGCACAAACGCAAACCGCCTGCGTCCTCCGGGACAAGAGGCTCTGGGCCAAGCGACCCTGCGAGACGTTAAGGCTGAACAAAGCTGGGGAGATGAAGCGCAAAGCATCTTCCCAGCCCGAGTCGGGCAAAGCTCTCCACGTCTCAAGCCAGAGACCAGCACGAGGGACAGTGGCTGGATCAAATGGATCCCTCCTAGGAGAAGGGATTTATTGCTGCCCTCAAGCACGTCATCCAAAAAGGCTGCACAGCTTGGAAAAGAAATTTCTTCTCCAACCTGTAGGTATAAGAGCGTCTAAAAATCTACCTGCGCCTAACTCAAGTGGAACGACAAGTGGATGTGAATTACGAGATCGCTGCCAGGGTGGCAGAGGGGCGGAGAAGCTCACAGTACTTTTCCGCCAGAAAAAAGGAGCGCGGATAGATCACATCCTGCAGCCGGTCCCTTCTCTTGGCTTATTAAACAAAGCCGCCTGTTCAAGGACTGCGGTGAGAGCAGCTGAGCCGTGCTGACGCGCTGCTCTGCCCCAGCGACACAACAAGACACCGCAGAGGCTGAGGGCGGCAGGCACAGATGGCGGGAAACGCCCGGAGGAGCTGTAGCCGGCTCTGCAAAAGGAAGCAGGAACCAGAGGGAGCAGGAGGATGCCAACGCTTGTGGCAATCAGGTGCCAGTAAAGATGGGAACCCCTCTGTCTGCAGGTGGAAGCAGGCGTCAAATCGACGTCGCTCCCTTCTGCGAGTGGCACCAGCTGGGCGCAACGCGTACCTCCACAAATATCGCAGCGGGATCGCGAGGCGTGGGCCGGCGCCGCAGCTGCCCAGGCAGCTCCTCTCCAGCCTGGCAGCACGGCTCCGCCCTTCGGCAGCCGATGCCGCGCAGTCGCTCCTGAAGCATCCGCCTGCGGTACCAACCTGGGAGAGCCCACGCCGAGCGTGTGGCGAACAAACACAAGCGTGACCGGGTTTCGTTTTCTTTCCTTTTAATAGAAACATCCTAGAGTAACTTGGGAGGAGGATCAGCCTAAAGGGAATGTCTCTCGGAATAAAATGGCGTGACGTGCTTCGGGAATGATGTGCAAAGTTAAAACGTCCAAGCAAGCTCAGCTCAGGACTTCCTGGATTCTTGGGTCTTCTTGATTTCCTGCAAGGAGATCAGGAAAACAACTGAGCGTCTGCCGCTCTGTGGGAACACCTCATAGTTTCACAGCTCTGGAGACCATGAGCCATCATCTCCTCAGACCAGCTCCACAGCATCACAGCACCAAGGCCAGGGTTTACGCACGAGCCTTTAGGGACAAGGCGAGGTTTGGAAGGTTTGATCCCCTTCCCCACTGTCCAGGGATGTGTGTTTATTTTGCCCAGTATCGCGCTGGATCCGTTTCCCGCTCTTAGGCCACTGATCCATCATCGCTCGTACGTGACCTGTGCTCAACTACGTCACTCAGCAGCTCAAAATAGATCAAGCGTGGGCATGTGGTCACAATTCTGTGGCTGCCTACAGACAGACCCTCCCCTGCTCAGCCCAGACGTCACGCCTGCCTGGGGAGCGAGGCAGAAAAAGCCCCAAACGACTCACCTCCAGGAGTATCTCCTTCAATTCAGAATAGGCTTTTTCTAAATCATCGTTAATAATGACCAAGTCAAACAGGCCAGGCTCTTTACCTAGGGAAGGAGGTGAGGACAGAGTTAGAGGAGAACGTGTTCCCTCCCTGTGGCATCTCTCGTGCATGACCCGAGTTCCTGTGGCATTTGAATATTATCATTTCAGCCACTGATAATGCGCTTCTCTGCCAGGCGCCCACAAGGAACTGCGGTGCGAAACGATGCAGTACGGTGCTTAGATGAAACTCAGCTGATGGCCAAGCCCTGCCAGCCCCGCCTGGAGAACACACGTCAGGCGTTCATGCAAAAAAGCAGCTCCTGAATCACCAACGCACCCCCCCTCCCTGCACACATCACTCAAGGCCCCTGGACTTACTAAGTTCCAAATCTACGCGGGCTGCAGTCAAACGCTTCAGTAAACTTTCTTCTGTCTCAGTCTTTCGATCACGTAGTCTTTTTTCCTAAATCCAATGACAAACATAATAAAGAAATGCGTGTTCCAAACGCTGCCCGCAGAAACCACCGCCCACCCCGCGCGCTAGTGCTGTTGGCCGTTTGCTACTGCCGGTGGCCACGGGCACACGAAATAACACTCTGCAAAGGGCGAGGGGCCTCATTCGGTTTGGCTCAAGATCTCTCTGGGTTTTCACTCAAGATCTCCTACCCTGAGCTCAGGTTCCCGGTCTCTTTCCCACTCCACGTATTTTTTTTTTTTTGCAGGTACTGCTGGGAGATGAAATCTCTCCGCTGGGCTCTGGCATCTGGTGCTGCTGGCTTCCTCCTCCACAAACTCAATGAGAAGCACAGACTGCCTGATCTACTGAGCAAGAGGGGAGAGCCAAAAGTCACGGGCTTCTCTGCCACGGACTCCTTGCATGGCTTCAGCAAATTGCCTATGTTGGTAGATGAAAAGCTGGCCATGAGCCGGCAGCGTGCTCTGGCAGCCCAGCAAGCCAAGCGTCTCCTGGGCTGCATCCCCCGCAGCGTGGGCAGCGGGGCGAGGGAGGGGATTCTGCCCCTCTGCCCTGCTCTGGGGAGACCCCCCTGGAGCCCTGCGTCCGGCTCGGGGATCCTCGGCACGGGAAGGACACAGAGCTGTCGGAGCGGGGCCAGAGGAGGCCACAGCAATGGTCCGAGGGATGGAACACCTCTGCCATGAGGAAAGGCTGAGAGAGCTGGGGTTGTTCAGCCCGGAGAAGAGAAGGCTGTGGGGAGACCTTAGTGCGGCCTTTCAGTACTTAAAGGGGGCCTACAACAAAGATGGGGACAGACTTTTTAGCAGGGCCAATAGCGATAGGACAAGGGGGAATGGTTTTAAACTAAGAGGGGAGATTCAGACTGGATATAAGGAAGAAATGTTTTACAATGAGGGTGGTGAGGCACTGGCACAGGTTGCCCAGAGAGGTGGTAGATGGCCCATCCTTGGAAACATTCAAGGCCAGGCTGGACGGGGCTCTGAGCAACCTGATCTGGTTGGAGATGTCCCTGCTCATTGCAGGGGGGTTGGACTGCATGGCCTTTAACGGTCCCTTCCATCCCAAACCATTCTGTGACGCTCTGTGTGTCTGCATCCCTCCCTGAACTGTGCCAGTGATTTCACTTCTCCCAGAGGCACACTACGGTATTACATAGGGCCCCATAAGACCAGAGGGGTATAGGATTTGTGGTGCCACAGAGAACCACCCTCCCTCGGTTTAGCTTTCATATCTGGAGGCAAGTCTCAGCTCAAAAATCTCCTCTCCCCAGCATAAGCACAACTAATGACTTTTAAGGCTGGCCACACTACAACAGAGTCTGTAACCCAACACAGGCAAACACGCCGAGGTGTGGAAACTGTCCAGGAGGGACTGAAAAAACAGGGCACAGGAAGATTTATCCCTGGGAGCCAGAGGCTGGGGAGTTTGACTGGGCAGAGGTAATCATGCTCAGAAACATCCTCCCACCCTATTCTATGGCCCTTAAAAACACACAGATGAATCAACGAGGGGGGAACCCCCATCGCTTCAGAGCAAGACGCTGATTACCTCTAACTGCCTAACGGCAAAGGAAGGCGGTCGCTCACCAAGATGTCTATGGACGGAGGCTGCACGGAGATGTAGATGGGGTTCAGGTCTGTCCTCTTGATGTTCTTCACGCCCTGGATGTCGATGTCGAGGACGCAGATCTGGTTCTGGGCCTGAACAGCCTGCACCGCACCTTTACTGGGGACAGAGCAACGAGGGAAGGGGTCAGTGTCCAGCCATAGCAGCGGGGGGGTTGGTGTGTGTCCCTCCAGGGGCAGCTCTTCACCTCACAGGGCTGCCCGGTGCCCAAACTGCAGCCGGAGAGAAGAGAGAGCCTGCACTGCTCTTGCTAAACAGTTTCTCTTTCCCCAAGCATCCTCTGGGTCCCTGGGGCAGAGCAGGGACCTGCTGTCTCCTGCTAGAGAGGCTGGCAAAACCACGATGGAAGGTGTGGAAACAGATAATGTGCGGAAACGGATGATGTGCAACTATCCCCTGAGCAGCATGGATCAGGTATGGTCCATAAAGCTCCTGCCTTCGACAAACACAGGAGCAACCTTCACCAAAGAAACACTGAGAACTTCCCTTCTCCACAGATCCACCGATTTCTGTACCGAGGCACTCTCCTGAAGGATGCTTGATGAAGATGGATGCTCCTGCCTGGGTCGCAAGATGCACAATTAAGAAAATATTTTTTAAGTGGTGGTTCTCGTATGTCATTAAAGACAGTATCTCTTCCTCAACACGGGGGAATTGCCTCAAGCTTGTTCCCAAACGCCTACAATTCTCCCTTGAAAAGCAGCAACACCAACTCTCTCCTGGTGCACTGGAGGTACCTGGACTAGTTAGGGGGTAGCAGCCCTCTGGGGAGGCTTTTCAGTCAGCATTTTCACAATGCTGGGTACAGATTCTCCTTCAAGCCAGGGCTCCATGGTATGATGGACAGTGTGGAGAGAAGCCCTGCCAGAAGCTTAGAGGTGGCACTGCAGGTTTTGAGGTCATGCAATGGAAGCAGAGATTAAGAGAAAACACTGCCCTACAGCCAGCCTCCAACTTGCTCGATTCCCTGCCCGTACCCAGGGCACCTCTTTTGACCTCACCTTGTCACCCTGCCCCACCAAGGTTTGCTCCCTGATGCCTTCTGCAAAGATCTGCTGAAAACAGACTCCCCTAAACAAATGTTCTTGTGCTGTCCTACACCCCAGGAAAGGGGAGTCACAGCTCCAGCGAAACAGGATTCAGGATCCCACAGCTCTCACCAGCCCCACTCCTGGCTGTGCCAGCTGGAGAAGACAGGGTCTTCACCGGCACAGAGGGAAAGCACCCATGGGTGTCACGCAGCAGCTGCTTGCGGCCCTGGTGCTGCTGCTGTTAGGGTGTGAGCAGAGGAAGATGTGACAGCACAGACGGAGGAGAGTCCTGAACCCATGGGTGCCACGGCTGCATGACGGCTCGCTGCAAACACAGCCGGAGAGGACAGAGGCAGCACAAGAGAAGGTGCCTCTCGGAGGAGCAGGGAGCAGAGCCGAGATGGGGAAAGCTGTAAAGACTTCTGGGAACCTGCAAGCCCAGAAAAACCCCAGCGAACAGAGATGAGCAACGGAGCAGCCTGACACGGCGGCGCTGTGAGCTCCTCATGCAGGACAGTGAGGGAGAGCAGGCAGACAGGCAGCCTTGGGGGCAAATCTACAACAACTCCCCAAAATGGCTTGGTTTGCCTTGTGAGAGCCGCAGGCTTCATCTGGTATCACCAGGTATCAATGAACGCCCGCTACAACCCATCTACAAAGAGCCAGCAGCTCTCAGAGCCCCAAGAAAGAGACCCCATGCCTGCACTCTGATTTCAGCCTCTAATTTAAGGCGGCTTCAAAGAGATTCTGATTTCTGTGGGTGGGACTCAGTGCTATCCCACATACAGGGCCCTTTCAGGGCTCTTAAATTAAGCAATTTTTAGGTATTCGTTATTATTAGCTGATGGGATTTAGGGAGCAGAAAGGATAGGCGAAAACTTCAACTATTCTGATAAGCATGAGGGACTCTCCCCGTTTTATCACACATCTGATTAGAAACATCCTTCGGCACTTGTAGAGGAAACACAGGCTTGGAGAGTTTCTGTATTTATTTTGTTTGCAAACTGGTCTTTATCGCTGAGATGGTTTGGGCTAATTTCAGCCTCTCACCCTGCGTGCCCACCACCAGAGCACAGGCAGCGTGAATATGCAGAGGGGACCAAAGATGAAAGCGAGGGCCAGGGAGAAAAGCACCTCAGAAACAAACCCAAGCACATCATTTAATTTGGTTGAAGTATCAAATTCCTGCAAATTTCAAGGAAATTGTCTGAGGAGAGATGTCTTCTCAGCACCCACCCTGGGGAAAAGGCACCAAAATCTACCTACGTATCAGACATCAGAAAGCAGCCGTCTCCTCCACGCTGCGGCCGGCTGGATTAAGCAGGACATATGTAAAGGAACGAAGCCTGTCCTACACAGGATGAAGCCAGGGATTAAGGAGCTTGAACTTGGCTTCTCCTTGGTGCTGTGTATTTGGAAGATGAGCTGTCAGACTTCGCTTCTCTTGCCAAACCAGTGACACTGGAGGTAGCAAGGCCAGAGGAGGGGACTGTGCCTCTCCATCAGCCTCAGAGGGAGCACGGCCAGACCCCCGCGAGGCTGCCCTCCGCTGCGGCGACAGCAGCGACGCCTCTGCATGTCACATTAAAACAGCTACGTTACTGAAATGCAAAATCACCGACCGTTCCTTCAGAGCTGTACACCTACAGCATGCTCAGCCTGCGGGCCTTACGTTGGCACCTCCCATAAGGACACCATCCTCTGAAGCTAACTTTGCCATCTCCAAAAAATCCTCAAAAAAGCACATTCAGCTCTTTAAGAAATGTAAGTCTTCCCGAAAAGCGTTTCAGGCAAATTTCTTTAATGCAACTAATTAAACATCTCAGGAAACATTCAACTTTCCTCCTTAGCAGGTCCTTTACTGTAGTGCCACAATTTTCTCACAGTAATTACATAAGATATCTGACGTCTAATTAACATCGCAGCTTAATGTTTTATTGATCATTGGCTCCAATGCCCAGGACAATGCTATTTTAAAATCCACCTAACTCTTTAACCCCAGTTAAAGCTGACATGCGATTTATCTATTCATAAGCAGCCACTTTACCAAGGCAGCATGCATCCTTGCTTCACAACAGCCAACACAGACATCGTCGCTTCTGCTCCCGAATTCATCGTATTCAGACCATTAGGTAACGCAGGGATAGTGAGAGTAAGTCTCCATTCTGCCCACTACTCTCTGCAAGCACTTGGAAAATAAGGAGCATAAATAGTCTGTGAAAATCACCCCTGTGCAAGAAAAGTGTTAAGCAAATGAACTATTTCAGCAGCCCTCAAACACTGGAGGCTATAGAGAATCTCATAACGCAACGATGATTAATTATGATGAGCTAACTCTCTGCAAGAGTTAATTTTGCCGTCTTAATAAAGCTGACAAGGACCCTGCTCTCAAATGAAAGGCTTTGCTTATGGCAAGAATCTGCATGTTTGGGGGAAAACAGTGTCACTAAGGTAAAATATTTTTTCCTTCACCATCATCTCAGCTCCCAGCACCAGCCGGTTCAGCAGCGACAGCGGCTGAACTGCATACCTCGTCCCGTACATATTTCCGGAGAACTCTGCGTGCTCGATGAATTCACCAGCATCGATTTCTTTCTGCATTTCCTCTCTGGTCACAAAGTGGTAATCTGGATAGGGAAAACAGGAAAAAGAATGAGAAATTAACCGCTTTGAAGGTTTCCTGGTCAAAATGACACCCGTGGGTGCTTAGGGGAGAAGCACCTTAAAATCTGCTTTGGAAAACGTTGGCAGACAGCAGCTGCCTACTTCCTAATTACTGCGTACAGCATCCCCTCTCCACACCGACTGCCCAGACACCTGCTCAAAATGGTTTGGAGCTTTCTGTGCGGCCAGACGCGCTGCTGGGCCCCCTTTTTCATACCCTTCCCCTTGCTGGTGCAGGGGGGAGCTCCCCCCCTGCTCCCCACAGGTGTGGGACACATTACAGCAGGACTGCCAAGGCCCTCAATTTGAAAGCATTTATGATTAAAGACTAGAACGGGATGAGAGGGAGAGGGAGATAAAAGGGAACATCAAAACCAAGCAAACTAAAAAGGAATGTTTCTCTTTCGTTAAAATTCCTCCCTTTCACTTCAGAGTGAAAACTGCCGTCGGAAATGAAGTGCAAACCTCATTTGATTCTTTCTGAAATACGCAAACAGACCAGAAAACAGAAAAGCAGCTGGCCAGCTGCACACAAGCCATTCATACAGGCAAAGGCATCTCATTAAGCAGCTGCATTTTCCAAAGCAGCGTGCGTTTGAGGTACCTCACCAGAGCTACCTGACGCTTTGAAAACCAAGCCACTCAATGACCAAGTACGGACGATGGCGCTTAAACGGAGAGCCCCGCTTTGAAAACCCGGGCCAGCGAGTCACAGAGATGGCGTCTAGAAAAGAAAACCGGCAGCACACGCGCCGCCTCTGTTAACATTTCATCACTTAATTAAATTTTGGGTTTGTTCTGCCAAATCCATCCCTCTTCGTTATCTTTTCACCAATGCATGGCAAATGCTGTGGAACAGCGGTAAATGGCTACGGTCTCATTGCCACTGAAATAAAGAACAAAAGTGCTCGTACATATGCATGTTTATATACACATATACATGCACATACACACTCTCAAATATATCCTTACTGAATGTCTGCCTGAGGAAATGCAGCCTATAAACATAAACGTGGGACTAGCTTATCTGCCAATGGGGATTCATGCATGCACTTCACATAAAAACTTAAAATTTTTCAGAGGAATTATTTGCCGAGTCCGATGAGACAGGCCCAACCGTAACACACTCACCTTTGCCATTCACTTCTCCAGGTCTTGGCTGCCTTGTGGTATCTGTAAGCAAAAACCAGCTTTGTAAATTTTGTAGATCACCCAAGGAAGTAATAGTATCAAAGAAATAAAAGCGCGTACGCAGCCGATTAACCAAATCACATAGTAAGCTGATCCTCTATTTAAAATGATCAAAGCTTCTGGAATCAGCTGGCATAACACACAACGACATGCAGGACTGGCCTTTAATCGAAGAATCCTAGATAATGTGAAAACAAGCAATTAAGATGGTTAGGGGCTGAGCGGTCAGTGCGGGACTTAGCAGGCTGGGCTTAGTTTTCAGCTCTGCTACAGCCTTCCTGTGGAATCCTAGACACATTATTCGGACCTCAGTTCAGGGGAATTAGTGGTGCCCTACTTCACAGAGTTATCTTCATTTTAAAAGATCGTGCGGCACCTACGTAGGTGCTTAAAATAGCCAGATTTAACGAATAAGGGCAAACTCCTGCATAAGGTAGGTGAATAAACTGGACAGCCTTTGAACCCTGTTGGAAGTTGTTCAAACTAGTATTATTTTAAGCACGTGCTCTGCAAACCAAAAAGGAGCTGATGGTCATCGTGGAGGGCAACGGCGATTATTTTATTTAGGACTGGCAGGAGTTAACTGAACGCAGTAGGGCTCTGATCACCTGTTAAGTTTTTATAAAGCACCAGTTGCCAAGGTCTGAGTGGCCTATGGAGATTCAGGGAAAAAACCCCTTGGGGAAAGTGGTAAGATTTAGTTTGGCGTGAGATGAGAGATTCAGTTGATTCAAGAGCATAGGATGAAACAAAAGGAAAGATAATTTTAAGTTTTTTTTTCCATCTCCAGTAACATTCAATTTTCAAACATACAGTATCCGCTCTTTCATGGTGGAACGAATCCGGATCTCACAGATCTCAAAGCAAGGATTTCACTTGAAGCATCCAAAGCGTTAGGACAGTAAAAAACATTTTGGTAATGTACTTGCAAAGGTAACACCTTGCAGAGCTCCAGGGAAAAATCAGGCAAATGAGCTGCGGACACAGCCCAGGCTCTGTGGGTAACCTTTAAGGTGCCGCTCAAGAAAAAGGAAACTAAATTAGTATTGCAAAAGGCGAGCTGCCTGAAGAAAACTCCCTGCACTTACTCTGTTGTGGACGCAGGAGGAGTTGAGCACTGCCTGCAGGTGGGCGTGAGTGGACCGAGCCGGCTGGCCAGGGGTTGTTTTCACATTACAGGGAACCATCCCAGGTAGAACAAAAGGACCCTTGGCCAGCGCTTAGTGACCGACGCAGAAAAAGTCAACAAACCACCAGAGCGAGGGCGGGAGGAGGAACGTGCGCAGGTGATGGGGCGAACGGTTTCACTGACTGAGCCGGTAACGAGACAGGCTTCACGAAACTCTTTAATTTTAAATCTGAGACTCTGGTGTGCAGCCCCTGGGCTGTGAAAAGCCCCTGGGCTGTTAAAATCCCCATCAGCTCGTGCAGGTGGATGGAAAGAACTGGCTTTTGAAGCAGGGGGCGGGAGGGGCGGATTTTGTTACTTTCAGAGTCAAGAATCACTCAGAAAAAATCTCATCACCTCTCTGAGCTGTGTTTAGAGGTGTGGGGAGTCACCAGACCTGGAAAGGGTGCTATTTCCAGACCATACCAGTAGTAAAAGGCACCCTGGCTTATTTAAACATCCCAAAGAGCCCACAGACAGACTAGGACACAGGCAAGCCATGGAAGCCCGTTATTTGGGGCACGAATACAGGTACAGAAGCAAGCTCTGGGCTAGCGGCCCTGAACTCCTCCGCTGCCCTTCCCCAGAGACACACAGATACTCACGGGAGACGCTGAAGCCAAAGATGTTCTCATAATCTTTAAGCAGTTTCTTTAACAAAGTGCTCTTGCCTGCACCCGATGGGCCACTCAGAACCACTGGTCTCGGTCCCTGCATGGCTAGAGAGACAGAAAAATACACGTCTGGTTAGAAACACCCATGAAAAAACACAGCTACGGATTGCCAGGCGTGCTCGGCCCCACAAAACAGCAGCTATCCTTTACCCTTGGATACAAGTTTCTACAAGCAAATCTGAAACGATGAGAAATCACAAGCCTGGAGCTGACAGGAGGTAACTGAGAGTGCAGGAAATACCAGGGAAGTTCAAAGAACTATTGAATTAGCAAACTGGCTGCAGACAGCGGGAGCTGCCACCTCTGTACTGCTGCAAAAGATCCGGGCTGGGAGCCCTGAGGACTCGGATATTGTTTTGGAAAGCAGACAATGGAGGCCACCAGCAATGCAGCAGGACAGCTTCACCTTGCTTTGCTGCTGGCGCCAATTCTTACCTGGGGAACAAATACCTGAGAGACATAAAGGACGGGTATCACCGCAGCATGAACACTCATTCTCGAGGGACTGAGGTTAAATTCATAGGACACAACCCAAAGGAGGAGGAAACTGGGCTTCAGCTGCCACTATACGGGGATAATTCAAGCCAGCTCTGTCCTAGCTCTGTTCTCTGGGACCCAAATCCTAGGGAAAACTTTCTCCAACAAGAGGAAAATGCTGTCTGTGCCTGGTGGCATCTGGAAACATCATGGGACATCCAGACACACTGGGCAATGCCAGCTTAATACTTGTCCTTACTGACAGAGGTACAGTCACAGCCACTTCCCTCTCGCGGGGAGGGGCCTCAAGGACTGTTTGCAGGAGATGCTGGCAAGAAAAAAGGGCAGAAATCAGCCAGCGTTACACATAGGCAGCTCCGAGTGAGGGATGGGATGCCCACGAGATCACCGCACCTCTTATGTTGCCCATTTACATCCTAACAAGTACAAACTCCGAACCTATGGCGGACAGTTAAATGTTTCCAATCAGTTTGGGGATAAATATCTACACGCAACCCCTCTACCGTAAGCAGACAACGTACTGAAGTCTAGACCCAGAAGCCCAGCACATCCTCCACCACTAAACCCCAAAGCCTTGCAACAGCAACACGGGTGCGGTCCGGGACACG
Source organism: Nipponia nippon (assembly GCF_047370975.1). Taxonomy (NCBI): domain Eukaryota; kingdom Metazoa; phylum Chordata; class Aves; order Pelecaniformes; family Threskiornithidae; genus Nipponia; species Nipponia nippon. Next base: position 164,584,310 of record NW_028262290.1, read on the forward strand.
GGCACGCTTGGGGGTTTATTTCCAGATTTCCTGGAGCTCTAACTCCAGCTGAAGGTGTCTCGTGGCGAGAGAGAAGGGTTTGGTTCCTGGTACAGGAAAAAAAAAAAAAGGCAGCCTGGGGCCACACAGACCTTTCTGCAGTTGTTTCTTCAGCCAGAAAGAAAAAATTGGGTGTTTTCATGTGCTTGCCCCTCTGGGGAGGAAGGAAGGTTAATTACCAACCTGTGAATAAAGAAAATCCTGTACGACAGCGCAGGGGGTACCACTGGGGACCCTCATCCATCAACAGCAATTCAGCAGCTTCTAAACCAGAGGTGATGACAAGAGCGGGACAAATCAAACAAGCCTATTTTTTCCTAGCTAATTTCTTATCCTAATTGTTTTTACAATTACTTTCCGCAAGCAGCAAAGCCCCTGGAAATGCATTTTTTTTTTTTTTAACCTCATCACTGGGTGTGGCCTCAGGAGCAATCAGCTGACAGACAGTATAATGCCTTTCCATTTTAAATTAGATCATAGCAATGTCACCCTGACCTTACAAATCACTTTTTAAACAGCCTTAAGCCAAATGCCGTCTCTTACAAAATCAGCCGCGGATCGTGCAGCTGGCTAATCTAGCCGTGCTGCCTCCCTGACCCCAGTCTGCGCGAGCCGGATACCTCCTCATCCCTAAATCCCTCCTGCGCGGCTCTGCGATCGCGCAGACCCCTATCAGGCAGCGCCACAGCTAGCAAATCACGCGAGTTTTCCCTCCGTTCCCTGAGGATGCTTTGTACTTGTCCGAGTTTATCCAAACCTGTACAAAAGGATGGGGTATTAATACACAAAGCCTAAATAGATGCCAGCAGCAGCTAATGTGGGTGTAAAAACACCCATGTTCAATCACCACCCAAAAGAAAACTGTCTTTTTTTTTTTTTTTTTGCTGTTAGCGTCCTCCAGGTGCTGCAGCCCCAGAGATCCACCAGACCAGACCTTCTCTGGGGACCTCGGAGGAGCAGTCGTAGCGTATGTGCACGGCCGTGTTGCTGAATTAGGCTCCATCATCCGAAAAACACGAGGCCAAACAAACTCTAGCAAGTCCTGCCTTTTCTTTAGCCCTCGAGGTTTGATAATTTCTAAATATCACAGGTTTTGGCTAAATGCTCAATACTGAAAGAGGAAAGCACACCCTCCCGCACCTCCTCACCGGCGAAATGCTTTTCAGCGCTTGCAGCAAGGAAGCAGAGGGGCCCTTGCCGAGTTGCCCAAAGCATCTCTCCCTCTCTTCTGCCCCCGCCAGCTCCTCTCACCCATATAAATAAAACGGGTGAGCCCTAACCATTGCTTGCGAAACACTCCAGAAGAGGAGCTACACAGAATTCGTTGCCTTCCAGTCATCCCAGCGCACTTTGCAACACGTTTGCTCCCAAACGATGCTCCTTCGTGGCCGGCCGCTTTCCTCAGCCACTGCCGAAAGCCCCCGCATGTGACATTCGGATGGCAGCACCGACTCCGTCCCAGCGTTTCACAGCTTCCCCTCCACCGTGATCCGGCTGTGCCAACAAGAATTGCTCCGGACGCACAAGTCCCGGTCCCTGCCTGCAGATCCCAGCCAGGACGCTCACATCCCAGCTAGAGGGAAAAAAAAGCTTTCCTTTCTCCCTCCTCAAAAATTTCATCCACACTTTAGCAGGTACCGATAGCAAAAGGGGAACTTAGAGCTGCCTGAATCATGTACAATCATTTCATTCAACCCCAGACAAACCGGGAAGGGGTAAGAGGAACGGGCAGAGCAATAGCCGGGAGCAGCCTCCAACGCATCCTTACCTTTTGCTTTTACTCCCTTTCAGCCAAGGTAGGAAGTCCAGCTCCTCGCAGCGCCGACAGGCTCGCAACACGAGCGAGCCGGCAGAAAGCTGGGCTATTTGTAAGCTGCCTAAAGCCTTAATTACCGAGCCGCAATTTTAAGATGGCCAATGAAAACCGCTGGCTGGTCTTTAATCTCCTCTCGTGGTTTCTTCTCCGCTCCCTGCTCTCCCAGCTGGTAAAGCTGCTGACGGGTGCCGGCACGTGCCGGCCCGGCGCTTCGGCAAACAGCAAAACCGTCCCTGTCTCCGCACGTAACCTCACGGATGACACGTGCCTGCTGTCACCAACAAACGCGTGCCCACAGACGCCAGGAACGGATGGGGTCTTAGACAGCCTCGATGCGCTTCGGGCATAAAACCCAGGCTGTAACACTTCTACGCTCCCGTTACACAGCCAGCGGTTGTGAGCTTGAGGCAACTCTTCCACGAAATCCCTCAATCTTGGTTTTAGCCAAGATTTCACCTTCTACAGACAACGCTCCTCTTCTTTCGGACTGAAGTCTGCACAGCTGTTGCCTTCAGCCACTGCTCTGCCTCAGCCCAACGACGAGGCTACTTATCCACCACGAAGGTGACAGGGAAACTCCTTCTCTTGCCCACGCAGATCCGAACCCAAGCCTCCAAACCGCACCGGCAGCTCCGCGGTGGGACCCTGCAGGGTCTGTGCCATCCCAGTGCTGGTGGTGCGTTTCGTAAGAGAGGGCATTGGAGGGGCGTCAGGGGAAGATGGAGATGTTCTCCTTTACCTTACTCCCTTTTTTCCCCAAAAATACTCAGAACTAGAGTGAGAAAAGACACAGGGGTTGCAATCACAGGTCTCACTTCTTTGGGAAATGGGCTAAAAATAAATGAAGGGACTTGCAGGTGCTTCCTCTTCCCTCCCTCCAAATGCATCCCTTCTCTTTTGCTGGAGATCTGCAGAGGAAAACAAGATGTAATTTAAAGGGAAAAAGCCCTTTCCACTGCCAGATGAAGGGGCTGGGCCCTCATGGGCGGCAGACGGCAAACACCCGGCTGGCAAACTGGGAATCTGTGCCAGCCCAGAGCAAAAACAGCTCCCACGGAGTGTTTTCGGAAGGTGCCCACCACCCGGCACAGTGCGGGATTTCGGGGGAAGCTGCTCGGGGATGGAGAGGTGAAGGGCAAAGACGTCCTGGGAGGGCGAAGAGAAGAGACGCTCTCTGCCCAGAGACGTGAGCAGCGCAGGGGTGGGAGCGGGTGCCCTCTCCTCCACCGTCAGATTTGGTTAAACGCGCGCCCTGACCCTGGGAAGCCGCTGACGACAACGAGCCGGTCTGCACACCACCGTCGCTGCCCTCACTGGGCTCCTCTGCTTCCCCGGCCCCCTCAAACACAGCTCCTCTCCCTCCGGCAGCCTGAAGCCCTCAAAAACCACAAGTAAAGTGCCAAAAAAGCCTGAGAAACCAGATCTGGTAGATACAGGGCTTTTTAAACCTCCTGTTGGGTTCCCAGCCCAGGAAGGCATTTGCACATCACATTTTCAAGCTGTTTGCAGCAGTAACATTACAGGTACGTATTTATTTTGAGCAGAAGCTCAATTTTTTTCCCCTTTGCTCAGATTTTGGCATTTTCAGAGCAGCCGATCGGCAAATATCTAGCACAGAGGGTCTCTCACCTCCACTGGGTTACTCCTAAAATAGTTTTGGATCCAGCCTAACCACCACACATCACCAAACCCACAGCGGGCTGGAGTCGATCGGCAAGAGAGCAGCATGGCTAATTAATAAAGATCCTCATATTTGGGGAGGTGCCACACCTGGGACTGAGGACAAACGGCCACGCAGACCCCGCCGGGCTGCAAAAAGACGAGGTGGTCACCAAAGGAGGACGCAGGAGTTTGTCACGAGGGCGAGGAACATTTCTCGGTCTGCTCCCGCCTGCTAAACTCACCCTGGATTTCAACTGGGAGGTGGCGACGCAACCAGTAAAGCAAAGGACAGACATCACAAGAGTTAAACAAAATTAATGCTGATTAGCAGGGAGGCTTTAAAGAGAAGGTAAAGCCCCCTTACAAAGCAGAAAAGAAGATTATAGGACAGTTTCCCTGGAGCCCCAGGAAAGGTCTCCTGGATTAGGATTATAATCCCGTTCCCTATTTTTAGCAGGTTCGGTATAAAGCCGTAACTCCCACATTTCTAAGTTTTGGGACAGGTTCTGAAAACCCAGCCCAGCTACGGTAACACAACAAAGTTTAACATTATCTGAAAGGAAGCAAATGCAAACATGGACCCACATTCAGTCGGGGAACGGGTGGGCAAGAGCTCCGGGGCTCCATTTGCAGTTTCCCAACACGTAGAGACCGTGCAGGACAGCCAGCGAGTTGCTTAAAATAAAGGGAATTATTTGCAGTTACTGACACAGGAGCAGAGCATCCCCACCGCGGTGCCCAGAGCTGGCGGGACCGCTCAGCCACCTTTTTCCTGGAAACAATTATCGACAAAGTGCTAATGAGTCCCACCGCCGCCTGGCGTTGCTGGCTTTGCAGGGAGCGGTGATGCAGCAGGAGGAACGAGAACCGCTCGCTTAAGGTCACTGCAGAACTCGGCTGGGTCCTGGCCACAGGTGAGGCCAGGAGCCACTCCAAGACCTCGTCCCACCCCAAAACTGGCCCATTTTAACCAACCAACTGGTTTGAGCCAGTTTGCCCAGCTGGGTAGATGTCTACAGAGGCAAAGCTCAGACAGGAATGGTTTTGCCACCCGCTTCCCCTCATCTTCGTTGTGTTTCACCACGCAGAGCTTTGCTGTTGGATACCTGAGGGGTGCTTACCCCCAAACCCCTGTCTTCGCTCACCGTCTCCCACGGTACCCATGAAACCCAACCGATTCAGCGTGCGAATCCCCGTTTGGCTCATCAAACGGTGGAGGGGGGACGGGGACACCTCAGAGCCCCCCCCCCCCCAAAGCAGCGCAGCGATGGGGACCCGGCGTGTCCGGAGGGACGGGGACAACCCCAGCCCGGCGGGCTTCCAGCCTGCCCACCGCCGTCCTGCGTGGACACAGCAGCACACGCAGGCACCGGACGGAGCTCAGCATCCCCATGCCGGCTAAGGGCCAGCCCCCGCCTCAGCCTGGAGCCTCTACGGCGGGACCAGCCCCCCGGGGCCGGCCGGACACCCTCAGCCGAGGACGCTTGTGAGGGGCCCAGCGTCCCGCAGCCGGCCGGGCCCCACACCCCCCTCCCCAAGCCAGGACGGGCCCCTCAGGGGGGGTCGGGGCCCTCGGGGGAGGTCGGGCCCCGCCGCGCTCACCCGCCGCCCGGGCGATGGCGCCGCGCAGCCGCAGCCGCCTCATGGAGAGGGGGGATCGATCCCGGCAGCCCCCGCGCCCCTCCCGCCGCCGCCGCTGCCACGCCCCCTGACGTCAGGGAGGAGGAGCGCCGTGCGGCGGAGGGAGCGGTCACGTGAGCGGAGGGCGCCGGGGCAGACCACCGGGGCGGGCAGAACCAAGTGCGGGGCGCGGGGGAGGGGGGGAAGGGGGGATGCCTGGGGTTGAACCATGATGGAGGCGGAGGGGGAGGTCAGCGCCGGGCCGGGCTGGGCCGTGATGGGGCCGAACCACGGCGCGGTGGGGGGGGGGAGGGGGGTGTCACCCTGGGCTGAACCATAGTGGGCCGGGGGGGGCTGTGTTGGGCCGAACCACATTGGGGTGGGGGGAGGCGGTATGGAGCTGAACCATTGGCGGGGGCGGAGGGGGGGGGGGTTGTCCGGGGGGGGGCTGAACCATGGCGGGGCCGGGGGGAGCCCTCATGGGGCTGAACCATTGGCAGGGGGAGCCATCGTGGGACTGAACCATTGCAGGGGTGGGGGGAGCCATCATGGGGCTGAACCATTGGCAGGGGTGGGGGGAGCCGTCATGGGGCTGAACCGTTGCAGGGGTGGGGGGAGCCATCATGGGGCTGAACCATTGGCAGAGGCGGGGGGAGCCGTTAGTGGGGCTGAACCATGGTGGGGATCAGGGAGCCATGGTGGGGCTGAACCATGGCAGGGGCAGGGGGAGGCATGATGGGGAAGGGAGCTGGGAGGCCGTGCTGCGATGGGGACACGGGGCTGTCGCCCCCCGCCCGCCCCAGGATTGCTCCCTGTGTCCCCGCAGGAGGCTGCCTCGCCTCCCGCTCCATCTGCCGGGGGTCTACACGGAGGATCCGGCCTCGCTCGCCTGCCCCGAGATGGCGGCCGCCAGCCGGGTGCTGAGGTGAGCATGGCGGCGGCGATGCCTGGGGAGCGGCTGGGTCCTTCGGCCACGGGGGCTGGGTCTCATGAGGCGATGGAGCTTCGCCTCCTCCGTCGTTTCACCCGCCGCGGCGTCCTCTCACAACCCTGCCTTCCCTGCAGCGCCCTGCCCCTCGCCGCCGTCCCCAGGCCGCCGCTCGCCGCCTCCGTCCGCGCCAACTCCAACCGCGCCTCCGTCTCCCACCTCCGCAGGCAGCTCTACGGCCGCCTCTACCCCGTCCTCCTGGTCAAAACCGACGGCTCCACCGTCCGCCTGCGCTACGGGGAGCCGAAGAGGATCCTGATGGTAAGGCGGGAGGCGGGCGGGCCGGGGACGCGGCGAGGCCCCGGGGGCTTCACGCCGTCCCCTCAGCTGCCCCTGGACAGCAGCGCGCTGCCTGAGGCGGAGCGCAAGGCCCGGCTGCGGCGGCAGTTCCCCAGCAAGCCGAAAACCGAGACGGAGGAGGCCTTTGAGGGCATCGATTTGGACACCTACAAGAAGTTCTGGAAGAAATGAGCCTCGGAAATAAAATTTTTATTAAAAAAAAAAAAAAAAAAAAGCTGGGAAATGAGTCGTCGTCGTGGTGCAGTTTTGTGGGGCTGTGTGTGTCTCCCCCCCACCCCCCCGGCCGCGGTGGTATCGCCCGTTTCGCACACGCGTACACAGAGACTGTCCACCCACCCCCGCCGCGGAGCGCGGTGGTAGCGGCCGGGGCGGGGCGGGAGGGCGCGCGGGGCCCGGAGCGGCGCGCGAGGTGGGTGCTGGGGGGGGGGGGGGGCCGCGCTTTGCAGCCGCCTTCGCCCTCCGCCCCGGGCCGCGCAATCCCCCCTTCCAGCTGTGCAATCCCCCTTCCAGCTGTGACCCCCCTCCCCTGGGTCGTGTAACATCGCCCGGGCCGTGAATTCCGCCCCCCCCGCCCCCCCGGCCGTGCAACCCCTCCCCGGGGCTGCACGACCTCCCCTCCCAGGCCGTGCAATTGCAATTCCCCCGTTTCCAGGCCGTGCAACCCGCCCCCCCGCCCTAGACCGTGCAATTGCAATTACCCCCCCCCCCCCCAGGCCGTGCAACCCCCCCCGTGCACCCCCTCCCGCCTCTGGGTCGTGCAACCCCCCCGGGGCTTTGGTTACCCCACCAGACGCCGGGGGACCCACATTTGCTCCAGGGGACCCCCCCCCCCCCCAAGGTTGCACGCTGAGAGGGGGGGACACACAAACCCAGGGCTGATCCCCTTGCAGGTCACCACCCCCCCCCCCCCGCCTCGACGCCCCCGTGGGGTCCGGCGCCATGTTCGGCTCCTCCCGAGGGGGGGTCCGGGGGGGCCAGGACCAGTTCAGCTGGGAGGACGTCAAGACGGACAAACAGCGTGAAAACTACCTGGGTAAGGGCTGACCTTGGCCAACCCCCCCCCCGTCCCCATCGTCCATGTCCCCCCCCCACGTGGTTTTGGGGTGCAGATGGAGGTTTTTGGGTGCAAGGACATTTTTTTTTTGGGGGGGGGGGGGTCTTGCTCCCCACAGGGAACTCCCTGATGGCGCCGGTGGGCCGGTGGCAGAAGGGGAAAGACCTGACCTGGTACGCCAAGGGCAAGAAGGAGACGGCCACCCCGTTATCCCGTGAGGAAGAGCTGGCCGCCGTCCGCCTGGCCGAGCAGGAGGCCATGATGGCAGCCCTGTGAGCCTACACCCCCCCCACCCCCCCAAAAAAAAGGGGTGCAAGCCACCCCCCCTCCCCATCACCTGCTTTTGTTTTTATAGGGGCTACAAAAACGTGAAGAGGCAGCCCACCGGCCTCAGCAAGGAGGTAAGGGGGGCACCACGCGTCCCCCCAGCGTCCCCCCGGCCAGATGGGTTGTCCCCCCCTCTATTTTTTTGGGGGACACACACACACAGGGTGCTCCCCCCCCCCTCCGGCAGGACCTGGCCGAGGTGTGCAAGCGGGACGGCGCCGAGCGGGGCGAGAAGGACGTGGACCGGGTGGTGGGCTTGGGCAGCTCCAGGTATCAAGGTCGGGGGGGGGGGGGGGGGAGTCCCGCACCCCATTTCAGGGCAATTAGATATTTTATTTTACCGTTTTTATCCTTTTTTTGGGGTGTTTTTTCTTCATTTCGTGCCCTGCTGCGGCGACGTCTCTCCCCAGCGGCAGCGCCGGCCGGCTGATGCTCTCCAAGGAGGACAAGGAGGCGGCCAAGATGGGGCTCTCCGTCTTCACGGTACGGCGCGGGTCACGTCTTCCTCCTGAGGTTTATAAAAAAAAAAGATGGAAAAAGGCAAAAAGCCCCCCCCTGCGCTTGGGACTTTTTCTTTAAAAGTGAAGCTGGTGGTTGTAGCGCAGAGACCTGCAGGAGCTCCCCGCGCCCTGTTCGCACGGCATTCGTTTGTGGGGTTTTAATTTCAATTTTTCCCAATTTTCATTTAATTTTTATTTAATTTTATTTTTTTTTCCCCAAAATGAAATTTAATTTTTAAAGGGAGAAAATCCCTTTTTCTTGTAATTCAAAGCTACGAGCTCACCAACTCGCTCCGTCTTTCCCCCCCCTCTCCAAACCCTAGCACCAGAAAGTCTCCAGCAGCCCCGAGACATCTGGCTCCAAGAAGAAGCAGGAAAAGGAGGAGAAGGTGGAGGAGAAACGGTGAGGATGAGGAGCACCGCTTTGGTGGGAAACCACCAGAAATGGCCTTTTTTTGGGGGAGGAATACTTTGCAAAACGCTTCTCTGGCTCCGTTTGGCATCGGGCTTGTTCTGCATCTGCTCGAGTCATCCCCAAAATCTCTGGTTTGCCCCCCAAAACTTCGGGTTTTTTTATTTTTTGTTTCTGGGGGCTTCTCCTTGGCCAAGGAGGGACGTGGTGGGATCCACGCGGAGGGAGGGATGGGGGTGAGCTTTCGGAGGAGCCGGAGGGATGCGTAGGGCAGGATCCTCACTGCTTGGTCTCTTCCTCGCAGACCGGAGGGTGGCAAGAAATCCAAAAAGGAGAAAAAGAAAAAGAAAAAGAAGAAACACAAGAAGGAGAAGAAGAAGGACAAGCATCACAAGAAGGATGCTGCTCCGTCGTCCTCTGATTCTTCTCCGGATCGGGATGAGAGGTAGCTGAGTTGGAATGAAGGCTGAGCCCTGGTTCTGGGGCATCATCGCTGGGAAACGGGATGAAGGATTTAGGGGAGCCACAAAGTTGTAGCTGGCATCAGGATGCCCCATCGGCATCTCCTGGCTTTCCAAAATCCCTTTTTCATCCCCAAAATCGGCTTGTCGGTGTCCCCGCTGTCCCTGCTCTCACTTTCCCCTCCATCCCCGTAGGCACCACCGAAGGAAAACCCAGCAGCGCCCCGAGACGTCGCGGCACGGCGGCCGGCGTCGGCACGATACGGATTCCTCCGCCAGCAGTCGGGATTCGGGCAGGAGCCCCTCACGCCGTCCTGCCCGTCGGCGGAGCCGGAGCAGGGACGGCCGCGGTCGGCACCCGTCCCCGCGGCGCAAGGGGAGGAAGAGGAGCAGGAGCAGGTCTCCCCCATCCCGTGGGGTCAGGCAGCGCCACGACACCGATTCGGATGACTGAGAGGGAGCCTGGGGTTTTTCCCGAGAGATCTCGCATAGGTTATATATTTTTTAAGGTTATTAAATTAAAAAAGCCGTAGCTCTGCGGTTGCGGGGGCCGAGTCTGGCAAAAAGGGCGTTATATTTTGCGATGCCAGCTGCTCCTTCCCTGCCCACGGCTCCTGCCTTCAACCTGGGGCAGCACCGGCAGCTCCCTCCGCTGTTGATCCCGGCCCCGGAGCCCTTCTCGTTCCCTGGATCCATCCATCCAGGCGGGATTTAGCACAGAGGATGCTGCGGGGTGGGCGCCGGCGCTGGGACGGATCCGGCTGCGATGCTGGAAACGTTGCGGATGTTTGGTGTTTATGTAAAGAGACTTTAGATACAGTTGTTATATTTTTTAATCTCTTCTTTCGATGCTCTCGACTAACTGCCGGTGAAGCGGCTGGAGGAGAGGTTCTTTCCTTAAATCCTCCTTTAAGTTCACATCCACCCCGCAGCGGGGCAGGGAGCAGAGACCTCCACTCCCATCCAGGATTTTAAACCTCAAAACACGAGTATTTATGCGCTTGGCGCAGCAAGAAAGGGGAATTTTACATCAATAAATAGAAATATTGATCCAAAGGGAAAGGGGTTGTCCCGAGCAGCTCCGGGCCGGAGCGTCGCCGGCTGCCGGAGCGGCCGCACCAAGCACAAGGGCCTCGTTTGTGTAATTAATGATGCAATTTCTCCCGCTTAAGACAGGGCGGTTTTGTGTGTCTTGGCAGACAAAAGCCCCGGGCTGGCGATCGGCCTCGGTTTGCACTTTGGCAGCGTTGGGGTGCTCTTCTGTCATCTCAGCGGCCGTGCCATCGCCCTGCCCGCGGCCGGGCCGCGCCGCCGGTGCGGGGTGGGAGCAGGCGTGCCCGCAGGCGTGCCCGCTGTCGCACAAGGGCAGCATTCATCCTCGGGGGGGGGACACGCAGCGAGATCGGGGCGATGAGCTGAAATAAAGCCCCTTCTGTCCCGCTCCCCTCCCCGGCTGCGAGCACGTGCTTCACCCTGCCAATGCGGGCAGCGGGAGAGTGGTTGCAAGCTTCGGTGATCCCCTCTCCAAGGTGCTTTTTTGGGGGAGGGGGGGGAGGTTGGCACCCTCTCGGCAGCATCGCGGGGTTATTCCTCTCGGTCTGAGGAGCTGCAGCCCCAGATCCAGCCCGGGGACCCACCACCACGTGGCTGCCCACGTGTGACCCAGGTGGGGTAGCCCCGAGCTCACACGCTGCCTGGCCGGTGCTCCCCAGACTGAGCCGGCCGAGCTCGGGGTCACCCTCCCGGGGATTTTTGGGGTCCAGGCTGCGACTGGGAGCATCCCAGTGCAGGGCAGCAGTGGGGATGGTGGAGCAGGGCTGTCCTTAATGGGAACTCAGCGCCAGGAGCTCCAGGTTGAAAAGGGAACCATGGGAGAGCTGAAACACCATGGTGAGCGGAGAAAAAAAAAAAAACCCAACCCCACACAGATCCCAGCTCTGAGTCACGCTCCTTCCACAGGCTCCCGCTTCCCCCTGCTTCCATCTCCCAAGCGGGTGGGACGGATGCTCCCGGCAGGGCTGGGCTCTCCAGCGGTGATTCACACCCGCAGCTCCAAGCGCGCGTCCCCGCCGGTGCCGGCGGGTGTTGATGCACTGAAGGCCGCTGCCGGAGGGGCTGTGGCACGGCTGCCGCGGCGCAGTTCAGCCTGGCCTGGAGGTTTCCCTCTCCTCGGCTTTCTCCTGCCTCCCGGGGAGGTCGCACCTCTCGCTCTCTGCTCCAGCGGAGAGCTGGCACCCGTTTACTGCTGCCTGCTGCAGGTCGTGCCGTGAGCTGATGCCGCCCCCGCAGCCAGGTGTTTCACAGCTCAGCATCTCCCGCTCTCACCCCTCGCTGCCGAGGTTTTGCCCCCCCCCCCCCCCCCGCCTGTTGCTTTTCACAACTTAAACCATTCCTGGGAGTGCATTACCTGACCCGAGGAAATGGGATGGGGGAGACCGGGAGGGCCCTGGGTCTGTCCCCCCCAGCTCGCGACTGAGCCGCGGGGAGCACACAGGGGGTCAGAGAGAAGCCCCCATGGTGGCTCGTGGTACCCAGGGCCGCGTCCCCTCCTCCAGTCCCCACTTTCGACCCCACGCGGGGGAATCGGGCAGCAGTTCTTACCCCCTGCACCGCCTGTGCCTATTTTGCACTCAAAACTGAGATCTGAGCAAAACAGCTTGAGAAATAGGGACAAGATAAAAATGAGTGGAGTGGGGGTGAAGGAGCCCCATCCCCACCCCATCTCCCTCCCGGCCGAGCCGGGGCACCAGTTCCTGGGCGGACTGGGGAGGAACCACACCAGCTGCAGCGTCCGGCCCCACGGAAGGGAGCCAGCGCTTCGTGCTCGCCTGTTCCCCGGGGCGGGAGCTGCCTCCCGCCTGGCTGGGACACACGGCGAAAATCCCCAGGGGCTCGGCCGAGCCCAGTACAGAGCAAAGCCTGTGCTGGCCTGAGCAGACTCCCACAGCTCCGATAACATCAGCACATTCCCCATCTCTTCCTCCTTCCAGCCCTGACCAGCAGCAAATTCCTCATGTAGAGGAGCAGGATCTGTCCGGACACCGTATACCAACACGCCCCGGGTGAAAACCATCGCTTCAGAGGAGCCTCTCGGCTGGCGACGGGGTCGGGGTGCTGTCGCAGCAGGTCACCCCCCTTTTTAGGGATGGGGGACGAGAGAGGAGCAGGGGGCTGTGCTTACTTCAGCAGCGCCAAGCAACGCCAGCAGAAGAGCTGGCCCTTCAAGTTCAATTCCCTCCCAGAACAGGAATAAATAGATGTCCTGCCCTATTAGGCATGCAAAGATCCTGATTCAGAGCTTGAAATTCAAGGCGAGATGAACAGCTTCAAAAGAATAACCTGACTTACAGGAGTTTTGTAATCCCTTGTCATTGTTTGCCTAATACTATTTACCCTTTGCTACCAAGACAAGTGCGAGGAGCAGACGCAGGGCTCGGGCAGCTGGGAAACCTGAATAAACCTGACCTCCCGCGGCTCCCCCGGCCGAAGGCAGGGCAGAGAAGACAGCGATTTCACCCAACAAACCTCTGCCCAGGAGAGGACAGCCCTAGAAGAAACCCCAGCTTTCCCCACTGGTGAGGTTGCTCTCTAACCTGCGTAACAGAGCTTTCATCTTACAGTTTTCCAGCCTGTGTAAGGGGGAAATCTGCTGCAACTCCGGCCAGGAAAACAGCCAGCAGCTGGCCAGCAGCCTGAGCGTGACAGCAAGCGATGAGAAGCTGTAGCTGACGGGGGAAGGCGGGATGATCAGCTGGGAGGAGCTCCGTCCCAGGTCCAGAGGGGACTGCAGAATGGAAAAAATGCAAAACAAAGCATTTAGGAAGGCAGACTTCATACTTTTTCCCCCCAAAAACCTGCTAATTCACCGATCATGTTATTAAGTGGGATCAGCAGGAAGAACAATCTGTTGCAGGAAGCGATGGGGCTACTCAAGAAGCTCAACATCGCCCTTGAGGCGACGAAGGGACTCCAGCAGAAGCCAAGTCACCAGCCAGCAGGACCAAAGCACTGCTGCCCGCCTCTTCACCTGCAAGAGTCCAACCTGGAATGACACGTTATTGCGAAAAGACGGGAGATGTGCTGAAATTTTCATGCCAATTGCGATGTGGCAAAATGCTGGCTGGATTTGCATTCATCTAGCACACGGTACCGTACAAAGATGATACAAAACAACGTGATACCAGTGCAAGTTTCATGAAACTTTTTATTCAACAAGTATTTCATTACGATTCTGCCAAGATGATCAAATGAACAGCAAGGCATAAAAAACATGAAATAGTTAAGAGATTTTATTCTAATAGCTTTAATTACAGTGCTTGTTTGTCGAAATGAAAACTGAAAACAAGTATACAAAACAGTTGATTACTAATTGTGTATTGAAAGCAATAAAGGTTTCCACAACACTAAATAAACCAGTTCTGATAGTTCCTCGAGTTAAAGTTTAACAGCTCCAGCTTCTTCAGTGTTTATCAAAATACAAAAGAAAAGTAAAGAGGTCTTTTTTTTTTTTCTGATGGCAAATCTGAACCTTGCAGTATGAGGGATGCCAAGGGTTTTCACACATATACAGATATGGGATTGTTCCAAAATGGGATTGAATACTTCTAGAGTGGAATGACTCTCCAAACTCTCATGCTTTTTTTTTTTTTTCTAGATACTATACATAGATGTTTGGTGTTTTTCATGGCAATTCTTATGTTAAGTACAGTACTTTCTGCCTATAGAGCTTAGGACTAGTACAGGCTGTGCTTTCTGTGGAAAGGTTTGCCTTCTGGAGTGGTTTACACACAAGAAAAGTACAAAACACTTTTGACAAATACAACAGGCTAAAAATGTGACTTCTGGAAATTATTCAAGTTCAATGGAAGCGATAAATCTCACCTGAACCAAAAGTCAGAAGTTTAGCATGAGTCTGCAAGCTCATCTAAACCAGGTCCGACAAATCTTTTAACGAATATGAACAAATATGAGTACATACTATGAGCTACAGAAAGAGCCAGAGATCTATTAGTTATGATCTGTTCTTTAACCGGATGAAGCTAATTGGGTGTCGATCTTTGCTTCACCGTTTCAAACGAATCGAAAGCCACCACATTAGAGCTAGAACAGCAGAAGCTATGTCAAAGGTTTGTATGCTGAAGTGTTTCTACTTTTCCTTGACTATTTAAAAAAATACAGAATTCGGGTTAAAAACCAACCACCAACATGGATCTCACAGATCTCACAACCCAGCCGAGATAGTATTCAGCTCTACTGCACAAGGACCACTGGCAACCCTTATGTTAACCCACTGAAATCCCTTCCACGTACTAAACAGTGAGTTGATTCTTTACAATAAAAAAGCTGAGTAATATTGCATAGGAGTACCAGAAACTGCCTCATTGGAAAACAAAAACTATTTACATTAAATAAGAAATCTAACTGTTTTCAGGCTTGTATTTGCCACATTTACAGCATGATGCAATATATACTGTGACAAAAAAATGAAAACAGCTTCCGGCACTCAATACCACAAAGTAGCACAGTTTGCCACATTAGAGTAAAGCGAAGGGCGAATAGGAGGAAATAAGAGGGAGGGGTGGAAAAAGAGGGAAGAGGAAGGTTTATGGTTTCATTTCTGGTTTCGGAGCTGATTGGACAACCAGTCCAGTCCTTCATAGAGACCGTCTCCACTAGTGGCACAGGTTGCCTGGATATACCAGTTCCTGTGACGAAGAGAATGCAGTCCGAGTTTGTCTGTGATTTCTGCTGCATTCATCGCGTTCGGCAGGTCCTGAGGGAAGGAAGAAGAGTCATTTTCTCCCCCGCTTGCCGAGAAGAAATGCCCGCCTCCCTCAACCGTTTCTGATCATCAGCTTTAAAGCCATTAAAAGAAAGTTAAGAGCTCTTAGAGCTTCTCTTTCTGAAAAACTCACTGGATTACTTCTATATTCAAGCTATTTCCCCTATACTGACAAAAGTCTCAAAGGTTTAACACCACGATCAAAAGCACACGTTATGGAATATTTCTCTTCGGAAAACAGAAGCCAGACAGCTGATGTTTGGACCAAGTCATCAAGCCCTTCAGTGTTGACCCCAAACTGCTTACAATTCAAGGTCCGTTTCATTCACTCTCCACTCCGTGGATGTTTTCTGCGACTGCAGTTATGATTTAAGATCAGCTTTTATCATAAAGTAGTACTCGGCATAGTACTGCTTCTGTTTATAGTTCACCTTTCCTGCTCCTAGACAAGACTTATGGCTTCTTTACCCCTCACAACTGAGCCTGTGGAACCGATGAAGCAGGATGCTATTCCTTCTGTAGGTTTACCAGTCATATTTAATACCTTCAACATTCGTGTTTAAGCTACCAAGGCCTTCACAAGCAATAAAAGGCAGAACTCTCAGCTCATTTTGTGGCCTGGAAGAGTACAGCTCACAGGTCAACACAAGTACTTCACAAGTCAGCCCAGTGCTTCCACCAACACCCGCGGAGCCCTCAAACACCCTAACTGAAGAATTCCGGGAGGTTCTGGCCTTCCTCTCTGTTTGGAGGAAGCTTGGGCAGGTGCTGTACTTGAGCCAAGCCAACCTTAAGAATCAAACGGGCAGAATTCTTCCCTAAAACCGAAAGCACAAGCATTTCTATTCGCCAGGACTGCTTAGAAGGGATGCTTCTTTCAGACAAGAACCGGGTAATTTTGAGCTATGGGTTTGCTGTCTTCAACAAAACTGAATGGGCATTTACTGAGAGCTTATTGATTACTACACTGAAAACATGAATGTCAAGTTCAAGATCTAGCACTCACAAGTCTGCTGTACGTTTTCAAGAGTTCTTACAGAAAGACGCCTTTCTTGGGCATACCTGTTTGTTAGCAAACACTAATAAAACAGCATCTCTAAGCTCATCTTCTGCCAACATTCTCATAAGCTCTTCTCTGGCCTCGTTCACTCGTTCTCTGTCATTACTGTCAACCACAAAAATCAGACCTAGAAATAAGCAAACAATTAGAATAAGCATACACCAGAAGTTATTTACAAATGATAAATACTTCTGGAGGTCAGAACTAAGATTTGAAGAGAAAATAATGCAAAGCAATTCAGTATATATCAGAAAAATACAGTTGTCTTACTACTGTAATCTCATGTCTGAGAGAAAGTCTGTTCTTGGTGAAAGCGAGTGTTAGTTTGCATTTGCGTTTTTGGAATTGTGCGCGTCATCTACATAACCACTCGATATTTTCCAGCGAGTACCAACTCTTGAAATCCTGTGACAGGACTCAAATGCACGCACATTATAAAAGCGCAGCAGTGGAAGGAGTGACAAACTCTCAGTTCATGGGGCTGTTACAGCTTGTAGTAAAAACTCTGCTTTGAAGTGACGGCAGAGAGCTGTGACACTTACAGAAGAAAAGCAAAATTCTGAACTCGCTCCGAGTCCGATGGACAAGGAAGACTGGTTTCTAGATTTCTTCCTATCCCTCTTTGAACCTGTACTAGCATAACAGAAGAGCCAGAGCAGCACACAAACACACCCTTTTATAATAATAAATATCCACCACCACCACCCCATCCCTCCAAGAAACTCACAAAATTACCTTAGCAAGGACATTAAAAAAAAAACTTTTTTAGATTCTGGAAACCTGTGATGTAAGCGTTCAGACTCACCTTGTGTGTTCTGGAAATAATGGCGCCAGAGTGGTCTGATCTTATCCTGACCGCCTACATCCCAGACTGTGAAGCTAATGTTCTTGTATTCTACTGTTTCCACATTGAAACCTGAAATAGAAATTGTGGCAAAAATCACAGTTAAACATAGTTGGCCTTGGACTTATTGTATTCACCAAGTCACATTCAGAATGTCATCACTAAAAAAGTTATCTTAAAATGTAAACCTACTTTAAATAAGCAGAATCCTACACTGAAGCCTTCAAAGCGGACAAACATGGGTTCTCTGGAACTCCTGCTCCCACCACCACCCCCACTGCAATCAAACTAATGAACAACAGCTCTAATTGCTACCTGAGCAGCTGCAAAATGCAGAGCAAACGATGTTGCATCAAAAACCCCTGGGCTTTAAGGACTGCAAATAAGGCACATCTCTGATCACACAGTTCTGGCAGTCACCCTCCCAAAAAAGGTGTCACCCTCTGCTTCTCAGTCTTATCTACTCGATGCCACAACAGGCTTAAGAGGGCAGACTGCCCTTCTGTGGCCCATAAAGGGTTGTTCCACAAATGATTAAAGAGAGGGAATGGAGTGAAAAAAAGTCATGTAATCTCCTCCCATGCCGGAAAAATTTGGCTGTGTCATCTTCATACCATGGTTTTAGCAAGTGTTTGTTCTGCCAGTTGAGTCAGGGCACAGCACTAAGTCACTTAAATCAATAGACTGGCAGCTGAGATAACATACTGCTGCAAATAATAAGACCCAAATCTCAAAGCAAGCAGTTATATAAATGTAAAAATCTTACCTATAGTAGGAATAGTAGTTACTATTTCACCAAGTTTAAGTTTGTACAAAATAGTAGTCTTTCCTGCAGCATCCAGACCAACCATTAGAATACGCATTTCTTTTTTGCCAAAAAGGCCTTTGAAGAGGTTAGCAAAAATATTTCCCATGCTTGAGATATGTTCTCACTGGCCAGTGAAGTCTGGAGGAAAAAGATCACAGTATCACCCATGAGTTACCAACAGCTGTGTTCTGACCAGGGCATAATCAACCACCAAAAAAAAAAAATCTACCAGATAATACAAATTTTTAGATACCCCCAGCCACCACCGTACATTATTTTTCCCCATACTGAAGCAATACAAAGGTGAACAGATACGCCAATACTTACTCCTTATAAAAAGACATTGCTCCAATGCTTTCAATCTTTCAAATATTCTTTCAGAGATTTTAGTATTAAATGTTGGTTTTTTTTTTTTTTTTTTTGCAAAATTCACGGTTTGCTTTCAACCCAACTGACCACTTCAGGTACTTTGTCCCCCATTGTTATGGGATAATTTATCCGCAGCCTAATATGTCACCATAAAACACAGTTTTTCTAATGGACCTGCAGTTAAAAAAAGTTTTAAATGCGTGCTCATCTCTTCACTGCTTAGCGCACCGATAGCTGGTCCTTCTTTTGCAAAGGAAACTCAGAATACAGCTTGGATTCTCTCCTACTCAAAACAGTTTCCTTCCTCTCAAAGCCTAAGGAAACGGCCTGTGAATACAACGTAAACACAAAGCAGTATTTTACCTTCATTAGCACTGGAGACCTTCTCTAGGAAGCAAATCCACATTTACTAAAACTTCACTATTGAAAATTAATAGCCGCGTTAAAAGGGGCAGGCTTAGAAATTAACGCTTCTTCCCTCACCATGAACACTTCTGCTTGGACACTCGGAAGCGACGAACGTCACCAGGAGATTCCTGTTGGGGACCTGGAGACCCTGCTTCTCCCCACGGGACCCACCCCACCACAACTTGTCCACTTCTTCCCCTTTTTCCCCCCAGATTCCCCCCCCTTTCCAAACTTACTACTACACAGTTTACAGCGAGTTTCAAATCACCAAGAGTACTATTATTTTGCTCGCATAAGACATGAAAAAAGCAGCCCGAAAGCTCTGCAGTGGGGTGTAGGTAAGGATGTCACATGGCGATAGTGACGATTCACACCTCTACTGCTGCTTTGTCTAGAAGCTCGCAGATGTCACTTCGAAAAGACTGAGCCCAACTGAAAATAAAAGCTGAAAATAGAGCGCACACACAGCCAAGACGTGTAACGTTTAAAGGCTGGGTTTCCTGTAAACCGAGTCACGCAATTTAAAGCGCAATATGAAGTCCAAATCATCTCTTGAAGATATTCTGTATTTCATGATGAAGCTGTGTGCTTGAAGCAAAATTCTCACTGGAAATAAGACTTCACAGAGTATCTATTTAAGACAATTAAAACAAGCTTTGAACCGAAAAGCGCACCACAGAACAAAAATCTTGTCCCGCTCGGTTTAGCTCTACGCTAGGGATGTGTGAAGTCTGGCTTCCTCACTCCGCGCTGCTAAAGGCCTGAGCAGTTCTGCCCTTCTCAGGAAGCTTTGCTGGATACCATTTTTAACCCAAAAGTTAAGCGCTGTAACATTAACTAAGTCACATGTCTTAGCACAAGCAGCTCTGCAGTGAAGTTCAGAGTCCGCTCCAGAGTTCCTGAATGACATCAATCACCACTTCAACTTGCTGAAGTAACTCGAGTCAAAGATTCATATGTTTTATACGATTGAAGCTCAACAGGATCAAAACTTTAAAACTAAGCTCATCTATAAGCCAGACAGGGAAGCCTGGGAATTAAAACCAAATGGAAAATTTAGAAGTTCTATTATTCCACCATTTCCTTCACATTTCTGCAGCATGACCATGAATATTCAACTCCCACTTGAATATATGAAAGCTGTATAAACAGGAAAGTTAATTAGGAAGTAGAGAAAACAGTTTTGCTCGTCCCTATTTATCCAAGTCACTCACACAGCAGGAAATCTCACTTCCCAGCCCACAACAGCAGCTCTTACAGGGCTGGAGGGGAGGCAGGCTGTAAAGCCTTCCTTTGTCCCCCTGCTCATGCTACCTCTATCTTCTACTTCATCTGAAAAGCAATAGTCAGGGCTGCACTGTAACCTTTTACCAGAGCTCTTGCAACCCTCCCAAATGAGCATAAGAACTTTTGTAGCAAGAGAACCTTACAAACCCTGCAAAAGAATGCATTTCTTTGGTTTCTGCATGTTTAAAAGCATAATAAGTTATTAAATGCTTGGATCAGCAGCAGTAATCAGCCAACAGAGCAAAATCTTAGCATTTACATCCAGGACATCTTTCCACACTCTGGAGAAGTCGCAGTCTGCTGAACAAGTTGCTTACACTTGGCACTAACAGTAGTGAATCCCGTTAGCTCCTTGTTTTCCTGGCAGCTATTTCCAGGTCAAGTCTGCCCTCCACCACTGCAGCTGCTTTATACCACCTATCCTCCCTATTTGTACTTTTTGTGAAGAAGTTCAGACACATTTAAGCACTTGTTTCACCATTTCCCTCTTGTTCTCTTCCACATTCCTACTATCCAAACCACTTCTGTAACTTATTTGGTACTTCAGGGTAGGTGACATTGCAGAAAGCCTGGTTTGTTTTTATAGGCAGTGAAGTGTAGCTTACAGCCCACCCCTGCAAGACAACCGTGTTTAGATGTTGACTAGAAAGTAGTGGAATCATTGGTATCTAAAAGAAAAATACTAGGAGAAACCCATCTGCAGAAGCCCCACAAACCGCTGTGGGTCCCACCAGTGACTTGCTGGATGCTGCTGGGGCAAAGCAGAGGGTTTCTGTCTTCACCATCGGCAGGACCATCCTCCGACTGGCAGCTAGCATCACGTTCATCGATTGCCACAGAAAAGGAAATCATGCTCCCACGGCGTTGTGCATTACGCTCCTCTGCCTACACTGTCCCTGCCAGTATTTCATTACTTTCTATTATCTAAGCAAAAGCACCTCGAGTTCCTTCATCGGTATGATTAAAATCCTCAACCAAATCATCATCACAACTGTGACCAGCCATCAGGTCTCTGCTTTTCAGACCACTCGTGCCGTCAAAGAGCGTAGACGCTACCACAGCAGAAACTGCCCCGACAGTTCAGAGCTGCTTCCCATTAATACAACTCAGCTGAGGGATCACGCGATTACTTCCACTGTACTTCAGAGCTGAATCTGCTTACTTTAATTCTCATTTCAGTCCATTAGTCGGACCGTGAGAACTAACATACGCAGTCTGAAAACACAAGGAAATTTAAGACCCTTTTAGGTTAACCAAGCAATCCCGACACTTTTCAGGCATCTTCAACATTTGCAATCTATATCAAGACTTGCCAATATATTGCCTATATTCTACGCTGAAGCTTAACTTTCTCTTTTCCTCAACCCAAACGTTGTAATTGCTACACTGATCATTTTAGAAGCACAAGTTCTATAAAATGCCTGAAAACATAAAAGACTATGGCTTGCAAGCTGCTTGTAGTCCTTCAGCACATCTTCAAAAGAGGTATCCATCAGGCTAAGCAGGAAGATTTGTGTACGAAAGGGAACAAATTGAATAAACAGCACAGACTATTTTTGCAGAGAGTAGCGCGCGCTTTCCCTCAGCGCGACTTCAGCTTCTAGAAATGGAAGAAAAACCCCTCGACAAACCCAATCACCCCAAAACTGAACCGTCTGTAGGACTCTTGCTTCTCCCTGCCCATTGGGGCCCTGAAGCACACCTATACATAGCCTACTCCACCTCAAGATCCTCACAGCAGTAAAAACCTGTCAGGCCGGTTCAGGTAAGATATAATGTGCCATTGGTAAACAGTGAGAAAGACGTTCACTGGGTAAGACTGCAGTTTTGTTTCAGGAAAGGAGGTATTTTCAGCAGCCTGTTTTCTAGTAAGTGATACATTTAGATAAGCAATTAGGAGAACAGGCAGCCTTTTGCAGAAAGGCTCAGTGTAATGAGCTAAAAATGAATGAGTGTCTGCAATAGCAGGCAGCCTGGTGCCTGTTAAAGCAATACGGCCCATGAGTAAGAACTAGAATTTGCTTTTATTAATTGTAGGTGGTTAGAATAAAAGCTCTGAGGAATATCTCAAGGCCAAAGATCATTCAGCACTTAATCTTCTGCAGCATTTTAGATTTAACTGTACATTAATGCATTTTAATGTCATTTCATTCAGGCTGCTTATCTTGAGAAGTCAAATACGCTTCTTGACCTCCAAACTTCTTGGATGAGCTGTTAGTTAACAAAGAAAGTAGAGCTACACCTTGAAATCTCTGCATAACCTTAATTTTGCACCTCTAGAAGAGTTCTTTTTGACCACACAGAGATTAAACCACACTGAGCCAGGAGTTGTGGCAAATGCCACGGTTTCATTCAGGTTTACACAATTTCTTTAAACATACCATAGCAGACAAAATCAGAGGCTAAGCTACAGGATGCCATATGCAGCATTTAGTCAAATTATGCTTGCAGTACAGAAACCTTTATTTCACTCCTATGTACCAGCACTTACCACATAAGGCTCCCACAGTGAAAAAATAATGCTCAAAACTTTTCAAGTGGCATAACCAAACTTGCTGGGCACAACCTTTTTGGCAATCTGGTCTCCAAAGCCAAAAAATACCAGCGGCAATGAAGATCAGTCAAAAAAAGCTTAATTCTCTGTCCTTTCTCCACACAGCACACTGAGACGGAGAGGTACAGAGGGCATTTGTGGCCTCTGGAAACTATCATGTCTCCCTAGGACATTCGTATCTTGTTTTAAATGCCCGTTTCAAGGAGAGACAAACATGGTGCCACTACCAGTGACATACTGCATTACACAGCTACAATCAGTCAAAATACTAATGCTGAAGCACAACCTAAAACCCCTAACAGTTGCAGGTTTACCAAAACCCTTTTTCCTAGTAGCCTTCTGCACCTTATTCTATTTGCTTAGACACCTATGGCAAGTAAACCTGGTGCACTTACGAAGACAACTGATTTACTACCAAAAGCACATCTCCATTTAAAGGAAAGTCTACTTGACATTGGTCTAAGCATGAACTCCACCTCTAATACAATTAGAAAAACCCCAAACCCATAATTCCTAACCTGGTATTAACACAACTAGTTGTATCAGGCATAGGAAAACAAAAATTGATCAATTTGTTATTTAACAGAAATACCGATTTGAAATCCAGTCAGTTATCACTAGTCGGCTTGTATCATGTTTCTACCTTATAGCATTCTAGAAAGTTTTACATTAAAATGTCAAGAGAAGCAAAACATTCATACAAAAGATCAGCAAACCCATGTGTAAATAAGAGGTGAGAAAGATTTTTCTTTTTTTTTTTTACAAAACAGTCAAGTTCAACAGCTGTTACTGGTGTTACATGCAAGAACAACTGGCAAATAATTTACAGTGCAAATCTAACTTGGCAGCTTGTTCTTTACAATATGAAGTGTGATTTAAAAGAGAATGTGAGAAGCGATCCAACAAGAATAGAACACTGCTAAAATTTAGGATTAATCTAGGGCCACAGTATTTCACACCACCGCTCAGCAGGCACAGTCAGTTAAGTACAGCTGCATTCTTTTGAACTTGAGGTAATTTCTTCACAGATTAAAGTGTGCTGTTACAGCAAAAGTTGTAAAATGCTCTTGATCAAAACACTTCTTTATATATAGCCAGGGTGGCCCAATACATGACTATTCCAGTACGGTTATATTCAACTATTTTTAGAAGTTGTTTACTGGCCTTCCCCATCCGATAACCTGAGTGAAAGATGACTACTTATCAACTCGAGCCTTTTAACTTTGGGGCCTTAACACTGGAATTTAGCTTAAAATAATTTTGATTTGCATTACCTGAGACTTTAGACCATACTAACATCACTGGGCATAGACTACACACAAAACGTAAGAGTAGCTAACGAGTAGGCAAGGTTCTTTCTTCACCAAGGGACTTGAAATACCATTGTAATAAAGGCCACCTCAAGGACCTCTTCTCAGAGCTCCTCCTTAGTAGTAAGTCCCAACTCCTCTATAGCTGTACCCATTAAAACCAGGGGAGCATTAACTGTGGAGATCAACACCTACCACCGCAACAGTTTTCCCCACTTCACATTGGAGGTGCTTCTATGAAGCATGAGACGGAAAAGCTGTCCTAAATGAGCACAACCTTGTTATTTGTCTTTTAGGAGAGGCCAGAGGAAAGGTACTGGCATTGAAGCGTCACGTGAAATAAAAGTTAAAGATATACTTGCATCCAAAGAGGCATAGGTGGATTTGGCCACCAAAGGCTTGCAGCGGTCAACTAAAAAGCGTCCAGATGCACACTGCGTGTTCAAGGCAGATGGAGGACGAGTCAACCGCAAGCAAGAAAGAAGGTGAAAGAAAATCCAACACACAGCTGCTGCTTCTGTAGCACCTTCGTTCAACCTAAGTAGGTTGAACATCTTGCTGTCTATACACATTACCCAGATAACGCATGTTCCACATGCTGTAGCATTCTCTTGAGAGCAGTGGGCTCAGAGCGGCAGGAAAACAAAATATTTCCACTTACAAGATCAAAACAAGGGCAAAAGCAGGAAAATTTCCTTTGGGGTCATCCCTATTTCTCAGACACAAGAAGAACTCACTCCTAAAATACTGGTGAGAATAAAAGAGTCAGTATCAAGCAAAGAAGGGAGGTCGTTTGACTTGATACTCAAAACCCAAATCAGTTACTCCCTTATTCTCACCTTCAAGCAGGGGGAGCAAGCTACTTCTGTTTCACAGCAAAATCTCAAACTATTTTGAGCAGTTACACACTACCATGCATAACTCAACAGCATGCAAACCAACACATAGGAAAAACACATATCTGGTCTGAAAAACATTTTAAAGGACAGGTAGACAGGTGGAGAAGTACAGAAGGAGTCACTGTTCATGCTTTTAGATAAAGCACATCCATCACCTCCCTGCGGACTGCCTGTAGCTGCTCAGGAAATAAAGCGGTGCCGACAATGTAGCTGTGACACCCAAGCTTGGACTGTGACTTCATATTCACCTGTTAAACGGCAGGTATACTGCTGTGAGAACCGGTTATTACAAAGCATTTCTTTTCAGATAAGTGTTGCACAGTTTTTTTTGAGGTTGAACTACTTACAAGTTCAAAATCTTAAATTTTAAGCCAAATTATCCTGTTATTCATTTGCAGTAACTGGGCAGTAAGTCAACATTTACACTCAGAGTAGAAATGGCAAGAACTCACACGAGAGCTTCGGTAATGAAATTGGCTTTTGGTTTGCGGAAAATGTCAAAGTAGAGCCCACACAGCTAGTTGTTAGGTACAAGATCAGCGTACGAATAAGAGCTGTATTAGACATGAGAGTTTTATTAGAATTGAAACATCAGCAGAAGTAGTACCATAGTCCTTCAATGTCTGCATGTGTTAGAAACAAGAAATAAAATTGGATACTCACAAGCAGAAAGAAAAAAATGCTGAATAACACAGAAAAACAGCTGCTGTAGTAGGAAGCTGATTATAAACTTCTTCACTCATCAGTTAAAGAAAGGGAATAATGGCTGAGGACAGTGCTAGCTCTAATACAAGCTCTATGGCATTCCAGTAGCAAAACTTTCAAGAGATTTCTAAAAAAAGAATCAGAACTATTCCTTTTCAGAAAAGTTAACTTATCCACTGTAAGGCAATCTTCATGTTTGTGAAGGCTGTTGAAATCCATAAAAATTCTTGCTTGAAAGTCCATCCTTACACATCTCAGCAGCTTTTATTTCTAAAGCTATCTTTTATGTTTAAAGAAAGGTGGTTCTTTTGAACTTCACCACCGCAAATTCAGCTGGAACCTTGGGTTGTGAGCTTTTCCTCCTTCCACCAACTAATGTAATCAATGGCTTATCTGACAACTGTGCCTCAGGGAGATGTATAAATGCTACTGCTTAAAGCAGCTTTTCAAACAACTGTAACTGGAGCACAACACAATTTGGTGAATTATAAGGACTAGAATCCAGCCCCCTACTTCCACACACACTTTGTTTGCCTTGAAAAGCTGTGACTAGTCCTGCCCCCTCACTCGGTCAGCATGACTAACACATTCAGGGAACTACATGCACCAAGCAAAAATGCACCGCTCCTGCCCAGTCCCTTTTCAGATTCCGACTCTATTTCACAACTAGGCAATCTTAAAAGTCAGCAGATGCCTCAAGACCATCGGGGACTGATTTACGTTCAGGTGTTTGCCTTTTAACATGATCCAGCAAATATTATGCGTATCACAAACCACCGCAGCAGCAACGGCTGTTCTGAGCGGAGATGACATCTGCTCGAGCCATTTTTACTCCTGATGCTCCACCACAGTAGAAGCGTCAATAAACTTGGCAAAGCAAT
This sequence comes from Nipponia nippon, assembly GCF_047370975.1. Lineage (NCBI taxonomy): Eukaryota > Metazoa > Chordata > Aves > Pelecaniformes > Threskiornithidae > Nipponia > Nipponia nippon. The sequence goes on from NW_028262290.1 coordinate 164,610,396, forward strand.
TGAGTTTAAGAGGTTCAAGTGAGGCAAGTTTCCTCACCCTTTCACCCAATGTAATTACCACAACAGGGAAAGCAGTCCAACAGGGTTCTCCAGCACTGCAGACATGTTTTTAACAGAGGAAGTCAGTGGCATCATACCAGCCCCGTAAACCTTCCTTTCAGAGAATCCCTTTCTCTATGGGTAAGATGGTCAGTACTTATACTGACAATTTGATTATAAAGCCCATGAACAAAAGCCAAGAAGAAATCCTCTAGTTCAGCTACAGTTCCTTTTTCCTACAGAAGTGCTCCAAATCAGCAGCAAAAATAGCGATCACGATATTGCCAAATGACCTTGGACAATTTACTTTGACTCAATTTCTTTGCCTGAAAAATAAGGTTAATAGAATATCCTGCAAAGGGGTGTTGTAAGCCTTGCTGCTTGCAAAACAAAGTTCAAAGTATTATATAAATAGTTCGCATTTTAGTTTTTGACAAAGCTACATTTCAAAACAAGACCTCTGGATACAACCCTAATCAACCTGTGGAATTTGGTTTGGCAAGAGCCTAGCGGCAAAGCAACAAGGTCAATGTCAAACACAACATTTAGGCCGTTTTATGACCCAGCAGAGTTTTAGTCGTGCTCTGCTGGGGCAAACAGACTCCTCGTGAAAAGGTTCGCCAAGCTGGCCTATCGCTTTATCAGACAGAGGTTAGCAGCACAAAGTATCATGTTAACTACTCAGAGAGACAGGATATAGTATTTTCAGACAGAATATAATATCCTCCCACCGGGAGCTGCTATGCCAAGGAAAACTGATCTCCTAGACCATCAAACCCAGGCCATGGATGGCAAACAGAGTTTGCTCCAGGCTAAAGCTCAACTTCTTACCATCGCCCCAGCAGAAAGCCCTACTCAGCAGCCAAGGGCTTACAGGAAAATAACCTCTCTCCTACGAGTTTCAGCCAAGCCTCTTTTCCCCTACCGGGCTACCAGGTCTCCGAGGTCCGCTGCGACGAGGGTTTTCGAGGAAGAGGAAAACACCTCTCTCCTCAGACCCGCTCACGGGCGGAGCAGAGGCCGGAATGAGCGAGTTTGGGGAAGGGAGGAGAAGCCCATCCCGCCGCATCCCGTTCAGTTCCCCCGGTAGGGGGAGTGGCGCCGGGCCTTGTACAGCTGCCGGGCAGTCGGAGCGGTCCCCCCCTCCCGCCCGTGCCCACGCCTCCCCAGCAGGGAAACGAAAGGGCCGGCACCCCCCTCCCGGCCCCAAAGGCCTGAGAGGAAGCGGGGGGGGGGCGGGGGAGGGCAGCGCCCCAGTCGGGCCCGCCGCTCCCCGGAGCCTGCGCTGCGGCCTGGCTGCGGCCTCCCCCTCCCGCCGACGTCTGCCGAGCGAGGGGCGGTGGCGGGGGAAGAAGGGAGGACGGAAAGAAGCGTCTAGGCCCGCTCCCCCCCAGCCCCGCCGCCCTCTCCCCTCAGCGCCAAGGCCGCGGCGCCTCACACCCGGCCGCGGGCCGCCGCAGGGTGTGGGCGGTGGGGGGGGGAGGGTGCGGGGCGGCGGGCAGAAAGGGAAAGGGGCTGAAGGGAGGGAAGGGGAAGGTGTCGGTGAACCCACCGGCGTCGGCTGCTGCCCCGGGCAGTGGGTCTGGCTGTCCTCGGACGGTCCCGCTCGGAGCCGGCTCCCCCCTGCGCCTCTCGGCCGCTCTCCGCCCAGGCACACAAGATGGCGGCGCTCGGCGGCCACGTCAGTGCCAGCCCCGCGCGGGGCACCACGGGTAACCGAGGAGGGCAGCAGGGGGCGGGGCCTAGCGGGGAATGGGCGGGGATACGGCGGGGAGCCGCAGGGCTGGGAAGGCGCGGGGGGGGCGTGTCCCTGCGCTTGGCCACGCCCACACTCTGATCACGCCCACCCGCCCAGCCGTCTCGTGACCGGATGCGGCGCGGGGCGGGGGGCGCGCGGGGGCGGTGTGCACCGTGCAGCGGGCGCGGGGCCGTGCATCTCCCCCCGGGCGGGCTGGTGTGCACCGTGCGTGCATTGCATGTGCAGCGCTGCAGCGTGCCAGGCTGCCTGGGAACGCGTACATGCGTGGTGGGACGTGGTGCATGCACACCTTTTCTGGGGGAACGCGTACGTGCGTGGTGGGACGTGGTGCATGCACACCTTTTCTGGGGCCTGCGTGTGGCCTGCAGCGTTGCTCCCTGTGTCGGGCTGTTTGGGGAGATGGCCGTGCAGCATTGCCCAGCGCTCAGGGGCGTGCTGGTGCCTTACATATATACATTTCAAAACTGCCCGTGCGTCCTGCCGCGGGGTTCACGCACGTCTGATAGTGCTGTCGTGCTCCCCGCTTTCACAGCTTCTGCACCTGCTGCTTATCCACATATTTACTATGTAGACAGAAAGAGATAGTCAAAGAAAATCCTCCAGGCTCTTTTATCCAAAATAAAGCGGGACTGCAGGGAGGGCCCTCTTTGCTGGGCTGCTCTGCTGCTGCGTCAGTTCCCCTGTAAGACAAAACGGAGACAATTTGGTAAAATTTTCACTGCTGCTGGTGCTGGAAAAGGCTGAACAGATGGAGAGGACCCACGGGATGGAGTGTGCCGGGTGCTGCTCTGGTCCCTCTGTGCCTCGGTTTCACTACGCAGGGAAAAACCCTTTTAATTTTTTCACTTTAATAATAGATGTGGGATGGAATAGGTGAACACGGAGCAATTTTTTAATTCCACATGGAAAAAAAAAATCCACGTGGTTCGAAAGCTCAAGAGATTGGTGTAGAAACAACTGGTAGCGCATGCGCGTGATAAATTTAGGATTGTTTCCTTTCTGTTTTGGGGTAACTTTAAGATAAATCGAGGTCCTGTGCTGTCCCAGACTAAATAATAAGTGCTAACTACTAAATACTTCCTTTATTAAAGACAGGAAGAGGAGTTTTGAAAGATGGCAGGAAGCCATGAAAACTGCTTACTTCTACATTTCCCCCCGATGCTCATGGGAAGTGAATAACTTGGAGACCTCCATCTCCCTGTTAAATGGGGTTGAAATCACCCAGCAGCTGAAAATGTGACACAGAGGCGAGAGAAGGCGGACAGACAGATGGACGTGAACCCAAAAGCTTCTTTTCCTAAAAAATTGGGTCACGCGCAAGAGAGACAGCAGCAACAGGGCTGAGAAATGCCAGGAGGGAGCCGGAGCTGGAGGTGCGATCTGCCCTGTGCTTCTTCCAGGGAGGCACCATCCCCGTGCATAAGCAGGTATGAGTTAATATTATTAGTATTTTACTTAAGGAAGCACCTAAATTGCATTTAGATCTCCCCAGACAGTCAAAAAGCAGCCGGAGTGCTGACAGTCTAAGAAAGTGATGGCAAAGACATGCTGAGAAACCACATTAATTATTTTTTCCCGCACTGCAGAAGCCGACCTGTCTCAAACGGGGGATTTCAGGAAAAGAATAACTGTTGCGGTGAACAGATTGCTGCCCACGTCGACGTCCGGGCATGGACAGCTACCACTGGGATCGCAGATGTCCCCGTCCCTTTGGCGCAGGCTGTTTGTTCAGCCTTGGGTTTGTGAACCGTTTGGGGCACAGATCCTTCAGGACCTGGTTTAAGAGATACCGAGTTGAACCTAAAATGCAAAGTGGGGTTTAATGCTGCGGCAACGCCTTTGAGAAAGGAAAGGAGAATTTGCATTCACTTGGGGCTTCTGGGGAATATCTGCCTCTGTCCTTGCTGGCTGGGGACATTTTGGGTGAGCAGGAGCTGGGCTGGGAGGCCACGTGCTGTGTGTCTGTGTATAGGCTGATACAAGGAAGCTGCTCTCAAGGCGACAGCAAAACCCCGTTAATGCATTTATCCCCATCCCCAAATCCCCTCCTGGCCATAGCTGAGCCGAGCGACTGCTTGTTTTACAGCCCTGTCTCCATGCTTGGACAGTGAACCAGATCAGGGTGCTGCTCCAGGTTAAAAATAACCCTTCTCTCCTTTTTTTTTTTTTTTTTTTTTTTCTTTTTGCTTTATTTTTAACCCAGAGCAGTTCCTCCTTTAGCTCACGTGGTTCGGGAGAGGACATGCTCATCCCACCATCCCATCACCTCCTACCCTCCCCAGTGAATGATGGAGGTGCCAGCCAGGGTGCAAAGTGAGTTGAGGGAGGTTTATTTTATTACTATCATCTATGATATATCACCTGTGATATATGATTTCATTATCATCTCGGTGGAGACCCGAGTCGAGGCTGTGTGCGAGGAGCCGGTAGAAATTTGGTCCCGTTGTTCTGAGTCATTAATGACAACTGCCGCGATGCAAGACGAACACTTTGCCCTGTGACTCATGACATTTATGGGAAGAAAGAGGCCTCGTTTTTTTTGCAGCTGGGAGAGCAGACATGTCGCTTGCTTTCTCTTTTCTGTGAAAAGCCAATGTGGAAGAAGGACAAAATGGGAAGGGGTCCCTCAGGGCGGCTCAGCTCATTTGCTGGGTGCTCCCGGGGCTGCAGAAAGCCCTTTGGCTTTTCCTGGATGGCCCCTTTGGAGCTGAAGACTTTTCCTCCACGCCAGGAACCTCGGATGACAAATCTGCCAGCTGAACTACACCCTGTTCTCGCTGCCTGTTGAAAAAAAAAGAATCAAAACCCAAGTGTTTGTGAAAGGCGATTTTCTGAGGTTATAAAAATATCAGTCACAAAGCGCTTGCCCCAGTGATGCTTTTCCTTTTGCATCTGCCCCAGGAAAAAATACCATGGGCTGAATTTACTCCAGGGTCCTCAAAAATAATCTTTTCCCCCGGTGTGGACAAGTTGTCTTTATGGAGAAGATACTGCTTGGTGATAATCTGCTGGTGTCTGGTGTCATGGGGTGGTGGAGACCTCTGAGTTGGCGGCAGTGATGTCCACCCACCGAATCCCTCCTGGAAGTGATGGTGAACTCATTTTGGGGTATTTTGGGGTGACACTGGGACGGGTGCCCATGTGCAAAGGGCTGAAGGACACCGGGGTCTATCAGTGTTCTGCTTTCTGCTGCCCTAAAGCTCCTACTCTGCGAGGCCATGTTGTTGCGTCGGGGATTTCTCACCTTTGAGTCTCCCACATTGGGGTGAGAATTGCAGTTACAGGAACTGAGAAATTACCCCCCAACAGCAATTTGCTACCTTATCTACCGAAAAAATAGCTATTATTTCTTGGATTTGGCGTCCTGGGGTCACCTATAGGTGGGTCTGGGCTGTTGAAAAGCCAACAGATCTAGTCTTGCTCCTTATGTTTTACCATCCTGGCAGCAAAAGGAAGGTGGAAACAGGGAGAAAAGCAAGCTAAACTCTAGATGGCTCCCTTGATAGGCAGCAAAATAAGAATAATTACAGCAAGACCTTTCGTTTTGCTATGGTTTCTCTACTCAGAGCTGACCTTAGTGGCAGAAGGACCCATGCAGCCAGAGCATTTTTGAGAGCATCTCAGATGTGGGACTGAAGCCCGGAGAGCAAATGAAGCAGATGCAGCTCTCCGCTCATGCCACCAGCTCCCATGGGATCTTGGGCAAATTGCTGCAGCTCTCTCAGCCTCACTTTTTCCTCCTTAATTCAGAAATAGCTACACTTCGTGACTCAGTGATGTGCAGTGTAACCTGCTGGTGAGAAGAGCTTTGTATAACATCAGCGTTGCTAATTGCTGACACCTCTGGATAAAGCGCTCAGCTGCACCTGCAGTGGGATGATGCCCTGCTTGAGCAGCCTTGGTGATGCCTTTTGGTATCCAGTGAAAACAGGTTAGAAAGGAAAGTTGGTTCCTCTGCTGTCATCTATCCAGCCTTCCTCCCTTCAGCTGCTACAGGGCAGATGTCCCTGCTGAGTGAGTCCCTCAGCTCCTCCTCAAGTCAATGGAGATAAAGAGGAGTGATTCACCCATCCCGCTCCAGACACCACCTCCAGTACATCTCCATTGCCTGTTGAGGGAGGACTCCAGGGGAGATGTCCATGTTCAGCCATCGGGATCCCTCTTGGGGCGGCGGGTGAGGATTTTCCATGCCCCCCTCATCATTTTGACCTCGAGTGCTTAATTTACTCAACGTTCAGATTGGAAAATGCATGCTGGCAGGTTGCTTTGCCTGGAAACACACTGCAACCTGCTCAGCCTGCCCCTGAAACTCAAACATCTGTGGTCAAGGAGCCCTCACTGGCTGCATCTTCTCTGCAGAGCACTTCAAACGTAGAGGTGTTACCACCAGCACCGATTACGTCTGGTGGCATTTTGGGCATCTGCAGCAGCAGCAGAGACGCATTCCTGAGCACGCACCTCAGGTGTCTTCACAAGGTGCTGCTGTCCTCTTCTCCCTTCCTTTTTAAGCAGCCAGACCTCCCCATGAAGGGGATGATGAGCCGAATTCACTAGCATGAATGGGAAGATGCTGTGGCCACCGACTTGCAGCAGCTTCTGAGCGCTCAGAGCTGTGAGCTGGGAGGCTGCTTGTGTTTTAGGAGTGAGCAATAGTGTTGATATTCGAACGGTGAGGGCCTCTGGTCTGGGGAGTTGAGCAGCTCAAGACTCGAGACCTGATAATGGCATTGAGTGGTACCATGAATGGTTGGTCTCTCCCTCCACCTTCTCTGATTTTGGGTTTACTCTGTGGCAGCATTTTAATGTTGGAGGTAAAAGACGGCAGTGCTGCAATCAGACCTGCGCCGACAGAGCTGCAGCTGGAAGTGCAGCTTCATCGTGTGTCCAGATCCATGGTGCTCAGGTCCACGTCAGGTGCAGATATGGACAAGCACCATTGTCCCCTATCTTTGGGCATCCCCTAAGGACACCAGCCATTCCTCACGGGTGCTTCCAGGTCTTCATGGCAGGGCCATACAATTACCCACAGCTCAAAGTATTTGATGAGATCAGGTTCTTAGGGATATCTGGTCTTCCTGGGATCCTTGAGGGTCATGCACAAAGATACTTGCTCCTGTGACCTGGATAAATTTGAGCTGCTGTGGGGATTAGAAGTACCATCAACTGGGGAGACATCTAAAGGTCCCACAGCCTCTCCCGTTTGATGGCTGCGTGCTGGAGGCAGCTGGTTGCTTGATTTGTGATCTGCTGATCCACTGTGCCCGGCACATGGACACTGGGTCCCGCAGCTGGGGACATCCCTGCAGGCACTGCATGGTCCAGAAAAGCAAGAGACCAAGCTGCAACCTCACAGTACTTGTTTGGGACAAGGGCTTCCTAAGGCTTTGAAGAAAGGAAGAGTTGCAACCATTTTGCGAGGTCACAGGCCTCGTTTTAACAGCACGTTTCCAGACCGGTGTTGGTACAGCCTTGCCCTCAGGCAAGGGGTATCTCATGCATCATGACTTTGCACAAATAGTGCATTGCTGTCCTTTGCAGACAGCTCAGAGCTTGAATTCAACCTGGCCGCAGTCCCCACAGAGAGGCCAGGCTCAGACACACGAATTAGAAGTTAGTCCTTATCCATGGGGGACATGAAGCCCTTCAGGGGATGCTGGGATCCCTTACAGGAGTATGAACTGATCATCCAACTCTGCTTGGGCTCAGTCTGCTCAGACGAACTTTATGGGTAAGGCTGGGTCAGTGCAACTGAGTTCAATGGGCAGTGCTCCCCTTCCAGCGAAGTCTTGTAGGATGTGCTGAGTTGGATCTGGTCTCTGGGAGCAGTCTGGTCTCTGGGATGGGCAGTGCAGGAATGCCAGAGCATATTCCCTTGCCTCATCCTACCCCCAGCCCATTGGACACTGCCAGAGCTATCCCAGGTTGTCTCCTGGAGGGTAGATGCTCTCTGAGTATAAAGGCAAAAGTTGGGAGCATTAAAATATCCCATTTGGAAAGCTTTGTGCAATTTTACAGTGCTCCATCAGGGAAAGCTGTCTATCCATCACCAGGGTACCACGCTGCCATGTAGGTTTTGATGTGGCACGTATCCTTCTGCTTTTAATGACCATGCACAGAAAACCCGGATTTTAAATGCTCAGCTGAAATATGCCACCTCGAGCAGCACAGCGCTCTGAAATCCCTTGCTTTGCTAGCAAAGCTGCCACCTCTGAAACACTGATATCGTGTCCTGCCACCCCAGGCTTTTTCCAGCCAAGTTTCCCAATTAATGAGCTGTAAAAGAGGAGAGCTCTCTGGCTTTCCATATGAAGTCATATGGCTATGGAGATCTAGGAGAAAATGTCACACCAGAGGTATTGAGGTTATTATCACAGTGTTTTCCTGGATGGGAATGAAATTTCGGCTGTTCTCCATCATCAAAACCTCATTAAGTTGCACAGCCACTAATTGATATGCCCAAACCTGACAACTTGCGTCAAAGGAGAAGACGGCGGTCACCCTGGGACCTGCCAATCAATGTCACAGCCGTCCCAGGCCCACAGTGAACTTTGACCGCCTGCAAGAATGACGGCGATTGTTTCAGTTGCGAGGAGAACGATGGAAACCAGCCTAATTATAACATCAATGTCAGGTCACATACCCCCACTGGACACCTGCATGATGGAGAAAAAAAAACCCAGACGGCAACTATTGGGGTCCAACTTCTGTGAAACTACCCGAGATGCTGTGGCTGCTCTGTGTTGTCCAGGCTGGAAAAAAACATCACCTTGAAGAGCTTTGTTCATCCAGCATAATTTTTCTGGAAATGGCAGTAGTGAGAAATGCCAATGTGCAAGGGAAATACTGGGCTGTTTGCAGCAAGGTTTGCAAGGCAGAAGGAGTTGGAGTCGGAAGGCTGCTGGAGGAAGGACCATTGAGAAGGCTTTGGGGTTTAGAGAAAGGTATGGTACAGAAGGGAGGTAAAAAGGTGATGAATGCCTAAGTCACTGCAGGACGGCATCATTTAATCTCATTTTGTGCCTCCACAAGGTAGCCGTCCCCCACCAAGTTCATTTCCCACTCCCTTTTATCATAGAATCATAGAATGGTTTGGGTTGGAAGGGACCTTTAAAGGTCATCTAGTCCAACCCCTCTGCAATGGGCAGGGACATCTTCAACTAGATCAGGTTGCTCAGAGCCCTATCCAGCCTGGTCTTGAATGTTTCCAGGGCTGGGGCATCTACAACCTCCTTTACAGTCACTGAAGAGAAACAGGGACCTGAGGTTGAGCTGGGCCTTCGTCTCCACCAGTAAGACTGACTTGATCTCCCCAGGGGTCTGGCTCCAGTGGAGATGTCTTCTTCCTAGGAGATGAGACCCTGAGCAACCTGAGCCAGTGTTGAATTCAGCCCTGTTGTGAGCAGTGCTGGACCAGAGACCTTCAGAGGAGCCTTCAGTGTCAATTGGGTGTTGCTGTCTTCATTTAATCAAATCTGTGTGGCAGGGGAAGAAAGAGCAGGGCTGGAGGGATGAGAGAGGTCCTGGGCTGACATTCTCCACTTGACATTATGCAGAGCTCAGGTGAGATTTGAGGGGTCTCAGAGCTATCCCCAGGATCAGAGATCCTTCTCTCTCTTTTAAAGTTTCTGCACTGTTCCACAAACCCAAACCTGTGAACTTTCCCCCTTCTTGCCCTGAGCATGGGGCAAAGGATCTGCGAGGATGGCATGAGTGTGATGGCCTCACACAGCAGCCTCCAGAACTTGCTTGAAGCTCAGCAGACCTTGCTTGTGGGCTCCCCTGAGATGGATTGTGAGATTTTTCTCTGACCCAAGGCAAATCTGCTGAAGTCAAAGGCAGTTTGACCTCAGTGGTGGGGCTAGGCATGCAATGGAGAGAAGAAAGTGAGCAAACAACTGCTCCCAAGCTCCCAGCTGCTGAAATTCAAGTGTGAATTGACCTAGGCCCCTGGCTTGTATGGTGCAGTGTGCAGTAGTGCCTGAGCATCCTCACGTTTAACTGCAGATGAGGGCAACCTTGCTGCAGGATGCTGTCAGTGCTAAAAGTTCGCAGAGGTCCATCAGAATTCATGGGAGGAAAAACCCCTCAAGGACTCTTAATCCAACCATGGGTCTGAGCATTCCTGGCAGAAATGGGAGAAGATCTGCCATGAAGTGGCCATAACATTCACTGGTAGCTCTGTGTGGTTCCTACAAACATCACAAATGAGGACCTTGAGAGGTCTTCTTAGCTAGGACATCATCTGGTAGGACATATCCTTGCCCAAGACCACACGTCAGCAGACGAAGGACTTGATCTACCAGCTCCCAAGCAAGGACTGGCCAAGGGACAACCTCATGGTTGAGATTCCGGGGTGTCCTTTTTATTAGTCCCCCCCCTGGATGGAGGGGAAAACCTGTGCCCACCCCGTGCTACAATCTGTCCTCTGGGTTTCTGCAGTCCCTTGGCCAAACACCCATTTACTTTACGTTACTCCTGTACGTTTGCAGCGCGTGCACCACGCTTATCTCTAGGGAAACAGCTGTGATTTATCTTTGAGAAATAGATTGCAATTAACATTTAAGCCCATACCCATGATGCAGTTAAAAAGGCAATACAAAGAATCAGTCTTTTAATAATAAACTCTGTAACCTTTGAAAACTCACCCGGGTGGGAGCTGGACACCGGGCAGATAATGTTATCGCTGATGCCGGCGCTGTCGAAATTGCTCCACCCTTCCCTGATCCGCTGACCGGGGTCTGAGGGGCACATGCTGGTCACTAATTAGAGCTGATGCTTTGAAAATGAACTTATGTCCCTGCAGCCAAAACAGAGGTTAGTTCCCTATTTTATTCTGCAGGGACAGATGCGAGCTGGCCACGGGGGCTTGTTCCTGGGTTAGGTCCTGGTGATGTGAGATGGAGAGGCTGGAGGGGACTGTCTGCCTCTTCCTGTCACCGTGTGAGAGGCAGGCATGGGAAAATGGGGAAAAAAATGGAGATTTGGGGCCCTCAGTGGGGGAGGCACTGGGTGCGGGGCAGCTTTCCTAACCCACTTGTAGGCAGCATCCAGGATCTGAAGGCACACTTCTCTGGAGGAGTGAAATCTGTAATTATATACCAGCTAATGAACGTACGCTTGCCAGGTGGATGTACAGCTAGGGGCCAGCAGAAGCCCATCATGGACTTGGCCCTTGGGCATGGCATGAGCATGATGGGGACGTAGCTTTGGGATAGGTCACTTGGCTGGTGCATGGAGATAAACGTCAAGTGGGGATGGGTCTTCTTGTAGAGATCTTTTTCCCCCCATCCAGGTGAGAAGGTTGGCTGGTGGCTTGAGCAGAGGGGAAGATGTGGGTTTGGGACGTGTCACCTGGAATTTCTTTAGCTATCAGATACTACCCATCTGAAAGGTCTTTCTCATGCCTTTTGGTGGGAAAAAGTCCCAGCTGGCCATCACAGGGGCAGCCATTCATCCATGAGGTCCCAAGCCTGAGTCACGCTGGAAGCTCCTCCACCCCACTGGCTCCTGCTGAGGAGCTCGGGCCGACCATGTCTGACTTCAGCTGCTCCCTTCAATACCTCCCAGGAGGAGTCTGGGCCCAAATCCTTTTTTTTTCCAAGGAACAAACCACAGCAGCAAGTTTCCTTGGCTTGAAATCCCTCCGTCAGCTGCTCCAAGATGTCCTGAAATAAATAGCTTTCCAGAACACTTGTCCTCATGCCATCTCCTAAACCAGAAACCATCGTCCTGATTTCTCCCCTGGTACCCAGGGAAGCCCCTGAATTCAGCTTTGAGCTCCCATGGGGTCTAATCCTGTTTGCAGGGGACTGGAAACGGTGCCCAGGGAATGCTGCTGCTCCCCTGGTTTTAATGAGGTCCTTAATGGTTTTTAAGTCCTTGATCCAGCCGGGGCTGCTCTTTGCATTAGAGCAGGGCAAGGGCAAGACTCCCTCTTCTGTGAGAGGTTTTCAGAGTTTCATTTCTTCTTTTTTCCTATTTTTCATACTCTTTCCAAACTGAAATGAAAGCAAAAGTGAAGCTCCCGAGAAAATTAAAATTTGAAACCAAATAGTAACGACTGGCGGCTCTTCGCAATGCCAGACCAGGTGGCACGTTCTGGCCGTGGTGGGCTTGAGATCAAATAGATGACTGGAAAATTGGGGCAAAAGAGGGGAAAAAAGAAGAACAAGCCGGCGGTTCAAAAACTACCAAAGCTGAATGTTTTGACCACTCTTCTCCAGGGAGAAACTGCATCAAACGTGGCCTTTTTCGGCTCATTTTCCTTTCCACGAGTTAACGTGCTTGCAGGGAGGGACTGGCCCTGTTGGAAAGTCTCTGTATTTCCTCCCGTACGGGGAGCAGACGAGCTGCGCCCCGAGTTTTAGTGCACCGAAAAGAACAAACCTTCGATAACGTAACTGTGCCAGCCATTTCAAAATGCAGCTGATGCTGAAACCAAAAGCTGTGTGAATTCACTCTCTACTCAGGACAGACACCCCCCCCCCCCCCCAGGTAAACTGAGGCACGGAGGCCTGCCCAAACCGCAGCAGTGGCAAGGTTGGCTTCAAAAAGGGTTTTTTCAGCCCCGTTTTTTTTGCTGTCGGCTCCCAGGGAGGTTTCTTGCAGCAGATGGCAGCAGCGGGTTTGCGAAGGCGCTGGGACCCGCTGGGTGCTCAGCAGCACCCACACTCAGCCCGAGCACCCAGGACGGCGGTGAGATGGGCTTGCACAAAATTCCCCATTGATGAACCAATGTTTGTTGCATTCGGCAGCAAAACATCAAAACCCCGTTGCCCAGCTGTGTTAACCTCTGTGGATTCTCCAGTGTCTAATAGAGGGGTTGAGCAGCCTTCCCCTCCCCTGCAGCCCCGGTGTGTGCATCTCTGCCCCCCTATATTCAATTTTCAAAGGTTTCTAGGGCTCAAACGACCCCAGAGACCTCCATGTGTTTAATGCTGAAGCTGAATCACCTCCTGTGGTTTTTCGGAGCTGGGGCAGACGGGCAGACGGGCAGACAGGCAGACAGACACAGCCTGACTGCTTTATACTTATTTCTCTGCAGTGGCGATTTCCCCTGGAATCTCAGGCGGTCTATTAATAGTCTGTGCTTCCTAATGAACATGTTTTTTCCTATTTTTCTGTTTTTTTCTAGCTTACTTTCTGAAACCAGGGAGAGCTCTCACGTGGTTTGTGTGTGTCTCCTCCACGGGATTATTGGTCTATAGGCTCATTTCAGCCCAGTTCAGTGGTGGATGGAAAAATGTCCTTCCCAAATACCAGATGAAATCCCCGTGGGAGCAGGCGTCCAGCACCCGCTTACACCCTCAGGCCACACGTGCACCTGGTACAAATATGGGACTGCAAGGTGACAGGGACAAGTAATGTGCCCAAGGCCACACAGGTGAGACATCAGTGGCAGAGATGTCCTCTGGACCGCGACATGGGGGAGAAGAAGCTTTTCTCTCCATCGAGGGGGGGGATGCTGGCGCGTTCGTGTCAAGCAGCCCTTGAGGACGGGGCGCAAGGCAGCCAGCCAGCTGGGGTGCAGCCCAGCCCTCCTCCGGGATGGTTTTGTTTCTGCCAAATGTAATTTCAGCTTCTGGACAGTTGCTGTTGGGGGAGTCAGGAACCTGATGTCTGAGCATGACCCACTCTGAGGAACAAGGGGATGGGAGAAGGGGAGGCTCGCCGGTCCCAATCCATGTGGGTAGAAACCAGATGATGGCTTTAAAAGAAAGCGTTGATTTTTTTTTTCTTTCTCCTTAACATACATTTCTGTGTATTTATATGCATAGATTTGCATGCGTTAGCTGGCAAACGCCTCTGTAGCTGGTGACGAGCACCGCAGTCACAGAAGAGGTGGCAGCGAGGGGGTGGTTGCCTATGTGCAACCCCTAAAAAATGATTCCCTCTGCCCACAGTGTTCGCACACGTGCTGGCTGCCGAGCCAGCAAAGCCCCCAGTGAGGCCGGCGTCCCCTTCTGCATGTGCCTCGTCCTCGTGCGATGCACGGGGCACGCACATTGCCGGGCTGGGGCTCCCAGCTGCATCCCTGCCCCAAGATGGGGGGGACCATTGCAGGACCATCCCTCCCCACCGACCTGGGTCCGCTCTGCCCCTCACAGCGGGCTCGAGGGTGGCTTTGTCCTCCTGGCGCCTGGGTGGTCTCCCCCGGCATCGGCGAGTGAAAAGGTTTCTCTGAATCGCTGCATTGCTTTATAGCAATAACTGCGGGGAGTTATTCTCCCCAGAATTAAGTCCATGACTGGTGGAAGGGCGTTAAGGTAGCGCTTCGCAGCTCCAATTATCTTGGCCCCTCGGAACAAAAAAGCAGATTGTGTTGCCAGACAAAAGGCGTTTTCTATGTAACTTCTTGTCTCGAAGCATTCATAGTGTGTAATGCTGATATAAATACCCGAGGGCTAGGCTATCTTGCGTTGTGGGCAAACCTCCCATTCAAAATAGCCATTTACTGGGGAATTGTATTTGGGGGGGAAGCCAAAAGCACAGTCAGCGTTACAGGCCTGGCTGGATGCACCATCTTTAAGGTATGATCTGGATAAAATCCTTGGTGGCACCAGGGCAGATATGAGAGGAGGTGTGCAAGGCTGGGCCGAGGAGATGGGATGTGCAGAGGGGCTTGTGCAATGGTCGGGGACCCTGCCAGCCCCTGTCCCTGCAGTTTTTCCTCCCTTTCTCCCCATTTCTAGAGCAAGAAGCAATGATGCATCATATGCTGCTAAACACCCGGACTCCAAAATTCCCTGCCCCACTCCTGACCCTGGGACACCGGTGGCCGAGGACCACGTGCCACGTGAGGACGATGCCTCCATCCCCCTGGTTACCCCATCATCTCTTTTGCATGGCGGTGCCATCCCCAAAGGAGGTCGCAAAGCAGGAGGCGACCCAGGGGACAGCTCAGTGGCAGTCAGAAGCTAAACAGACCCCAGGAAGTCACTGCCCTGCTCCGTGCCTCAGTTTCCCCCTGTGAGCTCCGGACTGTTTTGGGGCTTGGAGTTGCTCTATGGGAAGCCAAACCCCGCTGCCTGTACAATGTCGTCCACCACCACCCCACCACTAGCTGGGACAAACCGGGAGGATGAGTTTTTTGGGCAGCAGTGGAGCTCTGCTGGGCGAAATCATAGTTTGGCAAACACTTGTGGGATTATTAACCTTCACACTTCCAAATTTCTCGGGGTGCTCCGCTTATAAAATGGAGTAAACAAAGGAAACAAATCTGCTCTTCTTCATTTGGCCTTTTTGCTTTGCCTGCATGCAGAAATCAGGAAGATTCATGTCTGAAGTGGGTGCATTGGCATCCCCTTGGGTTACCCTATTAATTGGTTTGGCTTTATCCCTGTATTCCCCCGGGGATGCAGACCTCAGCCAGGACCATGGCCCTACGGGGTGAGGGTACAGCTATACGTACATCTGTATGTGCCTCTGGCAAGAGAAGCAGCAGAGGAGCAGTCAGCAGCATTTTAAGGGAGCTGATGCCAGGCATCATCTGTGCCCCTAACCCAGCGCTGGTATCATCAGCCATCACTGTTTGGGGACAGCGGTGGCCCTGCTAGGCTGTCTTGTCACTTCATCCCCACCATAAGTCCATGCCAAAGGGATGTGCTGGAGCACAGCCGAGGATGGGTGGGAGGATGGGGACAGGTGGCACCCAGCATCCCATGGGGAGCAGCTCTGGGGAGGTGACAGCAGCAACCACGCTGTCATCCATGTGAGGCCATCAGGGCATCAAAGGCTGAGAGGACATCTGGGCTAGCAAAGACTGGAGTTCCCATAGCTGATGGCTTTCCAAAACTGGGGTGGTTCGTTTCACCTTGAGCCATCTCTCCATGCTGAGGGACATGGCCAAGGTATCTTCTGCACCCAGTCAAAGCCAAGCCCAGACTCCTCATCTCCGTCTTTTTGCCCCAAAAGCTCTTATTTTGTCTCAGCCATCACTGAAACCCCAACTTGGTTGGCCAAAGGGGGCACCAACATTTTTGTTAGTCTGGTTCCCTAAAATAAATGAAATGTGCGTGACCACATCGCCTTGTCTATTGGTCCCTGTCAAAGCCCATGAACCTGGTGGCCAATGTCCACCAGCTTGCCAGGAGGTAGTCCATGTAGTTTCTTCAGGAGACCTGATGCTCATATGACACCCAGGAAAAGAGGAAGAGGGGACATTAGGATGGTCAAGATATTGTCACGGGGGAGGCTACAGGGACAAGGGGAGGGGACGAGACATGTTTCACACATGGGATACAGGTCTAACTCAGAAAAACCCAGCTGACCCCAAATCTGTAGATGGCTGTGTTTCTTTAGGCCCATTTGCAGGCAATTCATTTTTTACCTGCAACACCAACATAGGGTTTGGGCTGCCTTGACCACAGCTGTCCCATTCCGTGAGGTCTCCTGCCTGCACTCCCATAACACATCCACCGTGTTATCCCACTTCCCATCAGCCTCCATGGAAACTAGATCTGCAGCTGAATCTTATGGCTATTTAGGCTGCTTTCCCGGGGAAATAAAACCCACGTGTTTATTGCTGTCTGTCTGGTGTCTTCCACCCCGTTTCTCCCCAAGTAGCTGTTTTTCATGCTTGAAAAGTTTCATCGGTATTTGACAGTAGAGAAAAAGTCTCAAAGACCATGTGTTAGCCAATACTGCATCCAAAGTGGGCTGTCACTGCTCTGTGGTGTCCATCATTGGGTTTAACATCAGGAAAACTCTTTTCTAACAGCATCGAGAGAGAAAAACACCTTGGGAAAAAGAAGCTGGAGATGCATGAGTAGAAAAAGGCAGGGACAGGCAGAAAGAGGAGAACTGGGGTGGGATTTCTCAGAATGAACTTCCTGGAGGGGCTGGAGGCCAAAGCCCATCAAGAAGAGAGGACAGAAGCAAACTGGTTGTCCAAGTTCAGCAGTCAGGTAGGGAACATGATGTTGCTTGGACCCCCCCCTTTGGGGGCCATGCCCTGGGGCATCCCAGCAATGCCACAGGAGAGTGGCAGCAAATGCACGAGGTTTGGCAGATTTGGGGAAGCTGGCTCAGTCTTGGCGGCTACCTCTCTTTTCATGTTTAAGTCTCCCTTCGAACAAAAGGCAAGTTAGCTAGCAATGGTTTCCACCAGGCACAGAGGAGTTTTGCTGCAGACTCTGCCACCTGGACTGGTCCTGTATCAACCACGCCTGTGGGGTTTTGGGCTATTTTCCTTGTCCATTGCTCAACACCGTTGGCTTTGCAGGGCTGAGCCAAGTTTCTGTTCAAGGGACTCTGTGTCTGGTGTTGCCATCTCCCAAATGCAATGGGATTAGGGACACGGCATAGGGAACAGCCCATGCATCATTCAGGATCTGGTCAGGGCAAGGCAACATGAGCAAGAAACATCCTTCTATATGTGACTTTGCTCCTCAAACCATGCAAAATGTGCTGGTTTCAGCCTAATGCTCGTGGGTCCCCGTGGGTTTGGCTTTACCTGTGCATCACCCAGAGATGGAGAGGCAGATGCTCTGCTGAAACCACTGCATTTCATTGTGTTGTGACCCTGTTTGTCCTGAGGATGGAGGGGTCTAGAGTTCTATGGGCTTGGATTTGCCTCTGCTGAGGGGGAGATTTTGGAGGCCCACACTCACTTCACTCGCATTGGGAATATAGTAAAGGGCAGAGTGAGTCTTCAGGGCACGTTGGTGCGTGTCTCAGCTGGGACCAGTGCCTCTAGCTTGGACATTTGAACGGTGGCCATTTGCTCTGAAGATGCCCCTCAGTAGTTTTCGAGCTAGTGCAGCATGTGGGGAACGTGAAACCCAGGCTAAATCGGAGAGGGGAAGGGGAAATGCCTTGATACATCATCTCAGCAGATGATGGAGATTGCTGCTGCTGGAGGACCATTGAGGCCATGGGTGGAAGGGAGACTCAAAGGTGGGGATGGCTGTGGTTAGCAGCAAAATCAATTAACACCAGTAGTTTTAGTAGGGGTTAAGCCATATGCTTCATTAGTAGCAATCAGGGCTACTGTTTGGGAGCAGGTTACCTCCAACGTTCTTACATCATTGTCCCAAGCACCAGGCATGAAGCACTGCCTGGTCCAGCATTGGAGTCAGTTGCCCAGAGGGCTGTGACATCTCCATCCTTGAAGGATTTCAAGACCCACCCAGGTAAAGTCCTGCACAACTTGGTCTGACCCGCTCGCTTACCGTGCTTTGGGCAAGAGGTTTCACTAGAGACCTCCTGAGGTCCCTTCCCACCTGAGTTATCCTATAACACTATGACATGTGGGATCTCTGGTCCTGTCCTATCTGTCCCTGGGTTTGGAGGCTCTTCTTGTTTCCATGATAGCTGGAAGGTTTCGTCAAAGCAAAGAGCCATCACCCCTGGCTCTATCCGGACAGCTGCGATACTGCTGCAGGTTTTGGAGGAGGTCCTGGAGGGCCAGTTCTGGCAACAACCCAGACCCATGGCTGGTGCTTCCTAAATAATTAAAATTTCACTCCCACTCCAACATTTTAAAAATTTCCATGAAATGTTAAATTTCCTGTCACAGTCATTTTATCAAAACAATTTTGAAGCAATTTGTATGATTTTTAAGCTAAAAAAATATCCATTTTATTTTGGTAGCATGACTGTTTCAGAGAATTTTTTAAAATTATTTTTTATTTTTATTTTTTACAAATGCTCCGTAGCATCAGGTTTCTCCAGGGGATGCAAACCAGGGCTGTGCCTAGAGTTGCCCCAACACAGCCCATCTCTACCCTGCTGACTGGAGAAGGCACTTTGGTTCCCAACATCAACTCTGCAATTTGGGTACCCCGTGGTGGGTGGTATGACCTGCTCCTGTTTCTCCTGGAGCAGCATCAAAATGCTCCAGCTCTCTGAAGGTGCTGGATGGGGGCCCCTTCTCCCTTTCCCATGGCCTGTAGGTTTTTGTGGAGATGGTAACCCAGGAACTGCTAGACCCATAGACCCAGCTAGCCTAAACATGGTCAGTTTGGGCTATTTTAGAAAAAGGAGCCCGTTACCTCTGTTTCACCCCAAAACTTCAGAAAATCTTGATCCCAGGCTGATCTGAGATAGTTGCCACCCGGCCTGGCCCAAGAGTGCAAGCTTTAACGGACACAGGGACGTTTTCCTTATTTTGCAGTGGAAAAGCAAATAATCCTTCCTGCTCAGATACCTCGGAGAGAGGCATGGGTGCCTTCTCACAATGAAAAAGTGTTAACTCTGAATCCTACTGATGGTGTTTCTGCTTGTCGCGGGCCCTACAAACTCCTCCACTTTGTGGCAGCAACTTCCCCCCAACATGCTTTGCTGGAGGGTTTTCCTGATTGCCCCTGAAGCACAATAGCTTCATTTGGAGATCAGGGTGTCACTTATGAGGTGTCATGCGTGTGGGAATTAACTGATTGCCCATGCTCAAGCACTCAGATATGGTCAGACACTTGGGCTCCTTCCACAGCCCCTTCGCAAATCACCAGGCAAAGCTTTGGGGATGTATAAGAGATAACAGGCAACTCCTCCTGGCAATAAAAAACCAGAAAACCGAGCAGAATAAATCACCAGGACTTTGTGTTCCTCTAAAAGGGCTTCAGTGACCTGTTTTCCAGGCTGCTGGCCTGTCCCTGCCCAGCGGTGACACTGCCGGCAGGGAGGCAGCGCCTGCTGAAGGGACATTTCCAACGCTAGATGGAGCAGCGACCCTAGACATGAAGGAAGAAAAATATCTTGCTCTTATTTAATTCACTCCTTTCTTGCCCTGCATCTCGGCCCTGAAGGGAATTTGAGGCAGAACAACTCTTTTTCAGCATTCAGGCAGGTTGCCATCCCTTGGTGGACGCTCAGTGTCCTGTGGTGAGGACCATCCATGGGCTGCCCGGCTGCGGTGGCTGAGGGATTAGGGTCTCGCGGCTGGGGGACATCGCCCGTCCTGGGAGGTGAAGCAGGGATCAGGGGGATCAGACTCCAGTTCATTTCCTTGTTGCCTTAGCACATGCGTTTTTTCCTCGGCCACACAAAGGCGGAAGGTCAAAGGCTGGGGATTAAAAGGTGACGGATGGACATCTGTGGCCGAAACACTGAGTGTTCATGCCTGGGTGTCCGGCAGTGGCGCCCATTCTCCTTCATGGACCAGCTGGCTGCAGGGAGATGGGGGTTTTTCTCCAGGGCGAAGGGAGATTCTTGGATCTCACATCAGAGGGCACTGGGGTGGCACAGGGCATGGCTGTGCTGGCTTGTCCCGACCTGCTGTAGGTGCTCTGAACATGCAGAGTGAAAGGGAAAGCAAAGTTCCTCCTTCTCTGACATATTTCCCATCTCTTATCCATGTGGGACATCTGTGTTTGGACCTAATGGGACAGATTTAGCCAGCAAAATGCTTTTTCCCAAGTGATTCGAGGGGACACATGTCCTGTGGTCCCTCAGCCCTGGTCATGTCTGTAGGAAACACCTTCTTCAGCAGATGAGCAGGAGCCTCCAGGACGGAGCTCCCTGCAAGTTGGTGCCTCAGTTTACCTCTGAGTATGAAAGCTATAAGCAGACACCCCAGCTTTCTGGAGGTGCTGTGAGATTCAGGACATGCTGCGAAAGTGTTTGGAGCTCCCTGGGGTATTACTACAGGGTTACGTCTGTATTAAGAATGGTTGATGTCTTCCTTGTTTGTCTTTCCTTCTTGTCTCATGGCTGCTGTGCCACCTCCATGGCATGATGTGCTGATGTGAATTAGAGGAGAGCCCTTACATCCGCCTTTTGGGGGGCTGGTGTACCAGGGATGTACCCAGACATGGTTGGTACCCAGAGACTCTCCTCTCCATGGTGCAGCAGGACAAATGACCCTGATGGTGACGATTGTCCTTGTCACCTCCATGAGGAGGCTAATAGATTTTAATGGCCCTGAACAGCTTTACACAGTCCACCCACACCTCCTCCCCATGGGCCCATCATCCTCACCATCTTTAAAAGAGCAGGACCAAGAGCTGAGTGGTCCCTAATGGCCCAATGAAGGTATCATCTTCACCAGCTTGGAAAGCCCAGGGCCAGGACCTGAGTTGGCCTCAAATCTCCTGCAGTGCGAACAGCAACAGCTCTCTTCATGCCGTTGGCTCAGTTTTGGATCCACCTTCCTGGATTTTGGGCCCTTGGCAGCTGCGCCTATATTCAGCTCCTGTTTGTCCTTGACAATCAGTGGAGTTCTGCAGCTCAGCTGGGCTGTTTTGTCCCTGGAGGTGCCTGGACTCAAGAAAGTGTCCAGCCCCCAACTGAGGCAGCTCCACCAAACTCCTGCTCTGATGGGTGGATCTGGGCATCAGTATGGCTTTGAGCGATCTTCACAGGGGGTAATTGTAGGAGCCTGTCAAGGAGCAGTCAAGTGTCCATGTCCCACACTGTCCCTATGCTGTGGGTCTGTCCTTGCAGACAGACCTAAACTGAGCCCCAAGACCACATGCCTTTGACCCCTAGCCAAGAGGGCATCTGCTAGACCCTACAGGAGATGAAGCTTCTCATTCCTCCTCAAGCTGGACCTCCCCATGAAGGCAGATGTGGGTCTGGCTTCTCTGTCCTGGCCCTACCACCCAAAACCTTCCTCTGGGGTCAAGGCACATGCTTGGGCCACCAGACCTTGCAGGCTTCTCCAGCATGCTGGGGTGCAAAGCCTGGGGCAGGGGAAACCATGCCATAGCCCCAGGCGGTGGGAACTTGGGCGCTCGCCTTAATTGAGGGCTTCAAAAAGTCACTCCCAGTGCTGGGAAGGTGGCTTAGCTCAGTAATGACCAAAATCTCAAATACCTGAGGCTTGAGTCACGGCTCGAGGAGGAAACATGCATAAACAAGCAGCAAGCCAGGAAACTCCACCGCTGCGCTGGACAAAAGTAAAAGTCAGTGGCTTGGCATGTCTGCACGATAGCAGCAAAACCCAAGGCAACAGGTTTTAGCTGATAATCGCAGCACCTCGGGCTGTGCTCGCATGAGCGAAGCAAGGGCAGATTTAGGCAGTGCCGCTGAGGAACACACAGGCTGCCGGAGCCGCACCGCCAGTCGGGGTGGTGGCTGAAATCACAGCGCTCCCCTGGGATTTCTGATGGGGGGGGGAATAAAAGCAAAGTTCATCCCTTGGGAGGTCAGCGGGGTGGGGAAACTGAGGCAGGGAGCATGTGGGAGGTGGTAGCTCATGTTTCTGAGCCCTTGCCATGACCCCAGTTTCTCTTCTCTCTTCCAGACCAGTGCAGAAAACAAACAGCCCCAAATCTCAGATGTCAGGGCTGGATCCCAGCGGGACTTTTCGCATCTCTGAATTCCCCCTCCGGCTTGAGGCGTGAGGGCACAGAAATTTCTCCCAGAGAAGGTCAGGCATCACCCCAGGAGCTTCCAGCCCATGTTCAGGCTTGGCTGCAAGTGTTTCCCCTTGTGCAAAACAAGACCTATCAAACTGTCCTCCCACATGGATGCTCTGAACATAGTTACGACATTGTGAATTTTTGTCTGCCGACTATCCAGCAGAGAGCGGGCAAATCAAGTGTGTGTTGGGAGATGGATGGAGGAGACCTAGTGCACCTGGGGAGGATGGAGAACTGGTGAAAATCGATCGTTACTGGTGCCCAGTGGCTCTGGGGCAAAGCAAGGACAAACCTGCGGTGTGGGGTGAAGTTGAACCACGGGCTGTTTTTCCAACCCATGTTGATGTCGGGGCCTTATCTCATGGTAGCAAGCCCTGAGAAGGCAGAATCGCTTCGTTCAGGGCGCCCGGCTGGCCGGTAAACAGCCGAGGAGTGATGGCGTGCGCCGAGTTTGCCTTCCTGGCTGGAATGCCACTTATCGCTCTCCCGGCATTTCCCATTTTTTTCTCATGCCGCACTTCAAGCACAAGAGAGACATTGTCACTGTTCCTCGAGCTACCAGGCAGGGAGCACGGAGCGGGGAAAATACCCTTCTTGGCCTCTCTCTGCCTGCACCTCCATCTCTATAAATCAAGTGGATTTGTGTGGCTCCCCGGTCAAGTATGGGCATTAGCGCTGCGATGTGAAGTCATTTCAGTAATGTGCACCCAGGAATGCACCTTATCTGATTTCCCTCCTGGATTTTCTTTTTCCCAGTGCTGCAAACCAAGGTGGAGGCTCCCCCCAGACTCACAGACTGAGATATCCCAGGAGAGCATCAGTAGGGTGCCGGTGGGATTCACCGGAGCCTTCCCGGGGAGCGTGGACCTAGGACCACTCCCCAACGGCGTATGCAGGCGCTGTCTTTTGGACGCTAATGACATTTTCCCAGCCTGGACAGGGGCCATCCCACGTTGCTCAGGGAAGGGAATGAGATGATGACAGCCCCCCCCCCCCCCCCAAGCAGCTGCTATTTGGGGGTCAAAAATTCAACCCCTCCGCTTTGCGCTTCCAGGCGAGGCAAGAACGGAAAAATTGCCCTGGGAGCTCAAATATAACCTATGCATGTGTACAAATCGCCCCGCAAATAGATTCCCTTCCGGATTATTGCAGATGGGGAGCTTTCCGTGCTGGATTTCTTTTGAAAAGAGAGATTTTCCTTTACCGGAGCGGGAGGGGGCCGGCGGCCGGGGGAAACACGCCTGGAATGTGACAAGCCTGTTCTCCTGCTTGTTTGTGTAAACGAGTTGGATCTATTCCCTTCCTCTCAAAGTGCACTTTTTTAAGGCTCCTTGCAAAGCAAATTTACTTTGAGAGCACATGGATGCCAGCACAGGGGGGTGTGTGTGTGCTGGCTGGTGATGATAATAATTAATAATATTAATTATTGAGAATAATAAAAGCTCTTTTTTCCCCCAGAAGTGATGGGTGGTGAACAAGGGCTCCATCCAACACTGCCCACCACCTTCATGTCCATATCTCTTCTCACCTGTGAGACCATCTGGCCATCCCCAGCTGGAAATTTCTTGACGAGATGGTTTTCCGTCAGCAAAAGCTCAGGTGTCCACAGCTGACCCTTTTTGCATGTCCAGGTTGCAGTGAAGAGCTCCTCAGCTCCTGAGTCCAAGCCACAGCAAGAAACTCCAGGGCAGACCACAGAACAACTGATAATTCACTATAAAACCTAGAGATGTGGACCCTGAAGGCTGGTGGGTGGCAGCGTCCCTGATGGGTGAGGGACATGCTCAGCTCCAGGAGGACACTTAGTCTAGCCCTGCTGCTATCCCAGGAAGAGCATCTTTATTCCCACCGCTGATGCAAAGCTTTGAGAGGTCCCCATAGAATCATAGAATCATTAAGGTTGGAAAAGACCCTGAAGATCATCAAGTCCAACCGCTAACCTATCACTGCCAAGTCCACCACTAAACCATGTTCTCGAGCACTACGTCTACCCGTCCTTTAAATACCTCCAGGGATGGAAACTCAACCACTTCCCTGGGCAGCCTGTTCCATGAGGCAGTTCAGAGGACAAAACCCACTGGTTCTGGCCTGAGAAAGTCACTATCACCCCCTCCACTGCCACCTTCAGTTATATCTTAGAGCAGTTATTGGCAGCTATATCTTAATAATAATAATTATAATTATAATAATTATAATAATAATGACAATTCTGCTGATGATGATCTGTGGTCAGTTACAACATCCCTGGAAATTTCACTCTCCCAGGAGATGCCAGCGAGTGCCTGGGGAATAAGCCTCTCTCTAAGTGGTATGCAAAGACCCCCAAATGTCCCCTCTGGCTCACCACCCCCGGCACCAGGCAGGAGGCAAGTTTTCAGGGTTTTATCCACTAAAACAGTCCCTGGAGCAGGGGATTGGGTTTTGCAGGGCGATGCTGGGCAGGGTGAGGAGCTGTGGACCACCCGTGCTCCTCAGCCACCTCCCATACATGACCAGACTTTTCGGATAAAATCCATGGACATACTCAGTGTCTTGCCTTGCCCCCAAGTCAGGCAGCCAGCCGTACTTCTCCTTTTTCCCTGTCATGCCTGGCTGTCAAACCAGCTTGTTGCTGCTGGGCAGGCTGGCAAACAGCCTTGGCATCACCTTATCATGTCCTCCCAAACAGCGTTTTAGCTGAAGCTGTGCAGATGAAGACAGACATGTGGAAAGGCACCTTCTCTCTCCAAATGGTGCAAGGTTGGGGATTTATCCTCTATGTACAGGTAGGGAAACTGAGGCACTGAGACAGCCAAAGGCAGCTTGCTTGTGGCAGTTTGGGTTAGCAGCCCCATCTCTTGTGTCCAGACCCCATGGACGACCTGCGTGCATTTTCCATGGCCAGGTTCACCTTGACTTCACCCTGGGCATGGACTGAGCAGAGAGGTCACCTTCTCCTCCTCTCCCTGAGTCCTGCAGATTTCCCTGGCTCCAGACTCTGCTTGCAGGATCATCAGCTTCGCTGCATGTGCAATGTCTGGTATTTCCCACTCTTCAAATTTGTCTTTTGATGCCATTTGGAAAATTCCTCTCTGTAACCACCTTGCTGACGGGATGTCTCAGCATCATGATCCCTCTGTGTGTCAAAGCATCGTGTCCTGGGATGGAGACAGCATGGCTCCCTGGCCACATCTGTGGTGTCCCGGGCTGAGGGGTCTGGTGGTCAGCAGGGCTGGGAGGCCAATGGGGCATGTTGGGACCTCCTTGGCAAAGCCAGTTGGGACCATCCCCACCTTTCCTCCCTGAAAAAAGGCAACCTGTGGCACTTAAAACTTCCTGAGGAAAGTTGGGCACAGAGATGGAGGACTGGGTATTTGGGAATATTGCTGATTTTGCAAGGAAAGGCTGAATTCTGACATGTTCCTCTTCAGTGGCCCAGATCCCAAAGGTATTGATGGGCTGAAGATGCCAGAGAGGCACTTCATGGCAGCTGCACTTGGTATGCAGGACAATCATCTCCCAGGCTTCCCAAATAGTCTGTTTATTTTAACAAATGGGGAATCATCTTCCTTTTTTCCCCTGCCGTCTCTTGCCAGGAGATGTCTCCCAGGCCACCGAGTCCCTCTCACAGCAGCTGGGATTTTGCTGCTTGATAAAATGGGGCTCTTCACCCCATGCTATCAGCTCTGCAAAGCCCAGGAGCTTCATCCAATGTGGCTGTCACCATGGCTGAGCCTTAACAAAGCTATTTCAGCATGGTGGGTGCTTCAGCTCCTGTGTGTCAGTTCAGCCAAGGGCAGGAAACTTGCTCCAGGGGTCTGTGGGTGCTGCAAGGGGATAGCCAGGGAGACCGGGACACCCATTTTGGATCAACCTCTTTGGTTATGAGTGGGGCAGACCCCAGGACTTGCAATGCTGCCACCACCATCCAAAATAATTGCTGTGTTGTAGGGCTGTAGACCAGGATCCAGGGCAAGGTGCTACACAGTGGGGAGTGGGTGTCTGCTGCAGTCTTGGGGTCCTGCTTAAGCCTGTGTTTGGGGTATTCAAAGGTGTAAAGCCTGCTGGGATAATGTTGGTGGACCAAGCATGGAGGAGGGATTGAAATTGCTCTCCAGTTCATAGTGGGCAGGTACCCTGGAGTGACCTATCCCCAAACCATGGCTAGGCTCTGCCCTGGGGAAACCCATGAGGTGGTCCAAAATAGAGTCAGCATTAATTGGCTTCAAGTCCAGGATTGCACTGATCTGTTGAGCCCAGGGTGCCCTCTCGCCTCAGCCTGATCCAACACGTCTTCAGAGCAGATCTCCTTCCTGGGACAACTTTTCAGGAGCAATACATGGGTGCTTTTAATATGTGCATGGACACGCTAAGGAGCTGTGGCCTTTCCAGATGGGCTGGGGAGTTCTGCTGGTGCCAAAGCACGTTACCCACCCGGCTGAGAGACAGGCAGGAGGTGACGAGTGGGAAAGGAGGGAGGGTTCGTTTTACCTCCTGAACAGTAATTGTGCAACAAGTGAATTTCCCATCTCTTGGTTTGGAAAAGCCCTCCAAACCTGTTTCCCACGAGCTGGTGTTTAAGTCCCATTTTGATTTGGCTTGTGCCTCATCTTGGTCCCTGTGGGAGTGCTGGATGTGCTTAGCTTGACCTCAGCCAGCAAGACTGCAGCATAAACCACTTTTAGTGCAATTCCCTGGCTTGAATCCTTTGGGACTTGAGAAAAGACAATCCTGTTGGTTCCTCTGGTTTTGCATCCCAAGCTCTCTGTGTGTCCTCTATGCCAATGGAGGTGGAGATGATTATTTCTGAATGAGCAATACTTTGTTCAGCTGTACCTGGGGTACAGCCTTCTTACAGCCTGAAATCTCCTAAGGTGTTGAATCTATTCCTGTTATACAGTGAGATGTAGTTGAGAGGGTCCCCTGAGTGATGTGTGTCCCAAAACAAGCACTGACCCATGTCCTACCCCATCCTTCCCCTCCACCCACCAGCCTGCTCCACCTTATTCCCTGGTGTTGACCTACTCTACCTTGGGGTTGACAAATCATTATTTCCAAGCCCACAATGCATTTTCCGAACCCTTCCATGCATGATGGATTGCTTTCTTTAATTTTGTCTTTTTACCATTCAGCGGTTTTAAACTGAAAATGGCTGAATGCAAACACTAGAGGAAATCTTCCTGAACGGACACAAGGTCCATCTTACAGCCTGCTCCAGGGTGCACCCACTGAGGACCAGATTTATGACCTGAGATGGAAACAGACCCTCTCCCTGGCCATAGTCAATAGGTAGAGGGACATTCCCAAGGCAACTTGTCCCACCAAATCTCCAACTTCCCTGCTGGAGTTGTTCCCATTTGGGCAACTGCCACGGTCAACAGCGAGAGGCACCTTCCTAAGGCAACTCGTCCCACCAAATCTCTGGCTTCCTTCTTGGAGATGTTCCCATCCTGAGCAATGGTGCTTCCAACCAACATGGTCCTTTAAGTCCTTGAACTAGATGGGATCGGCTAATTCTGTGTTGAACCCCTTTTCTCATGCAACGTTTGGTTTCTCTGCTGGAGTTCCCCGGGGAGATGCTGCCACTGGTTTGAATGGACGTCTGTCCACTTCAGGCCTTTCCAGCCCCCAAACATGGTGTTAAACGCTGCAAAGCATGTCAAGCTTTGAGTTCCATGTTGGGACACGTCTGAGGCATTAAGCTCTGAATGCCATGTGAAGATCGGGAACATTTTTGTGGCAAGCTGCCATCTTCCCCTGGATCATTTACCTCTTGAGTGACAAAGCCGGCTCTGAAATGCTTCTAATGCTTTGCAGTGCTGTGGCTTCTCTTGTGTGATCGTCTCTGAGCGCAGTACAGACATTATCTAATTATGGCCCTCCCTGAAGCAAAATGGGGCAATTCCTGGCATTTTCAACGTGCTTGTGTTTGTATCATATGGAGCCAATCCAGGCAGACAGATAATCCCAAACACTGGCGATGCTTGAGTCTACCTCTGTGCAGGCTGCTGCCTCCTTGGATGATGGTCAGAAAGGAAATTTGAAAGCAAGGCAGAGGTTTTCAACACGTCTTTGCTCAGGAGCTCAGGTCATTATGGAAAAAGTCCTTCAAATTGAATTCTCTGAGGTTTAGGTGCCTGGACGTAGCCCAGCATCTCCAGTGGTTTCGATGGAGTTCAGACACCAGGTGCCTAAGAAGACATCTACTATGGGCACCTCAATTTGGATGTCTTAATTTGTCAGCTGACTTTCATCCCTAATGTTAGGTGGGATGAATCCCACCTCAGTTGCAACTAGTAGTGGTGGGACCACACTCCAGGTCCTCACTAGAGCATCTGTGCTCATTTTCTTGCACAGATACAACCCAGACTTGTGGGCTCTGTGTGGGGTGGAAAATATTACACCAGCTGTGTGGTCTGGGGTTATTTTCATTAGTCTCCGACTCAGTGCGTGAATTGCAAGCCCACTCCTGGAGCTATGGAGCAACACAGTTATTTAGACTTGAAACCAGGAGTTGATTTTTTTCCCTTTTTTTCTTCCCCACTGCTTTTGGCCAATACACTTGGATGATTTACTGATGCAGATCTGCTGGATTAAGTAATTGATTTGATGCCTCTTGAGTGCCAAGAAAGAAATACTCCGCATTAAAAAAATAAAAAATGTGCCAGCAAATCCAGCCCTAAGTACTATTTAAAGGCTTCTGAAAAGGCTGGCTTGACACTGGCAGGGCCACCCAGGCTCCTGTTCCCGTGTCCCCTGCTCCAGTGCCTTGGGAGGATCCTCCACAAGGATGAGAATGGTTTCTTACTCCCATCCCTTTCAGGGGGCAGTGGGTTGTGCGGGGTGCATAGGTGCCTTCCAGCTTGAACAGGGTGGGAAATAATTATAATAGAAGAAATTTTCCCATTCCTCAACAAGGTGAGCTCCAGGCCATCAAGAAAAGAGCAAAGAGCAGCTCTGTGGGAGGATGACTGGTGGACAGATGAGCCCTTCCTGAGGTCAGAGATCCAAGTTCAAGCCTCTCTCTAACCTCTGCCTTGCCCTTATCATAAACTCTTTAAGGAAGGGAGCAATTTTGTCCCTTCTGGATTTCTGCAAATAAAGGTTTGATTTAGCCGACGGCAGAAATACTTCAGTGAGGACCTTTGGTGGGGACTTCAGGGGGATAAATTAATTGAGGACAAGAAGTGAAATGGGGATAGGAACCTCTTCCAAAGAGACTTTAAAAGATAACAGAAGATGGAATGAATTATCACCTGTGAAAACAATTGCTAGTAAATATGGTTACTGTGTGGAAGCCCTCTTTGAAATACCGTCAAGATAAGGATGAGAAATTTAGGGGTTGTTTTAACCATTGCTGCTAAATTGCTGCATTTTGGACCTAATTCTGCAGTTGAAAAATAGCTGCTGGTTTTAGGTGCATCACCAAAGCTGAGCTTAGCAGTCTCCCAGGGCAAGTCCAAATGAGAGCGGACAGAGAGCCCCAAACAAGGATAAAAAATTTGTGGCTGTGCTCAGACAGATAAGATCTGATCATTCTGGGCCCCAGTTTCTCACTTGCAAAAAATGCCAGGAGCAGTTTCAAAGCTTCTCAGTTATTCTGAACTGCAAAATAAATACCACTGGTTTAGGGAAAACCTCAGTAGGGCTGTCTACCCACTAATTTTTTTCAGTGTTTTTTCCACAATTTTTTTTCTGGGGAATATGGTTTCAGCATTGTCAACCACTGTGTGATTCTTGGGGATCCTGGTATTTCTCCTCTTGCCGTGCCAACTTCTGGGCTCCTGAAATTCTGGAGAAATCATGACTTTCCTTTTGAGAAACCAGCAGCTTTTAGCTCATAAAGAAGCATGGCAGACCTTGAAAAAGCTGGATGCTACAAATTCAAAGTTGACTGAAAGAAAAGGGCTGCCTCCAAAGTCTAGATGGCTAAAACGATTACACGTGTTTGAAATCCTCACTGTTCCTGACCCACTCATCCCTCTCGGGGCTCCCTCGTTTGTCAACTGCTGAATATTTGAGTTGCCAGCCCTGTGCTGCTGTGAGATGGTTAAGACCTGGCGACCAAAGATGATAATTACTAAAAAATTATCACACCACCAGGAAAAGAAAAAAAAAAAAACCAAAAAAAAAGGGGGAAAAGAATGGTGTGACTGGAGCTCTCAGCTTGTGCTTGGCATGTTTTTTCTTTGGCAGTGTATCTTTGTTTTTTGGGAGAGTCCCTCAGAGAGCTGGTGAGCGCCCTTCATGGTCAGGACTCTAATTAGCCACTCGTCTCTCCCTGCAGGCATCTGGATGGGCTTCCCCAGCACGTTGTGCATCCTTCGGTAGGGCATAGAGGGGAGGCTGGCAGCCTCCAGGCTTCACAGGGTGCAGAATTTGCATCGGCTTAATCGGAGGGAGCGGAGTTGGCCTGTCCCTATTTTTCTTCTTTTTTCCCTCTCTTTGCTTTGCTTCTTGACGGGCTGCTGAATGAATGCAGTGATGTGAATTGGTTTGATTTAATTAATCCATTTAAAAAATATAGATCTGGTGTTTATACATTTCCCCTCCATCTCTCTTGACAGATTGTTGGCTCTCCGCTCCAGCAGGCTTGCAAGCCGGCAAACTCCCTCTGCAGGCACGGCTACCTCCCATTTTCTTCTAGCCAGAAATTTATGATATAGTCAGACTTTCCCCAGCAGTATGATTGTCTTCATGGGAACAACACTGCATCAGTTTCCTCGCTTTATACACCAGTTGTTGTTGTAGTGCATATTAGCATCCTGGGGATGCTGCGAGCCCCCATCCCCAACCTGGCAGCAGATGATGGACAAGCCAACGTGGACATCCCCATGGGAGCAGGGCTCTGGCAAATGTCCGCTGTCAGTGCCAGTGTCGTTCCCTGATCACTCATCTTAATTTTCCAGCAAGGACACAGGTCAAGCATGAGGAATCTGGGTGTATTTACTCACAAAGCAAATTATTACCCAGGTTGAGTAACTGGCATCTGCCCAAGAGGGAATGAGAAAAACTTTCTGGAGAGATTCTGCCTGTCTAGTGCTGGGACCTTATCAGGGCTGGACTATGTTTAGGAAGGATGTTTATCCATTCAGACACTTTTTGTTGAAGAGATTTCTCCTCCACCAACGAAAAAAACCCATACTCGTGTGGAGAGCTTCCTCCTCTGCTGTGGCAAATGTACTTGAAGGCGTGTACCTGAGCCCAGCCCTGAAAGCAGCCACTGTGCTAAAGTGTTTGCTTGGCTTCAGAAATGTTAAGAGAGGGAATTTCTCTTTAGGAAGCTCGAAGATGTTGGTTTTGAGTTCACTCTGTGCCTGATCCAAAGCTTCTTGAAGCCAATGCAAAGCTATCGAATCAGGCTCTGAGCCCACAAACTCATACCTGAGCAGGGAAAAAAAAAAAAAGCAGATATCTCCAAATGAAGAAAGATCTTGTTTCCAAAATCCCAACCCAAAATGCCAGTCACTGGAGAGCTGGTGCTTCTGCTCCCTGCTGGGCACCAGAAAAGTTACCCTTCTGCATCTCCATCTATATTAATGTCCAGTTTGCTTTTGAAACCTGCTGAAATCTCGTCCTCCGTTCCACAGGGCAGACACCCATCTTATGCAAAAGTTTACTTTTTTTAGTGATTCTTTTATTATCCTTGCCGCTGATACATAGATGTTTTGTCTGTCCCTGTAAAGCTTCAGCAGGTTGTGTTCAAAGTAATGAATGTGCCTTCCTTCTCCAGCACTGCAGAGGTATGAAGCTGGTGCAGTGAAGGTTGGTGCCTGGCCAGGAAGGTGGAGAAGTCCTCTGCTGAAGGACTTTGAAGTCCTTTATGGAACAATTCTCCTCTTGCGTCTGCCTTAGACTCATAGAATAATAATTTAGGTAGGAAGGGACCTCCAGAGGTCACCTGCTCCAACCCATGGTGTGCTCCAAGCCATTACCTTGACCTGTGCCAACTAGCAGGATTAGGGGATGGGATGGTGACTGTTCCCAGCAGGCAACGTGAATAGAACTGCCCTGCAGTTGGTAGGAACTCAGTTCTCCATGATCTGAAACTGTTTGAGATTGTCATCGACATGGTTTGGACCCAGGCCAGCCAGGGCTCTCCCAGGCAGTCTCCATGAAAGAGGGAGAGGACTACAGACCCTGGCCTCACCCTAGGAGGCAGTTTGGATACACCTCACCTTGCTGGAGGGTCGGAGAGCTGGATGGCATGGAGGCAGGCCTGTTCGCTCAGCCCTCAGTTCCCAGATGGATGGGTTTTGGCTTCCCTAGCACCAAGGAGTGGGTGCTATGTTCTTGGTGTCGTGATGTGGGGCTTTTAGGGATAGTGTTAGAGCCAACCTGGTGCAGTCAGTACCTTTGCAAAGAGCCAGTCTTTGCTTGGAGGAAGGTGTTATCTTACTCCAGAGCAGAGCTGACACATTACCAGGGTGACCCTCAGGATCTGGGAACGAGAGAAGAAGAGACAGGAGCTGGTGGCATCGTCCAGAAGAGCATGGGAATGCGGGGGCTGGTATATGAAACGGCGTGAGGAGCAGCCAAGCTTGGGAACCAGCCGAGAGCAATGTTGTGCGAACACACTGCACTGGAAGAGCCTCAGGTGGCATTCGTGTCACATAGGCAATGTCAGAGAAGGACATAGCCCTGGTGTTAGGGAGCTCTGGGAGCAAACAGGGGTGCACTGGTGCATGGGAGGAAGGAGATGGAAGAGGGCAGGGGGCCAGTCTGGCTCTGGCAAGAGCAGGCAGGGCTGCCTGAAGAAGGGCTGCATCTTGCAAACAGCTGCAATCACAAGGCAGTGTGATGGCAACATGAAATATGTCAACAAGCAGCAATTAGGGCTGCAGTGTGGAGCCCCGCAGACCACCAAAGGAGATGACATGGCTGGGGATGGGGGCCAGCCTGGGTCTCACTCAACGCCTGCCCCGGGGCCGGCGCAGCTGGATCTGGGCAGGCCTCTCCCCCCACCATGGCAGCATGCTTCCTCGAGTGCCCCAGGACACAGACGTGGCCCCGAGGTCCCACCAAGTGCCTCCGACCTCTCCAAGCATGAGGAGCATCTTCCTGCCAATGTGAGCCTTGGTGTGGAGATCAAAGGCTGGTTTCTGTTTTGCGAGGGGGGTCCCGACCACAGAGGATGGTTGAGAGAGCAGCAGGCTGCAGCTTGCACTGTGTCCTGGTTTCTGTCCGACTCTTACGGAGGCTGGTCTGAAACTTCCCATTAGAAGATGGTATTTCCAGTTTCTTCGAACTTTTTGCCAAAATTTCAGTACTTGGGATGAAATTTTCCAGGCCCACATCTGCCTATTTGCTGCAGTTGAAAGCTGAGACCACAGTGGTTTGTTCCTCCCAAGAAGAGCTGCTGGTTTTGCTGGTGTGAGCACATGCATTTTGGGGGCAAGAACTTCACCCCAGTTAGCAATGGCATTAGCATGAGGATTTTGTCTTCCTGCAAAAGCAAAACAGAAGTGTATTCCTCCAGGGAGGAAAACCCCTGTTTGCACATGACCAGGAGAACCCAGTTAAAGTGCAGAAGCTAAATCCTGTAACAGTCCATCTTCACTGATAACCTACCAAGCACACTGCCATTGCCACCTCCTGCCCTGGTCCCAAGATGTTGCTGGTCTGTCTTTGAAGCTTTGCATTTCAGTGACTATCACTGGCGGCTCAAGGAAGCCCTTGAGATTAGCAAGGCTTGACAAACCCCCCAGAGATATAAATCTTTATCTAGATGGTACTCAGGCCCTGCAGATTATGGGGTGGGACTTCTCAAGCTCAGAATAACAGCTGCTATAGCTAATGTCCTTCAGTTGTGCCACAACCCCATGCAACGCTACTGGCTTGGGGAGGAGTGGCTGGAGAGCTGCCTGGCAGAAAAGGACCTGGGGGTGTTGGTTGACAGCCACCTGAACATGAGCCAGCAGTGTGCCCAGGTGGCCAAGAGGGCCAATGGCATCCTGGCTTGTATCAGGAATAGTGTGGCCAGCAGGACCAGGGAGGTGATGGTGCCCCTGTGCTGGGCACTGGTGAGGCCGCACCTCGAGTACTGAGTTCAGTGTTGGGCCCCTCACTACCAGAAGGACATGGAGGTGCTGGAGCGTGTCCAGAGAAGGGCAACGAAGCTGGTGAAGGGTCTGGAGCACAAGTCTTATGAGGAGTGGCTGAGGGAGCTGGGGGTGTTTAGTTTGGAGAAAAGGAGGCTTAGGGGAGCCCTTATTGCTCTCTACAACTGCCTGAAAGGAGGTTGTAGCAAGGTGGGGGTCGGTCTCTTCTCCCAAGTAACAAGGGACAGGACGAGAGGAGATGGCCTCAAGTTGTGCCAGGGGAGGTTTAGGTTAGATATTAGGAAAAATTTCTTCACGGAGGTCAGGCATTGGAACGGACTGCCTAGGGAAGTGGTACAATCACAGTCCCTGGAAGTATTCAAAAAACGTGTGGATGTGGTGCTTAGGGACATGGTGTAGAGGTGGACCAGGCAGTTAGGTTAACAGTTGGACTCGATGAGCTCAGAGGTCCTTTCCAACCTTAACGATTCGATGATTCTGTGATTCTATGATTCTATGATTCATTTCTGGACTGAAAGTGGTTTCTCGGTATGCTGAACAGAGCCAGCTGCAGCCACCTGCTTTGCGCAGGTATCACGGGGACTTACCCCTATTTCATTCAGCGCTGGGAACCTGTCCAGGACCACATTGCTACTTGCTCTGCTGAGCCCTCATGCTTTTTCTTTCTTTCTTTAGGGGTGGCTGGGATGGAGCAGCCATTCACTGGGCATGCTGCTTCAGGGGCTGCTCATCTCCTGCAGGATCACTCGCTCACCGGTATCAAACCCCACATTCCTGCGGGCAGCCTGACACCTCGGGCTCTCTCAGGCCAGCAGTGGAAAAGCAAATTTTCCTTCTAGGCATGTTTGAAAGAAGGCATCAGAGAAGAATTTCCAGTGGAAAAATACCAAACTCTTGCACTTGACTGAGAACCAAAATAGATTGCAACAGTGCTTTCCTCTGGGAGGAATTTTCCTACCTGGGGGCGGTGGGGGGGAAAGGGCTTGAACGGACAGGTATGAGGTTAAAAAAAGTTGTCAGGTCTTTCTTTGCACAAGCAAAAGGGGAGGTTGGCAGCAGGGCATCTCTCCTGCACATGCTGTGCACCAGGGACGAGCGCTGCACCTTGCTTTGGGCATCTCATCTTTTCCTTGTGCATTGGCAGAGCTGGGTGGACGGTGTCCTATCAGCCAAGGAGGGGCTGGAATACTTTGTGTTCCACCATGGCATATGCTATACATTCATTTAATTTGCTGCATATGGTTGTTGAATGTATATTTAATTTCACAGAATCATGGAAGAGTTGAGGTCAGCAGGGATCTGTGGAGATCATCTAGTCTAAACATCTGCTCAAGTAGTGCCACCTACAGCAGGGTGCCCGGGACGACATCCCGTTGGGTTTTGTGTATCTTCAAAGATGGAGGCTCCACAGCCTCTCTGGGAAACCTGGTCCACTGTTTGGCCAAACTTACAGTGAAAAAGCTTTTTCTTACATTTAAATGGAATCTCTTGCATTTCAATTTGCGTCCTATTAATTATTTTATTTTGAAGATCCACCAGGGTCTTTGAAACAAGCTTCCTTCCCAGTGCTCCTTCGTGTTCATCAGTCTGCTGGCCAAAGGTCCAAATTCAAGTCCAAATTCAGACTCCAAGTCTCTGGGGGTGATGTGTAGACCTGACCATACTCTATGGATGATCCCACCTGACCTACCCCATTTGCTGGAGAACAGCAAATAAGATAGGCCACCTTTCAAGAACTTTCTAACCACACCTCCCACTGCCTAAATATCTCACCAGCCATCATTGCGTCCAATGTAGGTGTTGGGACATGGCCTGAAACTGGCTTCCCAGCACCGAGAAGGGGATGGGGGCTTGTCTGGTGACTTCCTACTGTCCCCTGGGCGGCAGGATCCGGCCCCACGGCTGACAATGGGCTGCTTGTTGGGCTGAGGCGGTCGGCAGGACCCCGAGGTAAAGGGGAGACTCCCTTTTACTGCTTCTTGCTTAATAACAGGCTTGAGGATATTAATTACCTTAATTAGAGCTGGCCAAACCTGTTCGGCTTGGAGCTGGGAGTTGGTGGGGACCAGCTCTCTCAGCTTTTTTCTGCTCTCAGGTCTCATGATGTTCCCAAAGAGCGAGACCTGTCCTATTTCAAACGTAATTAAAAGGCTTTTGAGAGGCTCCTTAGATCCTGCAGCTTTCCGAGCAAGAAGCCCTCTCTTCAGTAAGGGACTGTGTTTCATAAACAGCAAGAAAAGTGGCTTTATTTTACTCCCCTCCCCAGAATAAAAGAAGATGTTTTTAGTGATCATGGGCATAAGACACTGTGCTGTCCTCAGGAGACTTTCGACTGCAAAAAACTCATTCTTGGGATTGTAAATCCCCTATGGGAACAAAGAGGGTGGGTTTGCAGATGAAGAACCTGGGTCAGTCATGAGGCTGGGGGCAACTCAGCCACCTGCTTGGCTGGCGGTGCAGGCAAAGCCTCCTGCCTCAGTTTCCCGGCTGCAAAATGTACCATGCTTTGTCCAGGCATCACTTTTACTGGCACATAGGTAATATTTAGCTGGGGCCTGGGGTGTCACAAGCAGTAAAGTTTGGTGACTCAGTTGCTCAGAATTTGCCCAGAGAAGTGACTTTGTGATGAATGCCACATCAATGCAAAGTGAGACATTGGGTTCAGATAGCCATGTGGCTTCTCTCCGGGTTTCCCTGGTTATTGTCACTCTCCCAGAACAGGTGGTGTTTGCTGATGACCTGTTGTCATGATTCACTCTTCTCTTTCCTTTGGCTGAAGGTGCTAAGCTCATCTTGAGTTGACCTCCAAACAGTGACTTATGCATTTGCAGGTCACACTCTTCCAGTGGCTGAGAGAGGACCTTGGTGTTGTTCAATCTACAACTCATTTTGCAAGAAAGCAGGACTGTCCATGGAAGCACAGTCCTTGCAGTATGTGCAGCCTCCCACGAGCTGATGGCACGTCACACTAGGCCTGCCATCCCTTAATCTTCTCTATAGCCCCAAGGGATGACAGAACCTATGGCAGATTCCTCCAGTGCTCATTGTGTTCAAATAACGACCTTGGCTTGCTTTGTATCCTGTGCTATCCCGTCTCATCAGTTCCAAAGCCTCTACCTCCTCTTGAGAAAGCAGGAGGCCATGCTGTGAGCCAACCCTCTTTAAAGTTGTCACAGTGTGGGCACCAGCCAGATGAAGGCATCTCAGAGAAGTGGTTGAACTGCCAGCTCATCTGCCTGGGGTCCCTAGGTCTTCAGGGTGGAGAACTTGCTCCAGAAGTTTGGAGCTCCTAAGCAGGGTTTTTGCCCTGAGTCACCTTCCAGAGGCATCTGATCATTTTGTCATTCTTCTGAAGGCTCTTAGAAATATTTCTTATCCAGTTATGGCAGTTGGGATCTATCATGCCTCACTGTGGTGCTGTGTGTGTGTGATCAATACAGCCAAAGTGAGACTTGCCTTAGCCTAAAGTAGAGGAGATGAGATGAAATGTACCCTTTCCCTCCAGTGACTATATAAGGAGCCTGAAGTCCTTCATGAAACATCTTGTGAAGCTTTGGACCCATATGGGGTGGCCCTTGGTCATCCCATGAGCCTGGAGTTGACTTTGTGTCATTGCTGCCAGGACTGATGCTAGAGACATGGCTGGGTCAGGTGCAGGGCCCAGGGTCTGTTCTCCAGGCAAGGAGGCATGCCCATGAACACCGAGCAAACCTGGCCTTCGCACCCTTCCAAACTACCAGCTGGAGAGGATCCAGCAGTGCCGGTGTACCCAGACCTGTGGCTGAGGCCCCTGCACTATATACAAAACTAGACTGGTAGAGTCTCTGTCACCCTGTTTACTCCTTTCCTCTGCCCAGCAAGGAGAATGTTATCGCCTTTGGTGGAACATCATGCTGTCTATAAAACATAGGTAGAAAATACAGAATACAGTTCATAGTTTTGGTCCACAAGAAGCAGTGTTTTCAATGAATAAAATATTTGCACTTAAAAATACTTTGTCTGGTGCAGATGATATTTAACTATTTAGCCAACTGGCTTTTCTAAGCCAAAGGGGCAAAGTGCCCATCCCAATCCTTTTCCTCCTCTTTTGCATTTCTTGTTGAAGGTTGGACATCCGGAGATATCCTATCCACCAGGTATTGCTACAACACATTGAAGAAAGCAGCGATTGCATTTACTATTTTAATCCTGACTCAGTGTTTGAGTATTTAGAAGTTTAGGAGAGTTGTGGGCTCTGCCGGTCCTGAGATGTCTTTAATTCTTGCATTTGCACAGTTGAAGAAGGTATTCGAACTGGAGATCACATAGGAGTTACTCATCTTATTTCTGTATGTGCATCTTCAGGGAGCCAATGAATGGAAAACTGCCCCCCCAACAAGAAAGCAGCTTTGTATTGAAAGATCCCTAAATTGATTGGGTTTCTGGCTGGGCTCAAAATGAAGTCATGGACTACATTGATTGAGGGACTCCCTCAAGGAGCCTAGTCTTCTAGATCTAGCTTCAGTGCTTCAGTGATTCCTGTTCCTGAAATGCCTTTTTTTCTTTTGAGCCGCTCTCATTGATGCTTTTGAAACATCAGGTTTGATATCTTGTCCATCTATGTGAGAGAGACATTAGTGAATGTGGTACTGCAGTTATTGAAAACCCGTGTACACTGGCATAAGGATAAAAATAGACCATGGAGGTTACGACCGTGAATACCAACTATCAGTGTGGTATCACTGTGGACTGTACTTAAAATTTATGTGTGTTTGTAATCTGATTTACAGGTCTGTCACCATGTATTTGTCATCGACATCTTGCGTGATCTTAGTAGGCCATCCCAGCTGGAGATGGTCGGACACGTTAGCTTTC
The DNA here is from genome assembly GCF_047370975.1 of Nipponia nippon. Classification (NCBI taxonomy): domain Eukaryota; kingdom Metazoa; phylum Chordata; class Aves; order Pelecaniformes; family Threskiornithidae; genus Nipponia; species Nipponia nippon. Next base: position 164,649,392 of record NW_028262290.1, read on the forward strand.
CTTCTTCCTCCTCCTCAGTATGATGTGAACCTGGCCCACTGGCCAACTGCTCCCTTCCTCCAGACCAGCTGTCCTCCACCTTTGCTCTTTGGCATCCCCTAATGGGCTGCAGACACAGTCCCAGGCTGTCCGGCATCTCCAACGACAGAGGCTGCCAAGTGGGATTTGGGGGGGGTCTTGCTCCTGCTAGACATCTTCAAGGCTGGCCCCAGTTCCTCTGTCACACTTTGTCCTTACCACTGAATTAAAGACCCTTCTCATACATCCCCTTGATTACAAATTTTGCCCAAGCCACCTCTTCACCTCTTCCCAGATCCCCAACAGCTCGTGCAGCTCCTTCCCCTGGTCCTGGTGCTTTAGCAACATCTCCGACCTCTTCTAGGAAATGTGTCCTGTGTTTCGACTTACCCTAGGAGCAAAAAATTGTTGCTTAAGCAGGTTTCAGGCATCTCAGCCTGTGACCTTTCTGTAACTATTTGAATGAGTGTATTGACTTGTTCTGTGAATTATAAACTCCATTAACTCTTTAGTGACTCCCCAATGCTTGGCAAGAAGGGCTCAGATCCAAGGCATATCTAATGTGCCAAAGTCTCTTCAAGCTTATGGGAATGCGAAGCTTAATCCCCATTGAAGATCTGGTTAAAAATACCCTTTTCAGTGGCAAAGGCTGACAGCTGCTGGTTAGAAATTTAGAATTAGCGGCTTCATCCCCCAGCACTGTAACCTCTTTTTTTAAATGCTTTCCTAACTTTCAGTCTATGAGAAATAAATGTACTGTGCCTTTAATCTTGCCCTGCTAAGATGTTCTTCTTTAAAAAAAATCACACAACCCAAACCGACTGCACTCCAGCAAACACCTGTATTGCCACTGAAAGGCCTTTTGCTAATATATTTTTCCCCCTGTTCTTCTTGATCACACCTGTCTAGCTTTGGGCAAAATAAAATATTCACATAGCTGCCAGAAGTAAAGTTCTTTCCTGGCTTGAGCTACTGTGTGTAAAGATCTCCAAAGAAATGTCAGATCACTTTATTGAATCCTACTGAAAACTTGTTTGACAGTAACATGCAGAAAGGATCAGGACCTCTCTGTAATTGCCAGTGGGTTGAAAAGAGCGTTTGTTTTGAAGGCTTAAAAATGTTTTTCTTTTTTTTTTTTTTTTTAAAAAATTATTTTTGTGACGATATTTGGATGCGTTAAAAACTGCGAAGGGCTCTCAGTGTGCTCGTGTGTTTGCATAGATGCATGAACACAGGCTGCCTGCACAGGAACGCATGGGGAGGGCTGGATCTGCAGCTGGATTGCAGCCACCTCTGGGGCAGGAGGCAGAGCCAGCCAGCAGCATGCACCAGCTCAGCAGCACCGGCCAGGGCGGAGATTAATATATGCAATTTTTCAGGTGCTCTGAGCTTCACAGGGGAGTAAAAAGCACCTTTATGCAGAAGGCTTTTGCCCTCATGAAGCCCTGTGTGTGAGCAGGTCAGAGCTACTTCAGAGAGGCAAATTCCACCCTCTGCACACCGTGTCTTACAGCCCCGGCTTCCTGTGAGTGCAAACAAATACCTATTGTAGTGGGGAAAATAATTAGGAGCAGGTGAAAGCATATTTTTAATGATCCTCTGAACAAACTGATATTTAATTTACAATAGGAGTATTTGCCTCTCCAAATCCTCGCCTGTTGCTCCCAGATGTTAATTATGGTTTGTCACTCCTGTGTCTGCTGTGTGAAATACATGTTCCTCTGAGCGAGACCCAGTGCTAACCTTTGCCTTGGCATCCGGGAGAGCACTTCTTTAATTATTCTTTAATTTTGAAAGGAGTAACCTGGGATTACTGGAACAATCAGGCTCCAGCCGTTGTGATGGGGGAGGCAGCTGAAGCATCACTGGAGCTCCCATTTCTATCTGAGCTTCTCACATAACTTTAATCTGAGCTAGCCTGTTTCAAGTAGTCTACCAGACCTCAAAATCTGGTTTGTGGGGACACTTGAAACCCACCTCTGGGTTGCTCATTTCCTCAAACGCTTTTGTTACTATTAGTCCAAGATGAAGTCTCCATCCTCAGAGAAGACTCACTTTGAGGTCTGAGTTTGCAAAACATTGCTTCTAGGCTTCCTCAAATCCTCAAGTGATGCCACATCCAGGGTTCTTCAGATTCAGACCCTGACCCCAGACTTTCTGATGTCTCTGTTCTTCTGTGGTCAGTTCCCTACTGAATGGCACCCTGGATATCACAGGTCTTGTGGGGAACCTGAAGCCGCCAGCGGCAGCGACTCAGAAAATACACAGAGAAATCTCAGCTCCCTTGGCTTGAACTGAAGTCCAGCAAATTCAGTAAGGATGGTATTCTTCTCACCTGCCTTTAGGTGTCCACAAGGTTGATTTGGCAGTCTGAGGCAGTCACCTGCATCTCACTTTGTTGCCCATGAAGAGAAATGGAAAGCTCTTGAGGAAAGGTTCAGTCTGTGTCAGACAGGAACTGAAGACACATCAGAGAAGTTGCCACCTTGTCTGGATGTTCAAAGTTAAGAGGGTTGGACCATTCCCAAGGTCTTTATCTCCTAACAGGGCTTTTCCTCTCTCCCAGGGGGGCCCATTTTTGACAGTGAAGACAGCAACTCAGTTATAGTTGTGTTCTTGGTGGAGCCAGGGTGACCGAGTGGCTGAATCTGGTTTGTATTGTACAGATGGACACACACATTTATCACACTCATTTTGACATTGTTAGCTAGACCTTTGGGGCCCCAATACACCTTTCTGTGTTGCAAAATGAAATAGCCCAAGGCAAAGGGGCTTGCCCAAGGACATAGAAGGAGGCAGACCCACAACAGGACAAGACTGAAGGAGAAGAGCCGGTGGAGGCAATAGTTTCAACGTAGAGACATCGATAGCAGAATACATAGTTGCTGATGGGGGCGATGTTTACTGTCCAGCTCTGCTAGACATCGTGTTTCAGAGCTGAAGGAATGACCAAATGCTTCCTTGGCTTTGCCAACAGGAGCCCTACAATTTGCTGATATCCTAAGCAAAGCCCCCTCGTAAAACCAGCATGGGGTCATCCAGGGCTTCATCCTAAGAGGGACTCCACACAGTGTTAGTGTCCAGACACCAGTCATATGAGCTGATTTAGAACGCATCATATGTTCACAAGGACTCATGAAGCATCATGTTGCAGGGATTGATTGAGAAGGCTAACATGACCCCCACCTCGCACCCCATGCTAGTGACAAAAGGCTGGTCTGGCATTGGCGTCCCTCATCTATGGCATTTTTTTTTTTTTCACAGTTGCAGCTAGGGAAGGAGAGATGGGGGATAACTGAGCAAGCTTCTCCTGGTGGTTATGAACCTGGAGTCTGCAATGTCTCCCAGTAAGAGAGATATTTTCCTATGGGTTTGGGAACACTGGATGAGAGAAAGCCACATGAGTTAGAAGCAGGTGCTCCAGCATGGCTGACAAGAAGAATTTCAGACGAGGTCTGCCTGCATAAAGGTCATGCCAGTTTAACTACCTTAGTAGGGCTGTAAAACTCTTTTTGTACCAGTCTTGCAAGAGAGAGATGAAAAAAGTCTTTATTCACGAACATCCAATGTCATTGGAGGAGCTGGGAGTACCTGATATCAGCCAAAGCACTTGTTTGCTCATTTGGGCGGTATCTCCACCTACCAGCAGGAGCTGCCAGGATTGCTTGGCTGGTAGAGCTTTCTAGAAAGACCTCCTCCTGCACAGTGTTAGTGTCTGCTGGATCTCGTCCATAGAGACACCTGCATTAACACAGACTTCTCCCCATGCTGTCCAGGAGTGCAGATCCAGGGGCGTGCTGGTGCACGCAGGATCCCGCGCTGACACGCTCTGGTGTGTGCAGGCATCTATGCTAATGCTGGTGGGGTGTCCTTGTGCATGGAGCTCTGCCACCACCTCTCTACTCTGTACGAACTCATGCAGAGCCTCTGCTGTTAAGTCAGACCATTGGAAAACCTCTGTTGGGCTCTTGCTTCCCCCTCACAACTGTCCCTGCATGCATGCGTGTCTCTGTCCGTGCGTGCACATGGATATGGACTCTCTGTGTCCTATGTTAGGGACTCACAGCCCAGCACACCTGAAGCTCCAGGCTCAGGAAGGAGAAATTAGGAATTGTATGGAGTTGTATTTCTTTTTATGCTACACTAGGGTAGAACTTATGCCTAGATCTCTCCCACCTTACTAAAACCTGGAATCACCATTCCCTTGGAGAGGGACAGACCTCTCCAGTGGCAGGTCAGATCCGGGGTGGCCTGAGTTGCCCATTGGGATGAGGTTTCTCTTTCTCCCCACAGCAGTAGATGAAGCCAGGTGCAAAAGGGTCTGAGCATGGGTATCCACAGAGTATCTGTTCTTCTTAGTGGGGAACAAACCCAGGGGATATTCAAGCTGGATGTACAGGTTGCTCTTTGAAGGTGGGAACAGTTAGCAAGCAGGACTTGAAATCTCCAGTCTGCTTTGAGACTGGGGATCCAACACACATGGAAGTTCAAACCAGCACCTCCAGCAGGTCCCTGAACAGAGAGATGTGACCTGCATTGGGTGCTTGGGTCTCCCAAATGCTTCCCATGCAACCCTTCATCTCTGCCTATGTTAGTTCCCCATCAGCAAATCTTCCCTGTCTCACTCTTGAGATTGAAAACTATTTTGGTGATGGGGTGATGGCCTATTCTGCACACCGTCAGCACCCAGCACCACGGGGGCTTCATCTCATGACAGCAAGCTCCGAGGTTTTGCAGCCTCACCACTCACTAATCACTGCTAAATAAGAAAAGGGGCAGGAAGGCCACTGAACTCATAACAGGCATGTTTAAATCAAGGAAAGAAAAATCAGAGGCCAAAAATTAAGGTGCTTTGATCCTTGATTTTATGTCAACAGAGACGAAAGAAGAACACTAAGTCTTTTTACTTTTTACCAGCTGCTGCTTGAAACAAAATAATTGGATAATTAAAAGGCCTTGCCTTATGTCAATTTTATTTAGGTGCCTTGATCCACTGATGGAATGTGTCATTGATAGAAGGTTTAAGAGCTCATTAGAAAAATCCCAGAGATAAACCCTGGGCTCAGCTCCTTCAAAGGGCTGTCAGCTGGGAGGGGAGCAGGGATGCTGTCCCAGAGTGGCCCAGCATAATGGTACCACAAGGGAGAAACTGTGCTGGGCAACAGCTGTAGAAAAACAGGTTATGCCTTTAGCACAGCCAGGCTGCAGGTGTTGTGAAACACCCCATGCCCTCCCTCAGCAGCTGATTCAGGTCTGAAGGAACAAATTTGCTTTCTGTGATGGCATGGCATTTTTCCTTGGCAAGGCGGTGAAGTTTTGGTGGGGTGCGACCGTGATGTCCCATCTCAATGCAATGATGTTTTGCAATCCCTTAACAAGTGCGGCATTTTCCTAACCAAAGCCACCCTCCCATCCCTGCTTCTCACCTGCTTCTTGCCTTATCTGACATTGAGCAGAAAATAAAATGGCAAGCGTACCTTGCCCTTCCTCACCTCCCTCAGCTCCCCAAACCCCCATACTTTCTCACAAGACTCAGTTGCCAACTATAAATGACTCAACAAACTTCTGCCTCTTTTGAAAACACCACTACACTTAATGCACACATTTAATGCCTTGCGAGGCCTATGGCCTCTTGTATAGGAACTCTTCCTTGTGTAAATTCATCTCTTTAGAGCCAAGGCTGAGGATGATGTACAGTTCTTGTCTGGCAAGATGGTGCCTTTGCATTGATTAAAACATTTGGGACAAAGAACAATTTCTTTTGAAGTATTTCTTCCCCCGATGGATTCTGGGTGAAAGTTCCCAAGGCTTCTGAGCAGGAACCGACAGTCCTTCAGAGGCACGTCCCTGACTCTGACTGCCATGGGAGCCTCGTCACCTTTGGAGATAGAGTTCAGGGTGCTGAGTGGGTAGATGCTTTTGAAAAATGAACCTTTATATTAAATACCTGCATCCATTTGTTAACATTGGTTATACAATTACTGTCCTTGCTGACTCCATTTCCCTGTTTATTCCTTTTGTGACAACAATAAACTGCAGTTCACAGCCAGAGAGAGATGATGTTGTGTTACCTACACTGGGTAGGACTGATTTCACGCTGTCAAAAGGGAGGCAGGTAGCTTAAGCCTCTCCTTTGGCTCTTTCTGGAGTCAATGGATAGATATGAGCTTCTCTAGACAGTGGCACATCCTGGTTAATACAGGTCCCCCAGATAGATGGGAATGACTTGCCTTGTAAAAGTAGCCCATTGATAGGAGAGAGGCCCCAGATGCCTAGGTGTGCCCCACATTTAGAGATTAAAGTGAGGTGAAATGAATCGGATCCTTTTGCAACAACAAAAATTCAGGAACCCTAGAGAAAACCCTCTGACCTGCAGCCGTGCCTGCAAAACTGGATGGTCTGAGACCTGCCAGTTGGTCTGCCACTGTGTGTTGTGCACACTTCCCTGCGTACAAATAAATAAAGAAATAAGTAACTCGCATATGCACATATAGCACGTAAAGCTGTATATAATGTACATATGGGTGCACACACACAAAATCGAAATTGTATGTGTATGTAGTATATGTGTGCCTGTCTAAGGTCTGTGTATATAGCTGTCTTTAAATAGCATGAAGAGCAAAGAAATATATATATAGCTCAGGGCCAAATGCAGCCTGTATGGAAAGAGTTTATATAGCTTCGCAACCCAATTACATGACCTGGAGTCAGCATGGAGGGAAGAATGAGGGGGAAAGGGCTACAGTTGGTCTGGGTCCTGACTCCAGAGGAGCAATGGCAGTGCAGGCAGCTGCCTGCATCGCTAAAAGTGCCATTAGCAAAACTAACAAGCAGAACCCCATCCCTGGCGCTGCTCACGCTGGCGGTCGGAGCAGGTCTCCGGCATGCCGAGCGCTGTGTGAATCCGAGGAGGCTGTGATCCTCACAGCAGTGGGTGGTAGAAACCACAGTGTGTAAGCGATGCTTTCTGCTTTATTTGATTTGTGACTGATTTATAGGCACTTCTGTGGTGTAATTGGCTTCACTGAGCCCACTGTGGCTTCGCGCTGCCATGGCTGAGAGCTGGGCTTGGCTCTAATCTCCTGTTCCCCGACCTCTCCCTGGAACGATCCGTGCACTGCTCTGACATGTGGAGAGATTATGGTGTTGGCTTAAGAGCTGATTAGTCTGCATGATATCTGCGTGATAAATATCTTTATAAATAGCTTTCCTGAGCAGATTTCATTAGGCATCCCTCAGTAAGCACCAGGGCCTGCTGAAGGAGCAGCCACCATCTTGCAGACTTTTGTCCCGGGATAGCTGCCTTGGGGGCCCCACGTCACCCAATGGACTGGTTGTACCTGGTGCACGGGGTTGTGGGGTGAGGGATAGTGATGGGGTGATGCTGCTCTCTGACGCCGTGCCATGTTGTACCTTGCCTGAAGGGCGTAATCCCACTGGTGTTCCCAGTGTCCAGCACAAAGCATCATGGGCTCTTCTTGCTTTAGATGCCCACCATCACAGTCAGCTCACCTTCCCTCTGCTCTCCCTGGAAGGGGAGGGCTAGTGGGGATGATATCCTCCCATGTTGCTGAGTCCATGAAAGAGTCCAGGTCCAGACCAGGAAAAGGGCCTGACTCTGCTTGGTCCTCTATAAGCAAACCGCAAAGAAGAAATGCTCCATGGGCAAGAGATAGGAAGAGGCTAAGATGGTGCACAGCAGTGTGGGGAGCATCCCATGCTCCAGAGACCTCCCCTCTTGTAGACTTATCTGATTTTGGTGGGTTTATCCCTCCGATAGATTTGGTCCCAGAGCTGAATTCCTGTGGATCTTCTGGGCATTTATGTGTTAGGTATAAAAATAAGAAGGTTCCTAAATAATGCAGTGATAGGACAAAATATCCCTGAATCCAGTTACCATTGAAGAGTTTGAGTTGAGGCTGCTCTAACTGCTATACGAGCCTAAAAATCAGGCTGAGCAATGGTGGCAGACGAAATGGGAAGGCATGTGGGTGAGGGCCTTGTTCTCAGCAGAGAACCAAATCTGCCCATCAGTAATGCTGTTTAAAGATGTTGCTGTTTCCACTGGAAATGGAGAGGTGCAATGAGGTGAGTGTATGTGCATGCATGTACAGAAAGGAGGAGGAAAAAAAAAAAGGGGAAGAATATAAAGAAAACCCTCCCTGGACAGAACAGAGGGGAGGACTTCTGAGAATCATGGTCTTCACAGGTGTAATTCAATCTCCAGGCAACTCACAACAAATTCCCTGATGCAGGTGGCTGTGTGGATGTCTAACTGGACTGGCAGTGACTCATGTAATGATGCTTCCATGGTCCTCAGAAGACAGCCTTCCTCCCCATCCTCTGCCTCAGTTTAGGGCCAGAGTTTAAATGGCCAGAGAGAAGGTTACTCTTCCAGGCCTCCTGCGTAAGAAAAGCCAGAGGACCCTGCATAAATTCCTGCTTGAACTAGAAAATCCATTTAGATAAAACAGTTGGCCTTCTTTTTAAAATCTGTGTAATATGTGAATTATTGTAGTCTCTGCTAAATTATTCAATCAGACAGTCAACTTCAGTGTTAAAATATGTGCCATATTGGTGTTTGATTATGGCTAATTTTGATTTCTGGCATTTAAATCTTCTTGTACCTTTGCGTGAGATACTGAAGAGCTCTTTATTACTGAACATCCATTCAACAGACTACTCATGGGCTCATAAACTATCATCCCTCTGTCCACTGAGTTGGTGGACTGAGCTTCTCTAAGCGTTTCCAACCTTGCCTCCATTCCCAGGACTCTTCTCCAACTCCTCTTTGATTTAACAACATCCTTTGGGATTGTGCCTCCTAGTATTTCAGAAGCAGTGTCCGGTTTGCAGTCTGGGAAGAAGAGCTTGGCTTGGGCAGCAGGAGGACTTAGCTGGTTCATGTCCCTTCGATCCCTTGGAGGAGTGAACGGGGCCATTCGGCATCAATCTCAACAGCTCTGATAGCCTGCTTTGGATCCTGCCCAGCAAGCGCATCTCCCTCCCTCCACTGCCTGCAGAAGCAACCCAGGGGAATCAGCTGGCATTACAAGCAGATTGGATTGCCTGCTGTGATGCCCAAGTCTCTTCCAGCATTGCTGCTTCCCAGGAAGGGGAGTATGGCCACATTCTTCGCTTCTGCACATCTGCCTTTACATTTGGCCCTCATCTGCTTGCTATCTGCCTGCACCCAGCTTAACAAGCAAGCCCTTTTCCTCTATACCATTGACCTCAGTCTCCATTACATGCTGATCCAGTAGACCTTGTGTTGTCACCAGCATATTTTTTTTTTTTTTTTAGTCCAGGACATAGAGAAAATGTTAAAATGTGTATTGAGGAACCGTTCCCTGTGGGACCTGACTAGGAACACACCCATCTGGCGATGATCCCTTGGTTAGAGTTATGCTTCGAGACCTACCTTAGCCAGTTTTTAATCCCTTTAATGTGTGCCATGTTTGGTACTCCAGTTTCTTAATCAAAATATCATACAGTAGCCAGGCAGTTGCCTTGAGGAAAATCTAAGTAAAATTACATCAGCACTCTTCCCCTTATTAACCACGCTTGTTCTGTTATCAGAAAATACATCAAATTAATTAGACAAGATCTATTTTTCATAAACCCAAGTTGATTGGCAGCAATTATATTACCTTCCTTTGATTCCATAATAAACAAATCTCATATGAGCTATTCCAGTATTTTTTCTGGGATTAATAGCAGGCTGGCAGTCTAGAACCCATGTTGTCCTGCCTCCTCTTTTAAAGCACTGACAGAACAGTCATTTTCTTCTGGTCCTCTAGAACTTCCCTGGGGTTCAAAGACTTTTGAATAGTCTCCAATCCCTTCTTGGCCAACTCTTTAAAAACTCCTGGATGTAAATGATCTGAATCTGCAGATTTATTAATGGCTAGCTGTGGGAGATGCTGATTACCATCTCCCTTGCTTATGGTTAGAGCCGTAAGTGTGATCATCAGCAGTGTGTGGTAGAAGTAGCTTGTGCAGCTTTTTCTCAACATGCAGAACTGAAGTATTTATTGAACACGCAGGGCTTTTCTTGGTTATTATCCATGTTTCCACCATTCCCCTAGAGTAACAAATTAATGCTCTCGTCAGGGTTTCTTTTGTTCCTTGTACAAGAAAAGCGCCTTCTCTTCGACCTTGACTCTGCTGACTATAAATATTTCTTTAAGTAAGTCCTTTATTTCCCTTATTGATTTTCTCCACTCCTGAGTTCCAGTTACGACAAAAACGTCTTTCTTTCTCCATGAATTACACTGGTTTTATTTTAATTCAACAACTCACTTGTTTTATTCCTTATCTTAAATACCTACTTTTACTTTCCTTCTTAATCTAGCTTAAAGAAAAGCTAGTATGGTCTTTCTCCTTGTTGATAAGGGGTGTAGATTTTAAATCAGTAAGTAGAAACACTCTTGAATAGTTCACATATTGACTGATGTAAAGTCTCTCCTATTGAAGCAACTGCTATTTGACCATTTGGATCTGTTCCTCCTTTGTTGTAAGACGAGGCCCGTAAGGAATTCCTCTCCCTGGGATGCAACACGTGATGTACAAATTTACCATCCTTAATTTTCAGAAATGTTAGAGATCTTTGGTGTGTGGCCCAGCCCATGTCACTCAGGTTGCAGCTTCCACGAGCATGCATCCAGTCTCCCTTACGGAGCAGAAATGTGCTTGAGGACATGCTTGTCTTGATCTTTGTTGAAACCTGGTGGTCATTTGTTCATGCCAACTTCAGGTCTACTCTTCCTTCTTGTGTGGTTATGGAGGTTTCCTGATTCCTTCCTCTTCATGTCTCACCAGTAGACAGTTGTCATTGTGGTTACAGAGAGTTATCTGATGTTGCTGCTGCATGCACATTCAGAGCTTCCCCTTACATCTGGATGAAATATTTGCCAGAGACCTTGGCAATCAAACCAGGCTTCTTAGCGCTGGACATTGTTTTGTGATTTTGTAGCTAAAGGTTTTGTGATTTTGTAGTTAAAGCAGTCTGGTCTGACCTCATAGCTGGCCTTGCTTTGAGCAGGAGGTTGGAGTAGAGACTTGAAGTCCCTTCAAACCAGAATTATGCTATGAACCTATGATTTTTTTTTGGTTAATCTCCTCACTTAAAAATGGAAAACAGTATCTGAAAAACAAAATTTTCAATTTTGGCTTAATTTCAAAATTCCCTCTTCTAAGTAAAATATGTTGCCTGACAGGCTTCAGCACCAGACTCAGGTACCTGCATTTAGATGTCTACACCATGTAAGCTGGTGCCTGCGATTTCCTGATAATCCATAGAGATACAGTCACTGGAGCCCAGGGAGCAAATTGGCCAACCAGACATGTGGGTGAGCTGCACTGGGATCTCTGGGATCTGCTGCTGAGGGGCTCAGTTGAGTCACTCACATGGTGGATGCATGGTGCATCATGGGGTTGCAGACCCCTGAGAAGGGCTGACAGATATGGCACAAGAGCTTGGAGGGGTCCAGTGCCCTTTGCAGCCGTAGCCTGAGGGCATCTCACTTGGCATGAGGCACCACACCACGGACTGCAGTGGGAGTCCTGACACCCAGCGCCTGCATGTGGGCCTCTGAGTCTGGAGATGACTCTCTTGAATTTTAATTCATAAACATGAAAAAAGCATTGATGAATCTGTTGCTAGAGAAGGTTGTTGAGGCAGATAGTATCACCAGGTTCAAAAAAGGGCTAGACAAATTTGTGGACAACAGGTCCACCCATAGATAGGTAGAGGAGCAGGCAGAGGTGCACCCTCCAGCATTCCTGTGCGATGGCTGTGGATGCTGGGGCAACGTGAGGGCAATGACTGCAGAAAGTGGTCTCCCTGGAGAGCATCTCCTATTGCTGTGGTCACAGACAGGTTACTGAGCTACACTAACTGCTGGTCTGACTCAGTAAAGCATTTCTTGCACTCTCATTTTCTTATGACATTTCTTAATGTGAAAATGCAGTTTTTCATTTGAGATTACTTTGACATACGTCTTTTCCCTCTCTAAGTTTTTGATTCCCCACACAATTTTCAAAAATTGATTTACATGTGTCTCTGAACAACTCTGCAGGTGTCTGCAGGACCCCAAGCCCACTACGGACATCTCCTCAGTGCTCCCACACTCTTTGGCTTGAAGCCTTGCTGAGTTACAGACTCCTGCCCAGGCAGACAGTTCATTTGGGGGTCCAAAGCTGTGACTGGCTTGGATGGTCCTTTCCTCTCCGTGGGAGGTTACTGGCTCCGCAGAGGGATGCCTTACCAGGACTCTGATCTTGCTCCTGAGCCAACACATTTTATAACTCATTTTTCTTAGTGTAAACTGACATTGGCAGCAGTTTATGTCAATATGTTGGGCCAATCCCCCAAGACTCCAGATAAGAGGCAAACACTACGCTCTTCTGCTGCCCACAGCATTGAGAAAGAGGCCAGACTTGATCTAATCTTTCTGTTTGCATTGTAAGCATACCTAAAGGCCTTGCTGTGCTAGGTCCTACATGTCGACCTAACAAGAGACAGTTCCTGCCTTGAGTACCTGGCAGCCAAAACAGGTGAGGGAGATGGAAAATGTGAATGGAGCAAAAAGCCCAGAGAACATCTCACCCAGGGTCACTTGGTGGTGGCCAGCAGAGTACTTATGTCCCCTGATGACCTGTTAGGGGTCTAGGACTCTGTTATATGGCATATGTGTGTCGAAGGGAGAAAGCTGGGAAAAAGGAGGTATTCAGGTGGGTTTGGGCTTGGTCAGTATTGTGTCCTCACAGCATTTGAGAGCACTCTGGCACCCTGGTCCAGGCACTCCCCAGCTAGGGAACCCCAACGCTCTCTAAGCAAGCTTTTGTGGCTTGGCATTATGAATTATGAATGGTCAGCATGGACCATTATGAATGGTCAGCAGCAAATTTGACCTTGACCTTGAGGGCACTAGAAACACCTCAGGGGAATGCACAGCTTGCTTAATTAGCTAAATAAGGCCCTGGGAGCTGGGTGTTGAAAGCTTCGTTATTTAATTGCACTCATTTCTCTCACATCATATCTCCTCGCCATGCATGCCCCACCTGCTTTAGTCATCATGAGTTAACCGGCGAAGATGGACATTTCCCAGTCACCAAGGCGAGCTGGTGGGAATGGGATAGGAAAGGCCAATGAACTCTTCAGAGCTGCACCCATGTTTCAAGTCTAACCAAGCTGTGGTGACACGGGGTGTAACTTAAATAGTTTTTTTTTCCTGAATAATTGCTCTTACTGAGAAATCTAATGGGAGGCGACTGCTGTAAAGGGCAGTTGGCTGGAAGTCATGCTGGAAGGATGCCGTGGTGCACCCAGCCTTGCAGAGGAGAAGTTTGCAGGCTGGATGCAGGAGGTGGGATCCCAGCTGGGACTGGAGTCCAGCAGAGGGCACTTAGGCTGCAGCGCCCCGCCTTGGACCACGGTTTAATTACAAACTTTGGCATATAGCAATCTCCTTGTCTAGAGTCTGTGGTTACTCAGTATATCAGTTTCATAAACTTGCCTGCCTGCCCTCTGTGACTCAGTTAATAATAATTAAATGACTCTTTAACAATACTGGGTAGATTTCCAGCTATTTTTCAATATGCATTAATAATCCTTAATGCTGGTGAACTTCCAAAATTCCTGGGGTCTGGGTTGCTGAAATATACCCACACTGATGGGTCTGATTCTCTGTTCCCTTGGGCAGTCATTTACTGGTATTTAAAATGCAAAGTAGGTGTAAGTGAGAGGAGAATGCTGATATTGGTAGTATTTTCTCTTAATGGTGCTCAGGTTTGTGAACCTGGTCCAACACCCCTTGGTGCTGCAGAAGCAGCAGGCTTCAGTAGGCTTTGGAGGGGAGTAGGCATGGCTGTGCAAGGTAACAAGGCAGTGAGGCATGAGATGTTATCCAAAACTCCTCCAAAGGCCTCAACTTGCTGATCGTGCAATTAGGCAAGTGTCTCCTGAGAACAGGCTTCTGTAGTGCTGTGTCCTGTCATGAGGGAAAACATTCAGACACAAAATTTCCTGCAGTAGCTGGGCCCATCCGTCTCCTCTCCTGTCCAGAACCTAAGAGCATAAATAGGCAGAACAAACCTTACAAGGGATTTGTCTTCAGCTGATCTTCACAAATCCAACAAGACATGGTTGCACTATTTGGGCAATTGCAGGCTCTGAGCCATAAGATTCAAGAGTAAAACAATAAAACAATAAATTCCTAGACTTCTAAAAATGGGAGGTAACAACACAAATGATCATCTGGTCTGATCCCTGGCATCACACAAGCCAGAGGACCCCACCCAGTGATTCCAGGGGCAAGATTTAAATACCAAGCGCTAAAATATCTTTTTTAGGAAAAAAGGATGGCCTTGATTTAATGAGTTTATCTCATTCTCTAGCAAATTAATTCTGCTTTAGGATGAAAGTGTATGCTTTATTTCTAGCCCTGGCTCATCTAGTGAGTCAGCTGTTTTATTTTAGATATGGGCTTTAGGATGGAGTGAATGCATCCCATAGTTCCAAAGACTTTGCTGGCAAGATCCCAGCTGACCATAAAGGGGCCTGAATAAGGTTAGCTCAGACAGACATCTACCACATTTCATCACATGAAAGCAATCCAGTATAGGAGCTTTGTCTTTTAACTCCTGGATCATGTAGTGCTCAGTTCTGTTTGTTAGATTAAGAACACATCTGTTGTTAGAGAGCCTTGTCCTATACTGCCATACAGCATTTTAGAAGGAATCTACAGATCTCTGGGAAAGTTTGATGGCTACAGACAAAAGCTGGCTAGATACCTGGCTTAGTTATCCATCTGTGCCCATCTGTGGGCACCAAGGCTCAGCTCCTCAAAGGAAAAAATGCATCCAACTTTTTCACTCGTATGGCAACCAACAGATATGAGACGTGTACCCCACTACTTTAGAAAAATTCACTATTTGGCAGTTAAAGTCAGTAGGTGTTAGTCCCCTAAACTGTAGCTAAGCTGTTTTTGAAGCCCTTGTTGACTCACTTGCTATACTGATGAGCAACAAAGTCTTAAAGGACTCAGAAGTTATCTTCCTTGCAAAGAAAGTTGCAACCCTCAGATGGCAGTATTCTTGTAATCTGCTTCTTCAGGAGAGAAGGACTATCAGCTGTTATGAAGAAGTTACGAAGAAGCCAGAGTTATGAAGAAATCTTTATGTTTTGGGGCCAACATTATCAAAATGCTCTGTAATTCATGTTTGTTGTGCTCCCCACAGGAAAAACCCTCCAAAGGTTCTCAGATCCTCAGACTCAGTGGGAACTAGTGATGAGGTTCGGCTTATCTGCTTTAGAGTGAGACAAATTGAACTCCACTGATGATACTAACCAGATCTCCATGGCCTAGAAAAAGAGTCCATGAGGACTACCTCAGAACCAGATTGCTTTATTTCATGTGTTTGTACTTGGCCAGATGATGCCTATATGAAGTCTTCTCCACCTTCTATAAAGTCTTTTCTAAATTTTTGATTGCTCTGTTAAGGTTAAAGTTCTCCTCAAGTGAAGGAGTATTTCCCTCTACTCATCTTTCTCCATGGATGGAAATTACCCAAGAGAGCATGTGTAGAACAGGATGAAGAAATGGGTCTGTCTCCCTTTGGAAAATGATGATTATGTGTGGAAAGGTCTCATCAGACTCTGCCTGGGGAGTCTCAGCTTCATGCCTGATACTGTTTTTTCTCCTGATGTCATGAACAGACAGCTCTGACTTCTCCACAGTGCATCACACCATCAGGACAGCTTGGCCTCAGTTCAAATTTCCTGGTGTCCCATATGGCCCACCTGTTAACTGCTGGCTTTGAGCCTGAAGTGACCTGTCTGGCTTCCCAAACTTCAGGTGAAAGGAGGAACTTGGCTCCAACCTGAGCCTGCCGTAGGGACAGTGCAGATGTCATAGCTCCAGCCACACAGCATGTTCAAGGCCACTTTCTGGCATAGTTAAAAGAGACAATACAGCCACTGCCAGCAGGACTCAGAATGAGCATCCCTGGTGAGCCTTGTGTTTCTCTAGGATACTCCTTGTTTACTTTCACATCTAGCAAGACATTGAACAACATCTGACTGCTCTCTTCCATGTTTCATTTTCTAAGCTATTTGGTTCCCTGATGCCCCAAACCAGGCTTAGAATTTTCTGTGTCCCAGGCTCTTCAGTGCATCTGTTCTTCAATGCCAAGAAACTGCCCGATGCCCATGTGAAGCACAAGCAGAGGATCACTCCTCCTACTTGCCATCTCTTGAAATAATTTTTAATATCTAAATTTTATGGAAAATAGAGTGTCTTTCCATGGAAATGAGTGATCATGTCCAGAAGGGTGGCTACGTCCCGCTGGGAACCCAGGAGAGCGAGGATTGAATGTGTGTGTTTAAATGCACCTATTTTTAAAGAGAACATATGATTCTGCTTCCGATAGGTTTGGTAACAGGCTGATACTGAAGCTGGAGGCCAGGCCGCTCATGTAGCTCCATTTGGAGACTGCCCCTAGACGGAGATGCGGACATACATTGCCCTTTCCTTGTGTATTTCTATCCTTTGTTTGCTGTGTTTTGAAGCTACACCTCAGCGCTCTGGGATCCAGCCAGACATTAGGAAGTGATGAATCAGCACCCAAACTAAAATCCAAAAGGCCAGATGCTCAGCTGGCATGAAATGGCAGCTTCCTACTGAAGTCAGTGGAAATGGGATGAGTTGTATCAGCTGAGGGATTGGCTGTAGGGGTTTTAGGTGAATTATCCTCTATTTTCTCAAGAGATTAACAGGCTGAAGCAGGTAAATGATTCTTGATATATGGTGCCTGGCTGCAGAGAACACCTTTCGCCTTGATGTTAGGGTTTTAATACACCCAAGCCTTGGCTTTGCAGGCTAACACACTAGAGGGGATCTAAAGGAATCATCCCTCATTATCAGAGTCATCCCATTATTGAAATAGCTCCAATGATTCTTCACAATTACAATGCCTAATTTGCCCTCTGAGCAAAAACGATATTAACACCAGTGACGTGCTCAGCCCTTTTTCCACCTGCAAATGTTTTGGGTAATCATTGCAGGTGCTTCTTTATAAAATGAAGCAACTGCCTTTAAATATTTCAATTATTTTTATTAGATTCCACTGTTTTGCAAACCTCATTGGCTGCTAGCCAGTCCTCAACCTATTCCCCTGTCTTTTAGTGGCTTAATATTGAAAAGGATTCGCCTTGCCCTTAGACTGGATGTGTTTGTACAAGTGAACTATCTGTTGATAGAAACAGATGTGCAAACCCCAGATTTCTTGCATGTTTGGTCCACGTGAGTCCTGAAAAAAGACATATACTCCCCAGCCAATAGCCTGATATAAGGGCTACTGTACAGATGTGATGCTGTTTGGTGCAGAGCGCGCTGAGTTTGGTTGCTTCTGCAGCAGGTTTAAAGGTATGATTAAAGTTTGATTCTATGGATGTCCTTGAGTTGTCCTGTTTGCTTGACACTGACTTCATTGGAAGGTGAGATCAGATGGAGGCTACTGGGCCAGTCCCAGTAGGGTGTGTTGCTTAGGGTCTGTCACTGAGTCTATACCAAAACTGCCACCATCTCCAGTGAGAACTCTGTGTGGATCATTTTTGGAGGAGCAGACACCAGAAACTATGTTACGGAGTTTCCTGAGTCTTCCTTTTTCCTATCCTCCTTCTCTCTACTTTGAAGAGAAGCATGACTACCTGGGGAAATTGCCTGGAATATCGTTAACAGAGCAACACTTGCATGTCCTTTTTCTCACAGTAGCTGCACTTCTCCCCTGTATATGCAACTCCCCCAGCTCCATTTATGAAGCAGAGCTGTTTCTGTCCACAACCACATCCTTTGGAGACAATGGAGCAGTCAAGAAAGCCCTATAACTACAGGTCTTACTGCCTTTGACAGATGTCTTTTCCTGGTTAGTAGCTGGAGATTGGGTGAGATGGGCTTAGAGCTGCTTGTATGGCCATTCTTATGTAAAACACAACTTGCAAGACTGCAGAAGATTATCATAGCTCTATTTTCTAAGGCAGACCAGATATCGCCCTTGTTGGACTCTCTGCAAGCAGGTCCTGTTCCCTGTCTATCTCCCGACCCTCTTCAAGTGTCACCAGCAGGATGAGATATGGTGTAAGGAAACCCCTCTGCCTCCCTTTAGGGCTCCAGTGGCCTGGGGCTGCCTTGTCAGACTGTCTCCAGCCCTGGGCCTGGCACTCATGCCTGGCCCATCTGGCCTGTTCCAAGTGAGGTGAGACAGCTATCGCCTCCCCTTGTTCTGCCAACACTTTCCCCCTTCACCCAGCTGCTAATTGCAGTTCACAAGGAGATGCTTGCTAACACCTTTCACCACCTTTACCTTCTTGCTGGGAAATTGAAGGACTTTATTGGCCCAGGAACAGACATTCAGACTTCAAAAGGAATCTTGTTTGTCTTTGGAGGAGGGGGACCCCATTTGGGGCTCGGAAAGTACAGCACATTGCTTGCAGATCCTGCAGAAGTCCACCAGGACAGGGAGGAACTTACATCACTAGGACTGCTAACGTGTTAGTGGATTTAGCTGAAAGTGGCCAATGAGCTTAAAAAGTTAATGAGGGAAAGAAGGGAGTGGCTTACGTGGTTTAAAATCACAGATAGTGGCCTGCTGACAGCCAACACGTTTGGATGCATCTGTCCAGGTAGACAGAGCCAGAGGTGCAGGATGCATTTGCTCTGACATCAGGTTTCTCAGTTATCGGTGTTTGTGCTGGGCAGGTGGAGGGTGGTGCACCCAACTGCTGTTTTTGGTTCACCAGCTTCCTAAATTGTTCAGAGAACCAAAAAACGTCAAAACCATTTTGCTTTGAGATGAATGGAATGCTGCATTTGACTCAAAAATGATCCAAGCTCTCCCTGGATGATTTTAATTACTTAATATTTATGGGGTTTTTTAAAGGCAAGAAACACCAAGTGAAAAACAAATCAAGGTTTGACTTTTTGAGATGTTCCCCCACTTCCCTAAAAAACTTTTGTTTAAATCAGCATAAATTATCCCATGAAGCCATCTTGCATGAATCAAAACTGTGTTGCCTCACCGATCACTTCTCCCCCTTCTAGATGGTGGAGTAGAGCCACCAGAGAAGTGGAGGCTTGATTTCTCACCATATTGAATTACCAACCCACTCCTCTCCACCGCAGTGTCTGCATCCTCACACCTGCTCAGTGAAGAAGGATGAAATATCTCCACTGCTCAAAGGGGAGGGTGGGTAACACACAGGATTCACACAGCTTACCTGTCCTTCAGCTGGGAGCTGAGATCTCCTGTGAGGTCCAGGCTGAGCGGCAAGGCTCTTAGATCAGCTTTGCCTGTCCCTCTCTCAGCCTGTATGCCTTCGGCTTGGGATTTGTTTCCCTAAAATGGATGTTTTCTCCCCAGTACCCTGGATTTTATCTATAAAGGGGAGGAATTTTCCTGAGAACTGAAATGGCCGGTGGAAAAGAGGATTAACTTGGGATGAGCTCTGCACAGCCTCATTGAAATGAAGGTTGCACTCGCAGCTGGGAGGTGGGGAGTAGAGCTGGACCCTGGTGAATGTAGGGTGTCTCTGAGTGTGTGTGTTGGGGCGTGCTGAGCTGTGGGCAGACCCAGAGCTGTTCCTGTGGGACCTCAGCAGGGCACCCATCTTTACGGAGCCAGGGGCAGCCTCTCTCCAGCTGAGCAACTGCTTGCCACACTGCAGGGTTTTCTGCGTACAGCCCAGGACTTTGGTTTTCTATAGGAGCTATGTCAAAGGCATTGGGGCATCTGAAGCCCTTAAGCTCCCCAAACAAAAAAGAAAACAAAAAAATATCCAGCTTTGGCTTTATCTGAGTAGCACCTCATGGTGAAGCAAGTGCAAAATAGTAATACTTAGCTGTTCTTTGGCATGGCCCAGATGATGTCCAGGGCCTGGACCCAGATAAGGGAGGTTTCAGCCCCACCTGCTGCTCATCCTGGAGGAGCTTGGAGTGATCATGGAGCAGCTTCTGGGCAGGTGGATAACAGCAGTGTTGTTCATGCCTTGACATCAACCTGGGAACCACCTCGTCCACACAGTCCGGAGCAGAGAGTCCCACCACTGGCAGCTCTCCTGCCTCCACCCTCCCCACCCTGTAGCCCTTCAACAAGAGCTCTTAGAGTGATCTGCAGAAGAGGTCAGTAAATAACCCTCATTATACAAATGGTGAAAACAGAAGCATAGAACAGTAACGTGATCTTCCTCTTGTTTTCCTGGGTGTTGGACCATCCCTATGACCAGCCATCAAAAGCCTATTTGGTGGGTCTAACTGCCAGGCTGTGTTGTGGGATGCCCACATCTGTGGGATGCTATGCTCAGGGACACCATTGCTGTAGGAAATGGATAACCTTTGTATTCAAAATATGATTAATGCAGCTGGTTGACCAAAGCACCAAACCACTTCTCAAGCGGCAGTCACGGCTTTTCATCCTTGTTGAAGAGGGGACAGTATTAATGGCTGGTCAAATTCATGAACTGCAGCTTACTTCTTCTGGTTGGGCGAATGCAACGGCTGTCAGCACCTAGAAATACAGCTTTCTTCCCCAATTTATAGGCACAACTCCCTATGCAATTCACAGTCCAGCCCTAATTTAAACCACAACTTTTTTTTTCTCCTTCATGAGGTAAAAATGCCCATCCAGAATTTCCATTTAAATCTAATCAGTTCCTACATGGGCCCATCATCTTTGCTTGGAAACGCACAGGACGTGTCCATACAGCTCTACAGCACTATACTCCTCCCTACACCCTCTCCGCCCCCACTTCCCACCTCCCCCCGCCCAAACTATGACTCATCTTAAGGCAGAAGGTTAATTTAGGTTAATTATCTTCCTGGTTAGCAGTGCATACATGTCCTGAGCAGCAATAAAGGTTTGACACCCCTCCTGCTGCTGCAAATCAATTTTCTTCCTCATTTACTGTAAATGGAAACGAGCCAGGTTCTCTGGCATCAAAGTAAACATTTCTCTGCATGAAACTCAACTTGTGAACCTGGTAATTTCAGATTTGCTTATAACATGCGCATTTGCCAAGAAAGAAGAAAAGCAGCTGTTTGATGTCTCCAAAAACTAGAATTAGCCCTGTAGATCAAACATCAGTTAGCCTGCTGCTTTAATAATGGAAGGATCCAGTTGCATTAAGCACGAGGATATCATTACACTATGTATGGTGCTTGCATATAAGCTAGCCCCTAATTCCCCTACTTAGCAGCTAATGCATATTATTATTATTTACTCTTTGAGTTAGAGGCTCAACCGTGATCCGAGTCCTGCGGTGTTAGGTGCTCTACAGACATGCACAAAAGGAGAGTCCCTGCCCCAAAGAGCTCGCATTCTAACTAGACACAGAAGACAACAAAGGAAGTGTTACTGCCCGCAGGGAAGAGGAGCGTGAAGGGGCATGCAAATACCCCAAAGCAAGTTTACAGCAGAAGCAAGAATAAGACGCTTGTGGTTAGAGTACTAATCTAGTCAGCTGACACTCCCGAAGGTGGATATCTTTAAAAGGTGGAAGTGAGTTCCCCTAAATTTAGCCCCTTGAAAATTAGGCTTTTAATCTAAGCTGATCATTCAGGCTGTCTCCATAGTCAATGGAGACAGGCCAGCACCTTCACAGAATGATTCATTACATCCCCTATAGGTGGGACTCTTTTTCCACTGACCACAGAGTCTGGGGCCAGATTAATTTGTCCGAAATGAGACTTTAGAGCCCTTTGGGATGCCTTGAGGTATCTACAACAGCCCAAAATGTTGACAGCCATGACACACGTATCAGAGACCCTGCACTGGTGAACCTGGTAGCTGCCAGGAAGAATCCAAAGGCATCTCAAGTGAGCTGAGCCCTGGATGACCAGATAAGACTAAACACTTGAGTAGAGGAAGTGAATCCCACACTCAGTTCCCAATCCTAAGAACAGGATTGTAGGATATAGGGTATTTTTCCTCAGGGGCAAGGGTGGCTTTCCATGAGGTGTAGGTAGAAGGTGATATGAGAAGGTATGAGAAGACTATTGGTCTTGCTAATCAAGACCAAAATTGCTCACTAAAGGTATGAGTTCTGTTCAAAGACGTTCTGTGCCACCTTGGCATTGTCTCTTCTTCCATGTAGTGGGAATGATGATCCCTACTTTCACCCCAGATGCTGAAGAAAACATCTGCTCAGGGTTAACATGGTGCTCTGAGAACCTTGAGGGAAAAAGGCTACAGAAATGCAAATTCTTCCTGCAAAGTACAACACCGACTAAGTGTTGCTGCTGTGTGATCATAGACTCAAGACAGTGACTGCTTCAGCCTTGGTCTGTGGGGACAAATGTCCTTACATTGATCTTCTCTCCCATCTGTGCTAGTGACAGGGTAAGATTTCAGATGTATTTCTCATCTGAGTGAATGTCTTCACATCTTAGATTAGCAGGATATGTCAAATGGCCAACTCTGTCTCTTCTAACCTCAGTCGTTCTATGAATCTATGGCTGAAGACAGGAATTTTTAGAAGATGACCTGATCAAAACTGATCCTGGCATCATGGGACCAGTACTTAAATTTCATAGTAAACAGGGAAAATTATTTATTATGGTACATATTCATACTTAGGAAGGAGGGGCTGAAGCAATGAAAAGGAAAATTTTCTTGAAAGGCTTCCAGGTGGTTGGATTTCTTTGTAAGTAGTAAATGGTACCTGGTAAATATCACTAAGAAGGGCCACTGAAAATCTGATGGAGGCAAGTGCTGGGCACTCTCAGATAGGCAACATGGTATTAGCTCTATTTTCTCTGTTTTGAACAACCTGTAAGTCAAGGGTGAATTTCTTCTCTGACTTGCTAACACCCCAAACCTGGCCTTATTAAATTTTCTTTTATTCCCCCAAGCAAGCTGACCTTTGATAGCGCAAGAGCAGTAAGTTTATGTCCCTTCTGTACCTGGACCTTACATTGTGTCAGTCTGGTCTGAGCGGGTTTAGCAGCTTTCTTCAGGAACTGATGCTCCTTCCATCTTGTGGCCCACCAAGGATGAGATCTTTCTCTCCCACACCTCAAGAGTTGTACAAGAAACACGTTCAATTTGACTGAGCAGTGCCCCATGTAAATGATGCCTCCAAGTAGGTTTCTTATGGAGTTCTGCCTGACCTGTGAGCAGAGAAAGGGGCAATTAAAATTAACTTCATCCCAAAATGTAAAAACTGAAGACAAGAATTACTAGCATTTGTACAGGACTGGTTTTATGGGTTGTGAACTGTCAGACTTGAAAACTTAAACTGCTCCAGGAAAGCTGAACAGCTATATTCATAGAATTTTCATTTCATCCCATTTGGAAAGAAAAAGTTCATATCCTTCTATATTTTCCTTCATCCTATTTATGAGGTCAGTTGAAGGTTGTTAGAGATTGGGACTGCAGCACTGTCTACTCCAAGGATGATTAGTAGATAAAGTGATGTCACAGAAACTAAGTTTCTGAGAAGGGCAATTAATTACCCAAATCTATAACTCATCACAATGAATCATATTTCCTCTCTGACAGCGAGAAACATGAAAACCCCTTTTCATGCTGTATTGCAGCAGCTCAACAACTGTGATAAGAACAAGCCAATTAGGAACCTCCTTGAAGGGATATTATATTTAAGGTAGAGGCAATTTTGCTTAGGGCAGAGAGATGGACTAGATTTCTCAAAGTTCCTTCAAGCAGGATTATCTGCACCTCTATAAATGTTTAGAGCTCCAAGAAGAACACAAAAACATATCCCTATACTATCTCTGGATTATTTAGGTCACAAATTAAAATATATTTGGTAGGTTTTCATAATTTTATATATAGCTGTTTCTTCTTGCTGAGGACAGAGCTGTCAGGTCAACGCTGCCCATACTGCAGCCCATACTGCTAGCTATTTTGTTGGGTTTGCAAAGAAAAAAGGCAAAGGTGTTCATTTTACTTGTCAGATTAATGAAACAGTGATCACTTCAGTAAAAGCTGGAAGAGCGTCAAGACTGTAGTTGGCAAAAAGCAGCATTTCTACCTTGTCCTAAGTCAGTGGTTGTATGAGGACATATACAGGTGTGCACACACAAACTCACACACACTCATATACAATATCATCTCATTTCATTGCCTTCCTGAACTTTTCCTTGATATTCCTATAGAACAAGAATAAATAAACACGCAGGTTGGGTTGAGATACCTCCTTACCTTGACTGGTCTTTACAAGTGACCTCTCCCTCTCTTTAGCCATAGTTTCTCCTGCTGGTAGTGATTCCCAAGATCTTATACAAGTGGAACTGAATCTTCTGTGTGCTACCTGCGCTGTTTTGTAAGATGCAAGAGTGCATCTGTGCCATCTGGGCAATCATAATAACCCTGCCTGAGAAGAATAGGAGCCACAGAAGACTACTATGCCAGGACCGCCATATTCAAAGCAGACCACTGGAGTTGAACAAGCAGCTTTCTAACTGAGGGTAGCAGTAGGGTTTTTTTTCATGGTGGGACACTTACTTCTAGATCCTAGTGCTTAATTTGCTGTTCACTTCACTGGTGGCATCTTTGCGTCCAGCCAAAGCTTTCATTTCACTCAGGTTTCATTAAGCCATCTCCTTGAAAGAACTATATGGGAGATAGGGGTGACATTTTTTTCAGTTTCATGCTTGGTTTCCCCATTTGGCGCTCACCTCTGTAAACCTTCTGAAGCCCAAAAATGAGAAATATTGCTGAGAAATACTGTGTTGATATTGGAACACAACAGAGCAAGCCGATGATAGACAAAGGTACCACCACTGGCTAAGACGTCCATGAACCACAGGTGACTGGAAGCTGAGAGCGCATATGTTTGTGTTGCCATTTTATAGTAGCATATCAGTCCTTAATGAAATGAAGTCTCCAGTGTTCTCAGTTTAGTGCAGGAGCATAAACTCTGCATTTGTGCATGGGCCAAGGGCTGTTCTTTGGTCATGTGGCCACCTGGCACAGCTTGGCTTGCATCAAAACTCACTTTCCCCTAAAAAGGTGTAGCTGCATCCAGACTGCTCTCCTCAGTCTCCTGAACTGAGCCAGCCACTGTACAGGGCTGATCAGTGCCAGGGGCCATGCTAAAAATTCAGCCAATCATAGGTTATCCTCAAATCCATGGCTTTTTTGGTTTGCTAGCTTGCTAGCCAAAGAGGGGCAGTTCCTACCTTAAAGAGTTGGTGATGAAGATGATGGACAGTGGGAGGAAGGAAACAGCATTACCCCTGAGTGCAGCTGGGCCTGTGACATGTAGATACCCAATGACTTGTCAGGATGTTGTTTTCAGACTCATAAACTGCAACATGGTCCAATCCATGCAGGTGAAAAATCATGAAAATTAGAAAAGAAGTGCATATTTTGAGTGGACTGCACTTGCCTTGGGGTCTCAGAGCTTCCGGGATGACATTTCAACCAATTTCTTCTCAACCACAAAAGGCAGCAGCTTGACTGTTTTTAATGAAGCTGTCATAATCACAGGACTCGGGGAGCTGAGGCCTGCTCAAACAAAACACTAAAAAAAGTCATAGAGTCTAAATTTATCTCCTGCTCGAACAACTCTGCTATAGTGCAGTGGATCCCAAACTTTCTCACTCTGTCCCTTTAGTGTTGCAGTCTCTGGTTGCACATTTCTAGATTTCTACTCCTCTTTCTACAATGCCTTGGTTAGGATTTATCTGCCCAAGTGTAACCATCTAAAATAAATCAGATAAACTGCTCTCTAATGGTGCTTATTTCTCCCTGTTGACCCTGGGAGGATTCTTGTGTGAGTACCTCACATCGGAAGTGAGCTGAGATGAATCCCATCCCTGCTGCCTGCACTCTGCTGGCTTGTGCTAGCTTGAATATCAGACTTGTTCAGCTCTGTATGATTACATTACTCCCAAGCACCTGGGATCCACAGATCACCCTAGTCCTAGAAAACGAAATATATTCCTTAACTCAAAAAATTAGAGTCTAGTTGGTAGGAGAAGAGCATTCTCCCTTCGGTTATGCCATGTGCAGATCTGGTGGCACTGATGTCCCTTGTACATGTGCAGCAAAACAGCAAATGCAGCCGAGCAATTGCCTTTTTCTTTTTCCTGCTGAGAAGGCAAGTTTTGCTTCAGATTACTTATGCAAACAGCTTGCTCTCTACTTGGCTATAAACACTAATTTGGAGACCCACACCAAGCCAAATAGTTGTTTATGAGGTGGAGGCCAAATAGGTGTTTATGAGGCAGCGGTAGTGCCAAAGTCAAATAGCGCCTCTAAGCGATGACTGGCACCGTACCATCTCTTCAGGCTGAGCTACAGAGGAGAGCTTATTGAATTCACTGGTGCTTCTGATGAAGCACTCTTTGCAGTTAACCCAGAGGTGGGATGGACGGGAAAGAAATGAGCTCTCCCTGGGTTCTGGCAGCTGGGAGCAAGAGACTCTTTGCAAAGAAGACAGGAAAACTGGGGTAAGAAGAACATGGTACAGAACCCTATAGAGACTCAATGTCCATGGTGTCCCTTCCTCATTATACTGCACAGCCTGAAAGCACAGCTTCTTGACTGTTGGACTCACATAGGAGCTGCAATTTTGTTTCAGACCTTCCTCCCACTGAGACCTGAGGTCTTATCCTTTTATAATTTGAGCCCTCCTATGCTTTCAACATTTACTTTTAAGTATGAAATGGTTTTGGGCTGTTTACCTGCACAAGCATTTTATTCTTCATTGCCCTGTGGAGATCCTATGAAGCTCTTGGACACAAAATCCACATGACTGACATCCATCAGAGGCTTTATAGGAGAAATACTTTTTATTAATAGTTGCCTTTCATCAAAAGTCCAGATGTTCTGGATAGACACTTGTATAACATTTGTTCTTAAACCCTCTACTGAATGATCTTCTCTGCTTCTAGTTTTCAGCCTCCTCTTTCCCAGCAAATTCCTTTCTTCTAAGCTTCCTTCTAGCTATTTTTTTTCGAAGTACCTCAGCATTTTAAACTCTCTACTCTGAATCTTTTCCAGTTTGTCTACATCATTCTTAAAATTGGGTGTCCAAAATTAGACCATTAACTCTGTCCCCTTATACATGTCCTTTTTCAAGAAATAATTTTTAGATAAGAAACTCCCCTCTCTCCTAGTTATTCTTAGCTCCAGCCTTTGTAGCTCCCCAGTGTCTTTGTATTCGCTGTGAGTATCTCGTAGTATCTCACAAATTACATTAAAGGAGAATCACTTAAAGAAGAGTCTCGGGACAGCATCTCGACCCCTTTCTTTGCAAATCCAAACACAACTTGCTTGGTTTTGTGGATCTGAGGTCTGCACTGTGGTCTTCAGGGGAGGTGAAATGCAGTCTGGAAGGTCCCTGGTACAAACTGCTCTGGCTGGGATGCAGGTGGAGAATCCAGTTGCTAAAGGGGGAACCTCATTTTAGTTTCCCGTGAAAGTTTTTGTGCCAGTGTTGAGGTCCCAGCTGGACCAGGGAGCTTCCAAGAAGGGTCTGATAAGGGAGTGACTATGTCCAAACCTCCAAAAATTAAGAATGGTAGATCCTGGCACAGGAGCTGGAGGTGGCGGGTGGAAGGGGATTGATGGGGAGGATGATGAAATGTTATTTCACAGCCCGAGGGGATGCTCTGTCATCAGGAGAAGGCTGCAGGAGGCAGGAGCCTGCCTGAGTCCTGGACAGAGATCCTGCTGCAAACAGGAATGTCACCTGCTCCAGAGGCAGAGCCCACTTCTTCCCTCCTCTGTCCTCTTTAGCACCGACCCTGTGCAGCATGCTCACTAAAAACCAACAGGGTCACAACCCTACCAAAACAAAATACCCCAGCAAACACATCTGTGGAGCGAAGCACAGATCCTAGGTAAGCCATGTCATTTGGTTCTGGAAGGGAATCAGATATTATGATAAGAATATATGATAAAAATAAGAATTCTTATAAGAATCATCAATTTAAAAATGAGCATAGGAAGGAAGAGATACTGGCTACTGTAATAATGCTGCAGCTCATGCAATTGCAGTAAGAAGCTTCCTTTATATTAAGTGAATTTGCAGATGTCAGCAACATCACATCACCCTTAGCTATTGAGATGCTGGATGTTTATTTACACAGCAAAAAGCCACGTGGGAAGGTGTTTTGTCTGTAGTTAGTGAAACCATGTGGCCTTATTTAGAAGAAAGACGTTACCAAGATAAACACAGCTGGTGCTGCGGCACAAGAACACAGGACTGGGGAAAAAAAAAAAGGCAAAGATGACGAGCCAGCATCTTCTCAACCCTTGGTTAGAGGCCATTGGAGTCATAATTCACCTCAGAGACACAAGAACAAACCCCTAATCGTTCCCTCCCACCACGCTAAGGTCTGAAAGCCTAGGTATTGTGGTGGACACGGCAGGAAA
This sequence comes from Nipponia nippon, assembly GCF_047370975.1. NCBI lineage: Eukaryota > Metazoa > Chordata > Aves > Pelecaniformes > Threskiornithidae > Nipponia > Nipponia nippon. The sequence continues at coordinate 164,677,814 of NW_028262290.1, forward strand.
TCCTCTGTCAGGTGGCGAGATGGAGCTTTTTTGTTGGGCTGCAGGTATGTGGAAGTGAGTAGAGGGTGTGCGCGAGGTTGGGCGCGTGGTGTAGTGCTTCCATCACTGCCCTCTGAGCTGCAGCTCATCTGCAATTACAGAGCCAGTGTGCCCTTAATAAAACAGAGGTTGGCTCATTATTCACATAATCACCTGGAAAATGTATTTCTCAGGCTTGTTCTTTGCTCTATCAAAGCCTTGTTTCTGTATCTCTCCCCTTTTGTCCCTCCCCTCCCCTTTTTGACCCTGTGAAGCGACCAGGGACGGCTTGGAGTGTAACCCTTGCCTGTGATTAACATGCTGACCTAGCAATTATTCACATCTGGATGGGTCTTTGTTCTACTTTGAAGTCTCTCAATGACTTCTCTTTCCCCCCTACCTGTCTTCATTTTCCACTCCGCGCCCTCCATCCCACCTCCTCCCTCTCCATGTTGTCTATTACTCTTCAGAAGTGCCAGTGGGCCCAAAATGAAATACAGGAGGGACCAGAAATTCCTCCTTAATGGGCCCAGGTGAGCTTGGAGTGGGAAAGGGAAGGTTCAGACCTTGAAGATGACCTTTCCAAAGTGCTTAAGTCAATAACAGTGTGCAACCCTCCCTAGCCCCTTGTTTATAATTGACAAGGTGGAGATGGACTGGAGGCTCTTTCTTCTCTTGAAGAGTGTGAGATCTTTTAATCTTAACCAGAAAAAAAAAAAAAAAAAAGAAAAGAAAGGAGGGAGAGGGAAAAAGACGGAGCAAGGTGCTGGGTGATGGATGAGATAGGGTAATTGATTCACCACAGAGTGAGGCTGGGGAGCTGTGACTCCTTCTGAGGTCCTTCTGCGGTGGGAGAAGTGCCGGTTGAGCAGCATCTCCTCTCACAAGTCTTCTTTTGTACGCCAAGAGAGGAGGAGGGGACTCCTCCCTCTTACACATTCTTACATCCAGCTACTAAGGCACATTCACCAGCAACTGGTTAAGAAGAAAGATTAAGGGTTGCAGGGCATGGGGGAGTGGGAAGTCCCTTTGCTTTGAGGAGATTAACTTTCAAGACGAAGTAAAACACAAGGCGATAGTCTTTCAAAATTGCCTTCCAGCCGTGACAGGCAATGGTTAGATTAATTAGATTACGAATGCTCTTTTATATTCGGCAGATGGGTTGGGACAAGGTGGGGCGGGGGGCTGGGAGAGAAATGCTTCATTTTTTTTTTCCAGTACTGCTATTTTCTAATGCAACACAGGTGCTCTTGGCATGCTGCAAAGCCTGGTGGTCAGCAAAAGTCCTCCCAAGGGTCTGAGTAGACTTTGGAAAGCAAGACTGGAGCAAGCACTGCTGTAGGAGGTCACGGAGAAAAACTGTCCATGGTCTCAAAGGAAGCAGAAACAACAGATATGAAATGTAAGACATGAGAAGTGACATGACTGACATTAGATTTTTCTCCTTTATGTAGATGGTGTAGGTGAAATGATTATGGGAAAATACAAAATTTTGGTACCCAAGGAATTACATCCAAAAGAAACTGTGTCCATTTCTAGCACGGAGCATGAAAAAAGTTTCCCTGAAAGGTCAGGCTTACGTTTGCATATTGTTTTATGACCATCTATCCTTCAGAACTCCTTTTTTCCAAGGCTTTCTGGAAGTAAGGAGGGGAAGTAGTCTGCACTTTGTTCCTATGGGCATTGGAAATAATAGGGATAGAAAAATGCAGTCTGAAGATACATCTGGGATAGAGCAAGAAAAAATGTGGGGTGAAGACACAAATTAACAAATATCTTACAAGGGAGACTTTTTGTTCCTGAAAATATCCTAGTGAATCATTTTAGACATAAAAAAAAAATTCATGCCAAATAAGACACCTTACTCTACTTTTACATCCAATTGATAACTCTACTTTTATATCCAATTGATAGAAGTAAAAATGGCTGAGGATGTGTCTCTGACCTTAGAAATACTTAGATTCCTTCTCCTTAATTGCCTATGAATGAGGCCAATCCAACTAGCTGTCACTATTAAATCTTGAGCTACAGCAGAACAACCACAGATTTTTTAATTCATTTCCAACTTTTGACAAACTTGAAGATGTTCCCCTCCGAAACATGCTGTCCATTGGGCATGAGCTATGACCTATGTAGGTTGCGTGAGGACATGTAATACAGTGAAGCAGGGCATATTCTGTATTTTAAAGAAATTGCAGCTAGGACAGCCTGCGACATAGTTATTGGAGGGCTGTATCCTACAGCTGGGGCTGTGAGAGGAGCAAACCCATCAGGATGAACAAACCAGAAGGCCTGTGATAACAGGATAATGCTTTCTGGTTTAAACCCTATGGAGTTGGAGGGACTTTGTGAAGAAAGACACTGATGGAGACATTTGTCACTTGTGTGGGAGCTTCTCTGAGGTGCAATGTACATGTGTACACCATCTCCACCACCTCTGCCTTCCTAGGCCTTATTGTTCTCTGACAGGGTGAAGGAACCTTTTTGAAATATCACTCTGGACTAGTTGTACCAGGAGTGTCCAACTTCCCAGAAATTCATTGTGTGCCTGCAGGCCACAAGCTATTTTCTTCTGATCTCAGGCAGGGAAGAGGGAACTTCAGAAGTAATTCACAGCCAGAAGATGCATCCCAGGAGCACTGTTGCTCCATGGTGGGCAGGCTGCAGTGGGGATCAGCAAGAACCCATGATGCATCAATTCCTGCCTCAACAGCCCCTCCTGGCACCATCTCCAATATCCTTGGATGGAGCCATACTTCAACTGCTCTGAGACACTGCTTTTTGAAGGCACTGGCTTGTTTGTCCGGGCAGTGCAGGAGGGGACTTTGAGACACACTACTTAGGAGGTATGTCCTGGTCCCTGCTCCTGGCCAGTCCACCATTGCCACCTCTCCTGGCTCCCAACCAGTCCCAGCCAGACATACCATGCTCTGGAGGTGACATAAACACCACGTGGGCGATAGACTGAACAACGTCTTCATCTTCCTTCCAGCTCCATTTGCATGACATTTTGCCTGTGCTCATTGTAAGTATAACCACAGATGGGCCTAGAAAGCTTTTCCTAGTGGTACAGGGAATATTTGTCCACCGTAATGTCCCATCCACCTATTCGCAGCTTCTGAATGCTATTCTTATTTGATCCTGTGTCCCTCTCAGGGCCATATCCTTCATATACTGATAGTTTTATTACATTCCTCTGAACTGGGTGGTATAGAGAGCTATGTAAAAATGTGCAGGGAAAGAAAATACCATGGTAAAAATATGAATACCAAAGGATTTTGACTGGGGAACTGAACCTCCTGGACAGATGGGTGGATGGTCCTCTATTGTAGGCTCTGGTCAGAGTAGCTGACCAGATCATGCACATGGGTTTGTCTGAGACTTGATTAGCATCTCCCCATCCCAAACTGCCGTTCAGTGCCAGAACAAGCAAATTGCACAAACTGACCCTGAGCATGTCTGGGGGAGTGAATCAGCTGATATGACTTGATCATGACTGGATAGATTACTCTGCTTTTTTTTTTTCCTGAGCTCTTTGTTTTTAATTTTAAAGCAGTGTGCTGGTATCCTGTGGTGACAGCCTGCTCTGTTGACTTTATCTCTTAATTATGCAGGGATTATTGCAGAATTAAAGGTGCATTTTTAAGGCTTTTGGAAGGAGCCTATACTGTGCCACTGGCCCTGGAGATGAACCAATCTAGTGACTTTTATCTCCTTTCCAACCAATGCAAAAAGCCTCTTTTCTCTTGAGCTTCCAAACCTGCCTGTAAATAACCTGCCTTGAAATAACCCCCCCTGACCCGCCTTCCTCCCCCCCACACTGCTTCCACCCGGTTTTCTTCCTGTAATAGGTCTGAAAAGGTTGAAAGGTGCTGAACTCTTGTGCGGGGAATTCAACTTTAAAGACCCTGAACTTTTAGATTCCCTGAGGGGTGCAGAGGAGGGGAGGAGGAGGAAGGGTGGGGGGGTGTCGTGTGCTTTAGCACAGTGACCTAAATGATACATCTCATGTACATGTCATGTCAAATGTCATCTCTAGGGTTGGAAGTACTCTGAATAACCTGTCTGGTCAGTAGAAGTGACTGAAAATACTTAGCTGCAAGCCATCGCTTTGAGAAAGCCTTGCCTTTTATACTTCCTTCTTTATTTATTTATGGGCTGGGAAGGTTTTTTCCTCTCCTTGCGCAAGATCCACGGACTGGCTTTTGCTCTGGCAGATTGCAGAATTGTTTGATAAGCAGCAAACGACAGCTGCAAAACAGGAAGGAAACAGTGAACCCCATTACTGGGTGGCTTTTTGGGGTCAGAAATGAGACATTGTGCACGGGAATGATAGCTGAAGGCAGCAGCTTGAGCAGTTTCTTTTGGCTGGGCTCAGCAAGGAGGAAGACACTTGGCCAGGACCCCGCAACAGAGTCTCACACCACATGTCTTGCAAAGCTGAGCAGCAGTACCAGCATTGCGGCCATCGGCCCTGGGGGTGCCGGCTGTCTCCCCCCTTCCCTTTGCTGCAGAGCCTCTTACCACCTTCCCTGGGGAAGCGCCTGTTGATTTTCCAAAGGAGGGTGTTAAAAGGTGCCTTTGCTGCAACCTCCCTGGGGAGCGAGCACTGCCTGCTCAAGGGCTCTTCAGTCTGCCAGGGAAGTGCCCAAACACAAGCAGTGGGAGATGAAAACCCAGATTAATTCAAAATAGAAATAAGGCAGAGTTGCCCCAGGAGGGTGTTTCAGCCCACCTGTTTCTCTCTAGCATCTTGGGAAAGCCTTGTTGGCTAGGATAAATGCCCAACTTTTAAACAGGTGATGTTTGGGATGCCATTAAACAGGGAGAGAGAAGACCCTGAAGCAAAGCCTGGGGAGATGGCCTGATGGAGGGGGAATCCTTTGGCCTGTGCTGTGCTGGAGAGCAGACTAAATGGTCAATACAGCACCTCAGTCCCTCCCTGAACTGCAGTTTCCTTTCCCTCCCCTATCACTGCATGCTGAGCCTTCCTCTGCACCCATCACCAGCAAAATAAATCAATGCAAAGCAAGAATTGGTATGTACTCAGTATGGTATGATCTGGTATAGGGGGACTACTGAAATAAGAATAAATACAGAGCTAACTTCAGTCTTAGCATTGACTTCTGCACCTTTCTGATGGGAGATGCAGGTCTCCATCTCAGCAAAATTTTGATCTGTCCCGATGGCTGGCTGATGTTACATGGTGGGATTATTGCTTCTAGTAGGTTGGCTGAAATAATCTTTTCTGGGTAGTGGGAACTCAAAATTTGGAGGTCAGGCATGTGAACTTCAGCTCAAGAGCTTAAACCACACCAGAGTGAGGTGGTGACCAACAGCTGGAATGGCTTTGCCAACAGTCTTGTGGGTACATCTGAGAGGGTTTTATCCTGCACCAATTTTCCAGAGGACATGCAAACTTCTAACAAAGCAACCATCTGATCACTGCTCCTGCATGGCAGGGGTTTCCAAGGGGGGACTTTTCCTAACTCAGTGCTGCCTTTTGCCCTTTTACCAGCAGGGTACCTTGAGGTTTCAAGGAGGAACAAGAGATTATATTAAGCCTTCCCAGCAACTCCTATCAAAAAAGGTTTTTTTAAAAGCGTACATCTACATTATGATGGAATTCCCTTAGCTTTTGATAAACACTTTGAACTTCCAGCTGTTCTTGGGAAGAGAAGAAACATGAAATATGTGTCTGCAAAAGCCATTTGTATGCCTGAGCAGACCAGGGCTCTGTTCTTCTCCTGGGGTGCATCAACAAGACTGTGTAAGGGGACCAGGGAGGGTGAGAGTCTGAATTTAGTAATGAGAGAAGAAAATCCATCACTGAGAGCCCCACCAAAAGAGAAATGCTAAATGCACCCAAGCATCTTCATATGATGCAATATCAATTTGCACATTAAGAAGGCAATGTTGTTTCTGGGATTGCACAAAGCTACCTAGAGGGGCTCTTCACCCCCTTGGAGCTGGGATGCCAGTTTCATCCTGGACTTTACAGATTTTTGTTCAAAGCAAAGGTTTAGGGTGATAGGGAAAACCATGATCTCTCCTGAACTTTTCCTGTGGCACATGGTGGTTTTTTGGCCTTCCTGTGTTTGGTTGAAATTCAGTGTGCAGTGCATCACACTGGAAAACCTCATGGTCTTTTTTGGTCTTCAATTCCTGTACATTTATAAAGTGCTAAAGGAAATGAATGTCCTTGCTTATAAGTGCATTGAGTTAGACAGACACACTCATAGAGGCATTTAAGCTGGAAAGGATGCTGGAAGGTCCCTGACCAACCTCCTGTGCAAAGCAGGACCAGTTTCCAAGTTAGATCCAACTATGACATTCGATCCACTCACTTAGGGCAAATTTTGAATATCTCCAAGCAGAAGGGTGCTGCACCCTGAAACACCTCCCTGGTGCAGGGTGCACTCAACAGAGTGTGGTTTCCCAGTCCTTTGAGTCTGTAACCACAAACAGGCAGCAAGAGAGCAGCAGAAACAGACCTCCCTGCATTCAGGAGTCATGGCCTTGGTCAAGGGAGAGCACAGAGGAAAGATGGGAACCATCAGGAGGAGCCTTGCTGACAGCAGCAGGAGAAAGCAGAGGCACTGTGCCCTCCTGCGGATGGTGCAGTAGGCAAGGCTTGTCATGCAGAGACGTCTGTGTGTCCTCCTGGGCCAGCTAACCTCCACCTTGACCAGCTCACCTCCAGGGAGGTCCCCAGGGTGATGATGGCGTTGGTTGTTGCTGCCCAGCACAAGCTTTCCATAGCCATGAGACTGGTTTCCTCTGGAAAACAAGGTGGCTGGTTTTAAATCCATAAGACTAAAGTAAATATTGTCTTTTTATGAATATTGGTTTGGGGTCCTAAGTTGTGTCTTCCTTGTGGTCATCAAGGTTGGCCATTAGCTGCTGGAAAAGAAAGGGAGGGGGAAAGAGAGAGAGAGGAAGAAAGCAAGAAGGCAAGACAGAAGAAGAAAAAAATAAGATGACACCTGGCATACTAATTCCATGATGCAAGGAGCATGGCTTTGCAAACATGTGCAAGTATTAGGAGATGCTCAGCAAACCCCAAGAGATGGCAGCGTGGTAGAAGTCCAGGTGCAGGCTGGAACAGTGCCGGTGCAGCTTCTCCTGGGAATTCAGGAGAATTTCCTGTTTTCTGTGATAAACTGGCCTTTTCGTCAAATGTCATGTAAGATACTTTTCCATGTGTTACTGTTCCTCAAGGCCCCACAATATCTCAGTACCGTGGCCCTCCCAGCCACATGCAGAGAGACACTGCACTGTGCAAGGTCCTTTGCTAGGTCTTTCCATAGGTGCTTGAACTGTCTGATAACCATTAATGTTTCAAAATACCGAACAGCAACCCTTCAATTGCTGAGAAAGACAAGCAAAGGATGGCTTTGAGGCTGGGGCACTACTAGTGGGTGAGAGAGAGTCTCATGCCACAGATTTTTTGGATGACATTGGATGAGCCACTTACCCTCAATCGGTTTTAAAAACTGGAGCTGGTATTACTTCCTCAGCATGGAACGCTTGAGTGAGAATGACCAGGTGAGGCCGTAAGGCTCAGACGGGGAGGGTGGAAGGGCTGTGCAGGGGCTTGGAGCCAGCAAGGAGCCACCTCGCCTGGTGGGTTGCTGCATGAAGGCAGTGTTCCCCCTGCAGGGAGCTCACTGCAGCTCCAGAGCCTTCAGTGCCTGTGGTTTTCGGGGGAAGGCAAAATTATTTAGGCAGCCAGGAAAGTAGAAGTGCATGATTTATCACGGGGAAAATCCACAACTTCTCCTGCTGTTGCTTAAATAATTGCTAAGGCTGTCGTGGCGTGAGGTAGGAATGACTTAGAAAGCAGCATCTATTTCTTTTGAAATCAGAGCTTCAGTAAATGCTTCCTGCATGTTGTGACTGGAGAGATGAGCTGCCCTTTTTCATTTTTGGTTGCTTTTTTCTCCTTTTTTCTTTCCTCTTAGTTTCCTGAGAAGAAAGTGTTGCTTGCAGACAATCAATAGAAACAAAACCAGGGGATTTGAAAGTTAAAGAATCTGATTGTGCAGATGAATTACTTTCCAGTTCCAGAACTGAAGTGACTGGGGAAAGGGAAAGGAGGGGCAAACATGTGGGGCTTACTGGGAGAGGGAAGGTGTTCAGGGATCCGGAGCAGGTCTGGGGAGAGGTGCTGACACTGGGTTGAGACCCTCCACCCGAATAGTCATTTCAGAACTACTTTAGTGTCTCCTGCCGCTCTTTCCTGTGCTTCTGTGTCCAATTTCAGGGAGGGGAGCTCTCAGAAGAGCTAAGCAAATGCATAGCCTGGAACCAGGGTCTTGAAGAAAGTTTGAGGTGTGTTGAATTATTTTGCCACTTTTCATAGAAATGACTGAAAGTGTGGGGGAAGAGCAACATCCATTGTGTGAATGTTGGAAAAGGCTCAAAGTCAAAAAAAAAGGAAAAAAAAAGTGGGTTAAATACTCTGACTTGGGAAGGGGTTGGGGATGGGAACTGAGAGAAAAGGATGAGAGAGAGGTTGGTGATCCAGCCACTTGGCAGGACTTTCCAAAGCCCTGGTGACCTCTGGGACGTGGGAAGGATCTGCAGATCATCGAGGGCAACTTCAGCCTCTCCTTGGAAGACAAAACGAGGGGTGCATTTTTGTACTAAGGACCTGAAAGCATATCTTATGCTAAAGAGCATTCAGTTTTGAACCAAAGTTCAAGGTTCAGCCTAAATTTGGGGGAAAGGGGATGGGGAAAGGGATGGAAAAATGGTGTCTAAGTTACTTGGGGTGCCTCAGTCTTCCCAACGAGCATAGGGAGAGCCTAGGCAGATCCAGGAGGTTGGATCTTAGATGGTGAATGCTGGATCCAACCTCCAGGACTCTGTGCAAGTGGGAGCGATCCAGTTGCAAACTTGATTCAGCAAAAGTCCACCCTAAAATAAGCCAAAGAACAATAAAAAGGGCTGTGGCGCTGCGAAAACCAAAAACGTCGTTCTTAATCAACTAAACGAGTGGAAAGAAAATGGCTCCGAACTGGTGGAGACAAAGTTGATTCAATTTTTCAGACATTTCAAATGTTAATTTTAAAAAAAAAATATTTGTTTAAAACATTGAAAAATAGTTTTTATAACAAAAATGGCATTGAGTCTTGTTGAAGAGCAGAAACCGTATCTCTTCCTTTGGAAATCCTGAAATGAAACATTTCCATTTTCCTCCAACTGTCCACAGACAGATTTTTTTCCTACAAAACAAAATGAAAGAAACCAAAACCACCAGTTAAACTGACACAACCTTGTGATGCGCTTCAGGACCAGTGATATGGGGCAAAAAAAGATGATGGCTGAAGAAAAGTAACTTTGCCAGGTCCTTGTTTTCACTGCAAGAATTACCAGTGCCTGACCTGAACCTCTCTTCAGGAAAGCAAGAGGAATTTTGCTACAAAATTTGTGGGTTTGGGTTTGCTTTATCTGGGGACATACATCTGGGATGCCGCAGCCGTCTGCTGCCCAAATGGACCCCGCTTGGACATCTCCAGCCCCTGCATGATGTTACGATGCTCACCAACATCAAAGGCCAAATTATTCGACCTGGAGTGTGACATGTGGGAGGAACGTCCCCAGCTTGGGAAAACAGTTCAAATAGCCCCTGCCACAGCGGTAGGGACGTATAGATATGCAGGAACGCCATCCCTCCGGGCTGTTCGCCTTGGCAGGGGGAGAGCAGAGTTATGGCTGTGGGGTTTTGTGCAGGGATGCGACGGAGGGAGCTGATTGCTCTGAAAGCCGCCCCCAACCCTTTTATATGGTCATTAGGAGACATGAATGGGGGAGGCTGCGGGGGCTTCTCACGCCTCCAGCCCAATCCAGCCAGCAGCCCCTCTCTCAAGTACCTGCTAACAGGTCGACTTGCCTTTGGTCTCAGTCAGGTCTCAGCGGAGACCGGGCACCATTTCCTAGGCTAATAGGTGTGAGGGGAGCCAAGAATTTCACTCTTTTTTTCCCAGTCTTTTCAAGGCAGGCTATAAACCTCTTGTTTTCCTCCTTCTATGGGTTTGTTTCTCTGCTTCCTTTCCCCCCTGCCCCCAGGTGGTGTTAAAAGTCAACAAGCCCCTTTATCTCAGGGCTGGTCTTTTTTCCCCAGGGATGCTGGAGCAAATCCACATTGCTGAGGAGGTGGCAGTCCCGCATCCTTTGGGTCTTTCCAGTTCCTCACAGGGACTTTCCCACCTTTTGCTGTGGCAGATCATACACAGGCTTGGGGCAGGGTCCCTGTCAGGCAGAGTGCAGCTGGACAGGGCTGGCAGTCCTCATTTTCCTTTGGTTTGCAGTGGTGCAGCTCAAGAAATGCTGCATGACGAGCTGCAGAGATGCTGAGCTGAGGACAGCCTGGCTATGAGCAGGGTTGGGGCTGGCAGCTGGGTTTCCCCCTCCTGCCCTGGATTACTCTTGAACCACTGGAGGTTGAACTGGAGGGATCCCAGTTTGCCTTGTAGCTCCTGATTCACCAGCCAAGCGCCTAAAGCAGCAAAACTGGTGCATTAGGAGCCCAGTCAGCAGCCTAGCACAGGGGTGATTCTGCCCTTTCATCTGCTTATTCCCACTGCAGCAAAGTGGCTGTGAGCTGTTTTCCCAGTGCAGCAGGAGCAAGGAGGGATCAGGCCCAAATCTGAGGCTGATTCAGTGCGTTTGGCTCAGATCATCGGTGTGGCTCCCCCCCAACCTTTTCTTTTTTTTTTTTAATTCGAATGGCCCAGATCTGGAACATGCTTTTCTCCCCTCTCAGAGTGTTAAAACTGGAGTGAATATCATTTAGTGTTACCTTTTCCCTGTAGGAATTGCTGGATGGTGTTGAGAAAAAGTTGATATTTGCTAACTAGCTTTGCAAAGACCTTCTTCTTCAGAGGACGTCATTTGGGCTCTGCTTTCCAAAGACCTGGTTTCAATCCTGTGGCTGCTGGAAAGTGGTAGGGCTGCTCTGCCTCTTTGCTCTTCTCCAGGCAATGGAGAGATGTAGCTCTGATGCCCTACTGAGTCCTTACCCCTGGCCATGGGAGAGAAGGATTTGCTGGTCCATGCACCAGGTAAATGCCTTGGCTTCTCTAGTCATCACAGTAGAGAAGATATTTATCAGCAGCTCCTCAGGTCACTGAGTGGAAGGTGATTTCAGAATAATATATGTGAGCCCATCAGGTCTGTGTGCTGTGCAGTTCATGTGGTGTTGTCTTCTAGCAAGTGTCTCTGCCTCAGTTTCCCCACTGGCAAAATAAGGATGGCGAGGCACAGCTCTGAGCTGAACTTTGGGAGCTGCAATGAAGCTTTGTTTGAAAGGGCTTTGTGTTCTTTCCCCTCCTGCATCACACTGTCAGGGACCTATGCCTTTTTTACCCCACTGCAGGAGATGAATCAGGCCTCCAGACATTTTCTATTTCAATGTGCTTTTTTTCATTGCAGACTTGACTTTTAACTCTTCCCTATGCTGTTTCTAACACTGGGAGGGGGAATGAGAGGATGACATCCAGAGGTTCCTTCCAACCAACATCTCCAGGACTCTTCCCGCTTCTCACCTCTTCCTGCTTCTCACCTCTTCCCCTCCTGACAGCACCATCCACTCTCCTGGCCCTGGTGCAGCGACAGGCTGAAACACCAAAGCCTGTTGCAGGGCTTGTCCAGGAAAAAAATTCCCTCTGTGGTGCTCAGAAAACTCCCATCAAAATGTCCTCCTGAGGGACACCTGGAGACATTTCCTACAGAAAGCCTTAGACCTTGTAGAAAAGAGCCAGTCCAACAGTGGAGAACTTTAAAAAAATCCTATTATGAGGGAATCCTAAAAGAGTGCCTTTCTGACCTGGATGAGGCACGTCTCAACATAGTCTAGACTTGGACAAAAGCTTGGCAGTGTCACTCCTTCTCTAACTGCATTGGCTTTCCCAGAAGAGAAATAGGCACTTTCCTCTCACCCTTGGCTTCCCTCAGCCGCTTAGACTGGAAGACACTCCAAATGGCTTAGATGCCTCCTGGTGAGGGCAATGAAGATAATACCTTTGTGGACATGAGGCCAGGTACACTGTCACCTAAAAACCTTGGAAAAATGAGGGTGGACTCTTAACAGCGTCTCTAAATATCCACGTCCAGTAGAGATTAACGGTCTTTCTCGATTGCTGCCTGGAGAGCAGCAGATCCCTCTGTCACAAGTTTCTTGGTCCATGGACTGGGTTTTGGTCACCACCATGGACGTGGTGGGGATGGCTGGGGACTGGGGGGCTCTTCAGGAAGTGCAGCCTGGGATGTGGCATGCAGGGGGTTAATCGTATTAGAGTGAATACCTGAGGAATTAATAATGATTTGCTGCTCATCAGGCAGCCTTCCTTGAGAAATGTAACGCAAGAAAAAACACGTTAGGAAATGCCAGAAAAATGCAGCAAAAAAAAGGAATTGCGGGTGTGTGGGGGTGGCGGTGTGAAGTAGCAGCCTGGGACCTCGGTTGCGCTCGGTCCAGGAGTCTCACAAAAAGTCTCATTGCCTGCTGGACAGGGCCACCCAGCACCCCCGGGGCCTGACTCTGCCCTTTGCTCAACTCCACCAGCCTCCTGGAGACTAAAGGGTTGTGGGGGCTTTCATGCAGGGCACGACCTGGCTTGCTGCGGTGCTGCAGCTCCATAAAAGGAACTTGGGGAAAGCATCCGTCCGTGCTGGGAAGGAGAGGCACAACTCTGGTATGACAAGCATTCGTGCTGAGGATGGATCACCTGAGTTCCCATCAGGGTGAAAGCAAGGGATGCAAGCCCAATGCAAGCCATGCACAGCCATCGTGTAATGTCCCCATCTGGGGAACTCCTTGCTGCAGGTCGCTGCTGTGCTATCATAAAGAAGAGAGGCAAAAAAAAAAAAAGGAAAAAAAAAAGAAAACAAAAAGAGAAATAAAGTGATTTAGAGGAGTGATAAAAGCATCTGAAGGTCTGCTTGGACATCTGAGGGCTTTAAAATGCTCATGTTTCAGGGTATAAGGAGGTAAAGTAGGAGTGTTTAACAACTAACCCTAATTTGGCACGTGAAGGATAAATGTAGACAGCCACCTTGGCATGGGAGCATCTCTGAAGCTTGAATGTCCCTACCACCATAGGATGTCCTTGGAGGGATGACCGTGCTGTGAACCCCATTGCATGGAGAGGGGAGCTGAGGTGCAGGGAGGTGGCTGAGCGATTTGGCATGACGCATGCAGATGGTCCGCGTCCGCCCCAGGCCTGAACACATCTCCACAATAGCCCCCTTATTCCCTCTCCGGGCACTCGTCCAACTTGCCGCGATGATGCCCTGCCAGGGAAGTCGGGTGTCAGAGGGTGGTGGGGATTGGGCAACATGAGACATTCCTGCTTGGCATCCCGTCCCCCACAGGGGCTGTCCGTAGTCCCCCGTTGCTTTTCTTTGGAGAGTGAAACCCTTTGGTTTACATCAGTCCCACATTGTCCTCCTCATGCTTGTTGGTTCCCACCGCTGGCTGTCCCGAAGGTGGGCCTGGTGTTAGCTCGGGACCTGCTTGCTAATGAATATTTTGGCAGCAAAAGACAAGAGTCATGCACTTCTTGCTGGGCACCATGTAATGGCAGGCATGTCCAGAAATCATGAGGCGTTTTTTTTTTTCCTCCTTTTTTGGAGTCTTTTGGGGTACCTACCCTAATTATTAGGCAAGCCAGCAACGTCAGTGCAATCTGCTGCCTGTCTTCTGCTTTCTCTCCCATCCTTTCCCCCCCTGAAGTGCAAGATCTGTCTTTGGCAGGTTGGAAACAGCCCAGGCTGGATGTCAGCTCCGCTACCAGAGAACTGACGCAGCCATTTTTGGTGTTGAGGTGTATTTTTTGATAGCCAAGGCGCTGCTCCCAACTTCCTTGTCTGTCACCCGCTCGGAGGAGGAAGCCGCCTCGTGCATTTGATTTGGAGCCAGCCCGTTGATGGAGCGATGCTGCTTTCTCGCCGGGCTGGAAGCTCATGCTGCTGCCAAACAGCTGATGAGCTGCTCCTCAGCCATCTCTTTCCCTGCCTTCTCCTAGGCATGATTTTTGCCTTGATACTGGAGAGCCATTGGAGCGCAGGGGATGTCTGTCTGATTTTGAGAAGAAATTTGCAATTTTACTGTGTCCAAAAAACATGTAATAGAAAGAAAACACTTGGTTACTTTCCAGACACCTATTTCATTGATCTTGGTGAATATCAGAATTAATTTAACTAACATCCAAGAACCTGCACTGGCCTTAAAATGCAGAGATTGGACCCTGGCCCTCGGATTTGCAGGGCTGATATAATCCTTCCTATATGACTTTTCCTGAAGCTACCGTCCCTGGGAGGAAAGCAGGAAAAAAAATCAGGACAATTTGTGTCCATTTACAGATCTGTGGTTCAACACCCCAGCTCATTCTCTCCTTTCTAATTGCTGCTTTCTTCTCTTCTCGGGCTCCTTTGTTTCTCTCTGCAAGCAGCCACAGCTTTCAGATGTTTTAGGGTCATTCCTCCATGTGCTGCAATGCTAATTATTTCTTCTGGCCTAATTCAGTTTTACATATCACTCCCAGTCACACAGGCCACGTAGCACACACAAGCACACTCTTTGCATTCACATGATAAAACCTCCCCACGGACACACGCAGGACAACACAAAGCCGTAGGATCCCGACGCCAGAGAGCAAACCATGGTTTCTGTCGTCCTGCCATCGCTTCGTAATCGTGCCATCTTAATTAGAGGGTTTCTGAAGCTAGAAATCTGGTGCAGTCGTGTAACAAATTTGCCCCACTAATGCTTTGAAATTATGAAGATACAATTGATAATAATTGCCAAGACTCCCTTTCTTGATGTTTATTATGGCCTATCTACAACATCCAAAATAGGCTAAGTGGCAACTACTCAAAAGAGTTTCTGGTTAATGAATGATTTGTGAAAAGCTCTCTCTTCCAGAAATGACCGATATTAGAATTGGTGCTGATGTCATGTAACAGCTCCCATTCAGAAAAGCTATTGAAAACAGTCCAAATTCCTCAGAACTGTTAAATCTCTTTTAATTTCTCCTCTTTGTGTATATATAAGCTGTGGGGGTTTTGTTTGTTTGTTTATTTCCCTCTTGCGGAGAATGAGTTTTAATTTAATTTGCATGTTGGGTTGCTGCTCTTTTTGTGTTGCCTTTAATATATTCAGAGCATTTGGGGAGCCTGAGGTTTGGAGAGAACGGAGACTGAGATTGTTTCCATTGATGAATGTGGCTTTTAGAAAAGAAATGAAAAAATTGGGGAAAATAAATTCCACGAGTTCCAGCACAGGCAAGGAAATGGAGGATTTTTTTCCTCGCATTTTTCCCAGGCAAAATCAGCAAAAAGCCTGTCCTTCCTCCTTTTGTTTGTAATGGCATCTGCTTTAATAAAAATAATTGCAGTGATGGCAAGAAAAAAAAGAACCCAGGCAGGGATGAGCATAGGTAGGTCCCAAGCAAAGATTAATCAGAAGAATGCATGGAGACATGCAGCTGCCATCCACAAATATAATGGAAAATGAATATAGAGAGGCTTACGCAGAGCTCTCCATGCATAGCATTGGGTCTTGTATGTTCAGACAGTGTTTTGCAACCTGAGGGCTCTCTATGAGGATGAGGGTGCGTGGGATGGGGATGCATCAATGTAGCATGTTTTCTGATATATAAACCGCTCTTTCTTCCAGATCACTTCCCCTCCTCTCCTCAAACTTGCTTTTTTTCAAAGTGATTTTTCTAATTTCACATTTTAGAGCCTGAAATGAGCACTGTGTTACGATGAAGAGGTTTCCTCCAGGTTGAAGAAGGAGGTGATAATGTTGAGGACTCCTTGCTGAGGACCCTTGTCTCTCCTAAAGAAGGATTTAGTATTTTTTGAGGGGAAAAAAAGCAGCTGTAGGAAGGCTTGTCCCTGGGCAGGAAAGGGCTGTGGGATCTAATCAGATATTGCCATCCTGAGCTGCTGAGGTTTGGTGTGGTTAAAAGACACACCATGCACCTGCACCCAGAGTCAACCTTGCAAACCCTCCCCGGGAGCCTTTGCAATGGTCTTTGGAAACGCGTGGCCGAATCCAGACTTGCCTTTCGAAAAGAGGGTCCCTAAAAGGGACCTGGAGGATGTTTATTTTTCTCTTCCCTCCCCAAAAAATACACATTAGAAAGTGCATCTGTCAGCCGCCCAAGGGGTGCATCTGGGGGATGCGAGGACCGGGGAGAGGTGATGCTCGAGAACATCCAGATGAAGGTCAAACGTCTGCGTTTCCCCCTTAATGCTGGAGACCCGTCACCGCTCCGACGTGAATTCCTGGGGACAATGCAAGCCGTCCCCAGCCGATGAAAGGCTCCCGTCCTGCTGGGTCTTCGGGGAGATAACCCCGACAAAACCCCTGCAAGCCTCCGCTGAGCGCCTACAGCCCTCCCCCCCGGGGAACCCGGAGGATTGTATCCCCGTGTTTGCAATTTGTGTGTGTGGCACCATTAAGAATTGATATGCTCTATATGAATGGCGATACTTCAAAACGCCTGAATAGACCCTGAGCTCCCCCCCCCAAAAAGAAACATTGTTGAAAAAGTCCCCTACTCAGCCTGGGAGGGAAAGTTTGTGTATCAATCTAGTTTTATAATAGTGTAATTTAGTGTCTAGGCCCGGGCTCTGGTGGTGATATTGTACTGCAATGAATGAAACAGAGGACTCCAGGCTGAGCAAGAGCTCGAGGACCCGGCTGGCTCTATTCAGGCCAAACTAATCGGCTTCAGCTCAGCTCTCCGCCAAAGCTCCCCTCTCAGTAGTGGGTTTTTCTCTGGGTTTTTGTTACTGTTTCTTAAAGAGCTCAGCTGGCTGCTGAGGCTGAAAAGAATCAAATTATTAAAGATTTTGTGGAAAATCCAGTGAGAATGGGCCCATGCAAGAATAATAGCATTGTGCCACCGTGGGCCATTCCCAGCTTCCAGTCGGGAGAAATTGTCAACTCTGTCTTTGTTTTCTTAACCCTTTCAATGGAAACAAAATAATATTTAGCTCAGCACAAAATACCTCCTTTTTCATTTCTAATCCTTTCAGGTTCTTTTTTTTTTTTTTTTCTTTTCCCCCCTTCTCCTCCTCCTCTTCCTCCCTCCCTCTCTCTTTCTCTCTCCCCCTCTCCCTCTTTTTGTTGGCTGTCCTCTGGAATACATTTATATACCTCATACATTCCCCTTTTCCTTGCCAGTTGGCCAGAGGGGCATCTGTTATCAGGAAAGCCCCTTCTTTTTTAAACAGGATGTAAAATAGGTGATTAAATCCTTTATTAACAGTCACCACCAGAAAAGGGAAGAGGAAAGGGAAACGCTTTCTTTCAAGCTTCTATTTTTAACATTTATTAGCAGTTAATAAATCATTAGTATGTTGTTCAATGGGCTGGCTATATAATGTGTCATGTTTTTAAATGTCTGTACATTTTAAATTTAGAGAAGTATTTAATTGGGGCATTATAATGTCATTAAAGAACAAAATGAAAATGTCTGCCTGCCTGTCTGTCCATCCTCAATCCATTAGGCTAGATACAGACAAGCAATTTAATCACTCTCCTCCTCTTTTATTTAGGGACTAAGTAGCTTTCCATTTGTGAGCTATATCTTTTCTCGGCTCTTTCTCCACTGCGTGTGCCGATCCTAAATGCATCGAGGAGCGGCATTGTCTCAGTGATGGGAGGAAAAGGCCCCCAGCCATGGTGTGGACGTCGAACCCAGATGGACTGCAGGTCTCTTCAGGTTGCAGAGCAACTGGTCGCAGGGAGCTTGGCTGCACCCCATCCTTGCAGGGGGGATGAAAGCCCACGGTCATGGCTGCTTTGTGCAGGGAAGGCAAAGCCGCCGCCACCTTTTCAAGGCTTTCTCAGGGACTGAGCAGAAGAAGGCGAAGGGATAAAAAAATATAAAAATTGTCAAAACAACCCCACTCCATACCAACCAGCTGGCACCAGGGATGGGGTGACAAAGCGCCATGCCGGATCTGCTCCTGATGTGAACTTGACACCAACAGAGTTAGGCGGAGGTAAACCGGATGAGCCCATAACCCACCAAGTTATATGTTGATAGCAAGCCCGGTATTAGGGTAAGGGGGTGAAAATTAAGGGACAAAAGAGTACTCACTGTGCCATTGTGGGTGATCCCTCTAATCAGGATATTCTCCCTCAACTTTGCTCCGCTCTAACCTATTGACAACAGAACTAGGTCATCTTGGTGAATAAGGTAGATTTTCTGCTGCCTCAGTGTCTTTGAGGCTGGAAGGGATTGTGTGTTCAGTGTTACAAACAGACCTTCTGTCTTTATTTCCCGACCAGCAGCGCGCCGCTTAACAAGAAGAACTGAACCAGCCATTTTTCCCGTAACAAATGGAGGGTCCCATCCAAGCCATCTTTGCCAGTTGGCTTTCAGACAGGGGAAGCTTATTCATGTTTTTAGACCTCAGCCAAGTTCAGTCAGGAAGCCTGAGATGTTTTAAACTGGGGGAAAGGCAGGGGTATCCAGGGCTTCCTTGCCAACTAGGAGGAGGCAGGCGTTGCATTATTTCAGTATTTTCTTGAGTTGGGTCTTTTTTTTGTGCACTCCCAGGGATAAAGTTGTCTCTCTCTATCCCTGGCGTAACGCTGGCTTGGGAGAGAGGTGTGCAAGGATTTTTTTTCTGTTCTCCTGGCACTCCTCAAGAGGACAAGTCCACCCCTGCTTGCTTGAATCACCTACAATGGTGGGAGAAGAACGGAGGATGTGCGCTGAGGTTGCTAGTGGTGAGGGATCCCACAGGTGAGTCACCGTCAGCGTAGGAGGATATTACACTACAGTCCAAGACACTAAAATGTCTTGTGATGAGCCAGACACAGAGAAGCTGTTGATTACCTTCCTTTGGAGAAGATGTTTATTCCCCATCCCACCCCAGGATGTTTCCTCTTCAGCTGTCTTCTTCGGGGAAGGACAGAGCATCATCATGCTTTCCATCTGAGGTCATGGTGCACTGTCCCAGAAAAACACTTGCACCACCTTTGTGTAATGTTGCTCCTGGCCCTTTTCAAGTGTAAAAACATCCTTGGATCTTTCAGGGTAGATGATAAGAATATTCCCTTCTAAGGAATAGTATTACCCTATCCTAGAGATCCCATAGACATTAGCTCATGGCCTTACACCCCTTTTCCTGGTTAGCCTAACCTGATCTCCATTACTATGAATGAGTGGCTGGTGTCCTGCATCCTTCTCTGCCTATTTTCAGGCATCATACAGAAATGTCACCTATACCTCACTGAACAGCCACCTCCTGTGGATATGCAAGAGAGAGCACTCTGCACCATCCATCAGCCGCCCGATGGCGATCCTCATTCCTGACCCCACAGCCACTCCTCAGCACCCCCTTTAAGGACATCTGAGGTCATGATGAAGGGGGAACACTTGGATGGGACTAAGCATGGATGACTGACATAAGTGTTTGGTGGAGCAAAACCTTCTTGAGAACATCTCTCATCCTGGTGATACCCAGCCTTCCTTTTCACAAGGTTTGAGATCGGATGAAGAGAATCAAGAGAAGGGATCCTTCTCAGTGTCCTGTTTCTTGTGGTCACCTCTAACTGTCCTCTTTTGTCTGCTCTTGGAGACAAGTTTTGGGGCTCAGGGGACTTTTCGTCTTATCCATTAGAGCTGTTCCCGAGCTGTAGGATGCTCATATAACTGCTACAGCCGGTGCTGAAGATATTGTAATACAGGAGACAATGTGTCCTAAACTTGGCTATATGCCTGGATTAGAAATTAAAGGCAAATAAGGCAACCTAAGCTCTGGAACTGCATCAAAGGCAAATCCAGGCTAAATGGGAAGGATCCAATTTCACAGTTAAGTTTGTTAAATAGGTGGGTGGTGGTTGCCGGTGGTGCGCATGTCCCTTTATTAACAATTTAAAAATGAAAGGTCCCTGCCTGGAGATAACTGGAGGATCAGACCTTTTTCTGGCTGCCTTGCCACAAGTAATCCTTACTTATGCAAGGTTCCTACTAAAATCAACAGAGTTACTTACACACACAAGGACCATCCTGGATAAACAGAATATAACGGCAAAGATGATGGGAAAATTGCAAGGACAGCAAGAGATGCTTGGCAGACCCAGCACAGCAGAAAATAATCTGACAAATCTAGCTCTTCCTTTTTCACTTGTGAGCAGTCTGCAAGCAAATAATTCCCAGCCAGAAATTATTCAGCTGTTCATTCATGCAAACATGTTTTTTTTTTTTTATTTTGGATCACTTCTGAATTTTGCTGGAATAAATTATACTTCAGCATGTGCCCCTTGCATAGAGCCTCTGACTGCTTTGCCTGAAGTACACCCTGGGTAAGGATGACAATTTGCAGAAGAGAATTTGACGGATTATTTTTTTGGTGCAAATCATAATGTCGTCATTAATGGGTAATCATTAAAGCGAGAGTTTGTAGAGCTTCCACTGACGCTGTTGTGATGCATATTTCACTTACAGATTGCTCTTTGCAATATAAAGAGCTCTTTGCTTTGTATAACCTTAGAAGAAGTTTAATAGTTTCATTCAAAGACTCTTGCATATGTTTGTTTGCAGTGTTCACTGGACATGAATTATAAAAGGTGCCTCCTCTACCTACATCAACATCAGGATGAACAAATATGATTATGAATAAGTCACTTGTGCCACCTTTTGTATATATCTTTGTGTGCAATGTTGAATTATTAATACGTTTTGACTGATTTTTTTTTCTTGCTTATGGTAAATCATGATTGCACTGCAGACCTTTTGTAGCTGGACTTTTCATAGCATTCCCATTCTCAGCCATGTGATAAATTAGTTGAAAAGAACCAAAACCTCTTCCCTGGATTTTTTGTACTCAGAAACAGGTTTGAGAAAAATCCCCACAAGGACTCAGAAATCAGAAAATAAATTACATGAATCCAGCATGAATTATTTCTGAGATGTCATGATTTTTAAACAGATCTCATAATTTTAGCAGAGAAATGACTGGAGAGGTTGGGCTGCTTGGCAAGGGCAGTGCTGTGGTATGCTACATGGAATGGTCCTGTAAACAAAAGGAGGTAATTAAAATACATTTGCCAGAAAAGAGCCCAGATTTCCCATGCAATGTGCAATACTCTCTACACAGCAGAGCTTTTCCTTTCTGCGCTCCCCTCAGCTCCTTGGTTTTATCATCTCTCAGTCAGAGGCAAGCAAGACAATAGACATTCTTTGAGAAATTCACTACAGGGGATATGAAGCTAAGGTCTGTGGTGCCAGTTTTACATCTCCTTAGGACTTGTCTTCATGGCAAATGTGACCAGAATAGCTATTTTAGAATTAGCTTTCTATGGTGCCACTATTCCAGGGGAAAGAGATTTTATTCCACATTAATTACCCTGTTTAGGAAAGCACTTGTTATTTTGCAACTAAAATGCATATGTGTAGAACAGCACATGGTAATGTTCAGAGATACCTGATGTAAGGAAGGTCAGAAGCAATATGGCCACATTAATGCCATGCTCAGATCATGCTCTTATCTGCAGCATCATGTAGTTACATGCACCCAGCAAAAATAGGGTATTCCTCATTAAAATGTAGTTGCCTAAAAGTACATTGTCCAGTGTGAGCTGGCCACCTTGTCTCTCTCTACGGTTAATAGGGTGAGAGGATCCTCCAGAAGGCTGTTGGTCTTAGCTATCTTAGGTATCTGAGAGTGGGCAAACTGCTTCGTGTAGTCATTTGCCTCTCTGCTGATTAGAAAGGAAGCCAAAATTCAGAGCTTAGTCTAGACACAGATTTACAAGAGTGGTGATGAAACAAATCCTTCTTCAGGTGACTTCTGTTCTCAGACAGGTGATGGGACTCATCCTACCAGTTCAGATCAGGGTACACATTGCTTTTTCAAGGGCAAACACACCTAAGATAGAAGTTGTTGCAGTCCCTGTGATAAAGGTTTAAGATGCCAGTGGGTCACCTCTAGACAAAATCTTTGCACCTGAGTTCAGTTGCATATCTGGGCTTCTTAGAAGTTACCACCTTCTCATGAATTTCCCCACACCATTACCTCTTGCCAAGCAGTGTCTTTTGTGTGGCTCAGCCCCCACTGCTTGCATATTCTCTGTTGGATTTAATATATGTTCAAGTGCATCAATTGGCCCTTGGCTCCAGCTGGGAAACTGGCCTTCACTGCTTGGTAGTGACCTGCCTGCAGAAGCATCCATCCTATCCCTGGTGGAGGTGATGCTTCTGTTTCATTAACCATGTGGGATGATAAAACAAAATAACGCATCATGTTCAGGCAGGATCAGAAAGCATCTGAGCCACAGAGCCTCCGTGCCAGCTAACCCGGCGGAGAGATACCTGCATGGTTTCTACCACTTCGATGAAAAATGAGGAATCTTAGCAGCTTGCAGTGAAAGATGCTCTATAAATGTAGGGGAAAATGAACTCTACAATGGATATAGGCCACTCAGAGTTTGTGGGGAGGGGGAATATCTTTTATTAGGCCATCTCATACAACTGGAGTACAGAGATGTGCTTCCAGGTACACAAGATCTTCTCATCTAGATTAGTCAAAATTAGGAGAGATCAGACAAATGAAGTAGGTATATTAGATTGTGCCCTGTGGTGGTAAATGGTTTTCAGCCTCCTAGCTGTGACGTAGGCTGAGCCTTATCTCATCAAGCTATGCTCAGAATGAACCTTGGGGGCCTTTTCCAGCTACAATCATTTGTACAGGTTGGCCTTATGTGAAAGACAGTTCCTAAGGATGTCAACAGACAGCTCTGGAGAGCATGGGCTGCAAGGGCAGTGTGTTGCAAGGCTGATTCCCTACTCAATACGTGGATTGAATGTTTTTCCTCATTGCCAAAAGGCATCTTACAAGGGTTAGGTTGAAAGACTGGCCCTTGGGATGAGAGGACTCAGTCCCTGTGATGCAATTCCTTGTGCAACACTGGGGAAGTTATTTGATGTGGGACTCATCTCACATTATCTATCAAAACTGCATCCAATTAATCCAAGCTAGTCTTTTACCTTCTACAGTTTATTAGAGAGATCTGGTTGTCTAGAAAGTGATTTATCCCATCCATGTCAGGGGCCCAGCAAGACTGTAAGCTCAAGGTGTGGCAAATCAAAGTCTCATTTCAACAGGCTTTGCAGAGTGAGACATGCCTATCTGTGTCTCCCGAGGGCAGCACAAGACTTGATACCTAAATTTGAGAAGACCAAAGTCAGGTGAAATGGCTAGTCTTCTGGTTTCTTTATGACTCTGCTCCTCATTTGTAAAATTAAGATAAGTGCACTATACTCCATCATAGAGAAGATGTGGATAGAAATACGTTAAAGACTATGAGCTGTTTGCATGCTGTGGTCACAAAGCTGGAAGGGCAGTGTAGGTTAACTATCCTGAGATCTGCTGTCTTCTGCTTTGATGGACAGTGGGTGAAGGCATGCAGTTCAGAGAAGGCAACCTATGCAGTCAACCTCATCATCCCTATTTCTGTATCCTCAATAACCAAAATCAAATGTCGCCACTGGGAGGCATCACTGGCAGGAGTGTTAGTTACACTCATGAGTTTGGACTACAGTTGGTGAAGAAACCAACCTGGTCCTGGCATGAGGAAGTGCTCCAACTTGCTTGAAGCAAAATTGACTCAGGGAATTTTTGTAGGTGTTGATTCACTAAGAAATAGTGGTAGAGAACCATGGAGAACAGTTGTCACGGTTTTACGGTTGATGCCTAGTGTGACCTCATGTGTAGGTCGGCCCATCATTGTGTTGACACTTTTGGCCTCCTGAACCTGACTGGCGTGCTGATCTAAAAACCTTGTCCAACACAGATGAGCAAAGAGTGTATGTCACTATGGGAGCACTTTTGGCAATGTGTACTTTACAGCCTACAACAGCTATTACAGATCCATGTACCTTAGCGTATTCCATATCAAAATAGGGATAGCAACAGTCAACCACCTCTGCACTGTACTCCAGTTCTTGGGGTGCCAAGAACCATGGGAAAACAGAACAGAGTGAAGCACATTTTGGTCATTTTTTTCTTGCCTTTTATTTCATCCCATGAGTAGACAATTTCAGAACAAATTCCTATGCTGGTGACTCTCCAGGTTTAGAGTCTGGAGGGATTACCCACCAGTGAAGGTGTGTCCTGTCCAGCAAAGCCTCAGGCCTAACATCTGAAGATCTTGAGAAGATTTCCACACTAGCCATGCAGTGGAGGGTTAGGAGGAATTATTGACAGTGTCTCTGTCGGATTACTTTCCAGCTGCTGGTTTGAATGCTGTAACTCTTCTCTTTAGTGAGCTTTTGGTTTGGAAGACTTCAGGGATTAACCAACCCTCTGCCTCACCTGAACCTGTGCTATCAAGTGCAGAAGAAGAGCTTCTTATGAAGCCTGGTGGGAGAAAAAAATCTTTTTTTGAATGTTTTGTTGAGGAAAAGGAGAACTCACGACCTGATTGGTCACCACCCTTTGGATGTCTTCCTAGGAGAAATGAGAGAGGGCTGGGATGAGAGAGATGGGCTTAAAGCCAGGACTGGAATTCATAAGATTTTGTTTGTATTCCCTGTTAATCTGCAATCCCCCCTCTGAGATAATTTTATTCTTCTGTAAATTAGTTTCATATGATTTATCCTTCCTATCTATTTTTAATTTATGGGCCACAAAATGCCTATCATTAAGTGCATGCACAGTAGCCAACCTTTGGTTGTGCCATAATAGAAGGAAGACTCCTTAACACCAACTATGTTGAACAATTTTGCTCCACTAAGGCTTTGCAACATACCTCCGAGACCTGAGCCTTTTTTGTATTTGTATAGCCCCTAGCACAATGGAGACAATATAATTGTGGCATTCAGCTCTATTTGAACATAATAACTGAACGCTGTGACTGTGGCATTGCAGTGTAGGGGACAATATGCACCTGCTGGCCATTGTCTACTACCAGAACAATGCTCATGCAACTGCTCATGTGCATTCCCCAGGGTATTGACTGTTGAGCTCAAATGGTAGGTAATGAGATTTTTAGAGCACAAGGAATTGCATGTGCTGGTTACAAGAGGCTGCTTATACAAATGTTACTGACCTAGACTTACCCCTGTTCAAATCTACAGTCATTCTACCATTGTCTCAGTGGAGTAAAAGGTGAGAACTATGTCCAGCTGATTTCAGTTCTGTCAGCAGCTTCCAGTGAAATACAATATTTGAGGCAACAAGAAGAGGGGAAAGGCCAACACAGCTTCACAAAAGGCAGATTGTTCCTGACAAATCTGGTGGCCTTCTATGATAAAGTGACCTGCTCAGTTGACATGGGGTGAGTGGTCGATGTTGTCTACCTGGACTTCTCCAAGGCCTTTGATACGGTTCCCCATGGCCTCCTCCTGGAGAAACTGATGCGTTATGGCCTGGACAAGTGGTCTGTGCAGTGGGTGAGGAATTGGCTGATGGGCCGCACCCGAAGGGTGGTGGTAAATGGCTCTTTTTCAAACTGGCAACCCGCACAAGTGGGGTCTCCCAGGGATCGATATTGAGCCCAACGCTATTCAATATCTTCATAAGTGATCTGGATAACGGGACCAAGTGTAGCCTGATGAAGTTCGCAGATGACACCAAATTGAGTGGGGAAGTAGACACTCCGGAAGGGAGAGCCACCCTGCAGGAAGATCTGGATAGGCTGGAAGAGTGGGCTAACAAGAACCTTATGAAGTTTAACAAAGACAAGTGTAAGGTCTTGCACCTGGGAAAACATAATCCAGGAGTGCAGCTCAGACTGGGGTCCACCTGGCTGGAGAGCAGCTCCGTGGAAAGGGACCTGGGGGTCCTGGTGGACAGGAAGCTCAACATGAGCGAACAGTGTGCTGCTGCGGCCAAGAAGGCCAATAGGAGGCTGGGTTGCATCAAAAAGGGCATCACCAGCAGAGATAAAGAAGTCATTATCCCCCTCTACTCAGCGCTTGTCAGGCCGCACCTGGAATACTGTGTACAGTTCTGGTCCCCATTATACAAAAAAGATGTGGACAGGCTGGAGGGGGTCCAGAGAAGGGCCACCAAGATGATCAAGGGTCTGGGCAGCCTGCCGTATGAGGATAGGCTGAGAGAGCTGGATTTGTTCAGCCTTGAGAAAAGGAGGCTTCGAGGTGATCTCATCACCATGTACCAGTACAAAGAAGATGGAGACTCCCTTTTTACAAGGAGTCACATGGTGAGGACAAGGGGTAACGGGTACAAGTTACTCCCAGGGAGATTCTGATTGGACACGAGAGGTAAATTTATCACAATGAGAACAGTCAATCATTGGAATAATCTCCCCAGGGAAGTGGTTGACTCCACTATGCTGAACACGTTTAAGACTCAGCTGGACATGGTGCTGGGCCATCTTGTCTAGATTGTGCTAGAAAGGTTGGACCAGATGATCCTCGAGGTCCCTTCCAACCTGGTATTCTATGATTCTATGAGATCTGTTGTCTTGTCAGACACATTTTTGGCATGCTTTTTGCCCCAATGAACAGAGGGCAGATTTGTTATTGAAGTGGGAGCTGTGACGGTGCTTCAAGTGAACTGAACGGCATGGTGTCTCTGAAGATGCACACTCTTCTTGAGACACCCCCCTAGCAAAGACACGTCCAGAGAGGATGTGTTTGCTTGCAGAAAATTATTTAGCCACCAGATGTCTCTCCATGCTCCCCTGGTGAACAAGGAAGACAAAACTGGAACTCAAGTCATATGGAAAAACGCTCATTTACAGTTTGTAACTCTTGTCTTTATAAAATGTCTTCTGCCTGGCGTTGGCTTTACACCATCTCAGGAGATACTGTGCTTCGGGGGTGGGTTTTGATGCATCTCCTTGGGTTGAGGAGACTGGAATAAATATTCTCTGGAGCTTTGCAAATCAAAGGTTTTTGTCTGCCCATGGCTATACATGACAGCACTGTTGAAAGATTAGTACTAAGAAGGTCACTTGGGAGGTCAGAGGAGCTTTATGGAAGGGATGGCCTTTGATGAAGGGGTTTCAAAATGAAGAGTGTCTAAAATGGAGTGAAATAGTCAAAGAAGAACATCCAACCATGAATTCAGAGCATGGAGAACAAGCCTATAGAGGACTTGTTTCCAACATGCATTGTTTCTCTAAACTGCTGATTCTCAAGCTTTTCATCCGTCAGATACCCTATACTCAAATGATCGTAGTCTGAAGCAACTTTTGCCTCCTCTTTATTTTGAGAAGTTTACAGTTAAAGACCATCGTGTCAGCCTGACATTTTAGAGTATTCCAAACAAAAAGGGAAAATTGCACATTTCTGACACTAAGAGATCATGGACTTGGAGTAAGTAAGTGCAGCTTCCTCTGTCCTCACAAATTGTGACTGACTTCAGTTCCCAATGGGATAGATCGCTTTATTTTGCTTATTAGTCAGTCTGTAGCAGGTTAGGAATGAAATGTCCTAAAGCATTTTATCTCTTTTTCCATAGCACCTTCACATTTTTCTTTAAAAACTGCAGTATGAGTTGAGTTTGTGGCACTTGCAGAGTTATAGTGCCTTAAATTTACTCTTCAAAGTCACCCCCAATTCAGATTTACAACCACCTCCTGAGTCTGACAGGAAGCCCTTCACTTGTGGAAGTGAAAAGACAACAACTCCTATGACTTTGGATCTGAAAAGGAGTCTACTCACCACCTCTGGCATACTCTGAAAGACTCCTTGCTAAGGAAGGCTTAGCAAGATGAGTGCTAGGTTTGAACTACCTAGGTTCTTTCCAACCACAGAGTCAAAATGCAGCTGACTCAACTCAACCATTTTGTGCTTCTTCAGCAGCTAAGTAGAGTCTGTTCAGATTACTCCCATTAAGGATATATTGTTTCATGGTCTGGACAGACATTAAGGCCATTTTTTGGTCAGAAATGAAATTTGCTTTGGTGTCTTCAGCCACAGGTTCTCCCTAGTTAGAAGTGGCCTTCACTCTTCAGCTCCTGTGATTATCAAGAGCTTTTCCTTCTTATAGAAAACACTGTAGACATCTAAAATTCTCAGGGAGAGCTATTGTTGGGCCAGGAGCTGGCATGTAAACTTGAGGGGTTCAAAGGACATTTTAGTGCCAAAATTCAGTTAGTCCATACAAAACAATTTTGAAATATATATGCATTTTCTTTAGTGTTTAATACCTTTTTTGATACTTCTTCTATGTTGTACCTCACAGTTGAGATTCCTGCAAATTTGAGGTGAGGCTTGCAGTTCTGGGAGGGTTTCATCAGCCCTAATTTACGTCTCTAAAAGTTAGATGCCCAGGTCCAAGTTAGTCAGCCCAGGCTTGCTTTGTAGTCAAGGGAGAGGAGAGTCACCCCTAGAGGGAGATTCATCTCTTAAGACAGACACCCAAGGTTGGTCATGCAAATCATTTGCTGAACATGTCCCTTTCTCTCCCTTTGCTGTAAAGTTTTGTCAGACTTTTAATCTTTTTAAAGTTAAGTGAAATGACCGCTCTCTTCAGGTTTTTTAGCCAGACTGAAAGAATAAATCACCTTTTTCCTGAAAGTCATTCTCCCCTGAAGTGTAGAAAGAATATTAGTTTCTCCCAAGTTTGTTTCATGGACATTTACTTGTCAATGAATATACGATCAGCTGTGCTGGATCAGACAGCAAGTTGCATTGGCCCCATCTCCTGTCTCTGACAGGGGCCAAGAGTAGGTGTCTGGGGAAGAGCAGAAGAACAGGACAAACACAGGGTAATACTTCCACTGGCATATGCCCAACTCCCAGCAACTCCTGTCTGGGATTTGTGATTGAGGAGTTGCATCTTTGAGTGGAAAAGCTCCTCATGCATTTTTCTTCAGTGGATTTTGTCTAGTTGCTTTTTAAACTCAGGTAAATTCAAATATCCACAGCTCCCTGCGGCAGAGATTTCTACTGTCAAACTATGTCCTATGAGAAGAAACACTCTTTTCTGTTGTTTTCAACCTGCTAATTACAGTGGATGTCTCCTAGTTTTAATATTATGAGAAACGGTGGATATTTGTTCTATATTCACCTCTCAGCCATATTTTCTCCCCAGGCCTGGCTGCTCCAAGGATTTCTTTTGCAGATCATGCCAGCTTGCACCCTATGGCCTCTGCTTACAGAGCAGTTCCCACCTTCTTTATGCCAGCAAGGTATAACCACATGCTTGGTGAGCTAGCAGAACTGTAACTTTTTTATTGGCTTGTACTAATTGCAAGCCACAAGTGAAAAAAGTAATTTCCTTGACATGACATGTTTGATAGATGATGTTAAAAGGTGGACCTCACTTTTCTCTAGTTAAGTCAGACATTGTTACTGTTACTAACTTTGTGTTATTTTTGCATTCAGACGACTTGCAAGACATCTGCTTGATGTATACAGCTTTGTGGCCTCCTTGGGTATGGTTGTTGTGTCTACAGGCAAAATGGCTCAGGCAGCCTGCAGCAATGGCTATGAGCTATTTTTATTTATCAGCATCACTGGTGGTTGTAAACAGGGTTAGGTAGAAACAGACCACTTGGACTGGAAGTTCTTTAGAACAGGGTCCACCACCTGTATTTGAGCACTAGGAGTGGTCTTCAGCTGTGATGAGCACTAGAGACACCATCACAAGACAAGGAGTATGATTATGATTGAGATTATCATAATAACAATGACACCTGGATCTCATTGTGTTCCTCAGATATCGAAACATCCTAATTAAAGGGGAGGAAATAATAATTCAACAAAGTTGCGCAGCCAGCCTTTCGATTGTGTTTTATTCCATATGAATTTGGAGTGTCTGCTGCCTTTTAATGTGTAACCTTCCTCTTCCCTGCAGGAACAACATCTGCTGCTAAGGCGAGGTGTGTCAAGCAGTCCCTGCCAGCCTGCAACAGCAGCTGGGCAGCCGGGGAACTTATTCAGAGCTCTTGAGGACCACTCAATTATCATTCATTAACAAGTCTAAAGGTTAGCTCCTTGCCAGCCCTCCATGTGCCAAACTCCTTCTTCCTGACTGCGATTCCTGGGGGGTGGTGTTCCCACTCCATGGTTGAACAAGTGTGCTTATTGATTTAGCTGTTAATATCAGCCAAAGTCCTCCTTCCCTTACCCACTTCAGGGTTATTTACTTGTCCTGCCCTCTCCACTTCATTGAGATACCCTGCTGTCCCGACTGACACTGCGGAAAGCATGCCTGAGAGGAATCTCCTGCAAAGTCCAGTCTGCTATTCTGGCCTGGCTTAGCAATGTGGAAGATAAAACCATCTGTTAGGTGTTTGAAGGGGCTGTGTCTCATCACAGTCTATGTGCAAAGGGACAAGTCTTTGTCAAAAAACTCCCCCAACTTCATTCACATTGACTAGCCAAAGGCTACTGTGTAGTCTCTACTGTGAACCTGGGTCTAAAGAGTGGGTGGGACCCAAGTTACTTCTTTATTTTTGAGAGCACTTGGAATTCAGGTGTGATGCTTGTGAGGGAGAAGCATGAGGAACAGAGAGGGAGCAGCAATTTCAGAGGAAGCATTTTTTCACTGAAAAGCAGTAGTTTGTTGAAACTAGAATTCCACTGAGGTTGCTCAAGACTAGACTGGAGCTATCAGTCACTCAGAAACAGCTGGTGACTCAGCCAGGATATTGGCTGTAGGTTCAAGTCTCTGTCTGATAGGGAGGGGAGGCTTGCACTTGGATTTCCATATGCTGCCAGTTGTCCTTGCTGTGTGGCTGTTCTGGGATACTTTTCTCACTGAAGCTATCCCATTTTGCATAAAGACCTTGATATTCCCAGGATGAAAGACACTGCCTGCATAACCCAGCAGCATTGACTAGGACAGAAAAAACAGGTTCAAGACTCTCCTTGAATGCCTGCATGAAAGAAATTCTCACTATAACATTTGGCACCCCACCACTACCACCGCTGTTTCCCACACATACACTGATGCTGTAGAATTGAGAATGACCATAGCCTCACATATCCCAGGAAAAAATATCATAGAGCCACTTTATTTCTCAGAGCTCAGGTGCTCAATGAGACATACTCAACACAGCCTTGCTGTACCTCCTCTTCAACAAAAGAGCAGATGAAGTATAAGGTGTTGAGATGTGCATGAACCAGGGAGAATGGAACAAGGTTTCAAAGGGTCAGGTCCAGAACACAGATCTATTTTAGATCACCGTTAAAGTCTATTTAACCTTGCTGACCTTGCACAAAACCAACGTGCAGAGGAACTGAGCTGACCTCACCTTAACACTACCACCGAGTTCATTAGTTAACACTCCACCTGTTGACACTCGCAAGCAAATCCCAGACCAGATTGTAGCCTTGTGGAATGCAAATCTGGCTATGTGCCTCCAAATGACTGTATGATGGGGAAAAAAATCCACACCTGCAAATAAAAGAGATCAGTAAGCAAATTCCAAAGCCAGGCTGGGTAGCAATGAGATGGCAAAGCTTTCATATTATATTGGGTCACAGCTTATTTCTTTATGGCCTAGTTAGCCACTGGTCAGCAATTGCTTTCAGCTGGTTTTCACAGCTTCAGAGGATGCTGTATTGGACTGATTGC
Organism: Nipponia nippon; assembly: GCF_047370975.1. Classification (NCBI taxonomy): domain Eukaryota; kingdom Metazoa; phylum Chordata; class Aves; order Pelecaniformes; family Threskiornithidae; genus Nipponia; species Nipponia nippon. The sequence continues at coordinate 164,709,371 of NW_028262290.1, forward strand.
TCAAGCGGGATTCAATTTACAGATTAAGACATCTAAATTTAAGCAGCAATATATAGTGTGCTGCCTACATGTGCTCGGAGAGTCTAAGCTCCCATTACAGCCAATGGAGATCAAGTTTTCAATGTGCTTGCCTAAACACAGGTGGCCGGTACCATCTATAGTCTTAGACACTGGTCTTAGTGTAATTCCTCTGGGTATCCCCCTGCCAATCCAGAAGGACATGGATCTCCTAAAGGGTCTGTAGCATTACATGTGCCAAGCCCATATGATATTGCAGATGTCCTAAGGGATCTAAGGCAGCACTCAGACCTTATGGGGAAATGAATGCCTTTCTAGACTTTACTAACAATAATGGGAACTTGAAAGTCAGACCTCAAATTCAGGCAAATTGGGGTCAATTCACTTGACTAAAATGTCTAGTGCCTTTTGACATATCTTGGGGTATCTGAGACATCTTCCTAGAGCTGCCAGACATGACACAGACCTGGAGGAGACCCGTGGTGGTTCTGGAACAGCACCTGGAGGACAGGCAGGATACTCCAGATCGAAATGCCTAGAGGGCATCGATATGCCTTTTTGTGGTTCTGTGGGCACCTACATTTGTGTGTTTGAATCTGTGAGCTGAATCCCACCCCCTGTAATCAGTGAAGCCTGTGTGGCAAGTCTGCAAGTTCGTGGAGGCTTTGGATGCCTTGCTCACATGCAGATTTGTCTGACTATGGGTGGTTTATTTCCACCAGACTAGTGCACAAGGACTCTGGGGGCTCTCAGAAGCCTTGGGCTCACTCTGCATGTACAAACCAATTTGCACATGAGCTATGGGTCTGGCACATCTCAGACTGGTTTGAGTTACTGTTCATACACGACTGGGATGCCTGTGCATGGAAAGCAGTCTGGAGAGATGGTATAGTACTACCAGCAATGTGACATGTGAACTTGGCCATGGTTTTGCTTAGGAGTAGTCTAGTCAGTACTGTTTCTTTGCTGGGAACCAAACCTTCGTCCAAGTTCAATGCACTGTTTCTCAAAGAATTGGTAAGCTCTCAAATCTGATGATTACAAGGAAATTAGGTGCCTAATTACCTCTCTGCATCAAGACCTGTGTGCACATCCATCCTTAAATTATGCTTGGGAATGAGGTTAGACCCTTGGCTCTGCGTATTGAATAGCTGCTACTTGGTAGTGGAACAGTTTTAGGTGACTTCTGTGACCTAGGTTGTCATGAGCAAAGCCCGTTGCCACGGCTAAATGTGACCATAGGCTGTGCTGCCTACTTATAGAGAGGAAAAGGACTGTTCTGCAGAAGAGAGGACTTCTACAGTTTCCCTAAAGGTGAAAAGTCCAGGTCATAGGGCAGCAATGAATTATCAACACCAGATTTTCTTCTTTAGTTCATAAAAGGGTCTGTAGGGGTTAATTGCATGTATAAGGTAAGAGTGACTGAGATGTCCACTCGTTTCTTAGTTTTTCCTATTTAAGCCAATAAAAAAAGGCTCTTGCTCAAACCTGGTGAAGCAGGTAATACAGCTTGACAAATAAGCTTATCTCAAGTGCTCTTTAATAAGAATGTTCATCATTTATTTCTAGAAAATATGCTGAGTCCGGTATGCCGAAAGCTCTCTGTGGTGTTTGACTGGTGTCATTCAAAGCAAGGCATGGGTGTGTGTTTGTGGGGGCATATTTTGTCTGGGGCATCACAGTATGCCACTTGCCTCCCATAGGAAAGATGCTTTTTTGTTTATAGATGTGCTCATTTAGAGTCTCTGTAGCAAAACAGATGTCTCTGGAAGATGGTTTATACCAACTAAGGTCTATGTTTTAAATAAGTGGGATAAATCTCTGGATGTGCTCAAATCCCTCCATTGGCTATAAAGGAGTCATCAAGAATGAGCTTAGAGGAGATACCTGGTCTGTGAGGGATAAAGCTGGGTGGCTTGAATCTCTCCTAAGTGAATGGTGAAGGGCACAGGAAGACCTGTGGGATCTGATCTGTTTCTGTTTGTATGAGTGGGGTGGGAGGTGAACAGGCACAAAGTCCCTGGAAATGCTGTCCTGTTTACCTGCAGCCATCTTCTCTGCAGAGGACCCATCACCTTTGCAGCCAACCCATCATCTCTGCAGCCAATGCAGTCAAATTGAAAGCCTCAAAGAGAAGCTGTGCTGCTCTCTGTATCAAGAGAGCCCATTTCATGGGGATGCCTTTCTTCACTAAGGACGGAGGAATGGGAAAGGCTGTTGCACCGTTTCTTTTGGGAGCACATTTCTCTGTACAGTCCATGCTAGCCATGGTAGGTGCAATGGAAGGCCAGCCATGGTAGGTTCCAATGAAAGGAACAACATGGGTTCCCCCGTCTTGCCTGTCAGCGTTGTCTCCCCCTAATTGTATCCTGATGCTCAGTCCCTGCAATCTATGCACTGTTCCAGCATGATTTGAGCCTTAGAGGTTGCATGACTATGCCTAGCAGGCTCCCAACCTAATGTATTAATAGAGGAAGAAAATGGCAGGGAATAGCAGAACCAACACAAAATTTCTTAGAGCCTTCCAGGGGCATTGTGCAAAGTGATATCTTGCCCATGTTGGGCTTTTCTTGCTCCGGAGAAGAAATATTTATAGCAGTCACAGGCTGAGGTGGTAGTCGTTCACCATGTACCAGCTCTCAGCCATGAGTAGCCCTGTGGTTGGTCTTTGTCCTCCCCACGTTTAAAGCAATGTCTTTCGGCCACCTTTCTTCACATTGCAGCTGGACTCTTGGAGGGAAACTGGGTCCCTGTCCTAGTGATGCTCAGCTGAGAAATGGGCTTATGGCAGTTTAAGTGTACATGTGTTACTCGTCATCGGGTTGTTGCCTACCACAGCAGCTGGGCATGGGTTAAATGGCGCCAGCTCAGGTGGCACCTCTTCTTCCAAAGCACACAGTTTCTATCCCACAAGAGGAAGACATATTTGCTCTGTACTTCTCCCCAGGTGTATTTCAGCCCGTGATATGAAATACCATCCCATCAAAACTCTGTAATGGTGGGAAAAATACCCAAACACGGGTTAAAATTAATGCTTTTTTTTTTTTTTTAATTTTCATTATAAAGTTAACACATCTATCAAACTTAACTGGTAACAAAAAACAGTTACAAGACATCGCTAGTGTGCTGTCAGTAGAAAATAGGGTAAAAGCCAATGAGGTCACAAGCACAACAGCAGAGCAACAACACTGTCCCGATGAGTTATTTCCGCAAATATATACTCTTACTAATATATACATTTATTCATAAAATAAATAATCATAAAAAAATCATCAGACTTAACAAAATACTGAGGAAAAAAGGTGACAATCCTACTTTGTACAATAGCTTTGGAATTTCAGGTTGTATCATACATGCAATCTGTACAAAGGGGTGCTCAGGAGGGGTGAGGGCAGGGGCAGGCTGGGGAAGGGTTACAGACAGTGATGTATCTTTGAAGAAGGTGATGTAATCAGGCAGACAGTCTGTGGGAAGGGAAAGCAATAGTGAAAAAACCCACCCACAAGAAGATACTTGTCCTTGACTGCCGGACAAGCATGTTTTGTACCATGGGGGAATCCCCTGGGGTGCTACAGGGCTGTGTTTTATGTCTTCCACACTGCTGGTGGGCTTGTCAGGTAGTCCAAAGCTACGACAGGTCTTGTTCGGGCAGGTTTTGGCCTGGGAGTGACAGAAAGCGATGCCATAAGAGATAGATCGAGTGGGTCTCCACTGAGATTGAGGTGTAAGGCTGAGCTGCAGTCAGTTGGGGACAGGCGGACAGTGGGGCAACCAGGTCTGGAGGCACACACACCAGTGGGAACCAGGGTTCTCAGTGGGGAGGATTTCATCACACACAGGAGGATTTTTGAGGTTTTAGGAGCCTACCCTGGAAAGACTCAGGCCTCTTGTGCTTTCCAAGTGGCAGCAGTGGGTGGCAAGTGCATGTTGGGAAGGAGCCCTGACAAGATGGTGCCTTCCCTCAAAAACATGGGTGATACTCAGCTGCTTGCTAGCCTGTGTCTGTAGCAGACATGCCTTCAGGATTTTCGGTGGAGTCGAATGAGTGGTGAGAAATAAATAAATACTAATAAATAATAAGAAGAAACTTGAAAAAGAAAGGAAAATGAGGAAAGCATCTCCTCACACCTTCCCCACCCTCCACTTCCGCGCAGGTCTGTCCAAGGGCTCCCTTGGTCCACAGAACCTGTGTAAGAAAAGCAAGGTCTACAGAGACAGAAGAGGAGACCAAGTCATGTGGAAAAGACCCTTGTGACTGTTGTGCTTCAGGAGCTTTCTCTGTCTGGATGGTATTCACGTAACAGGATTTTGCCTGCAGATGACTTGGTGGGACTTGTGCATTTTCATTATGCGCTCACCAACAGGAAGGGCAGAGATGCTCCCTTGAGGTCAAACCCATTACACAGCAGTCAGTAAAGTGGATTCAAATAATTCTACTTACAGAATAGGTCCACCCTCTGCTTCCTTTGATACACTTGTAAGAAATCTGGCATTATGGAAATGATGCCTCTGGATTTATATCAATTTAAGTGAGAGCAGAACTGAGCTCATGCACAATGTTCGATCTTAAAGACATGAGATTTAGGCATCTGGAGTGGGGTCCAGCTCATAGATTAAGACACACACTTGTAGATGTCCACAAGCACAGGTCTCCATGAGAGTTAGACACCTAAACACCCACATCTGAAGGAGATCTAGTCAGCACAGTCAGTGGGGCCCAGAGAGTGGTTCAGCTCACCCTACAGTGGACACTTACATTTGGCCAGCTGAACTGTTCTCTAGCCTCCACTGCCTGTGGAGCTCAACTGAGTTGCTCATGCACAGGCATCTATTGCCATCTGAGATGCCATCTGAGATGGGGTTTCTGAAACATCTGCATGGAGCTGGCAGATACACCATGGGACTTAAGGGAAGACCACACTCTTCCAGAGCAGCTGCTAGAAGCTAGTGGGGTACCCTGGAGTATCCCAAATGGCTCTAAACACCTATCTTCAATAATTGAGTTCAGCCTTAGATGCTATGTTTAGGCAAATGAAGTCCATCATTGAGCTTGTATGGGAGTTTAAGCATGTAGCTCACATGTAGATACCTGCATTTAAGCATCTCACTTTGTATTCCGAATCCCACCCCAGGTACCACTGCCTGGGAGTTAACTACTGGCCTCTCATTTGTACTTGAGCAAATCTCCCCCTCCAAGGTGGAGATGCACCAAAGACACCTCTGGAAAATGCAGCAAAGTGGGAGCAGAATGACTTGCCCAAGTCTATGAAGACACTGGCAGTGTCAGGAATGAGGACTAAACGCCTCTTTCTTGAGATGGATGCCACAGGAGCCTCCATTTCCCACCAAATGGAAACATCTGCACCCCACAGCAGTTAACAGAGGCCCGAGGCGGGAGGGTCTGTACCCTTACTGAGTGGTGATGGACTGCAGATCAGTAGCTTTTGTTGGAGCACATAAGAGGGGGCAGGAAACATGAGCATGGCAGGGGCTAAGCCATGAAGAAAACAATTCCGCAAAAAGCAAGCCAGATCCTGCTTGCAGCTACTGCTGCTGCCCAGTGAGAGAGAAGAAATCTAGAAAAAAGATTCTCCTGTACTAAGAAGTCTCTGTTATAACAGCCAAGATTTAGCTTGGAGGGAGGTAGAAAATAGGAGACATATAGCTATGAAGAAGGGATAGGACCTCCTCTCACCCAGCCCACCTTCTCTCCCATCGTCTAACACTCTCTCTACAGCTTCTCATCCAAACAGCTTCTTGGGCACACGACTGACAGTTCTGAGCAAACATCCCACTCACTCCCTATGCCACTGACGGCAGAGCGTTGCCTTCTCAGCAGCCTCAGCTCTGGAGCAGGTCTCTGGAAGAGCTGGGAGTCATTTTCCTATGGGCAGCCTATTTAACCAGGTGCAATGGCTGGTGTCTGCAGGGCAGTTTGATTTGGTGCCTTTTCATGGCCCTGTTTTATCTTCCCAGAGCATATCGTTAAGGCATCAAGGGAAGCCTGGAGTAATTTCCATAGTGCAGAACCCAGGACTGGATTCACAACTTCTAGCTCCCGCAGAGTGCTCATGCTGTAACCCTGAATATCCCCAAGAACATCAAACCTCAGATTTTCAGCACTGAAACTTCTGCTTGAAGCTAAAAAAGTGACCCAAATCTCATAGTGCTTCTCCTGTATTCGAATTGAAGGATGGGGGCATGACAAGCATATGAACACACATGACCAATGTATTATAATCCATGGATGTCTCTGTGGCAATATGGCAATTCTGAATGCATGGAAAATGCCCAAATATTTTAGATTGAGTGGCAGAAGAAATTACTCTCTGAGGTTTGCTAATATAGAAATCCTGTAATGCTCAGCTAAGACTACAGCGCTTTTGTCTGCAGGACTGATGTGGTCGGTGCTGACTCAGAGACTTCTCTACCATATTGCATTTTGTGGTGTGGTTGTCCCTGCAGTCCCCTCCCAAGGTTAAACCCTGACTGCTTTAGTTCTGCACATGAAGTCCCTCGTAAGGAGTAGAAACAATTCTGGAGGTTTCAAAACGCTTTGAAGACAACTGTCAGTGCTGAGCATGACACTTAGCCATCAGGGGTCAAGTAATAGAAAATGTCATGCATTTCCCTCCCCATGGTTTTCTTTTCTCTGAGAAAGAGAAGGCCCCAAATCCTAAACCTAAACCAAAACAAGAAAAAAAAAACCTCCTAAACTTTCCATTTCTTTCACAGAAAGAAAAGAGATGAGGCCAAATTCACCCCTTACAGGTAACTCCACTGTCCTTAATGAGGTTGGATGTGGAACTGATGGGGCCTGTCAAACCCATCTGTTCAGCTAAAGGAAAGGTTGGATAGCAGCATGTAAGAGGATGGAATTATGTTCCTTTTTTATTTTTATTTTTTACATCTGTGTTACTTGGTTGGATATCTTCTCCCTTTTCCCTGGTACCGCTAGACACATCCCTGATACAAACCATCTGCCTGAGGACAAACCTCATCAGAAGTGAAGAGTGAAGGGAAGGGCACCATGGATCATGGAGGTTGAGTTGGCCAGCTCCAATTTTTGGGAAATGAATGATCTTTTCCTTCTGACTATAGACTGGTGCATTGCCCAGCTCCACTGAGGTGGAGGGGAAGTTTTGACAGAAAACCATTTCCAGACAAGTACACAATTTAACTGTATACACATAGGCATCTTGTGTCATTTTGGACACCCTGCAGTCTCTGACATGTCTGTCATGTCAGGTTTAAGACTTGTGGGAGTCCTATGTCATTGAAGCAACAGTGGGATCCCAATAGGATATTGTAACCCCTTCCATTATATCATCACAGTGGATGACTAATTACATAATAAAACTGAACAAGTATGCATAGGCTTCGTTAAAAATCCCTTAAATGGGGTAGAAGTCCCCAACCACGGAGCTGTTTCAAGCCTGACCCCAGGAGTACAACTTCCAGCCAGTCTCAGCTGATGATCAGATTGTAGCTTCACCTCCTTGACTCATGGTGGACTTCACATCATCAGACTGTACCCATCTAAAGGCTCATCATCTAGTATGAGCTCATCAGCTAAAGTCAGAGGAAAGACAGAGGTACACCCAGAGGGCAATTTACCAAACATAGCTTAGATACCATCCTAGGCTATAATGAATCACCTTCTGGACTTGTTTGTTTCTTGCCATTGATCCTAGCAGAAAACTAGATAAATAGCTTAGACTAGATGACATGGCCAGATGAAATAAATTCCACTGTTGCAGTCAAAATCTGTTTGTTCACCTTAAAAGGCAATTGCTCAGCAAATGCCTAGTTTGTTTGTTTTTTTCCCCCATGCTTCCCAAAGAGCTTCACCTGCTAGTGATGTTCGGCTTGGTTCTGGTGCAAAAGCAGAAACTGTAGATGTTAGCATGCTGTGGATGGGCTGGGGTCAGAGTCCGGCTCCCATGCATGGAAGCCAAATCCTCCAACCCATTTCTTCACTGATATGGTATAAAAGAAGGAGTTTGAAACCACCTTGCTTAAAAACATTAGGGTAAAATTAGTTGTGGGTGTGACCCTGCTGAAGTCAATGGATTGACAGGGACTGTGACCTGCAATGATTTGCATCTTTGCTGTTGGGGCACCATTCACTGACAGAAGTACCTGGTGGGACGTGTCTAACATCTCTCGCTGTGACTGCTAGCACTGCATCATATTAAGTAAATCAGACGTATCTTCCCTTGTCCCATCTTTTCCAATTCATCAATGTCTTCCACTGCATATGTGGTTTTCTTCAGTGTTTGCTTTCTTGACAGCTTGTGTTTGAATATTGGTTACTGTGGCAATTTCCCCCTGCAGTGGCTTCCTTCTCTATTTGCCATAAAGATCAGATTTTCCTTTTCTCCCAGACTCTATTACAAAAATCAGTCATGCATCCATTAATTGGTCCATCTTTCTCTCAGTTTTTAGTGATCTATTGCTTTCTACCAGTTGGTGTGTGGCCATCCATTAGGTGCAATGTTTACATGTACAGATATGGTTGATTGGTTTTCTCCCCAGTTTTTTCTTTGTCTCTCTTGATCTCTTCCTCTCTCCTTCCCTCCCTTCTGTGCCTCTGCTCTCATTTCATTGCAGCTTTTTTTTGCAGAGCATTGATAGAAGTGCCTCCACCAATAGGCAAAGAGCTTGCTTGTGCCCTTGGGCACAGCCCTGAGACAAATGGGTGAGGCATGAACTGCACCAGCCTCGGAGTAGTCCCAGGAGACTCCATGACTCAGAGTCAACCCTTGGAGGCATCATTTCCTCCTGTTTTCTCTCTGATGGGACTAAGCTCTGTTTGTTCCCTGCCTCTTCTGCATACTCCCTCCTTTGGTTCCCGGGAATAAGCTGACATGCAGAGAGAGAAGAGCACTCTGATTTCTCTACATAGGTGTGAACTAGCCAACAGCCATGATTACATTGCCATGAAAAGACTCTTGTGGGTCACTGGGAATTAGATCATGCCCCATTTCCCTTCCTGTACTGAAGAGAAAAGAAAAAATGCCAATCCATTGTCCTTTTCCCAAGATAGGAACACAAAGTTATGGGTAAGGCAAAGAGGACACAGGACAAGTGCATCTGAGGCTAAACAGGCTATGACTCCATGCTTGATTACCACTTATTTATGCCAGTATCAACCAGGAATAACTCAAGCAGAGTTACAGTGCTGTAAATACCAGGGTGATGGGCTGAGATTCATGCCTGATACCCACATGGCTGAAGGAAGCCCTGATGCCCACGGGGGAGGCAAGAGTTGTTTCTGTAAACTGGCAATCTTGATCTGAAATCAGAAATAGAGCAGCATGCAAAGACGGGGAGTCAGAGGTGAACAGCAGAGATGGGGCAGCGCTGCAAAGTTGGGATTTGGCTCTGTGTCCAAAATTGCCCAAAACTCTGGGCTGGTTCAGAATCTGAGTTTTGTGCATTTTAATCTGTGCCACTTTTAGAGATGGGAAGGGCTGTAGAAATTAGGTGTGGAACAAAATTTGTCTTGAGTCTGAAACTGTTCCAGCTTGTGAGGGGTGGTGGTGGTGGGTTGGTTTACCGTCATGTAAATTAATGGGTAACAAGCCGTCCTTCAGAGTCATGTTCCTGACAGACTTGTGGTCTAAGGGTTTTGCTAAGTGCCCGGGGGAAGCCTGCATGAAGTGCAGAGAGCAGATGGACTAAGTGCACTTTCCACTGTTGGTGACCGCATCCTGTAACGAGGTGGGAGGGGGAAACGCTTTCCCTTTTCTCCTCTATGGGAACAAGCTGGGATGTTGAAGAGCTGGATGTCCCACGCCCAGCAGCGAGTGTCCAGCCCCAGGAGATTCCCTCTGCACCGCATGTTTCCAAGGAAGGCTCATTGGCTGAGCCGCATACCGGGCCACAGCTGGAGCAACATCTCCCTTCATGGGATTGTCTCCTTAATGCACACACCGAGTCCTCTTCACTTCACATATGGGGCACTGAACATTTACGTACCGTGCACATCATCTGTGTGCCAGCAGGGCATTTGCAGGAAACCATCAGCAATTCTCTCTCTTTCTCTCCCTCTCCTTCTCCCTCCCTCCCTCTCTACAGAGAATCCTGAATCCTATGTCAAAACTGGCAGAAGCTACTATGCTAAAAAGTTCACGCGAAGAGCCTGCCCACTCTACAGCTCTGTTACATATTTGTAGACTTCTCTGGTTCCAGGGCAAAAGCAAAGGAGTATTTGCATTATTTTTTTAAAAAATCATTCACTTATCTGCTTTTATTTCTTTTGCTGCTGTTGTTGTTGCTCATATTATACACAGAGTCTGGCCATTTGGGTATGTAGATAGATCCCAGAAAGCTTAGTGCTGCTGTCCAACACAGCCTCTGCCTGGCTGAGGGAAAAGGAGATACTTAGGAAGATGCAAGTCTTTCAAAGGATACTTAATCACACGAGTCACTTCAGGTGGGTGAGAGCAGAGCAAATCCATGCTTTTGCTGATGCCCTTCTTTCTGGCTCTGTGTTGTCAGCTGGTTGAAAAACCGCTGTCTCCTACAGGAGGCATCATTGGGGCATAACTTGTGTGACTGCCAGATGTACCTCAGGATAGCCCAGAAGTCATTAGACCTATTCTATCCAACCAGTTTTAGCCTTTTTTTAAGTTTTTATTCTTTTAATATCAAAAAAGTAGACTTCTCTCATGTCTGCAACCTCAGAGGAAGTAGGCTCGAATCCATTTCTCCCCTTGAAGCCCAGCGAAGGGTTTTGCCTGCTTTATTTGCACGTGTGGACATCATAAACTCGTATGCACTCTTGGCAGCGGACGTAGCAGCACCAGTGGAAGATACAGTGACATTTCTCCTTCCGTTTTTCAGTCCTTGTGTTGTGCCCACGGCCGCAGCACAAAAGATCGCAACCATCAATCCCGTGGGAAGTGACATTACAGATCCTGTCACGGGTCCCAAAGGAACCTGTCTCAGGGTTGGGCTCACAAAAGTTTGGTGAGTTCTCGTAGTAAACCAGGTCCTTCTCAGTTGGAGCCTTGAAGAAGTTGTATTTGGGCCTGAGGGTCTCAACCCAGCCACGGGATTCTCGATGTTTTTCCACCACCATTTCAGAAGCGCTATCATACTTGTCCTTGAGGTAGTCACCGATGACCCTGAAGTCTGGCTGAGACCACCAGCAGGTCTTCACTTCACAGCTGCCTGAGAGGCCGTGACATTTGCACTTAAGATGCATGAGTTCTATAATAGACTGAAAAAGAGGAGAGGAAAGGCAAAGAAGGAAGACATTAGCCTGTAATCAAAACACATATTGCATTGTGCTATTTAGTCAGGATTTCCTAAAGAATTGCAGTGTTTTCATAGATATATTTACACACTTTTGAACAAAAATCACCTTATCCTTCAGTCAATGCCCTGCACAGGTGCTGGATCTGAGGCAGATAAAACCTCTACAACTTTATTATTTTCAAACACTGTCTCTGATTCCCACCCCACCTTTTAGCATCTACCAAGTGCTTTCACTAAGGGCTGAAGTTATTTCTGTGCGTACCCACTTTTATCTTATCAATGTACATGGGTGAATATTGCCGCCCTGTCACCCAGGAACACAATTCAGACACATCTAGGCAGAGAAGTGAAGAACACAGAAATCTTCTAAAACAATGTTTTCGTAACTGAAATATACACCTGTTCCATTGGAAATTAAAGAAATATGAAATGTCCTAATGATCTAGTCCAGAATTCCATCTTTTATATATGTTTACATTAAGCAAATAAGATTCTAGCCTTGCTTGTGGCTATGTTCAGAAACATGAAATGTAATGTATTTTTTATTTTTAAGCCAGAATTACGATTTTTCTAAAACCATTTAAAAGAAAAAAATAGGAGTCCAACTTTTGATTTTGAAAGGCCTAGACTTCAACATCAACATTGTCCTGGAATAAATGGAAAGGTGATTATTGATCCCAGAAGTTTTCTATTGGCTTTTACCTCTTATGAAATTAGTCTAAAGGTTTCTAGAGGTGTTGCCCTCCAGTGTACTGAGGTGGGAGACAGCCTTATGCAACTTACTTGATAATCTGCATTTTCAGACTGATCAGCAAATTTCCAGGTACGTGAACAGACTAGTGCCAGCCTGAGTCCAAAAGATTTGCCATGAATCAGCACCTTGGTGTTCACCAGGTGCTTTCCTGTGTTATTTACGGAGTATCACCCGCCGCAAAGGAGGTTGTAATTAGCGATGAGAGAGAACCACAAAATGTTTGGTTCATATAATCATGCTGAACTTAACTTAATCAAAGCTTCTGGCATAGTGGTAGGGTTTGAGTTCATATGGGAACTAATATGAAACATTGCCTATGGCTCAGGTTTAGCTGGAAACACTTGAGTATGGAGGCCTGGAAGACCTACCCCATGAGTGCTGGCACAGTGAGAATGGAAAACACTACTGCCTTATAAAACAGTAGGATTTCAGATAATGGTGTGACATCTGCTCTCTAATCTTTGGCATCTGTAAAATGTCTGAAAATAACTCAGTGTCAAGTAACAAGACTTGCAGTAAAAAGACCTCTGCAGGCCTGTGACCACAGGGATGTTTGCTCAAAGCTCAGTTTTTCCAAGTATTCTCACTTTAAGGCCCTTCTTTCCACTCTACCCAGCTTCTCCACAATCCTATTTGTCTCATTATCTGTCCCAGCAACTGCCACCAGCAATGCACGATACCTTGGGGTACCTGGGATAATTTGGGCCAGTGCTGGAGGAAACCACATTACTGCTTGTAGTCATCTACATTGCAGACAATTTTTGTTTCTGGTGGTATTTAATTTTGAAAGGTCGTATTCCCTATTTCAGACCAGCTCTCCTGTGGTGTGAGGTGGGATAACTCCATTAGGGTTTGACGGTGTCCACCTGAGGGGCTCACACCAAAGTCCTAGCTTGCCTGAGGACAGCTGTTTCCTAGCACAGCGCAACTGTGGTGGCTTTGCTATAGCTCACTGCACAGTCATATGTCCTCCTAGACATGTGTAAGGCCTTCTGCTGAGGGAACAAGACCATATTAATCTCTTCTGATTACAGCGAGGTATCTTTCTTCCACTGAGGGATAAGCTGTCTCAAGTTTACTACATGAGAAAAAATGCTGTTATCACAGAGAAGCTGTGGCATGGTCTCTATTAGCAAGACCTTTGTGGTTCAGTTTCACAAATTGTTTCCCATAGCTTACATTCTTCTGACATTTATGGGCTCTTCTTGAGATGAAAAAGGGAATGTCCTCTTACTGGGATTGTTCCACCTTATGGAAAAGATTCACTGTGTACGATGCAGTCCCTGTGATGAGGGCAAGATTTTGTGCTCTCTGTTCCCTTATACATTTTGTTCCATGAGTGTTTGAAGTGAAAACACATTAGCTGGCTTTGGGGCATGGTCCAAGTTTAATCAGGAGGTACCAAAGTCATATTCCCTCTTATTTTCTTTAAATATTCCCTGGGAAATAGAACCGTGTTAAGAAGAGGGGTGTTGGGAAATGCTCTCCTGCTCTTCACCACCCTCAAGCCTACAGAGCAGAGTGGTGATCCCAGGAGAACGGACAGTTGCACTTAAACTAGGATTCAGTTGCCTAAACACATGCATCTAATGCCATTGGTGAGCTCCAGGGGTGTCTAAGACATCAGTCCCAAGATGGCAGAGGACCTGCAGGAGACACAGTCTTCCCCAGTAGCAGCCCAAGGAGAGGCTGGATACTTCAGGATATCTCAGTTTATACTTAAATACATTTGCTTAAGCAGCTGAATCCTGCCCATAAACCCTGGTCCATCTCTCTTAACTTCAGGTGTCTACAGCACGGACATTCTGGATCTCTGGCTGTACAGCTCACCTTCTTCCTACAGCCAACGGAGGGGAACAGGCACAGTCAGGGCATCATTTACTCAGGTATTTCAAATGTCTCCATCAAGCTGGGATGAAATCCCATCCTAGACCTGTCTGTCTTGATCCATTCTCTATAAAAAAGGTCTGGACAACTGACTCCAAAGTAGACATTTACATCTGTGTGCGTGAATTTACTTATAACTTTCATAGATTGGGTACATCGATCACCTCCCTGACAAGAACTATCATAGGGGAGGTATCATCGTTTCATGATGTAAAACTGCCCAGATTTATGTTTGGTTATTCCCCTCAGTTCCCTCCCACTGTTCATTATGGCAGGTAGAAAAGTTTAAAGGGAGATAAGAAAGGTGAAACTAAATGTCCTTACGGTCCTTCCAGCTTCGTTGTTGTGCCTGTTCATGGCAGACCGAGCGTCTGGTCTGTTCTCTCGGGCGTCTGCAAACTCCCGAGACACCATGCTCCCAAACTCCACGTCCTCGCTGCAGCCCCCCCATTTCCAGCCTTCCCCAGGAGAGCCCTTGTGGCGGGTGTCACAGCCGCAGATGGTGGCTGAGCCTTCGGCACAGGATCTGGTCACTGCGAAAGCCACTCCAGCAGAGGCAATGGCATGCACAAAGGCCGATTCCCTGGTAGCTGTGAAAGAGAGAAATCAATGAATAGTGGCCAGTGAAGGGACCACTTCATGCCACCACATCATGATCACGATCATGCCACCACAGGGCATGATCAGCCCTGTGAACACCTTGTCTCGAGGGCATGGCAGAAGGCCAGGAAACTCTCCTCTTCCCTGTGGTCCGGCTTGGACCTATTCCAAAGACATTTTCTTATACGAGGAAATAAGCTCCTATGTAGACAAGACCAGGCTTGATTCAAGGCCACTGAGGTCAGCCAAGAAGTTTCGACTAAAGTCCTCCTAAGGTCTTAGGATAGGGCCATGGCAAAACAAAAAGCAGTGCAAACCTGAGTTTCAGGGGACATATAGAATATTCTGTATGGTACTTTGCAGGCAATGCACCACATAGCCATACCCTGAGCTGCAGTCTTGGCTTCAGATGCACAGAATTTGGGCTATGTTCCCATAACATGGAAAATGCAGATCTATACTTAATGACAGCCTCCATCCTTAGTGGTGGGACCAGCACCAGGTAAAGCACCTCCTCCTCCTCGACTGGGAGAGCTGCTGATGGCTGGAAGGTAGGAAAATGCCAGGATGGCCAGATACTCCCCAATCCTCACTATGTAAACTAAACACTGTCCCCACCCTCCATCCTGAGGCCACCTTCTTTTTCCTAGGCTGTCTAGCTCACTTAGAGATAGTGTTCAATATATGACATCTTGCATCAATGGAAAGTTTTGCTCACCTGCCTAATTAAGGCCCCTGCCAAGGGGACTGGAAATGAGCTTTCTTTTTCTGCCCATTGCCTCAGGATGGTGGGTGGGATCAGCCAAAAGATGTCATGGTTAGGGACTGAGGAGCCTTAGTCTCTGTGGAGATCTTCCTTCATAGCCTTTCACCCTAGCTGGAGCTGGGTGGGGAAGGGCAGCTCAGCATTAGCCTGGCTTTCCTGGATGCCAGTGCTTTTTCTACACTGTGCCAAAATGAAAACCAAACATTTCAAACTGCTTTGCAAATGGGGAATATACCAAAATATCAATTTTTACTCCCCCCACCCCACAGTTTTGGTCTCATTCTGTTTCTTCACTCACTAGAAATGACTCTGAAGTTCAACACCACTCCTCAGAAAACATGACTGCAATGTTT
Organism: Nipponia nippon; assembly: GCF_047370975.1. Lineage (NCBI taxonomy): Eukaryota > Metazoa > Chordata > Aves > Pelecaniformes > Threskiornithidae > Nipponia > Nipponia nippon. The sequence goes on from NW_028262290.1 coordinate 164,725,017, forward strand.
TTTGGCTTCAGCAAAATGGCATTTTTATCATGAACAAGGTTATTCTCAAACCCTTGAGGCAATTCTAAGAAGACACAACAATTCTGATAACTGGCCTCCCTTAACCTCCTATACCATTCCCCACACGAGCTCACCTCATGCCTATAGACCAGTTAGCCAAGAAAGTATGTTGTCTCTGACACCTTTCAGATGATTAGGCTACGACAGTGTTGAAATATGAATGGATCTATAAAGGCAGAAGGTCAGGCTTTCAGTTGATGCAGCTTCACCAGCTTCTATTGAGCTTTGCATCAGCTGATGAGGTGCCTACTCAAAACCACTCAAACCTTCTCTGTACCATATTTTGCTGATCTGAGCTTTCTCTGGGCATTTTGGCTTAATCTTTACTTTCTAGATGCTTCCAGGCTTTACTAACGTGAAGAGAGTTTAATATGCCAAGCCAACAAGCCAACATGTTCTCGGGGAGAAATCAAAACTGCATGCTTGCAGAGCAGTCCCGTCTGGATTGAAGGCTTAAGCAAGAATTTGTGCAGCACTGCTTTGCTTTGGGAAGACTACCAAATACAACAATATGCAAATCAAATAATGTGCATGAACTTACAAGCTGAAGGTATGAGCAATGTCCTGGAACATGTTGTCAATACGCATCGTGAGGTTAGTAAGCCACCGAGGGCTAGAACCAAAAAAGTAAAATGCAGGAACCCTCAGTTCCACAATGTGATTTTGAAAAACCCTTGTTCAGCATCTGTCCAGCCTGGAGGATCCCAGCTTCCTGCAAATGGTGGCCATGCAGTTCCTGAGCTGTGTGAAAGTTCAGCTTTTGAGCATGAACAGATGAGTCCAGTTCTAACAGGACTGGGGACTTGGCGTCTTGCACTTGCCTAAGCTCAGATGGAATCCTGAAACCAAATATTGAGGGTGAGGAGCTTTGTATGATGTCTCCAAGGACACTGAGGACCAGCCCTGGCGTCTGTGAAAGGTAAAGGCTTCTCATAGAAGCCAGTCAGATAAGATGGTGGGATGAATGTCATTACCCTCTGGTAGGGAGGTAGAGGGTATAGTGCCTGACCAGAGAAGAGCTGACACACCTTCCACCTCCTCCCATTGTGGTCTAACTAATCTTGAAACCTTTTGATATGCTGCTATGCCTTGGGCAGGAGAGGAAGATGATAATTCTTCTTCTTCTTCTTCTCCCTTCTGTCTGACAGCTGTAATGGCTAAAGCACGTTGCTTTGGTAGAATCATAGAATCATAGAATGTCCTGAGTTGGAAGGGACCTGCAAGGGTCATCGAGTCCAACTCCTGTCCCTGCATAGGACAACCCCCAAAATCACACCAGGTTAGGTCTCATCTCTTGGGAATCACCCCTTCTTCTGCTCAGGAGGAGAGACCTAATCCAGGCCTTTGGCTATTTGGGAAGGTGTCATAGGTGCTGAACTGATGTTTGCAAATGCCATGGAGAGCCGCTGTGCCTTGCTATGCTGGCACTGAAAAGAAAGCATCTACAGCCATAGTGTCTGTGCAGAAAACCTTCCCCTGTGAAGTATGAGAGGGGCGGCCTTGGCTTAGGAGTCCACAGGTTGTGGATCCCACCTGGGCTTCAGCAGGAGCCATTAGCTCAGAACAGAGGTGTTTCTCTGTGCCTACAGGTGCAGAGCTCACCAAAACCCAGGGAGCTTCAGGCAGCGCAGACAGAGGGTCCGCAGAATTTCTGCATTTGCCAGGACTTGGTTGCAGCTGAACAAGGAGTTACAGGAGGACAGCTTTGGTTTTAGATACCCAGTCCTAAATCCCAGGTCCGTTACCTAAACTCTCCACTGTTGCTAGCCCTTACTGAAAGCCTACAGCTCCAGGAGGGTATTGATAGGATTTGCCTTAAGAAGCACCGATTATACTCGGCTCTCCTCTTCCCAGAAAGAACCCAATGCCTTTTACAGCCTGTATACGCCGTAATCACTCCCCTGCTTTTGAAATGCAGCCACCCCTGGGGTGGAGCACAGCCACCACTTAACAGCACACAACAGGAAGCAAATAGCATTGTATCTGATCGTAACTACCTGGGGAATGCAGGCAGGCAGAGCAAAGAAGCTGAGATCTGGCCCCGGGCACTGAGGTTAGGAGTTTGTCTCTTGAGAAAGTTGCAGCCGATCTCTTAATGACTCCACGAAATTAGGGCACTGGGTTTAGATCTCTTACCCCTATCTTAAGGCACCGAGTTCAATATTGACGCAGATGGAAGACTGCCATCGCGTGAATCACGTCCTGCCACCTCCTAAGTTATAGGACTGTCCTCCGATTACTAAGCAGACCTGATCCTGCTGAGCTCCGAAGAGGTCCCCAGGTTGTAGCCGGAGGCGATATGGCTGCAGGAATGGAGAAGGAGTGTATAGAGATACAGATAAGCAGAAGGAAAGCATGCACTTGTAATGGAAATGAGGGGTTATTAAGGTGCCATATAAAAATGCAAGAGACTTAGCAAAGATAACAGGAAAGTGCAGTATATTTGTCAGGTCGCCTCATTCCTCTGGGTGGTTCTGGTAGCAGGAGACAAGCAGCTCGTTCTGACCTGAAGAGAGCTTCTGGAAAGTCATCTGGCAAGAGAAGGTTAATAGGGACTAATACCTCATGGGGATGTTGACTTAAGAGCATTTTAACCACTTTGTTTTCAGTGCAGCACAAGGTCACCAAAGCTCTGACTTCAGCTTGTTTAATTCCTGCCTGCTCCTGAGTTTCCCTGCAGGGCTTAGAGACTTGGATGGCTGGTGCTTCAAGGTACCCTGTTCTGGACCCTTTTGGGGGGGTTGGCTATCAATGAAAAAGGTGCTGAGACTTACAGAGGGCCTTTAGGGATGCTTCGTAGATGCCCCCTAATGCAGAGGTCTCCAAGTCACTGGTCACTTCTGGAAATTGTTTCCTAAGGAGCCCGGTCTGTGAAGCTGAGAGCCTGAATGTCCTATATAGAACACCTCTGACCACCCTGTCTCAGCAGCAGAAATATCTTGGGATCCAAAAACACACGGCCAAGCTGTATCAATATGCGAAGTCGGAGGCCTGAGGATGAGGTGACCTAAGATTTGATTTCCTGCTTTCACAGGGCTTTTTAACGTGACTTTGGTCAAGTCTTTTAGTCAGTCTGTGCTTCTGCTTCCTTATCCATACACCTGAGGAGAATCCTGCTTATCTCCTCAGGAGCCTGCAATGCTAAGTTCAGTGATGTCTTCAGAATCATGGGCAGAAGGTGTTGGAGCCGAACAGAGGGTCATCAAGTTGTGGGATGAGGAAGACAAATGAATAACCGCATAGATATCTCTACTGTCTAATATATGAAACCTGCTCTCATGTGTTCTTCTGCCCAGACAGTGATTTATTTTCCCTGAATCTTTCTCTGAATGACCAAATGATTAACCCCAGGTCAGGTAGATATCCCAGATATGTGGGAGAAAGAACTACGGTGATGCAGAAGGATGAACATAATGGTTTATTTTGGTCTTAAAAAGCTACAGTCCCTTTTTACGACCTTTGTACCATAGTACCGAGCCCTGTTGTCCCCACTCTTGACACCCTAAATGTTTCCTTCCTCCCTGCACAGTGGTCTGGTGGTAACAGCAGGTTTCTGGGACAGGGCAATGCAACCCACCTTCAGATGTGTTGGCAGCTGAAGTTGCAAGTCCTGTGTCCTGGACTACAGCTCAAAGAACTAGGTGGCATTTTAGAAAGGGGGCACTGCTGTTTCCACTGACTGCTCTTTAAAAAGCAGTGAGATCTGTGCGGTCTAAGAAAGAAAGAAAGAAGGAAAGAAAGAATGAATGAAGGAAGGAAGGAAGGAAGGAAGGAAGGAAGGAAGGAAAGAAAGAAAGAAAGAAAGAAAGAAAGAAAGAAAGAAGAAAGAAAGAAAGAGAGAGAAAGAAAAAAAGAGAGAAAGAGAGAAAGAGAGAGAAAGAGAGAGAAAGAGAGAGAAAAGAGAAAGAGAGAGAGAGAAAGGGAGAAAGAAAGAAAGAGAGAAAGAAAGAAAGAAAGACAGAGAAAGAAGGAAAGAGAGAGAAAGAAAAGTGAAAGAGAGAAAAAGAGAGAGAAAAGAGAAAGAGAGAGAGAAAAAGGGAGAAAGAAAGAAAGAGAGAAAAAGAAAGAAAGAAAGAAAGAAAGAAAGAAAGAAAGAAAGAAAGAAAGAAAGAAAGAAAAAGAAAGAAGGAAAGAAAGAAAGAAAGAAAGAAAGAAAGAGAAAGAAAGAAAGAGAAAGAAAGAATGAATGAAGAGGAAAGAAAGAGAGGAAGGAAGGAAGGGAGGGAGGGAAGATATCTTGCTTGAGGTGGTTCTAGGCTGTACATCTTGTGAGGGAAGAAGCAGACCTCAGCAGCTGGAGAACAGATAGCCAAGCAGTAGAGATGGACCCTGCTCTAAGGGTTTTCCACTCAGCATGCCACTTTTCTAGATGGTCCTACTGAAGATGTGGAAGCTCCTTTGCAAAGGGAACCTCATGTCTCCAGGACGGCTACTGACTCTGCTCTGTGGAGACAAACCTCCTACGCCAACAACCCTTTACTGCCTAGGACCTTGTCACCATCCTTTTTGAAATGTAGCCCTTGGAGTGAAACACTGACTTAATGCCTTTTTGGGCTGGATAATGTATAAACAACATGGGAAAGAATAGAATTGTCCCAGATTGCTTCTGGAGATGTATGACAGTGAAGGAAAGAGTTCCCACATCTTAGCCACTCCTCCCAGCCATCATTAGCATGTCTGCTCTTGAATAGAGGATCCTACTCCCTGTTCGACACTAGGAAAGACACTGCAGTGATGTGGCTGCAAGCCTTGTTTTTCTGACACCTCAGACTTCTTGAGTGCTCTTGGGAGAGTCACTTAGCAAGAGGGGTAAAATGGAGAAAATGTCATATCTGCTTAGCAGGACTGCGGGAAGGAGACATGCTGTTTTCTCTGAGCTTCATTTTTCGAAGCTGAAAGACAAGAGAAAGCTACCTTGTGTCAGCTATTTCAGACACCCAGACGCCCATCTCTGAGGGGTGGAAGGTATAAAGTCTTTCCAACATTTGGCTGGTAGGGCATGTACCTGGGGAGTGTGAGAAAGGGTTTCAATTCCCTCCCTGGCTCGAGGGGATACAAACCCACAGCTGTCATGTTAGGATTCGCACAACAGTTGACACTACATTGACTCTGGATTAAAAAAAAAAATAAATCTGAATAAACCCCAAGAACCTGGAAATAAAACTGGGGGCAGACTAGTGCTTCTGGTATTTGGAGCCAGCACAGCCCTGCCTCTTAGAGCAGGGGCTTGTCCTAACAGCTCAATTTCCCCCTGATTACTGTGGTCGGGGTCCTTCTTGTAGGTTAGACATCATGGGGATTGCAAGGGGGAAAGGCATTGTCTAATGGAGGAAGATGGTGAGGAATTTGTGAAGTGAGCTTTGAGAGTTTTGGAAGCCCAGTCTTTGACTCAGGTGAGGTGAATTTTGGTTTTGAGCATAGTATAAAGAGGACTACCCAGCTGCTATCAGCACACTGTGGTTTCCTCCTTGAATCCATCAAGAGAGCCACCTTACCCAGATGTGGGAGGAGAGCTGTGCCGTTCCCTCATAGGGAGGGTCACCCATAAACACCTCCATGGTGAAAGCTAAACCAGAAGGGCTTGAATGAAAGGCCATGTTGCACCACTTTTTGGATGCCAGAAAAGATTAATACCAAATGCTCCTCACCATGGATGCAGGAGCTGAAGCACTGATGGTGTAAAAGTCGGTGCCTGCTCCTTATTTGCAACTACACTGAAGCCAAGGCTGGAGGAATGCCTCAGCTCTGCAGGGCACCTCTCAGAGCTACCTTGAGCCAAAGGCTCATCAGTTGTTAAGTAGATGATGACCCCCAGGAGAAGTGGGTTTCTTTAGGCTCACACTGACAGCTTTGCAGGTGCAGCTACTTTCTGAATAGCAAAAGTGAAATCCAATGGAACTGGTGAGTCAGAGCTCACAGGAGCTGCAAAAACATATGCAGACATCACTATTGGCTTATACTAACATGAATGACATTACCTGCTGGCCCTGAAATCTGTGTGCAGGATAAGCAAGGGCCACCTGCAGCAATGTAGCCTTGCTTGTCCCAGGTACCAGCAGAAGATACTCCAGTCTCTCAGCCCAGCTGGCCTCTGTGCTAAACTTGCCAACCAGCAGATCCCTCAGAGCCAAGAACCAAGGGTTCAGGTCATGAGGATGATGTCGCCCACCTTACGATGCTCTTTGCACTAAAGCGGGCTTATAAGAAAGATAGGGACAGAATTTTTAGCAGGGCCTGTTCTGTTAGGACAAGGGGTAGATAATGGTTTTAAACTAAAAGAGGGTAGATTCAGACTAGATATAAGGAAGAAATTTTTTACAATGAGAGTAGTGAAACACTGGCACAGGTTGCCCAGAGAGGTGGTAGATGCTCCATCCTTGGAAACATTCAAGGCCAGGTTGGACGGGGCTCTGAGCAACCTGATCCAGTTGAAGATGTCCCTGCTCATTGCAGGGGATTGGACTAGAAGACCTTTAAAGGTCCGTTCCATCCCAAAGCAGTCTATGATTCTAAGAAATGAAGGGTCACATCTCAGAGCACAGGACATATTTCTCCCCAGGGAAAGGAGGAGGGAAGGTGGGAAAAAAATGTTAAAAGGCTTTTTTGGTTTTTTTATGATCACAAGGAAGCAAATCATTTGCCAATCAGAACTATTAAATATTGGCACAGCACCAAGTGAAGATGGAGAACAAGGAATGCCTTGGCACACGCCAGCTGACAGATTCATCCGTGCTGCAGAGACAGTGCCCAAGTGCTGGAGGGGAATAAGCATTGTTTCCATCGTAGAGGAGGATCACAGAGATGTCACGGCTGCTGTGAGCCTGACATTGCTTGTGGGGAAAATACTGGGAACGTTGGAAACAAAATATTGGCTCTCACGGCCTTGGAGGCAGGCAAGCAAGCTTCAGTTTCACCACATTCCTCTCGATTGTAGCAATAGAGGATCCCATCTCAGATAAATCAACTGAAAGGGTTTTACATAAGCTGCCTGGCTCAGCCTCAAGCTTCCTTCAGCTTCTCTCTGCAGAGGCCCCTGTTTCCAGTGTTCATGTTTCCCCTCACCCATCCTCACCAACATCAACATGTTGGTCTCCTGCAAAAGAATCTCCCGGCCTGACACCGAAAGCTCCTCAGTTACCCCCTTACCCCTTAAAAGGGGATCCTTGTACCATGCTTTCTGCTTGCTTTCAAAGATGCATCTTCTACCCATTAGGAAAGGTGGAGAGGAGCAAGTTGTGGCCTTGGATGTGCTCAACAGAAGGACTATAAAAGGAGGGGACAAGTCAGGCTTCCTGGTGGGAGGGTGAATCATTCCACAGAGCACATTCCCAAATTCAACAGCACGTGCTGTATTCATACTAGGTATATTGGAAAATGCTTTCCAAAGTTAAAGCTTTAGGAACAGACCCTGAGCTTCTTTAAACCTTTCATTTCTTTACTTGGTGTTACTCCCAAGTCTAAACACCAAGCAGCCAAGTGCCCTGACCCTGATTTTCTGCTTGGTCACAGCACACCATCAGTTAGGAAGTCTTTGTTGTTATTCTAAGAAGACTCTAGAGGCTTTAGGAAGATCAGAGCCTGGTGTCTGCCTCACCCAGTGGGCTACAAATGCTGCACAAAGTCCCTCTCTGGACATGAGTGACTCTGAAACTCTACCTCAGTTTCCCCGTTTGCAAAAATGGACAAAATTCATATATCATGGCACATAAAAAAACACTCATCAATTTATTCAAATGGTGATCACTATTGACTGACACCACAGACCACATTTGGCATACTGTCCATACAGGACAGAGACAGAAAGCTCAGCTTACACTCTATAACCTGAGCTTCGTGCATCCTTTCAGCCTACAACATTACAGAGGAGAGGGGCAAAAGGGAGGACTTTTCTCCTCACCCAGTACTGCATGATGCCTTATTATCCTAGGAGTGATGCTTATGCTTGGATCACTCTTTTTCCGTAGGGCCTTCCATGAGAACATCAGTACCTTGAGCTGCCTCTGTGCTGAGCTGTGTGAGCATGGCTACTTTCTTATCAGCACCTCATCTGGTGTTATAGCCATTATAGGTCTTGGCAGTAGGTCCAGGACTTTCCAGACCAGCTCTGCATTGCACAGAGAAGACATGTCCAGAGCTATATAAACCCCCATCAATCTTATCCAGAAAAGCATGATTGCATGGGATCCTTTGGACAAGAGCAGAGCCTAAATGATTGCATGGTATCCTTTGGATGCAGAAGGATCACTAAGTCCATTCCTCAAAGATCTGTTTCCAAGACTGCAGTCTCAGTGTAGATTTACAGACTGACCTGAACGATTTGGAGCCATACACTAGTGAAACCCAAACACCTGCTGCCGTTGTCCAATGTGTAGGCTTGTTTCAGGTCCCCTAGTCTTTGGCAGCATTTCCCAAGTGGGTTTATCACCAAGTCTAGGGAAGCCCGCTTTGCAAAAACAGCAGTCCTTAGGGGCTGCAGGTAATGAAGGCTTTCAGGTCTAACCCTGAAATGGGGTTGGGGTGGCTCCAAGAGCAGATGCAGCAGTGGGAGAAATGCAGCTTTGGAGCACCTACACTGCCGCAAGTGATGCCAGCCAGGAGCCCTGCAGATCCATGCCGGGCTCTGTGTGATGCCACAGCCTATGCCTTTCTTCACAGAGAGCCATGCCAACTCCATGCCCAGCTGATTCTGCACTGTTTCTCATCAAAATCCAGCTCCGGGGTTTGTTTGACTTTTTTATCCTTTTAAAAATCAGGCCCCAAAATGCAAAGACTTATGCAAATGCAAAGCATAATAACAAGAAGCTAACCACACTTTTGCATATCTTAAAGGAAAGGTTAGGTTTGGGTCCCATCTGTGTTTTGAACGAAGTTCTGATTGAGTTCTTGTTTCCTCTGAACCAGCATGCTAGTGTCAACACATCCCTGGGAAGATGAAAGGCCCTAAAAAGACATTTGATCAGATTAGCTGTAATTCAGATCATTGGAGGGAAATTATTAAATGGGCAATTCCTGCCAGGGAACATGAAGGCGATACAGATAAGAGGGAATGTTGGATTGAAGGAGGTTGGATTAACACAGCTTGTAAAATCCTGAAGGCTGAGTTCCCCTAAAACATCAGAACGGTGTTTGGTTTTTTTTTTTTTCTTTTTTTTTCCCCCCACTTTTTTTCTGCTGGTTGCTTATGGTTATCATTGCACCCAGCACAACAGAGCTGCAACCTCCAGGGCGGTGCTCGCGCTTCCAAACCTTTCAGGCTTTACCTGTTTCAGGTAGAGCCAGATTGTCAGATGCCAGAGAAGCCTGGGAGCCTCGTGCACGGTGCTGGGAGTGGGACCGGTGCTCCCTGCCACCCTCTGAGCCCTCGTGTGAGCCGAGGGTGGGTCGAGGGCTGGAATGCTCTCGCTAATTAGCTACTGTCAAAATAACCCCAGGTGATCGCAGGTAACCAGACCCCGAGATAGGCAAATCAGCAGGACGGTCTGGTATCAGTAACCCAAGTCTGATACCTGCAAAGCAAACATCCCTCTATCTCACTCTCTATCGCCCTATCTCTCTGTCAATCTAATCATTACCATGTATGTCTCCCTACCTACCCTGCTTAATGCAAGCACGTTTTATCTGTCTTTCTGTTGGCTTGGTCATGTGTGAAACACTCCGCGTCTGATCCCCCCCCTCCTGCCATCCCGTAAATGCCGCCTTCTGAATATTTCATTGCCGTCTCAAGTTCTGAAACAGCACGGTCCTCTCGGCCCTTCGAACCGCCCCAAATTACCCCGACCCCTCGTCTCCCCAACGCCTGATGTCCCTGGGAGGCTCTAGACAAAAGGAAGCTGTGTGCCAATTGGGGGTTATTAGCAGAGATACAGCGCTCTTATTGTGGCAGGACTGAGTCCTTAATGAAAGGGGAAGGCGGAAAAGGAGTCGGGAAGGACTGGGGTGAAATTCTCTGGGGTGCGTTCCAGGTTAAAGGATCATCAGGGTCCCTTCTGGCCTCGAAAAAAAAGGCAAGGAAAAAAAGGCAAGCCCCAAAGACTGCTATGCAAAACAGCCCCACTGGTCAATAGGATATGGGGAAGAAAAAAAAAATTGTATTCTGTTATCAGAAGCAACATGGTCGAACAAAAGGATCGCCTTCGCCCACCTGAGAATGGAATGTGAGGCTCCATTTCGCTGCTCTGATCGTATTTGACAGCCCCCCTCGAGACTGCCTGGTTGGTATGGCAAATCGTCCTTATTACCTGCTGGGGTGAATGAATCCCCCTTTGTGCTGGCACTGTCACGCTGCATTAGGTTGACAATGGCCCGAGATATTTTATATGAAATTTGCCCTCACTTGTGATTAGCCAGCACCAACTAAGTCATAGCAACCTAGAACTATGCATTGGCCGGGCCCCGTTGTCGGCCGAAAGGGAAATCCCTATTCAAATGGTTTAATAAAACAATCTAAAGGGCGTGTGAATCGTGAAAAGCATTTTCACTTTTCTCTTTAGCTTAATCTCATGGTCGCTGGGATATTGTGCTCTGAGCAGACCCCAGCAGGGTGTGGGCTAAGGTCCCCCATCAACTTCTTTTACAGCCTCCTTTTCTGCGAGTTAATGATATACCGGTGTGATTGCCTCCCGCAGCAAGAAGAAACACGCATTTGATGAAAAGGATGGACCTCCTAACACATCCTAAATGGCAACAATTTCTCATCCAAAGGTCACAGGTCATAACCTGGATTTTGAATCACCACCCAGATCTTTTTCAAAGCCTTGCTAAAGCTGGGGGATTCTGCAAGGCCATTTTACACACAGACACACACACACAGACACCGTGTTATCTCCAGAGGTTCCTGCTCCGCTTGAATCCTGAGTTTAGTGTTTGGAAACAATTGGATTTTCCCCTGGTTTTGGGCTACGGTTTGCTGCCTTTCACGTCCTCTCAACCCTGGGTTGCGACGCAAGGAAAAGCACAAGACAGAGGTGGGCAATGCAGAGATGCGTTGTCTCTCTGCAAGACACCTCCTGAGCACCCCCAGAGGGTCACCCAGAGCTCAGCAGTGCCCGGGGTACAAGCAAGACCTTTGGTTGAATCAGCAGCTGGCCGTTCATCCAAAACTTGCCACGCTCCCAGCCCTGAGCATCACCTCCAGCAAGACTTCAAGGTCTCAAAACTCTCCCCACTTGCTTGCAGGTGTGGAAAAGCTCCCCCAGTGCTGACCCCTTGATAAGCAAGGTCTCCCATGCACAGGCAAGATGCAGCCACAGAGATTTGGCTGTGGAGTGGGGTGGGAGGAGGGGGAAGGAGAAGCGTAGGGTTCCCCTTTTGCATTTTTGCTCCTCTTCCTCGCCCGGGCTGGGAAGAGGAGGAGCACAGCGGCAGCGGGTGTGGGGTCTCTGCAAGGCTAGCTGAAAGCCGGGTGCTCATCTTAACATTTACCTAAAGAGAGGAACGCTTTGCGTCTGCAAAATGAGGCTGGAAATCCCCAGGGAAACGAACTCCCTCGTGAACCTCCCGCAGCCGAGCTTCCAAGCACAAATGAAAGGTGAAGGGAAAAGCAGCACGGGAACCTGTTTTGTTTTCCCCACTTTTCTTTCCTCTTCTCTGTTTCCCCCCTCTTCCCACCATGAAGCCTTGGGCCAGGTCGGGGGTTCCTTGGTTGTATGTCAATATTGTCCCTCGATTTTTTTCCCACTGGAGCTCAGCAAGAAGAGCGGGGCTGCAGGGAGCATGCACAATGAAAGCAGCCCAGGCTCTCATGAGGGACACTTTGGGCTTTTGAAAACCACATTAGCCTCTCCTAAAAGGTGTTCATATGAGCTGTGGTATGCTTCCACTGCAGCTTTCCATGTAATAGTAAGCTATGTGGGGCAAGGAGTGATTTTGTTATTATGTGCTTGTACAATATTTAGCACAATGGGGCCCTGATCTCTGCTTGGGGCCTCAGAGTCTACTGTAATACAAATAATTAACCATAATAGAGCTGGGCAAATATCTTAATAAAACCATGGAATCAATTTGAGGCAATTAAGCAATTTTTCGGCTTGCAGAAGTTTTTGCTTTACAGGCTCAATTTGGAGAAGGGAGGGGGTTTTGGGTGCTGGGGGAACTGCAGGGAACTGCTCTCCCCCCTGCAGCAGGCTTTGGCGGACTTTTTTTTTTTTCTGTGGGTTTCAGTTTCACCCAGTTGAGGACGCAGAAAAGTTTTATGCAGCTCCCAAAGCACAAAAGCCACTTTTTATAAATAGCTCGTGAGAGGAAGCATGGTTTGGAGGATGGATCTCTGTGGTTTCTGAGGCAGAAGGGGCTCAGTCCTAAACAGCATGACTTTTGAGAAGCTCATCTGCCCTGCCTCTGCCCCAGTTGTCCACCTGTGAAATGGAGAGCAATCATTATCTTCCTGCTTTCTAATCCCAAGCACTTGAGGACACAGCTAGCTGCTAAAGCGATGGGGATTGCAGATCTATTTAGACAGAGAGAAATAAGAAAATTGCAAAGCCCCAGACACAGATTAGATGATTTACAAGCAATTATAAGTCAGGAGATAAGCTTTGGATGACAGATATTCTGATTATAGTTGAAGCTCTTGTATAATTTGCAAGCGGAAAAGGGAGCTAAATATATTGAACACTTGTCTAAAGTTGTATTCAGTTCTGTACTTGTCCATCACGGAGGAAGTGCATGTGAGGACACTACAGCAAGGAGCGCATCTTCTAAGGGTGGGCAAACTAACAAATCTCCTGGCTCACCCAACCAAAATAGTAACCTCAAGAACTGAACTACGCCACCCTTTTGTGAAGGAAATAGCTATACCTTCCATAAACACATCTGCTGGCCAAGTGGGTGCAGACCCCGAACTTTGTCATGCATAGATCTTTTATGGCCAAGCCTTTGCAGGAACTCTTATGACCAACAGTCCTGTTCTCAGAGGCATTCCCTTAAATCTTTCAGTCCTAGGAAGACACAATCAGAATAATCACAATAGAAAAAGTGAAAAAAATAAAGATATCCCTCCATACACCATTGTGTATTGACAATATTGCTAAGAAAAGTCTGTGAACTTGTGATCAGCCTGTTGTTGGTCCCAGACATGGAGAAATGAGTCCTAGTACTTAAAAAATGAAGAAAAGGATCTGCACCACAATGCTTTCAAATTAGACCTCAGCCTCTACTGCATGTATGTCCTAATAACCGTTCATTTTAGCTACCATGAAGAGTTAGCCTGTCATCCTGCTGGACTGAAAATGTCACCAGCTTGATTTGGGAAGCCGAGCAAAAAATGTGCAAGGTGAATACTTGGCTAGGAGACCACCTGTCAATCTGTCACATCCAGAATAAGACAAAGAGCTTGAGTTCTTGGTGAATATAAGACCGCAGAAATGAGATAAATGGAAGTTTTCCATCAGCTTCATTGTCAAATGATAGACAGAGGTTAAATAATAATAATACCAACAGTAAAATAGCCATAACTTGTATCTACTTGTGATTTGAAACAGTGAAGCTCTCACACACACAAACAGTGTCTACCTTGCCCACACTAATGTGAATGGGCTACTTATCCTGGACAACTGTCCACCCACATGCCTGTGCCACAATGGAGAAGTGGGTGACATGCAGTTCTCATCCTGCAGTGTGAGCAAGTGCCACATGCTCTTACTGCAGGGACAAGGAGCCAGCTCGAGGAGGGAGCTGTCTTCAACTGGAACATCCAAACTGGGTTAGGAGAATGGTCTGGGTTTTCTGATGCCCACCAAGAAGCTGTCAGACATGATGATTTCTGTTCCTCACTGAGCCACGCAGATTTTTGAACCAGTGACCCCAAAACAATTTCAAAATTATGGATAGATGTTGTCAAGACTCAGTTCTCCTGCTGCTACATGATCCCTCCCATAATCAGAACTGCAGCACAGTTGTTGCAGCATGAGATAGATAGCTACCTGACCTCAAAAAAAACCCTGTTGTAGAAGCAAAGGATACCAAACACCTCCAGACAACTTTCTCAACCAGTGATCATTTGTATTCATAAGACAAGCCAATTTCATTAATCTTATACTTACCTTATTTTGCCCAGGTTTCTTAAGCTCAAATAACACCCACCTACCTAATTACAGAGGTGCAGTTTTCTCGCCCAGCCCCGTGCCATACACTCGTCAGCCTTCATGGCGAATGGAGCTGGGATTGTGCAGAGATGCTCTCTCCTATGGAGATGATCTCTTCCAGTCTGAACTGCACATGGGTTTTGCCCTCCCAGGCAAGGAAAACGATGGGCACCCAGAATGTGAATAACCTCCAGGTAGGGATTGGAGTCTCTCTGAAGAGAGACGGGGGCTGTGAGCGAGTGGGAAGAAGAGGCAGGTGCTGTGGGTTTTGATCCAGCTTCGATCTCTGTCTCTGGGTTCACCCATTTTAAGCCAAATGATAACATTTCCTTTGATGAAGAATTCCCTTCCTCAGGCTATACGTCGTTATGGTATTTTTGCTTCTTCTCTCTCACATTGTGAGTCTTTTCCAGAGCTTCTCCAACCTGATTGCAAGAAAACTTGCAATTCCAGCTTATACTTCCTTATTCTTGCTGCTTTTAATTCACCGAATGCCTGTTTGCTCTTACGTCAACCCTGCCTTCATATTTGACGACTGGACATGATGTTATTCCTGATTTTGCATCTGCTGTTCTGCTGCAGGTTCTTAAAAGAGCATCCACACCCCACGGCTATGGGTGTGTGCGCTCCAGAGTTGGTGGGAACAACTCATGGCTCCTTATCCAACATATTAACTTGGGGGGGAGGAAGGGTGATGACCTGTTCTGCCTACACTGTCTTTGGTGACTTTAGTGGGAGTGGAAGGCATTTGCCAAACTGCTGGAGGAACCCAGTACCTTAAGGGTTTACTGACAGTGCACATCGCTTTCATCCCTGCCTATCTTACAGCAACGAAATCAAAGCTACACATCCTCCAGTCTCTTGGGATGGAAACTGCTAAAGATTCCTCTCTTGCTGTTAAATGTAAGCTCCCTTGGTGCCAACACTGCTGCTGCCCTATGTAATGAGTGGGGATAGATGATACATGAAGTGAAGGGAAAAAAAAAGAACAACCAAGAACCCTTAGGAAATGTCTTTGAAAATCAGTTACTGAATAAATTGGGTAAAGTAAAAAATATATTTTGGCCATCAGCAGAACAACACAGGGCCTGATTCTCGTTTTGACCTGGTGTAAATCAGAATAACCTTTATCTAATTCAGTGGTAGTGGCAGAAAATTTAAGCCAGTGTAATAAGGGGTGCATCTTGGTGTAAGAGTATTTTTTCCTACAAAAATGTTGCTTTTTCTAATAAGACACCTCACTTCCTGTTATTTTGCATGAAACTGATATCTATATGCACTGGCAGGCTTAGCCCCTGCTCCAGAAAACCTTAAAATCATAGATATCAGACTTGGGCCCCGCACCCTTCTGCCCAAAGGCAGGATCCACTCTGCCTAAACTATCCCTGACAGATGTTTGTCTAACCTGTTCTCGAAAACCTCCCAGGTCGCAGCTCCCACCCCTTCCCCAGGCAATCTATCCTCATGCTTCACTACCCTTACCGTTAGACGGCTCTTCCCAAAGTCTAGCCCCAGTCCCTCGGCTGCGATTGAAGTGGACGTGGAGAAAAACTTGTCAAATTAACCTGGGCAAACCAAAGGAGGAGGTGGAAGTGCAAGGAAGACAGGAAAATGAAGTAATGCTGTGAAGTCGTGTAGCAGGTAAGTGGCAGAGCTGGGAATGGAGCTCAGATCCCTTGACCCCATGACTTACACCTGTGTAAGCGAGGGAGCCCTTACCTTATTAATCCCACTGGGTACCTCGCCTTTCTCCTGGCCTTTTTTCTATTCTCCCTTTTCTCACTCACTTCCATCTCTTATGTTAGTTTCCCTTGCCTTTCAGCATCTCACATGTGCCCTCGGAGGGAGAGGCTGTTGTAACATATTCAGTCTTTGACTGATTCATCCCTTTGCTTATACATGACTAATACTCATGCTATTTGTCTAACTATTTCAACTGATGCGCATTTAATACGTAAAAATTTAATTAAAGTGTTATTCATAAAAAAATATCTGGGCCAATTTAATATATTTTTTTTAAATACCTAAAGGGAATATTCCAATTAGGGACTAAATGCCAGAAAACACTGTCAGATTTTTTTCCCCCATCTCTAATCAAAGCAGCAGGTTTTGATATTATAAAGAAAAAGCCACCAAAACCACAACAACATTTACAGGCATTCACTCTGCAGGTGCAGAGATCAATCCTGAGAGAAGCTGAGAACTTCCAGCTCTCGGTGGAAACCAGTGGAAGTTACTCTGAGGAGAAGCCAACTACATACCCAGAGCCAGCTCCTCACCTAGTGGATCTGTGCTAATGCTCTGATTGGAGAATTTGCTGAATCTTTCTAATCAGCTTGGTCCTGCAACCTTTAATCATGCAAATAGCTCAGGTCTTCAGTGCAGTTCCAGACTTGCCAGCAAAAGGCTTGCAGGACTGAGTATGGAAAGGGGAATTGGGATTTGTGCTGGCACAACAAAGTTTCTGACAGTTATGGGCCTGAAAATGCATCCCTCGAAATAGGTGCTTCTCCCAGGTTAGCTGGGAGGAGTAAAAACTCTCAGGGTTGCATATTACATGGCCCAACAAGTCTCTTAGTGGACAACGTCATTCAGGAGCTTAGTGGATATATTAGCATTTCCTGCTTCCAGATAGGCCGGGACTACCAAAATGAAGGAGTTGGATGGAAACCATGGCCCCAAAAACCACAGCAAACATCTGAATGTGTTTATCCTAAGAGGATGAACTTGGTTTGTGTCTTGGGAAAAGGCTGAGATCAAATCACCCAGTCTTCAGTTTAGCATCATCCAGAGCTGATTCACAACCTTGGTCAGAAAGTCCGGTCTCCAGCAATTTCAGTTAACTGTGTAATAGCAGTTCAGTTCAAAAGTCTGCCCAGGACAGTTCCCCACAACAAGGCTGCGTGTGTTGTGCACAGGGCACAATGGGTGGTATAACAGTGAGGACACAAAAGTCTTGCGTGACTCACAATGGGGTGCCACACCAGTCAGTGCTGATGGTGGCCCTTGGCCTCCCTACCCCCTCCCAGCCTCCTGCCATCCACCACAAGCCATGAAAACTTGCGCTCCCTAACACTATCAGTGCCCCCTAACAAACAGCATGACCAAAATGTTCAGTCACCTACATCCCAAGCGGACACCTTCACCCCAAACCTTCAGTTGCTCCATGGCTGACATCTACCTACAGGTTTCTGAGATCTTTTGAAGGCTTTTCAAGACTTGTGAAAGTCTTGAAAGGCCTTACTGTCATTCCAGTGCAAGCCCAAAGGAGCTATAGAAATCTCAGAATTTTCCTCAAACTGGAGTGCCTGTTTCCTACCTACACCAAAGAAGTCATGGCTGCCATGCCAAAAACGAGGCCAATGGAAATGCTGTGCATCACATGTAAGGAGTGGTCCCCAAACTCTCTAGCAGGAGGCTGCGGATGAGTCATGAGATTTGTTCTTCATGGAGATCTCCAAGCCCATTTAACCCAAGTCTTCATTTCAGGCATTTTTATGAGGTGGTTGCAAAGGCTTAGTCATTTATGTCTTCAGAGGGAGATAGTAGGGTACCTGAAGTATGTGTTGGTACGTGATTTACCTCCATGGAGCAGCAGCCTTGCAGTGCACACGTAGGAGCTGTTAGATATGCTAATATGTGAACACAGGCCTCATCTTGAAATCTTAAGAGGGGATTAGAGCAGATGAGTCCTCATTTAGTTTTCCAGAACAGCGGCAGAGATAAATCTGGCTGGTCCTTTGCAGGGTGTTAAAGGGGGATTTCCTGGTGGGTGGGTCTCCTCTGTGGGGTATTATTGTATTGACAGTGGGGCGGGAAGGAATGGATTAAGCAACTGGCAATAGGATATGGAGCCTTTGCATGTGCTGACAATGGATATAAGCTGGGGAGGGTGGAAAGCTGTCAGTGGGCTCTAGGAAATCAGGTTTGGTCCCTGGCTTATTCCTGGAGACCACACTGTTGCTTTTAAACTGAGCATTACTCTTCAGAAATTCAGCCATGGCTCCCACACTGGATATGTCACCAGTGACCAGCGATAGGGCTCAGGTGTTGTGGACACTGCTGGACCTCCTGGTGCAGAAGGCAGTCAGCCAGTTGGAGCTGCTGAAGTTGGGTCACCCATACACTGCCCAATCCTATCCTGCGGTGGAGCAATGCCAATGCTGGAAAGAAATGTTATGTCCTGCCCGTAAATCACTCCTGGGCCTCGCCATCCTCTTTGCTTTCTTGAATATGTGCAGTTTTTCTGCTATGTTTCTTGGCTATGGTGAAGATTTTGGTATGCTTTTCTTCTAACCTGCATGTTTGGTCTTCTATTCTGGATAAGCATAGGCGCTATGGGCATTACCCCTAACTTTGGTGCTAATTTGGGGGATTGGTGGAAGCCTGCAGAGAGCTCAGGAACTGAGAGCAGAGCTGAGCAAAAGCAGAGCTGAGAATGGGTTTCCACTTCACCCTGGAGATGTGCTCTCATTTAGAGAGGAAAGATTCTGGTGAGGAACTGCAGGGATTCTTCAAATTTCAGGGCCTGTGTTTGCCCTTATTTTAATGCCAAGTGCAACATGGCAGTCTCTGAAGCTCAAAGTCCTGTTGAGTAAATACATTTAACTTAAGAACCAAATGTCCATGATCTGCAGATTCCCACAGTCTTACAGAGCTGCTTGGAGATCAAGCACAGAAATGAAGAGCTCCCAGCCAGTAAGCCCTACACAAAGAAGATGGATACTTCATGAAGGCTGGTTAACCTCAGTTGGCTCAGTCAGGTTAAAACAGTTTTTAAGGCAAGGCAGTTTGTGTATTAGTTCAGGTGAGGAGTTTAAGTTCAAGGCAGGTTTGGGTATTAGCTTGGGTGAGTAGCTTAAGTTCAAGCTGTTAGGGCAGGAGTGGCTCCCCAGCAGCTCCTGAACCACATGTGGCTCTCCAAAGTTTTGCATATGGTTCTTTGCCCCAGCTATGGCATGTGGTTGGTTAGCAGTAGGGCTGTGTTGTGTGGGGGCCAGAAGCCCAGTATCGCTGGGCTGTATTACTCTGGGATGCGGCTCACTCACCCAGGCCAGGTCCAGAGGAGCCACTGTCATCTTCTGAGGCAGTCCCAGTACACCGCTACCCTGGACTTCCTGATGTACATCACATGTGGCTCGCAAAGTGAAGAAGATCCACCATCCCGCACTGGGGCTCATCCCAAGCTGTCTGATCCCAATCAGTACCAAGTTTAGCTCTTCTGTTATTTTAAGCCAGCCTACCTGGCTCAGTTGCCCAGTCTGAATTAAGAACACCTTTCTTCTTCTGGCAGGGTTGATGGAATCAAAGAAAAATCTAAAACATCAGCAGGCATAAGCCTCACAAGAGACGGTGCAGCCCTGAATTAACAAACTAGCAGTCAGCCCCACAGAAGACCCAGCCCTAGAAAGAAAAGCCCAATATAATTCCAGCTTTTGGTCAACCGCATTAGTGGTCAACCCCATAAAATAGGCAAATACGTGTACTTAATAGTTCAGAGTGCTTGACGCAGTGACCTCACTGTGTTGCAACACCGGTGATTACAGCCTCTTTTCCAGTAGAGCTGTAATGCTGATACATATATTTTTAAATTGCATCTATCCTACTCTGCAGACTTTGAATCACTATTATTTTGTAGCCAGCCCTAGTGTATGAGGCCTGTGCCAGAGTCGTAATGGTGAGTATGGCTGTTTGAGCAGAGTATCATCCATTTATGAAGTATCTACATGAAAAGTCAAGTTAAACATGGAGATATGTTTGGATACCTTAAATAATAATAATAAAAAAAAAAACAAACACCCTTTTAACTTTTCCTTCTCGGTTCTTTTTGAAAAAATGCTGGCTTTATGTCAGGCTGATTTAAAGATTTCAGGGAAGTCACAGTAACCTTAACATGAATAATGAACACAAGTATTAATGACTGATGGGACAGGAATATTCTGAAAGTTAGTGGTTGGCTTTGGTTGAAGTGAGGAGGTTTTAAGGAGAGTTTTTAAATCTTACATTTGATTATTCTTACACATTGATTATGGATTATTTGATATGGTTCCTGAAGCCTTGGGACAAACATTGGCAACATGGAACTGAAAACTGAGGTGGTGCTTTTCTTCTGGCTGAGAAGTTCAAAGGCTTCAACGTCTGTCTGGCCTCTTGAGAACCAGCACAAGAAGACAAGACTACATTGTCTTGCTCAATGGAAGTATAAAGTATTTTATGATAAGATATTTGTATCCTCTTCAACTTTTTCCTGATCTGCAGGGATCAATGATATGGAGATGTGTTTGGACCAGGATTATAATTGATAAAGCCATAAACAGAACTTTACAAAACCTATTATTTGCCAGGGTCTTGCCATCAGAAGCTCACTAAGTCATCTCTGATGTGTTCAGGTGCAAGGGATGTGCACATTAACTTTTGATTGAGAAGACACTGTGCTCAGGCTAGATATATACAGAGCATATTCTTCATCTCAGATGCTGTGCACAGATGGTACTTCAGTTACAAATCTCATCAGAGTGCCGCTGTGCTGGACACAGGCTGAACATCTAACATAGACTGGCCGTGCTCCACAAAGCTCCCATCTACCTCTCTCAAGATACATCTATATCTTCAAATTCATCTGTCAAGGAATCTATATCCGAAATACAGTTAGGAAAGCAGACTGAAAATGTTGTATGAACAGAAACATCTTTCTCCACCAAAACCAACAGCACTAAAATACTTTTCCACCTTTTCTTTCTTCTCTAAGAAGAATATGTGCAATTTCCTCTTGCAGCATCTTCATGACAGAACCCAGTGTTTATAACAGTGGAGAATAAGTCATGGATTTGGGACCTATCTGTTACAGCCCTCATTTTATAGAGCTGTAAGGCTGCTTTATGAATTTAGGGGAGCCCTTAGGAGAGCACTGCTAATACTTCACTCTAAGTCAATCTGGATTTAGGCAGCATGTCAGAATGAAGGAGTTTGGAGAGCATGTCATGCCTAAGGATATTAATGAGGGACAAAAAATCTAATTACCATATTATAGGAAATTCTGTTTGTTTTATTTTAAAGAGTTGAAAATCAGATGGATAATATGAGAGTCTGAATTTTTGCATGTGATAAGAGACTGGGAAAAAAAAGGTATTTTAGGCTGTTGAAGTATTTTATCTTGTTAATGTCAGATTTTTTTGTTTGACAAGATAAAATCATTCAGCTTCAATAATATCAAAACACTCCAATATTCTATAAAATATGAAAGGTACAGCAGTGTGCTTCTTTGATAGTTTAATGACTTTCTATTTTGACATAAGATCATGTTCAAAATAAAAAGAAGTAAAATGGCTTCTTTTCAAGAACTCAGATGAAACTATCTGAAATGTGCAAAACAAAACAAGAAAGCCACAGCTGTGCATTTTTGCCTTGAAATTGAGGGGGTTCTGCAAAACATCTCAATTTTGATGCAGCTGCCTTTTCTGATGGAAAACTGGCCCAGAAAATAAATAAATAAATACATTTTTGACAAGATATAATATCTCCTAGGGTGGATCCTGCGTGCCTAGCCTAAGGGGTCTCCAACTTTTTTATGGCTCCGGGTGAACAGAAATATCTCCTCGTGCCCTCCCCACCCATTCACACTCCCACAACATCCCTGTGGCAACAGCTTCCCTGGGAAAGTAGCATGATTAGGAAAGGATAAACCATAATTATTAGCTATCATTTAATGTGATTTAGCACCTGGAAATAATGGAGAGGAAATTGTGCCAGATGCTTAGTCAACAAACTGCAGCCTACCAGGAAGCGTTCCATGAAGCATTACTGACCCGTCGATCAAACTTGAGAGCAACAGTCATAAGTAGGCCAATAAAACTACCTAAATTATGTTGCAAGAGCTGCAGGGCCCTACATATGACCTACTTTGGTATCATTCTCTTTGAAGTATCCAGTCATTTCTGTGGTATACTCCGTGGGAAGCGGAGATGGAGAGGAAGAAGGACCTGCTTCACTGTCTCCATCACAGCCAAAAGCAGATCCAGAACCAGAACCTCTCGTTTCTGCCTTGCTCCCCATCACTGGTCCAGGCTGGGTCTGGAGAAGCCAGCCAAATAACATGTATGCTTTGGAAACTGTCTGCCTTCTCTAGGAAGGGTGAGATGAGTAAAGATGAAATAAAAACTGAAAGACACTCTCCATTCCTCCAGCCATGACCTGTACCCACTCTTGAGTTCCACCTCAAGCCATGTGGATGCCTCTGTGTTTCCCAGGATCTGGTGGGCTCTCTGGCTTTCTGTCTGTGCTTTGTCATCAGGTTTTAGGGTCACCTACAGCCAAAGCTCCAGACCCTCCCTGAGGTTCACAATGCTGCCTTCTACTTCCTAAAAAAGCCTGCCCAAACCAAAACAAAGCCATGACAATTTCCTTCAAGTCCCTCCCTAAAGCATATCCATCCTGTGACATATGTATAGCCCTCTTTTATGGGCCCATCTTACAGTGATCTGCTGTAGGCAACACTCTCCAGAGCATCTCAGTGACCCATGGGAGCACGTTGAAGGTAAGCAGGAGATGGTACACCATACACTTCCCTGCTTAATGTCTTGGCATCTACTTCACACAGTCATCAGCCACTGTGGCTTCACCCATCTCATGCTGTTTTTCCAAAAAATGCCAATTCTGTGCTGCACCCCTGCCTGGAGTGGTGGAAATCCCTACCTACTTCATCTGGGTGTTGCCTCCCATGAAGCTCTCTGATTCTGTGACTTTGCATCTCCCAAGACTTTGGAGCCCCCAAAGGTCTGCTTTGCTCTTACTCCTGTTTTGTCCTCGCTGCTCAGTCTTAAGTCAACTGTTCCCTAATCATTCCTATGAGCACATCGTTCACATGCATAACAGAAATCCAAACACAGTCATAACAATCCTTTTGAACTGTTCCCTCTCCTGGTGGCTGACCCCTTCCTCTTTGTTAATCCTATGGATCTTCTTGGATGATGAGTCCTTCCTATGAAGGAGGTTCTCCCTGAAAGATGGGGCTGAGGGAGCAAGGAATGAAAGAAGTTGATCCATGAAGGTGCACGCTTCCTTCTGCAGCAGACCTTAGCAGGAACCATGCTAACCTTTCTCTTGTGAAAAGTGCCTCGTCTGTCTGTCCTGCCTGCCCTGCAGGAGACAGCCCCGTTCCCCTGCTGTGCAAGTCCACAGTGCAGAAAGAAACATGCAGGGCATCTTTATACACCCTGTTTTTCCTCTTGCTGCCCTGTCGTATCTGCTTGGCGAGGAACAGGAAGAAATTCTCTGTTACACAGGAGTCCAACCAGATGATCCCACAGCCCCTTCTAGCCTTAAAATCCCTGCGTCTATTCAGCACTGCCAGCTCATAACACATCTCACAGGGAAGAAAAGCCACATTCATGGGCTTGGATCCCTCTTTGTCAGAAGACTTTGCTTGTTTTGGCTGTTTGGTACATAAGAGTGCGGGCAGATGCATGTCTACCTCCTCAACTGGCAAAAACCACCCTTGCAGACCTGAGGACGGTGCACCCCGATTCAGGACCCATCCCATAGCGGTGCTTAGGGGTGAAACCCGCCGCTTCCCCCTTCCCCCCAGCGCTTGGATGAAGGTGACCAAGCCTCCGCCGTCCCTGTTTCCCTCCCTGGCTCCCGTCCATGCTTGTGTGTGTTTGTGCCGCCTGTTGTGCACCGAGGGCCCATTTGGGGCCGGGATTCTCCCGGGACAAAGGGATGCTAATCAGCTCCCTCTACTGTTCCCTTTTGTCTAGGACTAGCTCCCACGCTTGGACTTGGCACTCTGGGATGCGGCAGAGGGAGCTCCTTGTTGCAACCAGCCGGAGCCCAGTTGGGGAATGCAATGTACCCAGCAGGGAAAGGGGAGGAGAGGGGGAAGGAAATAAATCTATAACTCCACGCAGCCCGCTCCCTGACAGCCCGTCGCATTTTGCACGCCGCCCGAGGCAGAAGTTTCCAGTGCCTCCCACCGCCGAGAGAGACGCCACCGGTTTTATAGCCACGGGCTGTCTTGTTCCTTCTCCCCTCCCTGATCCCCTGTCTAATGTTTTTAGTCGCCAGAAAAATCTCCATGTCAGGGCTGACAGATGAGGGTTGGTGCAGTGGGAGGTAGAGGGAGCACAGAAAGCAAACAGGATCGGCTCCTGGTATTGCTGCCATTTCCTTTTCACTCTCACTGCTCTCCCAGCTTTGCAGCCTGCGTCTGGGTGTTGCCTGTTTGCAGCTGTTTACATGGGCTGTCTCATCTCCAAAGAACCGTGCAGATGCACAAGAGCCAGATCTTTATCCCAGGATCACTTTGCAGGTGGAGAGGTGATGAGGTCAGGGCCTCTCACTAAGAAACCCAGGCTACGCTTAAGCCCACCAAACCCCGGCCACGTGCAGCCTCCAATTGCATTGGGGATGGAGAGGCAAATGCAGCCAGATGTGATGCTAACCATAGTCTTCTGAGTGCTATCCTACTGGTCCTACAGCCACGGGGCTGCCCAGTGCTTGGCATTAAACACCTCTGAAGTTACAAGGGGCTGAAGTGACCCCTTCTGATGGTGACCTGGCCCTAGCAGCAGGTCTAGCAGTAACAGAAGGAGCTCCTCTACCACCTCACTGGTATCCTGCTCCCAAAGGCTGAGGGACTAACATGTTGGCAAGTTTCCTCAGCATCTCTGTTTGCTGCCGTTGCAACTTGCAGATCTTGCCAAGGCTCAGTGGAAGCTGCTAATCTCCCAGTACTGATGTGGGCTACAAACCAGAGATGTCGCTACAGCTCATCTAGGCCTCCCCAGACTGCATTTCCTCCCCAGTGCTGCTGCCTGTACTGAGCTAGCTACATAAAAGCCAGTTCAGAAATGCTGCAACCATGAATATGGGCTGTTCTGTACCTGTGGGCTGGAATGTTGGACTCAGGCAGTGCAGCGATAT
This sequence comes from Nipponia nippon, assembly GCF_047370975.1. Classification (NCBI taxonomy): domain Eukaryota; kingdom Metazoa; phylum Chordata; class Aves; order Pelecaniformes; family Threskiornithidae; genus Nipponia; species Nipponia nippon. The sequence goes on from NW_028262290.1 coordinate 164,750,078, forward strand.
ACTGGCACTTATGACTGTCTCATCCCCTGCAGTAATCCCCAGCTCCAAGCTCAATTTACACTGACATTAAACACAACTGATGCTTCTGTGTTAAGCCAGGATCTGCCAGTCTTTTTCTCAGCACTATTGGCAAATCTCTGGCCTACAGTATTTATGCATCTTGACGGCTGAGTGGAGCTTGCATAGTCACATTTTCAATCCTGATCCTTCCAGTTTCCTTCCCCATAGTTACAGGGTAGAGTTTGTAGATCTCCGTTGTTGATACCAGGGCAGCTGCCCAAATTGCCATTAGCGGAGAGGTAGACGGGGTGTGGTTGGAAATCAGATCCTCTTGGGAAGAGTTTCATGAGAGAGCAGAGAGTACCTCCTACATGTAACTAACCTCCTGGATGGATCAGTATCTTGTGGCTTTCTGCTCATGCCTTACTTTATTGCAGAAGTGGAGAAGTCTGATCTAGAGCAGGGAAAGGAGGGGAAACATTTGGCACAGAGACAACTGAGATGCCAGAATGCCATCAGGAAAATATGATGAGGTCTGCTAAACATATTAATTTTAAATCATGCAAGACATTATGAGATGGTATTACGCCTGAAATAGCAAGGGACTGCCTGTATTCAGTGGTCCAGAAGATCCTTTTCAGTGCCATGTTCTTGCATTAGTAAAATGGCCTCTCCAACAGAGGCTGGATGTCAGGACTGCTTTCTAACAGGAGCAAGACAGGGGGTGGGAACTATTTGTCCCCAAACTGGGCCTCTAAGAAGTACATATGGAAGTCTGAGCCTGTAGCCCTAGGCTCCCTCTATAGTCAATGGAGAGAAATAAACATCTTGGTATGATTCATGTTATCCTGAGATAGGTGTCTAAGATAGGTCAGATGAATTGCTCTCCGGAGATGCCGATTGCTCTCCACTGACTACAAAGGGAGCCTGGGGTGACTAGCTCAGACTTTGACATCTAACTTTGGTAGATGAGATCAGGCCTATCAGAGAGTCTGTGGAGCGATATTGTTACGACACAGCAAGAAAAAAAAAACGGAGGAGACTTGTGTCTCCAAGGTATTATAACTGAATTTAAAAGTCTTGTTCCATTCTTGCTAAATCTGGGGAAAAACTCTCATGGATTTCACTAGACACAAGATAAGCTTTCTCATCCACAGTAGTAATAGGGACAAAAGAGTCAACCCATGAACACAGCTATGTTTTGGCTTTCTTGAGAGAGACGAGACATGGGGCTTATCCCCAAAGGGTTTAGAGTCCAAAATAAGCCTAGCTGCCAAATAAGCCTAGTCCAAAATAAGCCTAGCTGCAAAGGTAACAGAGCCCTGCATCCCATATGAAACTGGATGTGACTTGAATCCCACATCTCTCATGAGCTAGACAAATGCCTGCTGTGCCCTTCATGTGGTCCCTGGGAGCAGGAGTCTTCTCATCAAGAGCCGGTCTCCCTGGATTCCCTCAGTGATTGATGAAGAGATGTAGAAACTTCAGGGTGTGAATAATTTAATCCTAACTGTCTAGAATACATCAGATGAATCATGCCCCAGAGGACCCCAGCATCAAATGGAACTCCCTCGACCTGTCTCGCTGTCTGACATAATGGACCCAAACTTTTGCTGACCCACTGCTCTTCTGCAGGCCTCAATTTTAACTTTTTATAAAGTGTAATTAACAAAGAAAATTCTCTGTTCTAGAAGATTTATTCTGAATCTAGCAAAGAAAAATATAGTGGCTGGTTGTCAACACCAGAGCCACATTGCATTAGAAATGAGGAGACTTGTAAAAGGGGAGGTAGATAGATTGTCTGTCTTTTGGTGGTATGTCAAGGCAAGATGTCCTTTGGGAACAGATGTTGTAGTCAAATTCAGATTTTGGTTTCCATTCCAGAAGTCTTGAGGTGAAATTCTCCAGTCTGCATCATGCAAGAAGTCTGCTTGGATAATCTGAGTCTTGGCAAGCCATAAACATGCAGTGTGAGCTCTACTGCAGGAAGGAAAGAGGCATTTGAGATCCAGAGATCTCATATCTCTACCAATAACACACTATTATTGCTGCCCATTGCCAAGTGGCCTTGAAAGAGATTATTTGGTATCATTTTCTGAAAGACACTCTGCCATGTCTATAGGACAGTGTCGTCTGCAGGAACATCATGAGTGAAGGTAATTAATAGTAATTGTTTAGGGCTCATGGTCTCCCTGGATAAGATGACAGGGAGATACCACCCTATCCCATCCCATCCCACCTTGATTTGAGTTGGAAGTGCTGGAAGGCAAGACATCTAGCCCGTTTAATAATGAAGCAACCAAGTGGTCTCGTATTTCATTCCACGCTCATCCTGGTAACTGCACAAACAGGAGCTGTATCAAAAAGAACATCTCTTTGCTGGACAAGAACAGGGTTAACCCAGGGGGGCACGAACAGTGGGTCACTCCACCGCTTTTGTGGCTCTTGTCATTTGCCTTCTAGCAGGGTCGACGGCCAACAATTATTTCCGGAATGAATTTATGCCTCCGAGCCTCTGCATCACCCATTAGGCTCTCATTTGTCCGGTGGGGAATTTGATATATGTCCTCAAAGGGCACATCCGACGGGCACAGACACTTGACAAAGCAACGGGACATGCGCGCACCCGCCCCGGCTCGTTCAAACCCTCTCGCACGCCGGCAAACGTCCCGACGTACAAAAAGGGACGGTGTGGCTTCCCAAGGTTGCACGAGTGTTAAACTCTAATAAACAAGCCCCATCGGTGAAAGCTGAAAGAATCTGAGCCCTCTCCAACAAAGCATTTAATCCAGTTTGGCGTAACCTTTGACATTATTAGGGATCGCAGTGACCCTAATCCAATCAGATTGATTAACTAAAGCGAAGACCCCATAAGCTGACCCCCCTCTGGCCTCTGCTATTTAGTCCTGACCAAACAGTGGGAGAGACGTGCCGTATTTACACCACAATGGGTCTGCGCTGAGAACCTGTTTCATTACAGAGCGACTTAAACTCCCATTACTCCATCAATGTATCATTCTTCAATAGTTCATTAAAAGCTGCTCCTCCACAATAACTATTAACCATTTCTCAGTCCAGCTGGCAGGTTTAAAGCCCCAGCCAGTCTTTAGCAGAAGGAGGTGGGAGTGAGTGAAAGAAATAGATAGACAAGGGCTCCCTTTTTAAATTTAAACGAACTGGGGGTTTAAATAGTTTGAGGTAATTTACTTTTATTGAATGGGGGGAGGAGAGGGAGGAAACTTTTATTTTGACTTAATTATGTGCTGAGGTCCTTTAAAGAGACAGGGCCATGATAAGCTTTTATTGTATTACTTCTCTTGAGATCAGTTCATATTTCTGCCCAGAGGAGTTTCAAAGAGAGCTCGCACAGTGTTGAGAGACTAGGAAATGCACCACAGCTTAGACATGAACAGCATCTCCTGTCCATAAATGTTAAAAACAGGGAGAAAGACACAATTCCCAGTAAATGCCACTTAAGTTTGAGACGGAAGATGCCTGTTAGGTTGCACGGTTCATTTTCTGTTGCCAGTGATGGCATGTCCCTCTACTACATCCTCCAAAGTTTTATCCTGTATATTTTTAAAGGCAACGCAAAAATTTTCCCTTGTTCTTGGGAAACTGCAAGATGTGGCAACTGCCTTACAAACTGCCAGACCTCTCAGGTAAGTGGCTGGGCATGAGCTGTGGCTAAGGTGATCATTTAAGGTCATGTGGCTATTGCCATGTTCTGCTCCACTGCTTCACACAATACAGGTGATGTAACCGTATCAGTCCCAAAGAAATAAATGAGAACAGATTTTTTCCTCTAGAAATTACTCTGTTAGAAAAGTTCAAGTGAGGAGTTCTTTCTGCTGTCCAGTAGTTGAAATTTGAACTTCTGGGAAACTAGAAATTACATTAACTCTAGCCTCTTATATATGACTGAGAGACAGACAGGGAGGTTTATATAGAGCGAAAGACATCAGGCTCACTTCTTTTCCTCTAAAGGCATCCTGTTCTTTGCATTCCCGATAGCTTAGGGTACCTGAGTCACCTATTTCCTAATTTCCTAGCCCTTTGCAAGAAATACTCAACAGTGGCACCTATCTGAATGTTTCTCCATGGAGCTGCACAGCTGCTTATATGCTCCCAAGACCAAAAAGGAGAAAAACCCTCTTCCAATAGCCCCGTAGCAATTTCACCTCCTGCTAATGCCTGAATCATTCCCCACGCAGGTACCACAGCACAGCAAGGAAAGTGATTCTTCCTTTTGAATAAGGAACATTTAGTCCACAGCCAAGGACAGGCAAAACTGAGTAATCGAATAGCTGGATGGGATGGGGGACTTCTGCTCTTCATATGTCCTCAGTGACATATGAAGAGCTAGAGGGACATAGGGCCAAGCCTGTCAAGTATTGCCTTGAAATAGCAGCAGGTCTGGACCCCCTGAACATCACCATTCCCTTGGGCTCATGAATACCATTGCTGTTTAATATGTGATTCATTAGGCTTGGCTATGGAAATGTAAAAAAAATGTATATACATAAATATAATTGTAGTTAAAACATGTGGGATTTCTTTCCATAAACAGACTGATGGGGAAAAAGAGTCCGGTTTTAGATGAAATATTAGAATATGGCTCTTAATGGGACCAGAGTCTGGTGACAGTTTGGCACCGCTGAATCACAGCTCAAGCCTAGCCCTGAATTAGCAATGAGATACCAAAGCAGCAAGGGCAGCCCAGACAGTGAGGCAGCCTCAGTGAGATCTGGGCCTAGAAAGTATTTCCTGAAGGCATTAAAATCAGCCCTTTTCAATGAAAGAATTGCAGATAGTCATGTAAGGCAAAAGGGAGTTGCTTTAGTGACTACGCTGGTTTGTGCTGAAGGAGGATGGGGTCCCTATTGACTCAGATGAGAAGCTCCAGTTAGATCTTGGGTGACTTAAAAATTAAGCTGCAAAGTACAGTTTTGCTTGCTTTCTTTCTTTGTCTCCTTTTCTCCTTCTCTCTTTCTGGGTAGGAGCTCAAATATGTTCCTACCCTGGGGGATCTGCCGCACAAGAATGCGACTGAGCTGTTTTTCTTCTCCCCCCTTCTGCTGTAGGTGAAGCAAAACTGAAGGGTGGTTTGATTCTCCCTCAAGGAACAACATTCTTCAGTTATGAAATCGTCCCAGCCTTCTTTCCCTCCCTGAGCCTGGCTACCAAAAGCCTGCAGTCTCAAGCAGGGACAGACCCTTCGTGTCGACACCGTTGTGAGACAAGAGTGTTTGGCGGCTTGTGGGATTGGGGCTCCTTCGGTCAGTGAGGAGGTGAGAGTAGCTTTCCTTGTGCACAGGGTGAAATTGCTACAGGAGATGTGGAGCATCTAATCCGAGAGCATCTGGGAGCGCAAGGCGCTCCATGTGTCCTTAAGGACATCCAGCCTTGTGACCAGGCAAAGGCATTGGGTTGCCTGGTTCACTTACTGCCTGTGCCCAGTGAATGCTCTTGGGCAAATCACACTGGGATTGTGCCTATGAGAAAAATATTCAGTTTGGCTGTGCTGGCCTAATTCAACTGCTATAGTCACCCAGGAGTGATGTACCCAGAATGGACTTTTTAATTGCATGCAAAATGTTGTGGTATGACACTTTGATAGGGGCTTAAGTGCACCACACTGGCGATCTTACAGGTGGAATTATTTTGGGGTGACCTCTCACCCCTAAACCCAAGTAGTGACACCATCATTAATACAGTTCCTCAGCTCCCCAGCTCTAATGGGGTAACCCCGCCAGGTGAAACCACCCCTTCTCCTGCTGGGTGAACGTGAAATGCCTGTTCTGGCTGGTGGAGGCCCTGCCATGATACAAACCAAGGCTTTGCTGTTTCTTGGTTGCCCTGTTTTTCAAACTTCATGCAAGGGGAATTGCTCAAGTCTCTTCTGAGTAATGCAGCAGGGGAAAACCAAACAAACCCCCCCCATCTCCAGATGGCAAGCACTGGACGAACGTGCCCCAAAGGTGGCTTTAGATCAGCTACATGCACCAATTCAGGAGATACCCTGAAACTATCCCAGATGCTCCCTCGTCTCCTCATACGAGTTCAAATGGTGCTACTCTGCTATTCCAGACAAAGTAATTCCAACTCCCAAACTGTCGGGAGCTGTCAAGAAAAGAGGATTTCCAAGCCTCTTCTGCTGGTCCTCTCCTAAGAGAAAACAGCCATATTCCTGCACAGCTCTGCACAGGGCACCTGGACTTACCACCTGGGCAGGAACCAAATGCAAAGCAAGTCTGCCTCTTGGATGAACCCCTTTGTGCTAAAGGGAAAGGCGGAGCTTGACCCAGACTTACTGAGACCAGCAGCAGCAGGCTGGACTTTAAAAGGCAGGCTACAAGGGCAAAGAAGGATAAAACAGTTCTTACAGGCTAAAATAGGCTCCTGCCAACTTATAGGGGAAAAGACCAGATACTCAGAGTTAGACAAGTGCTTAAATCCCACTGCATTCAACAACTTAGGGCAAAACATTTCTAAGAGCCCTCACTTATATCGATGGGTGCTGTGTCAGAATCAGTTGCTGGAATTAACGCCTTGTCTTAATTTGCCACATTCATAACCAATGAAAGCTGAACCATTAACTGATGGCAATTTCCTCAGGCCTTTGATCTTCATGGTATCCCATTACAGTATCAAAACTGATGGTATCCGATAAGTCCAGCCCCTAGGAACCATTCCCAACAGTTCATCATTTCCCCTCTGCAATCATCGAGAGAGCTGAAAATGCGGCATGAAATTCCATGTGATCAGAAAAGGAGCCAGACATCCAGCTTGACCACTGAAAACACAATAATCCTTTGTGTTCCTTCCAAGGGGCATAGGATCATAGGATAATTCATGTTGAAAGGTACCCTGGGAGGTCTCTGGTCCAACCTCCTACTCCAAGCAGGGTCACAGATGACCCCACTTTCTGTGCGCTGCCGAATGGGGCACTTCCCAGTTTTCTGGGTCACCTATACAATCCCAATGAGGTTTGAGGTAGAAATAGTGGTTACCTGTGACTGGATGTTGGCTGTACAACGGAGGTGGTGGGTAACCACACTCCTTATGTTGGGGAGGCACAGATTTACTTGCTATCCCTATGACAAGGCTGTAATTATCTTCTTCTGTCTACAAAAGACCTACTGGGTCAGGTTTGAACTGCTTGGATGAGGTCCTGGGCCAAAAAAATTTTCCCTGCCTGTGTCGCTTGTCTCCTTTATCAAGCTCAAGTCCTGTCTCCAGCAGCCCATTTTTAGATGGCACTTTATCACAAGCAAATGAGTTCACAGTATGTTTCTCAAGATCTCTGCTGCTACTCCACCATAGATGTTGCTGTTGGCAAACCCATAGCACTGCGCTCACCTTTATCTAGCACGGGCCCGAAGATGGCTAAGCTGTCATTAACGGTTGTGCAGTTCCACCTTCTCCCTCGAAATTGGTGTTGGCACTCCTGGATCCCAATCTTCACCCCTTCTGCTACGCTGGGCATGATCTCCACATAGTTCCGACAGAAGCGTAGCTGCTTGGGTACCAGTCCCGGGATGCTCCCACAGAGGATGGGCTGAGTCCCCAGGGAGGAATACTGGTGACCAATTGCCAAGGACCTGGAAAAAAAAAAAAAAACCAACAAGGAAAAAGAGATGCTGTCAGGCTGGCTTTCAGCTTTGCACTTGGTTCAAAAGAACGGGGATAGAGAATCAACACCTTCAGTTCCTCTGCATTCCCCTCTCCCAAAAATGTCCTTTCCACTGTCATCCCTCCCCAAAACAACATCATCTCTTTCCTGAAGTTCCCTACAGGCCCAACAAGGCAAGCAACTCTATCTTTAATATCTTCCTTCCCTTTTCTTCATCATCTCAAAACCTTAATCCATCATTGTGCTGTTTCTTCCCAAAGACGCTCAGCTTGTACAGCTAGTTCCCTTTGCAACCAGAGGGTCAAAACTATATTTTTTTCTTTGAAAGCCAAGTACGCCTGTACAAGAGCAGGTAAGTAAGTTTTATAGGAAATTTTGGCAGCTGAGGAAGCCCAGGGATTAGAGAGTCAAAAGCACTTTCAGAGCTACACAAAGTAATAACACCAACAGTAGAAGAAACCATGCTCCAAGTCTTTGGAAGGGGAACACCAAAAAATTGACAACCATCATAAAACTCAGCAGTATGACCATTATATTTGAACCTCACCAGGTAACTTCTGTGCACTGAAACTGACCCTAAAGACTCAAGCAGTTTGGACCTTGGGAAATTAAGAAACCCAACTCTGAGCTAAATGCTGCAGGAATGCTACATGAACACCTCACTACTCCATGATGCTTTCATAAGCAGTTAAATTTCCTGTGCTGTAGAGGAAAGGGGATGGAAATATAGCCCTGCTGGCGTAGAAACCACCTGGGGAAAAACTTCTATGGTATAATATGGATCCAATGTCAATGCTATTCCCCCGTGTGAACAATGGTACTCATGTTACTGAAACGTTCACGCGTAGGTGCATGCAAGTTGGGAGCCATGGTTGGCATATTGGTAACATCCCTGAAAGTATGGTCTAGAAAAGATACTTTAGCAAAGTATTTCTCCAACTGTTTAATCCAGACATATGCTTTGCAAAGCTTTATACTGGGGCTTTCTAATCAGGTTGAAGTGTTTTAAATTATTAAAATGGCTGCCAGTGTCCTTCCAGATATTAGTTTAGCACATTTTCACTTTACTTTCAGACCGGTTTCAATTTGGGAATTTTCAAAAGTAGGGCTCTATTTTCACGAAAGAATGCCGGCTTTGCTGTACTGTCACAATGATACGGAGAGCCTGCTTTGACCATCAATCTGTAAATCGCTTTAATTAAAGTGAGAAGAGGGAAATCAAAAAGAAAAACCACGAACAAAACTTGAGTATAAATTCTGCGCTCAGCCAACTGGAAGTCTGTTGAAAGGAGTGTCCATGAACCATTATGCTGGTTGAAGCCTTAGAGACAAACAAGTCAGCTATGCAGAGAGATCAGCAGATATGTAGCTAATTATATAGATTTTTAAAGTGTTTTTACTGGTGCTTCTAATAATAACCTTGATTACTAAAACTGAAGGGATTTTTAGAGTATAATTTCCTTTTCTTCTAATTAAATCTCTTGATTGACTTTTCTGCTCAGAATTAATGACAGACAGAAACCTGCCTGGGCAGTGTGTATTTCTGTTTACATTCATTTTTGCTATGTGGTTTTCATTTGGGAACAGCCTGGTGTGTTTGAATTATCAACAGGGCAGTCAGGGAATATGCCTTCTCTCTCTTTTGCTCTGACTAAAAAAAAGTACAAGAATTCTATCAATCATTGCTGGAATTCAGAAGAAAATTAGCTTGGCTTTAGCACTTCTCTAGACTAGGATAAAAATTGTTTTAAAACGTCTGTCCTTTTTATGGGAGAAGTGTACTTGCAGTCAGTTAGCTGCCTTCCTGGTAGATACCCAGTCAAGAGGGGACAGAAGTGAAAAGGAGATGGGCATTCAGATGGTCAGGTACCAGGGGATTTTAGGCTGAACTCAGTGGCTTTACTAAGTGTGCATAGACTAGGCTTTACAAATCAGTCTTTCCAGGCAAATGACACATAGGGACATCCATTTCTGGATCCCAAATGACTCTAGGTAGGAGTCTAGAACAAAGATAATCAGCTCAGTCAAGAATGTGCTCTCCAAGACATTGCCCAGTAAATTAAATTTAGATGGGCAAGGTAGAAGGTGCCTAGGAAAGCAAAGAGTTTTCAGCTGATTTCCTAAACATAGGTGCCTCTTTCCAGTTCAGCTGCACTTTCGGGAGAAGATTAATCTCACCTAATATTAGAGGGCAATTCATCCTACCCCAGGGAGGGAGGATGAGATAAGTAGCATGAACTTCCCTCCAGCAGTGCCTCTCTCTTTTCATTGCTTTAAAGGAGGAAGGCAGGCAGCTCACACTGACCAGGAACTGCGTTCATATCACCTACCTTCTGATGTCTGCAACATGGACATCTCTAGCTGATCTGCTCACCCCAGCCTGCTTTTGTAATCATTCAGTGGAGTGAAACAGGCACTTCTAGGGCACGATTCATCTGCCCATTTTAGATGTCTGCGTTGGGATGACGTGAATCATGGCCTTGCCTGCATTGACTGTATTGGCTAGACTATCAAGACAGCCTGGGTGACTGGTTGAGTGGGATATGTCTGCACTGTAAAAATCTCCAGATGAATCATGCCATGATACCTAAAAATTGGGATGGCTAAGTTCCTTGAAAAAGTCCCACCCAAGAAAGCTAAGTACTGTGTTGAGGCCCATGCAAAGAGCTCAGCTGTAGGAAGGAGGCAAGTTCCTGCAGGACCCTGCAGGAACCCACAGGAGAAGACCAAAGAAAGGACCCAGTTAACTTGTTTTCCCTATCTAAGTGGCTTGATGTGGGTTTTCTTGAGCTTTAGATTAATTCAGGGAACAACTAGTGGCAGAAAAGCACCTGTGAAATGGAGCCCATGCCAAGCCAAAGGGTGTTTTAACTTTGACTACACTGTGTACATTTTTGTTTCATTGTTAAGTTATATACAAAACACTGGATCACAGTTTCTGGAGTAAAGACACCTTCTAAAACACTGTTTCAGGCTTCAGAGGACTTGTTGAGTGTGTGGCCTCTGTGGCCTTGTTGGGAATGCAGAGTCTTAGGGTGCCACATCTCCAAATCTCAATCTGTTGAACCCCCTGAGGACTGGGAGTTAGGAGGTATTCACAGATGCCAGCTTTAGGCTCAGGAGCTAGATGGTCCTATTGCTGTAAACAATGGGGAGAGATAGATGCCTTCATCGAAGCCACCAGAGAAGAACACTAATTTAGTTGCTCTGACGCATCCTTCAGAGAATAGTTCAGCCACTGACTATACGGGGAGTCCAGGATGCGGACACTTTCCAGTGTCTAAAGTTAACTTTAGTGGAAACATCTGTAGAGTTTGTTCCCACATCAACTAGAGTCACCAGCAAAGCTTTCAAAAGTGCCCTATCCGATTCCCACCAAAGATAAAGTATCCACTGAGATAGAATCAACCTGCTGCAGGCTCCATCCATCATGTTGTGAAGCCAGGAGGACTTTCTTGAACTATTTCAATAGGACCTGGATGAAGTTTTAGGATCCCAATCTCATAAACTTTAGTTATGTGAACAGCCAAACTCTAGCCTGTCTCTGGTTTTTGGTGGTTACTGCAGTGGTAGAATGAAAATACCAGTCATAGGAAGAGGAGTTTATAGGTTGGTGCCCTCAACTATTTGTTTCCGTTGCTGGGAAGATCATCTAAGATAAAAAAAATAAAAACATGTAGAAATACTTTTAATTGCTTTTCACACTGCTCACTTCTCAATACAGTAGGGAAACAGTCACACCTTGCTTTGATCTATGTTACAGTCTGGAAAGTTTAATCTGCAAAAGACAATCTCCAGCAAGAGTCTTGTTCTCAAGGCGTCATCAGGCACTGAGACAGTGTAATGCAAATTTGGCATTTCATGGAGGAGTGTGTAGTCACTTGACTTTCAGCTGAAGATACAGGGTGGAATCTCAAAACATCTTTCCATGAACAGTGCCTCTGCTGTTAAACACAGCTAAGCACAGTCCTCTTCCTAGCTCACTTGCAGACTCTGGAGTGTGATAATGTCTATCAGAGCACCCTCTTTTGGCCTCTACTTTGCTTCCAGCTTCCAGGTGTAAACACTTTCTCTCTCTCTCTCAAGTCAATTTATCTTTAAGAGAACTAAGTTCTTTGGGCTTCCTGTAATTTTTATTGATCATGAGGTATGAATCTTATCAACCTTCCAACCCTCCTCTCCCCCCAAAAAAACAACAACAACCAAACAACCAAAACCTTTAGAAAAGATTGGGAAAGTCTATATAGATCAGAATCTCATTTCAGTGTTACTCAACTCTCTAGTAGATTCCATCATTCATTTTTCTCACTGTTTCCAATGATTAAACCGGTCTTTTGCATTTTTCCACTCTCCTGCAATCTGCTTCTAAACTGTCTTCTGCATCTGGGTAGTTTTGAAAATGTGGTGGCAAGAAACGGGCCAAGTGCTGTCTATTGTGGTCTAACCAGGCGGCATCTGCAAATGTCTTAAGCATCAACACTTCCTGGATGCATTGACACCAACTTCTTCTTTTCCACTGGAGAATTCATGAAGCACCCAAGTTTACAAACACAGTCATCCCCAGAACAGGTACTGCTTAAATTTGAACCAAGAGAAAGGGTCAAAGAGCTGTTCTGTTCAAACCAATTAGCCTTTTCTTCCCATTAGCTCAGGAGGAGCCATGAAAACACTGTTCTGTATGTCCACAGTCAAAGTTCTTGGCTTATCTTTAAGCCTTGCATGCCCTGAAGTGTTTAATTCAACCTTCAGTGAGCATTTTTCTTTGCCAACACACCTAGAGAGCTCTTCATTTCCCTTATCTTAATCTATCTGCTCCTTCAGCAGAGCCGTTGTAAATAAGTACCTGGCCACCTTCTTAATAAATTACATGTACCCTCCCTCTTGGAATGGACACCCCAGCCAGGGGTGAGGAAGAAATGAGGAAGAAATATGCAGGAAATTTATGCTCATAGCTTTTTCAGAAAAAGAGAAGGCTTCAGTTCTGGATGGCCCTGCTGTACAGCACCACTCTGCTGGCTTTTCAAGGTCACTACCTGCTCAGTATGGCTGTCAAAAGTCCTTGACACATCAGTAGCAGCATGTAGAGACGCGTACACCTACTTGCGTCTTCTTGAATTCTGTTATTCTTGAACTCTGTAGGAGCTCTATTTTGCTATTCATTTTGGAGAGGCCTTTTGCTGGCTCCAAGTGCTGCTGAGAGCTTCCTCAGCAGACATCCTTCTGGGGTTCCCAACACAGGTAAAATAACTGCATTTATTAATGTTGTACAGCAAGAGTGTAACTTGTCTAATGACCCAGGATAAGACCCAGAGAGCACTTAAGTCCCCACTGAATATTGAGAACTGAGCAATAGCGGTGACTTTGCTCCTTTTGTCTTACACAGATGTAAGGTAGCAGCCAAACTGCTGAAGAAGTGAAGTGAAAGGATGTCCATCTGCTTATAGTAGAGGGGATTTATGTTTGCTTGCAGATGCCCTAGGTTTTCTTCCACACTGCACCATGGGATTCCCTAACAGCAGGATGTCACACCTCCTCCAAATCCTTTCTCATAATCCGTTCAGATTTCCAGAGTTTCACCTAACTCTCTTTTCCTTTCTCACTCATTTTGGCTGCCTCTCTGTGGTCCCTCATCTAACTCTTTGAAGATGAATCTCAGCCACACGATGAAGGAGGGGACAAGTTGTGCAGAGCTGTCTATCTAAAAAGATGCATACTCACAAAACGCCCTTGGTATCATGACACTAAATATTGAAATGAAGAAAGTGGCTGGAGAAGTCTTCATAGGTTCTGTCAAGCTATAAGGAAAACCCATCCAGGGTTGTCTCCCATCTCCTGGTACTAGGCCAGAAGGGCTCACAGGGAAGCTGCTAGCAAGTGAGGAGTGGTCACCCCTTACATCATCCTACAGCATCCCAGTTAGGCCCTCTGTGGTGCACTAACCATAATCCCCCATGGGCTGCTAAGATCGACCAACATGAACTTCATGTATCTGAGGCTGCCTAAAAACACATTTGGGGAGAAGTGAGCAACTAGGAGGCTGTGAAGTTTCCAAAAAATAGAGGCTGCCATGAATGGCCAATAGCACCTGAATGTTCAAGAGGCTCATGGGATAAGGTGTCAGCCTTGATTCAGTTCCCACAAACCCTCACCACACAGGGCTGGCATAAATGACAGAAGAACTGTGGTGCCCACCTGCCGTGCACAACTGGAAGCTGGGAAAGATACCCTAGAGCTAGGGACCAGGCACAGGAGATGTAGTTGAGCCTGCTGTGTCCTTTGCACTCTGATAGCATGTATCAGTTCCCAGTCTCCATGAAACTCTTCTGCAGAGACTTGAACCACCAGCCCAGAGGCCAGGTGGGTGGACAGGCGGAAAAAATAATAATTCTATATTCATTTAATGGCATTTTTTTTCACAGAAAAACACCAATATTCTAGCACATGTTTTGATCATTTTTCTGTTTTCCTAAGAAAATTAAAATAAAACCTGGAGAAATTGTAGAATGGAAAGAAAGGAAATGGAACTTGACAAACCCCATCATTTTCAATGGAAAAGGAAATCATTCTGCTAACTAATGTCCCTCCTGGATGGAACTGATTTTCTTTTATGCCGTTAAAACTATCCCAAACCCAAGCAATTACAAAATGTGGACAATAATGAAATTTTTAATTAATGTTTTAGTTCAAAATTTGAAAACCACCTTAACACAGATCAGGAAAGCAATAGGTGTAGCTCTAGAAGACATGAATCAAGTAACTGATTATAATGAAAAATATTTTTTCAGTTTGACAGGTTTTTTTTTGGTTGTGTATTGCCCAGTAATAATCAAACCTAGGCCTAAGAAGTCTAACGCTAATTACAGAAGTGACATATTTTAATTCAGAAATGAAGAGTGTCTGTAACTGATTGCAGTGGGGTCTTCAACTTTTGGTCTCTGAGCATCTGGCTATCGACAGGTTATTCCTAAGAGGTTCACAAAAAGAACTAAGAAATCTAAGCTTGTTGTTAGAAAGATCAAAGAAATCTAATCCTGTTGTTAGACAGATCAAATTCACTGTGCAGGTATCTGTCCTTCCAGAATATTTTTCTTCCAGTCTGGAAAAAAAAAAAGACTGAAACCTACTGTAACAACTGTTCTTTCCACTTCTCCTGTTAGATATCTCTTCTTTCATCCTAAAGTAGAGCTCCAGATATTTAAATTCTTTTTCTTCATATTTAAATTCTTTTTCTTTATATTTAAATTCTTTTTCTCTTCTAGCCCAGAAAGTATGTACGTAATTTTGCGGTTGGGTCCGATCCTGCAAGCACGCAGGCATGGAGGTAACTTTTCTCCCATGAATAATTCCCTCACCCTTGCCCCGCATTAATAATAATGATGGTGATGATGATGCAGCATTGTATTTCTCTAGCACCTTTCATCAGAGGATCTCTAAGCGTGGGACTCATCTCACCTGACTTTGACCATTTAAAAGTTAGGCATCTTAGCCAAGTTAGCTGTCTGCTAGAGTCCATGGAAGAAGATCAGCATCTCCAGAGGGCAATTCAGCCCATCCTAAGATAGGTGCCTCAGACAGGTGGGCTGAATCACTGGAAATGCCTAGGAGGCGGCACTGGCTGTGGAAAAGTGATGAGCATAAAGTATACACCTTGTTTTTAGCAAGCTAAAGGTAGGGACCAGTAAGTTCACCCTTTTTTGCTGAATTTCAGAAATCCCTGGAGGGCTGGTAAGAGGACACCAAGGAAAGTCTTTGCTGAGGGATAGATGGCAGCTATCGCTAACATGGACCATCGCAGCTTATTTATAACACCCAATAGTAGTTTTAGTCAGAATTTGAAAAATAACATACTCAATGGCAACTTCGAGTGGATGCTAAGAAAGCAGAGTGTAATTATCTGAGTTGAGGTTTGGCCAGGACAGTGAGTTCCCACAGGAACTAAGGCACACCACAACACTCAGCACCTTCCACTCTAAGTGCAAGAGATGTTTCTTTGACTTTGTCTTCCCTTAGGATCTACAGAACAGAATAGAAGAGGACAGAATGAGTATTAACAACCCGGTTCCTTGCAAAAAGTCTCAGGAACTCTTTAATTACCCTAGGCAATTAACTCTGTTATACATGTCATCTGAAAAACAACCCATCCAGCAGAATAATGGCCCCTCAAACCATGTTTTCAAGCCTGGCTCCAGGACACAGTGACCCTGATGTTGTTTCCGTACCACATCCTATAACTTGGGCTTCTCCCTGGAGGTCTCCCTGCTAAGATCTGCCTCTATCCAGTGCCATTTATTTTATAAGATTTGCCAGGATTGCAGTACAGGGTATTAGAGATGTATAAGCCTTAACATTTTAATCTGCCACCTACACTGCAGTTTATGAGAGCTGTAAATCTCGTGGTTATAATGTACTCATCTAATGATACTGCTGATGGATAAATTTACCTGGGATGAGGAACAACAGTTAGTTGCAAATGAAAGAAGAGTAATTTAAAGTTTCATGTAAACACCTTTGCTGCCTTACTTCTGACTTCTCCCAGCCTAACCCCTATCAGGATTTCATGACAAATGGAAAGTATGTATATATGTGTGTTTGCGATGCAATGGCTGGTTGGCCTGTGAGAGAACCTGCCTCTTTCTACCTAGTATAATGCTTATATACCTTGGACATGGGAATCAAGTTTTAGATGAAAATAGATCAAATTTTCTGGGTCAGGTGTGCTAAATTAGGGGAATGGAGGGAAGAAAGAAGGCAACATATTAGGCAATGAAAAATGCCTACAGTATTTAAAGACATTTAGACTCCTACTATGAATTTCAATAATAATTAGGAGTGTGGCTAGTCTTAACCCTCCTAGTTCCCCCCAACCCCCAAAGCATCCCAACTTGAACCTTTTTTGAATGATCAGCAATATAAATTACATATAGTGGTTTCAAACCTCTCATTAATGCTCATCCCCCTGAACTCAGGTCTATTCTGGGCTATGTCAGTGCTAAATACCTTGGAGGACTGGGCTCAAAGACCTCAGATCCTTGTGAAGATTGGATTTGGACTTCTAAATTGCTTAAGTGCTTAAGTGCTTGGGGGAATTTTACCCTGAAACTCCTTAATGATGAAGCCAATTTTGAAATGAGAACCATGGATGGAAAGCTCCGTCATTGTGGTGCTTAGGTAACCCTACAAGAACAACATGATTTTCACTGTCTACTGTTCTAATACAGCAAGTTACTTATATTTCTTGCTCTTTCCTCCAAGAATGTATTTTGAATATGCATTTGGTCATGCTAAACACACACACATACCATCACTCAGTTGTGCGCACACACACACACACGTCTGCGAGTTCCTTCTTTGGTTTTCACTGAGTCATCAGGCTCGCCAAATGTGTGAACTCACGCTATAATGTTCTCCCAGAAAAATAACAAATTGATTTCATTTTTACAGGCTACAGCATGCTATATAATTGGAGACACTGCCTTGTCAACTCAGACCGGTCTGACCCGACCAGAGACATTGCTTACAGCTGTTTACGGAGCCATAAAGTTTCCTCCTCTTTGTTTTTCCTTCCTTTTTCACTCTCTCTCTCTTTTTTCTTTTCCCTTATCCCTCTAATGAATCCTACAGATACTTTTTGTTCTGGTCATAAAATACTATTAGGGAAAAGGCAGGAAGCCTTGATTTAGAAAAGCACTTCAGTCAGTGCTTCAAGTTAACACTGTAATCAATGGGACTTAAGCACATATTTAACACTGAGCATGTGTTTAAGGACTTTTATTGCACCAAGACAGTCAGTAAGGAACTTTCTTTTACACTTGTGTGTACTTTTTTTTAATTATCGATACCAAATTAGAGGTTTTGATTGAGCAATCGCAGGGATTGTTTCCTTTTTAGACCCAGAGCACAGCTCCAGTTGCATCAGGAATTTTACCATTTCTCATTGTCGCTGTGTCCAAACCCTGATCATTTGAGGAAGAGCAAACTCCTATACTAGTTTGTCTACTCTACTGAAACTGCCAGTTAGGACTGGGCACCTTTTTTTTTTACGTTGATCTATTTCCAATAAAAATACATATATATATAAAAAACCCCACCCTGAAACCTTCTGCGTATTTTTCACATATCTATGTAGTTTGACAAATTTCCCAGGCACTCAGAATAAATTTAATTTTTCTGACCATTGTAAAAAAAACGTTTTATGGAGGGTGGTTTTGCATACAATTTTATGTTGTGTAAAAATCTTTTATGCTTATCTTAAAATACTCAGAACCTCAAAACTTAAGTGAAATATTTTGATTTCTGTGGAAAAAGAATTTCTGATCAAGTGCTTGATTTTCCAACCATGAAAAAAATACTTCCATTTTGAACTACTGGGAAAAAAAAAAAAAGATCCCAACCCCAAAAGAGCTTTTCATCTAGTTACACTATCCATCAAAATACTATTTAAGTACTTTGCAATAAATTACGGTTGTGCTTCCTTTCATATCATCCATTTGTCACAGAATCTGCTTCTTCTTCAGTCTGAAATGTCACAAGACTCATCTCATTCAATCCCTCTGAAATGCTCAAGAACTGATCAATACTGAATCAACTGTTCCAAAGTCATACATAGATATGAATACATCTTACATCTTTGAGGACCATTTCTGTACACAGGATGGACTTAGGACTAGGGACAATATTTATCTGGATCTTGTTCCAAACATGTATGGGAAAGGAACATGAGAGTTGGTCAGGGAAGAAAAACTTTCCTCCAAAATTACATTGAAGCTTTACAGGTCTCTATTTTTCTTTTTAGAAAAAAAATGGAAAGCAGCAGAGGGCAGAGACCTCCTTAACTTCTCCTTCCCTCTGTTTTGGAAGGGCTGCAGCAAAAGATGACCTGTTATTAGACAACAGAGAATCCACATGGAGGAAGGCCATGAGGAACACCCCAACCCAAAGAGAAGGCAACTCTTACTTAGAGCTGGCCTCTTGCAAGACTGCCATGAGACAAAAGCTCAGACTTTTTTTGCTGCTTATAAAACTATTTTCTAAAATGAAACAGCAATTTCTGCTGCAACAGAACAACTGGATTTTTTTTTTTTTTTTTTGCAAAGAAACTGCTTTGCATGGGAAAAAATCCTCATGGCTCCTTGACATGTTTCAGCTAGATCTCAGTAAAATTAAGGAGGTACAGACTGATGAGTCGCTCAAAGGTACAGGAAAAATGCCAGTGTATGTCCTGGCATTTGTATACACTTTGAGAGAGAGAAAAATTCTTTCTCAAAGATCATCTCTCACAACAGAAAGAATAACAACAGCAATAAAACCTGATGCAGAGAAAGAAGAGAAAGATTTAATTTGCTTTACAGCACTGACTTTTACGATTGTTTGCGGATACCTCCTGTCTACTGAAATGGATGTATTGGGTCTCCTTCAGCCCAAAATTTACTCTGGTGTGAATGGAACAGGCAGGGATGTTTCAGCCATAAGGCAGCTTAATTTTTGTGGGCTGCTAAGCAAAACCCTTCAACTTCCTACATCTATGGCAATGACCTAACGTTAAGTCAAGGTTTTATAATCTGTTTGTGAGATAGGAAGCCCTATTTAAACGTAATGTGAATCTATTCACAATCAGCTTGCTTTTCTTAGCCATCTTCTGTGGACTCTTAAGGTCACCCACTCCAAGGGTCTCCAGATCTCTTGGTTGAAAAAAGGTGATTTGGGTGAAAAGCTCTTCCAGTCTTTTGAGTGATCAAGTAAACAGACCCAGTCTGATTTCCTGCAACACGGCTGGAGGAATTACAGCACCATGTGTGCATCACCAGACAACGCAGACAAGGACCAA
The DNA here is from genome assembly GCF_047370975.1 of Nipponia nippon. Lineage (NCBI taxonomy): Eukaryota > Metazoa > Chordata > Aves > Pelecaniformes > Threskiornithidae > Nipponia > Nipponia nippon. Next base: position 164,769,538 of record NW_028262290.1, read on the forward strand.
GCTTTCTTCTCCAGGCTCCTCTCTCTAAACTTACTGGTGTTTGATGTTCGCACACCAGGAGCCGTGGCTCGAAGAGTTTCTTCTCCAAGTGACTCAGCAGATGCGGTGCCTTGATGTTCCTCAGAACAACATAACTGTTCTCCAGCCTAGTAGCTTCTCAGTGCCACTGGTGACTCAGTGCCTGGCTGAAAAAAGGCTGGCAGTGGTCAGGCTGATGAATGGGGAAGAAACTCGGGTGAGAGAGGAAGCATGTAGGAGGGGTAGGATTTGAAGGAAAGAAAGCGAGTAGGGAGCTGTCCTTGGAGCAGGAGAAACTAACCCAAATCCCTGACTTGGAGGATGAAATAAGATGCTGGGCGAAGAGCAAATAACAAGAGCAATGGGCTTGTTTTCCCTGGTTGGTGAGGGTAAATGACCCTTCAGTGCTCCCGGCAAGGAGCCTCCCGCAGAAGGACTCTCACAGGGTGGCAGCAGCCAGGAGCTGCACCTGCAGACCTCTCTGCGCAGCATCGGAGCCTTAATGATTTCTTTCTGAAAGAAAGTGGCTGGGGAAATGCAGACAGGCTGCCAGATAGTGATCAGCTCACGGAGGGGTGATCACTATTAGGCAAAGATACCAGCTTTGACATGCAGTGAGGGAAGCGGCCAAGAATTTGGGAAAGCAATCCCAGCTTTCTGCTGCATGTTCCTCTGCCAAGATACCTCCTGTGTTTACTTTAGAAACCAGAGACGAGCCCTCCTCTTCATAATAATAATAATAAAGCTGCAGGGTCACTCAGCTTAGCAGATGGATTCCTTCCAGCTTGGATTTCTCTTCGTTAGCTGCAGAATTGATGCACTGATGTATCTGGGGGATTATGCAATGTTAATAATTAGGTTTCACAGGAGATCTGAACAGTGACAATGCGAGGCTGTGGGAAGGAAGCTCCACTGGAGAAAATCAAATCTGCCCATGGATCTCACGTGGAACCTGTGGACTTTGCTCGGGTCTAAGGAGACTGAGTAGCCACAGGGACCACGCAGCCCTCTGCAGCAGGAGCTCACTGCTTGCCAGCAAGCTGCTTTCATTCATGCAATAGAAGCAGCTCTGTCTCACCAAAGAGCTGCAGGAGCAACGAACCAGATTGCATGGCTTTCCCATGCTCGTAGATCCTAAATAGCTAGTGGTGCCTGCCATAGCAGGGACAGAGACAGAAAGTCTGCAGGAATATTCCCTTGCATTTCTTTTCTATTAGTACTGAATCAAAACCTTAAGCTCTGGATGTGATTGCGCTGAAATCCTTAAAACCTAAACCCCCCAGAGCTTTTTGTGTGTTTTTGCAATTTTCTTCCGTGGTGCACAGGTGGTATCCAGAACACTAAACCTGCCCCATTATTGGGTTTAACCTGCTAAGGTTTTATTTTTTACTTTAAAAAAATGAAATGTTTTATTGCAGTACAAGTAGCTTATTTTCTACATTGAAACAACTTCTAGCATTATGATTTTTTACTATAGTCCTGCATGCGTTAGAACACTGAAAAGTAAAAATCTAAAGGAGATATTTTGTCTGGTCAGAAATACTTAACTGAACAAATCACTCAGAATTTTAGCAAGTTTTTTTGATTAAGAAATAAAGACATTTCCAACTGTCCATATTGCCTGGAAAAGAGAAAGTTCAGTTTTCAAGGATTTTTACAGGAACAACATAGTAAGTGGTATACAGAGGTTACAACTACTACCTTAGAAGGCCCTGCACAACTCTGGGTTTTACTATTTTCAATAAATTATTGTGTACTGTGCTCAACTAATTAATGGAACTCAGTTTCACAAATTATTGTTGAGGTTCAAAGCTTAGCAGGAATAAGAAGGGATCAGCTATTTTCCACAAAGCAGGAATGCCTGGAGATTTGACAGCATGAAGATGTCAGGGTTTTAAAGGATTCTAAGCACTTCATCTACAGGACATTAGCCCATTTATAGCCAGTTAGGAGGGCAAAGAGAAAGCTTTCTTTGGAAGGAAGAGTCTGTTCCTTAACTGCAAGGCTGAAAATGGCAATGAAAGCAAAACCATGAACACAAGAACATATTTACCCTTGATGCCACCATCAGATGTTTTCTGCCTTCTGTTCCCTTCCCCTCTTGCGTGTACCCATGCAGAGACACACCTATTGATACATCCCTGTGCATGGAGGCACCATTTAAAATTTCTCTGCTCTAGTGCACCCAAGCATCAACCAGAAACATTGAGTGCCCTCAAGGAACTCTTTCTTACATCTTTTTCTTCCTGCTAATACTGACTAATAATATTTGGAAATCAGAAGCTCAGAACTAGGTGGGTCAAATTTCCAAAACCTGGGGAGGTATTTCAAGACATGGGTCAGTTTGGTTGACTGCACACGAGCATCTCAAACCCTTCCAGCTACGCTTGAGGATCCTACCAGGTCTCGCTCTGTATGACCTGTGTGGTAGCTGCCAGCCCCACTTGGGTGTCTTGGGTACCACTGGGAATCTGTGACAGAACTGGGTGCCATTCTACATTTCCCATGTGCCCATTGGAAAGAAAAGGGCACAATTAGGACACAAGCAATTTGGCCTAGTTTAGATATCTGTTTCAAGATGAAGTTAAGCCATGTGCTGGACTCCACTGGCTATAAAAGAGTTAGTTATACTTCAGATGTGAAATGCTGACACTGTAGGTACTTAGTGAGACAAATCCCACCTTGAACTCAGAATCATGTGGTCAGGTGATAAACAGGAGGTTGATATTCACTTGTACTAAACCCTTTGGCCAAACAAAGATGTGGTTCTGGAGGTGTTCCAGAGAGACTTGCTGAGAAGAGAAGGGGGGTTGCAGTGGGGTAGGAACTCCCTCCATGGGAAGCGTGACAAATACAGGAACAGAGACGCAAGCCCAGCGATTCCCAAAGCAGCCTAAACCAGGACAGGGAGATTCTCACCGAGACAAGAAATTCTGAATTGAAGATTCAGGACTGTTCCCTTCACTTGCCTACTAGTGAGATAGCTTTCCTGAAGTGGGGCGGGGGAACTGGTGAGAGGCAATCACAAAAGTCTAGGAATTCTTCTGAAATTCTTCCGAAATTCTTCCAGGAAAAAAAATAACTTATTTCTTTCGAGTTTCTCTTTAACAGCATTGTAATCTCATTGATCCATCAATGTATACATTTTCTAAGCCAGGCCACCCATTAGCTTGTCTTCTCTATACCACTAGCCATTGCATTTCAGACACTAGATTCACCTGGAACAAACCCAGCAGCTTTGTTCAGCTGAATCACCTCCTTCAGAAAGGTACCCAGTCTTGATCCAAAGATAACCAGAATCTACCAGTTCCCCTGGGGACGTGCTCTGATGGCTAACCACCTTCACTGGTAAGAGCTGCTAGCGCTGCTGAAGCCAATCGCTTGTGGCAGCAGTGGCAATCACAGACCATGGTGGGGAGACTTGTGCAAAAGGAAAAGGCTTTCCAGATGTGGGCCTTGCAGGTGCTAATTTTGACTCCACAGAAATCAGTGAGACCTGAATCCTGTCTAGAATAGGAAGCAAGAAGGGGAAGACAGTCTGTCCCCCATAATTTTTAAACTGGTTTTGGTTTGCTTCCTTAAAAATAATAATTAGAAGCTTCACCCACTCCCTGCAAGCGATCATTTATTCCTTCTGCTGAAAAATTAGTTTGTAAGAAAATACGCTGGATCTCTCTTGGAAGTGCTTCTTCTGGGTATTTGCTTTAATGAGGGTGATCTCACCAACTGAAGAGGGAGTTGGTGGTGGGGAGGAGGGGAAGGTTTGCACTGTTTAAGGAGGCTCGTCGGTGAGGACGGGGGACCTACCTGCCCCTCCACCCCATGCTGTGTTCCCCTCAGCTCCCCACCACGCTAACCTCCTTTTACTTTCTGAGCAGCAAGCTGCTGCTGCTGGTGTTATTGACACATATTTCAAACAAGCCCGTGCAAGGGACTCGAGACACATTACATTGCACATGGTGCCCCGGGCCACAGATTCGCCTCCTTACACCGACAGCACGTTTTGCTTCATAAAGAATGTGCAGGCCTTCACCTCGAGCTATTTATCTGGTGTGCTCAGAAGAAATAAGAGAGAGGGAGAAAGCCCTATATGCCCATATTGGCTGTTAACCCCGTACTACATACCCCATAAGTGGCCAAATATTGACCTCTCTCCGCATGAGGTCTGGGCCACTGTCTGCTGATGAACCTGGATGGATGCCTGCAGTCCATTCCCTCTCTTTCTGTGCACCTGCATTTAGGAAAACGGCTTCTTGCACCTCTTTGTAACTTCACTGACCCATTCATACAGCTCCTAGCACGTGCTCCATCACGGAGCTCAACCAGAGCTCCCAGACTGGGAGCATCCCACACTGGAAGAGGAATACTATCTGGTGAATAAAAGTTGCTGATACACACCTCTTTCCAGGATCAGGATAATCTTCCCTTGCTGTTAGCAACATTTTTTTTTCCTGCTTTCTCTAAATCTTTCCATCATTGTTATTATAATGATAATAACAATAATTATTACTATTATGCCTTGAACTTGAGTCTAAGATTAGGGCTCCCATTGTGTTAAGAGCTTGATGGAGAAATGTCAAGGAGCTGATTCCTGCTGTAGAAAGCTCATTGTCTGCATTCAGGCAGGACATGAAGGGGTGAATGAAACAGAGAAAAGGGGCCAGGAATGAGGTAGGATGAGACGCAGCAGTAAGTAGAAAATGAAGAGCAGTTAGCAGAATAGCAGGAGTCAGCACTGGTGCCTTGCCTAAGCAAACCCCGCTCCTTGTCTGTGTCCACACATGTCAAATCTCAGCAGGGAGAAGGGGAATGCTCCCTTGAATTTCCCAGCTGCAGAAATGTGGATTTTTTTGACATAGCAGTAGGAGAGCCTTTAGCAGCTGCACACAGGTCTGATCGCTGCCATTGCCTCTTCACTGATAGAGCTCTGCTCCAAGTACATCAAATGCTCAGAAAAAACCTTCCTCTGTGGCAAAATCGGGGTGGAAAGCTTTCCACCATAAAAACCCTACATTACTCTTACCTTGAGACGAGTTAGCTGCAGTCATGTCCCTTTTGGAGGCTGGAAAGCTGCCAGGGATCTGGGGTAAGGAGTTGCTAACATCGTGCCATACTAATAATTCTTCATTTCACCCACCTTTTTTTCTGTCTCTTTGGATTAGATTTGAAGCGCTTCAGGGCAGGGACTGTCTCTGGCTATATGCACATACGGTGCTTAGGACAAGAAGCCTTTCGACTTCCTTGGAACTGCCAACTGCTAATGTATTGCAATTAATAAATAATTGGAAAGATCTTGAAAGGTGAGACGTGAAATGACAACAGACTGACTGAGAGGGGCTGGGAGAGTTCTAAAATTTCTTTGAAAGCTTCTTGTTTTGGTAAATGTTAAAAAAAATGCACACATTTCCAGGCCATATACAGGAAAAGGAAATTAATGCCCCTACCTGGACTGTGACACATGAGCACTGAACTACAGCCTAGGTCAGGGAGCTAAAAGAAAAGTCTGTCCAGGTGGAGTGGCATGAGAAGTTTAGGTAAATAGAATGTAATTCCCTAAGTGAACACCTTTGCTCTTACAAAAAAATGACAATGAAAGTGAAATCCCATGGGATAGTTTAAAAATCATCCAACAGCTTGTAGCACTGCCCATGAATCTCAAACTCACTCCATTTCTACGTGCACTCAAAAACAATGTGAGAAGAGTGGGAAATTGTGAATATAGTGAATATAAATTAGGACTAAGGCAGATAAGTGATAAGGGAAGCTCAAGCCATCAGTGAATAATCCATGAGTAGCAGTGCTAAGAACATGAGAATGACAAATAAATAATTGTTTAATATATTGTTAGAGAATATACAGAGATATTCACACACACTCATACACACGCATACATTTATAGTCCCTAATAATATATTAACCATATGTAGATAAACAAGGAGATAAAGAATGAAGGGAATATAGGATATTTCTGGATAACTGCTGTTAACATTTGTAATAAATCTCAAAGTGATGATGGAAAACAAGAGAATGCCAAATAGGTTAGGAATCTACTGTGTTGTTAAAGAGCAAATGGATAACTGTAAATCTGTTTTCTGGCCCAAAAGGGAAATGGATGATAGAAGACTGAACCCGTAGAGAATGAGAGAGTTGTAATATAATTAGTGGTAGTAACCACAGTTATATGGAAAATTAATTTAACGTAATTTTTAAATTAGATTGTTAAAAGTAATTCTGTTGATATAGCATTCAGAATATAAAGAAAAATAGTGAATAAAGAATTCAAAGTGGTGATATATAGGATCAATACAGTACACAATAAATAGATGCACAGCTGAGAGCTCTCCAGTATCATTCTGCTAGACAATCATCATCAGATGGAGCTGTTTCTAACTGAAACTCTCGGAGGTCATCTCAGTGCTGTTTAACTTTCTTACCAATGGTCCAAAAAAATCTCCATCACATCATTATTGAAAAAGTCTGCAGGATACTGAAGCACTGGAGGAGTGAGAGTGAAGGATATGGACAGGGCAGCAGCACAAAGTGAGGGCTCAGGATGTGTCCACCTAAAGCCACCTTCTTGCCCCAGATGACAAGTCAGGCTTGCAGGAGTGACATAAGCCATGTCGAGGCTCCAAGTGAATGCAGGGATTTGGAGACTGACCCCCGTGATGTGAACGCGGAGCACGACAGGGCTGGCTAGGAGAGTGAAGACAGAGGAGCGTATAACATCTGCACACAGCACTGGTGAGGACACTACCAAAATACCATATCCAGATGTACTAAAAAGCCAGAGAAGGCCCGGAGCAGCAGAAAGACATCTAAGTTTGAGAGGATCGACTGATTCATATCATTTGCAGTCCATAGCTGCTACATCATTCCTCCCTTTATACACAACAAAGAAGGCGGACACAGGATTGAAGCCAGTCGCATAGAGGAGATGCTTTGAATATTACCAAAGCTTCTTTCTGGTGAGTCAGAGAGAGCTAGAGTTATGAGCTGAGTTATTCATTCCTTTCTTGATCGCCAATGCCATAGTATGCACCAATAAGTTCCTCCAAGGTCTAAGAATAGTGGTCTGAAAGAGAACTACAGGAATTTTAGAAAATGCCACTTTGGACCTCTTTCTAAATGCTGTAGCTCAAACACAAGTTATTAAATCTGATGAAGGAGTGACCAGGTGTAGCTCTCAGACATCATGGTCATAATGGTCCTGAAGAGAGAGAATCATACTGAGTTTTCCTTGAAGGCTTCCCACCCAAGTAGTGACTCAACCTCCTTATTGTGTTAGGTAAGGAATCTGACACGATCAGGCCCAAGATGGTCCATGGCTTCAGGCCATAAAATCCCCTATCACTAAGTACTATAAAATTCTCTGATCAGAGGAGCATTCAAGTACTTGCTGAGTACTAAGATCTTCCTTAGACAATGGGATGTAATATATCTACAACCATATAAATAGCTGGTTGGATGAGAGTTGGATAAGATCATGGCTTTACAATGCTGCCCCTCCTGCTTTTAACCCATCCCAGCGTTGGCTGAAACCAGGATGTGGCAAGCCTTAAAGGGATTTATGCCTTGAAATTACCAGCCTTCTTCAGCCTTACAGGAATAAGGATGTTGATTCTCACCAGCAAATTGCTCCCACTCAGCACTGACTTTCCTTGTTGATCATTTTAGCACCACCTTTTTATTTAGAGCATCTAATCACTTATCAGCAAAGGTCCTAAACTAAAAACGCTGTTTGGAAACATCTCAGTTGTGGCCCTTTCATTCCATTGTCCTGCGGCACCCTGCTCAAGAAAGGCTTTTGCACCCCAGACTCTCCCTGTCAGTGATACTCTACTCAGTTTGGGTCGTCATTGTGAAAGACACCCTGTGCTAGTAGAAGAAAAGGAATTGCCTTGCTGCAATTTCTATGCTGCTTGCTGTGACAGGACAGAAATGTCTCTTCGGTACCCAGAATTTGGTTGGCGCCAGAGCTCTGGGAACAGACTGAAAGGCGTGGGTTGGTTTTGGATGAATCATGTTTTTAATCATCAAACACTGCCAATCAGAACTGCAGCAGATTTTCCCCAGTTTTTTGTTTTACCTTAAGAATGATAATTTCAGACTCACAACTCTGGATTAAGCACAGATGGAAACTTCACAAGCACTGACTAACGAAACCCCACAACCCTCTTGTTTGAGATGAAGAACCTTCAACATCAAAAGATTAGGTGATTTATGAACCTGTTCGTAATGGAGCTGACATTAGATTTGAGATAATAATCCTTCCAGCGTGCACATGGATCAATTATATCAGTGACTAACTTTAATTAGGAGAGAAGATGGCGTAGTTATTAAGGCATGGGTAGAGGACTGCGGGTTCAATACCTCATTGCACAAAAAGATCCCCTGTGGACTTGAGGCAAATCAGGCATTTTGGTTTGCCTCAATTTCCCATCTGTGAAGTGGGAATAATATTACCATACACATTCAAGAAAACAGCCATGTATTTAAGGAATTAAAGACAACGGCCATTAACACTTAGATGATGGATTATTAATAAATGAGCCATATTGCAGTGGTAAACTGAGGCTCATGCCAACCACAGGAACACAGGAACAGAAGGTAGCTGATGGATCACTGTATTTTCTTCTAGAAGGGCTGCAAAGAGTCATATCATGTCTCTGCCTATAACCAGCTGTTTAATAGTAAGCATGATAGAGTATGCAGACCTGACTTCCAAGTTGCTGTTGCACCTATGAACACTATTTTGGGTGGGGGAGTCTTCACTTCTATTTCTATGTAGGAATCCCCCCACCTCATCCATAAAGTTTTCTCCTTGCAGTCTTTGGAGTGACACTATATGCAGTTGTTTTCTGTTGTTCCAGTAAAGCCTTGTCTGATCACTGGTGGATTTTTGTTTTCAACCTTTCAACCCACTTTATTAGATAGGGCAGATGGTGGGAAGCTGGAAATTTCCTTCTCTCACTCCTAGGTCAATTACATTTGTTCCTAATTTACCCAATGCCCCGGCCGAGCTATGGATCAATGAGACATAAGCAAGTATGTAAGGACAGGATGTCCCAGGTGCTTAAACATGTGGTTAAGTGTTTGGGTGAACCAAAGTTTTCATAAGGATTAGATTTAATGCAATAAGAGTGAGTAATCCCACGCATGACCCAGGTTTTCCTTTGTCAGATGCTAAACATTGGACTCTTCCCTGAAGAAATTGCTGTTGTGTTTTAAATTAAGACTTTCAGAATTTAAAAGCATGAAAATCTTCAGATGTTTAAAAAAAAACCCCAAACAAAAAACAAACCACAAAAAACCCTTTCAGGTAAAACTTCCAATAAATCTATGTTCAGCTGTGCTTTACCAACCATAATCATCCATTTATGAATTCAATTCAAAATTTGTTTACTGATTTTTTCATATCAGTTACTAAGACAGCAAAGATCTATGGGAATACTTTAGAAGTCCTGGACAAAAGTAGGCATATCATCCACTTACATTAGTTGCAAGGCTTGATCCATAGTCTGATCCATGTAGTCCAAAGACTACTGCTGAGTAGAGATCTCCGATAAAGAGACCTCTAGGAAACCTCTGCCTCTGCAGCTGGTTGAAGCTGGCTTAAAGGTGAGCCCAAATAGAAGCATGATACACTAGCCTGAGTTAGGAAATGAGAGTACCAAGGTGGAATGTTTGTGTCTTTGCACAATGGATATTTTAACTGACATGTTTTCAACCTATTCTTTCTATTACCGCATCTTCTTGAATGATGGCCAGCAGGCCAAATTCAGCCTGCAAAGCACAAGTAGATAGGAAGGTCAGATGAAACCAGAGAAGAAGCAGCCCATGGTTGTCTATGATCTGGTACTCACAGAGCTGAAGGCAAAAGTCCTGACCAGACATTGACCTTCAAGTCAACCACACAAATACAATGCAGATAAGAGTCCTGAGCTCTCTTATTCACTTTAACTCTCCTCAACCACTGTTGCATGTTGCCTGCATACTGTTCCTGTCTTCTTGTAGCAGCTCCCCTTCAAAAGCAGCTGGGAGCTTCTGTTTCGATTTATTTAAAAGGTTACATGATAAGAAAGCATTGGGGAAGTCAAGCACCCTAATTTTTGAGAATGTCAATCTTCAGGTTACTTTTTCTGCTAATTCTTCTCTTTTTCACAGAGGCAGATAAGGAATCATGTGGTCAAGCTGTCCCTTGGGAAGAAGCCTGGATTCAAGTGGCCACAACTGTCACATACACTGTCCCAGGAGAAACAAGTCCAGAACAGACTGTCCTTATCTGACCCAGGAGCTCAGCTCCTGAAGAATGGTAAATGAAAGGCATTTTGCATGTTCCCTTCATTGTATGCACATCACTTCACTCTGTTTTGAGTGAAAGCAGTATTTCCTGGCAAGAGTTGGCTTCAGAGCTTTATCAGGGCTTTGGATAAAATAGAGCAGGATCTTGGTCATCTTTTTACACTTGGAGTCCCATGCATAGCTTCTGCCAGCTAACTGCTCTTGGGTACCCATACAGTGCAGACAAGATCAACTTAGCGCACAATCAAGATTCAGGGATTTGATCAAAGTGAGGAGATAAGAATCACAAAGGCCAACTTTATGACTCTGTTACTGATAAGGTGACAGAGCAGGGGCTAATCTAGATACTAGCATAATTGATAATAACCTTGGAGCTTCTCCGAGTTGTTTAATGACCCAGGAATGTGGGGAATGCTGTCGCATGGCAGAATTCCTGCCATGTGCCTGACACAATCTCTACCTCAGGCTGTGAAAGGAGGCATTAGGTCAGTTAGATTGGATTGATAGGCCAATACTGCCAGACCCAAATGTTGGGTGTCTGAGATCTTGGCTCCTGGTGCACCCCAGATCCTGGAACACAACATCACAAAGGTGAAGAAAAAAAATATATATCTTGGATAATTCAGCAACTGGGAGGCAATCCAAATTCACTAGGCAAATTTGCTTATATGAGCTAGGAACCTGCATGTTATGCCTCAGCCTGGAATCAATCATATTTTAGTAGCTATGGTAAAATATGCAAACAGCCACTTCCAGCTGAGACAAGTTCAGCACAGCTCGGCCAACGGGGTGGAGGCTCCATTTTTGACTCACCTAATAGAGTTACTGCCTAAGAACCATGAGGGTCTCTGTGCAATGTGCACATGAGCCATGAAGTCCAGCCAATGCTGGGAGAAGGGGTGGGGAGGATCTGTTCATGTATTTGGCCGCCAGCTGGATGGGAAGTGTGAGATTCCGTTCCTGAGCTTGTCTCAGCTGGAAGTAACTCACTGCAGACATAATTCATCCAGACTCTGTCCTCTGCAGCTTTCTGTATAAATCTCATCCCAAGGCATTTTGGAGCAGTACATAATGTAACATGACAACGCTGCTGAAATCCAGTGATCTCTGTCAGCTCTGAGGGACGACAGGTCCTCAGATGGTGTCAAGCAGCAGCACCCCTGGACTCTCAGAAAACTAGGACTCAGTTTCCTTAAAGGCATTTAGCAGCCAGTCTGTCTTTAAAGATACTTACTCCACTTTGATTGTAGTGACAAAACCCTTCCTCCTTCTTACCAGCTGCATACCCGTGCATTTACACAGTGATCTAAGCATTGATGGCAACTCCACAGCTAATAGGATACAGGAACTTCAGCACAGATGAGTTTGCAACTTACATATTCCCTTCTTCTATCTGTATCTTGTCAAGTCAGTCACTAAACTCTAACTCTTTGCCCCATATATATGCATTCCTTTGGCCATTTTAGATGTCCTGTGAGGAGCCTCTTCTTTAACACCAACTCTTTGATTGCATGAGCATGCTGGTGGCCCAACTTTTCATCAGGATGCTGAAGAGAGAAGTAGCACAGTGCTTCGATAGTGTTGATCCTGACAGTCTTTTTACATCTGCTATAGGCGCAACCCTTACACACTCTGTAAGACTGGGAAGTTGAGAAAATGACCATCTCACACTGAGGGTGTGTCCAAAGAGGGGAATATCTAGGTCTTGCTCTAGCAAGCAGCAGGAAATCGCTCCTTCACTTCATCTTAAGTTATGAAAATCAATGCTTATGTAAAGCATTGACCTTAGCTTAGGGTCTCTGACAAATTATTATCTGTTCTCATACACTCCAGAGGTTCTCAAATGCTCATTTCCAGCTCAGGTAGGACCCATCTCACCTAACATTAGCCATCTAAGATGTAGATATCTAGTCTCACCCACTCATCCATTTCCTACTAGATTTGATGGAAGGAAAGGCACCTTCAGGAGGCAATTCAACCTACCATGTCTGAGCTATTGTAACCTAAGTGAGAAAAAAAAATGTTTATGGAATACAGTTACTTATTGGGCTAGAATATATGTTTTGTGATTAACATTGTGAAGGCACACAAACCTGGTCACAGCAAATTATTGGAGTCAATGGGAATTTATGACTTTACACACTTTGTTATACCTGGCACACCAAGTCATGAGTTGGCAATTTCATAATTCTATATCTAAACAACTGAATGTCCAAGTCCTCAGGTTGAGTACACAGACTAATGCCTAGGGACTCCATACAGTCATATCCTGAATTCCAGCTCTTCAGTAGCCTGTTCTATGCCTTTGGATATCTACAACAGCTCCACCAAAGTCAGGGGAGCTATAGTGATTCACACCAGCTGAAGATAAGCCCTCATTGAATTCCATAAAAAAATTACTGATTTGCCTTGGTTCCACCCAGCCTCTTAATAAAATAGAAACCTCCATCACAAATTCTCCATGGTCTTGCCTGGGATCATGTTGAATAAGTTAAATGATGATACTTCCACCATTTAAAAAACACTCCTCTACACTCTGACATTCTAGAATATCAGACAAGTTACTTTACCTGATATCTAACTGGTATCCCTCTTTCTTTCCTTCTCCTAGTTATGCCCACTGGTACCCTGTGGGTACTTCCTTGCTTTCCTTTACTATATACACCTGACAAATGTTTGAGCGCTATTATCATATCATTATTTGGCCCAGATTAGTACTTGCTAATCTTTGCTCATCAGTATCCATCCTTCCAGCCCTCTGGCTCTTTGAATACCCTCCAGTTTGTCAACATCTTCCTGGCATGAGCATGGGATGAAATACAGTAGTCCAGGTGCACTCACTCTGGAGCCATATCATCATATCAACTCAATTCAAGGGCTCAGTGCATTGGATCATGTGGTTTCTTCCTTCCCGTCACCTTGCATTTCACACTTAGGCTGAAAGATGCATGTCTGTGCATAGCTGATCTGTTCACACGTATCTACGTGAAGTTGTGCACGTTGACATGGCAATGCTTTTCATAAATGTGGAGTTAGGGACTCTACCTCCCTCTGTTTACTCACCAAGGTGACGAGAAGCAAGATATTGGCACACAATGAATGAGATCAAGTAATTGACAAGTTCCTGCCTGCCAGCAGGCTGCTGCAACTGTCCATGTGAGTGCTCTTAGCCTACACCAGCTGGGAGACATACAGGCTTAAGTCTCGTCCTTTCTCCTTGACGTTAGATTAAGTTGAGGTCATGTATAGGTGTTGCTGTGCTGCTGATGGCTGGTAACATGTCAAGCCAAAGAAACTATATTGCATTCAGTCATCTGAAGATGATGCATATTTTTATCACAAATGAAGTTAAATGCTTTGATAACCCCCCTGTCTTTAACTTTAGTGCAGCTGCTGTGGTAGTACAATCAAGATTATCCTATGCAATACCACAACTTATCCTTCTTGGTAAGACTAACATCTTAATTTTCTTCTTCGACAGTAATCAGACACAGATCTAAATCAGTAATAGTGGATTACTCTTGAAAGTGAAAAGTATTTAAATTCAATTTGAAATTGGTGACTGGCACTAGATTAGTAGTTTCTGGAAACTGTGGTCTTCCTTCATTATCACACATTCACTGGCAAAGTGAATTTCTACTTCGCTGAACATAGGCTAAACCTAATCCAAATTAGCCGAACCAAAACACAGGAAGACGGTTAATTCTTTTCTTTTATATTTCAACTCACCGACTCCATGATCAATGACTCCCAATACGTCCTGTTACAGTCATGTGCTCCATGGCCAGTCTAGCAGACCTCTCAACTATCATACCCATTACCAGGATAAACGCTCATTGCTGCATGTAGATAACATTATTTTATATAATACCACTTTTATTTGGGAAACAGATAATCTGAAGCAAGCCTGCTAACAGCTGCTTTTTGGGAGAAATTGTATGTGCCTGCTTGAAATTATCTTGATTATTTTTTTCCTTTGTTTATCACATGTTGAATTCTCAGGGTGGAATTCAATTGCTTAAGCATAGGTGTGTTGAGTACCATTTGAGGTGCTTTACAGTATCCACCTGGCTCCAGCCTGCCTTTCTAAAGCATGTGGATACCTCAGATGACATAAAGCATCCCAAATGGCACTACACGCTTCTGCATACATAACTGTATTGAACCTGAAATCTCCACTAACTGTAGTGGGACTCAGATAACTGGCTAGGCATTGATGTCTATATTGTAGAAAGCCAAATGAAAATATCTGAATCTGAAGCTCAGGAATCAATTCAGTGCCTAAATATTTCCACATGAAAGACCCTATACCAGATACCTACATAAGGCTTTCAGATATGATGTGGGACCTATGGGAGACCTGTACCCTTCTGGAGCAGCACGTGGCCTACAGGGAAATCTCAAATGGCTTTAGGCAGCTATGTTTAGCCAAATGTATCAAACTCTCAGTGAGGACTATTACTGTTCTGTTCAAAAATTCACTACGTGCAGCATAGGACTAAAGTCCTCCTTTTCTTCTTTGCTCAGGATTGTACCAGAAATAAGGAATCACAAAAGTGAGATTACAGAAAGGGCTATCCGTGTTTGGGGAAGGGAACTTGCAGCATTGTACAGGCTATTGAAAGATACTGATTTAAAAAAAAAAAAAAATTGCTTGGTTGATTCATTATTTCTACAACTCTCAGCCTCTCCATTCATCTTTTGTGGGCTCAGGTACCCAGATACCTTGGAATTTGACCAATTCTATTATTTTGGCTCAAGTGAAGACAGGAATTGCCTGCTGCAGAGAATCTCTAGTTCTCTGAGTCATCATATACAGCTATAGAACATATATATAAATCACTAATGATTTACCTACAGGAGACATCATCACATAGCAACCTGGATTGTAAATATATTAACTGCTACCTATTCCTCACAAACCCTGAAATACAAATAGTCAACCGCATGTGCATTTGAATAATCTACAGTGGAATGTCTCAAAAGTAACTCATTCTTCTTTGAAAGGGGGCAAGTCACTTCACATTTAGGGCACAGTTTCTGAGATATGCTTGTGGGAATGGCAGATACGACACAGGACTTTTGGGAGACTTGAGCCCTTTTGGAGGGGAAGGTGGAGGTCCCTTGGTTAGCACTAGACCCTTATGGCCTGCAACAAAATTGATCGCTCGGTGTGGACTGGGAGGTGGGACTAATTCGCCCAGCTGATGACATCTGCAATTTGGAGGTCTACATTTGAGCAAGTCATCCAGATTTCCTTTTTAGCAATTAAGAGAAATATGCCAGTTTAGGGCACAGTTCAATGTGTTTTCATTTAATTTTTTTAGCATCTTTAGGGTGATAAAAATATCTCACTATATACATCCATTTCTCCTCTTTATCGACTATAAAGGAGTAAGAAAAAGATGTCTCCATTGCAGATGTCTGAACATGGATGTCCTTGAGTGCGTCCTGAAGGAATCAGTACACAGACACCATTGCACGATAAATTCAGATCCCCACTTAGGGCTCAATCTCATGGTCAAGCAAGTGAAGCTCAAATTACTACGTGCTAGTTGACCCACACCAATCCTACATATGTGGATTCCTAGCCTACAGCAAATGCTAGTGAATGTGATTTAAATTAACCCTTTTTTATTGTGGGTAAGCAAAGTCTAATTACCTCACTTGCTGCAGGCTAGCAGTGAGCACACAGACAGTTACCAAGGGTCAGCTGATGTGTGGTAACTTGTTGCACCGCAGAAACTCGATCATGAGTTTAATTTGCTATAACTTCCACACACAGGCAAACCCTTAGACCTGGATTCTAATTTCTGCTAAAGCCTCAGGCAGTACAAAATTGACTAAAAGCTGTATTAAGGAGAGGGAGCAGTCACACCGATACCCCTCTCTGCTGGGAGATGCTACGGCACAGTGGGCATTAGACCATATTCCTGCAAAAACTTCCATTTTGCACAAATGAAGTATGTAACAGCGGTAACAATAAAAAAAAAAAAAAATTCCTGAATCTTTTTCCAGATTAAAACATTGAGCCACTTGTATCAAACAGCTACAAATCTATTTCACTAGAGGCAGCCAGCATCCCTTGTAACACATCTATACCTAACAGAAAACAATAAAATGCATTTATTTCTTACAGATAAAGTTATCAATAACTTAATAGTACTCTTGCTTCTGAGCCAGGAAACAACGAAGAAAGGTCACCAAAGATCCTTAGCCATAGGTACCATGACAGTTCAGCTAGTTGTAAGTCAGAAACACCACCTCTTTCCTGTTAGAAGAGACAACTTTCAAGAGACACACTGATCAATTTTTTTCCCTCCTCGCATCTTGCTGTCTACTGCCCAGGTAGAAGATAGACATGTTCAGCAGCAATCTCAACATAAGGGGAGACCTGCTCACCTCACCAAGCCCAGGACAGAATACAGAAGCGCTTGTTTCCCGGACCTCCAGTGGTCCACAGGGTGCTCCTAAAACAACTTCATCATCAGGGAACAAACTCCCAACCAGATACTTGGATTATATGAGGGTTTTTTTTCAATCTAGCAGTGAAATGGGAACCAATGATGGTTCACTGAAACCAGCCAAATTCAGCTCAGAGGTAGACCTGAAGCAGAGTGAAGTTGATGAATCCCCAACTGGCCAAGTCCAAGAGAAAGGATGGATTCTCCCTCTCTCTTGACAGCTTCAGGATCACAACTGAAAGCTCTTCCCAAAAATGCATTTCAGTCCAATACAAGTTCTTTGGATGAGTAGGGGAAAATGTGGTGAAATCTTCATTGTCATCTTAAGAAATGAGCCTGTGGAGTCTTACGTCCCAGACCCACTTTCAAATGGGACGAAATATCAGTCACCTAACGCTGAAGTTTCTCAGGGTGGGACTCAGTTCACAGACTGAGACATATACATGTAGATGTCCACATACAGAAATGTCCAACAGGGCTAATTCTGGCTTTACTGAATCCGTGACACACAGAGCATTTTGTTAAACCTTATCTGTCTGGGACTGCAGGGGTCCCCAGTCACCTCTGGGACCAAGCTCACAGTATTTATAAGAAAATTCTGGACACATGGACCAGTGTTATGCTGAAGAGCTGAGCTTGCTACTCCCATCATTCCTTCTGACTTCCTAAGCAACGCATACGTGTGGATTGCATTGTATTGACAAATGAAAGAGTGTTTTAAAAGCTGGTTGAAACATGATACAAAGAGCAGGAAATAAGTGAAGGGAAAGGTGTTCAGATGTCACGGAGTTACAGGAAAGTAGATGAATGTTTCAATTAGAGAAGAATTAGGTCAATTTTCTTTAAATTTTACAAAGCTGAAACTTTGCATTTACTTATAAATTCAAATATTATCACTTTTGCCATAACAGTAAGAATGCGACATTCATAATGAAAAAAATTGCCATGGGACTTTGAGGGTCAGTGGAGACCAGACCCATACTCTGCAAAGTCACATCAGTTGCAATGACATCTCTCATTTGCTCAGGATGTTCTGAGGAAATCTCCCCATTTCCAGGTTGCCTCATCTGAATGCACATCCACAAAAGCCTAATGAAATGCTGAGGTTTATGCTTATGAAATCAGTCTGGAGACAGAGACTTTCTCACTGTAGAGGTTTGAAGCAAAGCAAGAAGGAAGCTTCCAGAGATTCATAGCTTGGTTAAAAACCTCCCTGGAGTCAGGGTTGCTATAGTGTTAGCACAATTAGACTTTGAAAAGACGTGTAGGTACTAGTAAACTTCTCAAGCCATAACACTGTGCAAGCAGCTTCCGTAGCTTCCTCAGCCACAATGACCTCATATTTCATCTCTGCACTGTAATACCGTTGGTGTGATATTTGTCAGCTGCGGTCCCCATCCTCTAGGCTATAGAGCTGTGCCAGTTCACACCATTTCAGCTTTAAACAGGTTCTCAAGGCTGCAGGACTTCAATAGATTTGCAAAAACCTCTTGATTCACCACGACTGAAATTTCACACGTGCCCAGGGCAGAAACCAAAGTTCACACCAAAGCTGGTCACCTGGAATAGAGTTCATCTCATCTCTCTGTAGCCACCCAAAAGTTAGGAATCCAGTTAATGATATCACCTTGGCCTCCTCTGTCCTCGTAACAGACAGATCAGGGCCTCAGGAGAGTAAGTGGTTCTGTCCTAAAAAAGGGTCTAGGATAGGTGGACTGAATTGACTTCTGGGGAAGTTAGTCCCTACAAAAGGAGCCTACATGAAAGCCATAAACTAGATGTTTAATTTTTAGATGGCAGAAGTTTGCTAACATGAATCCTACCCTTGTGAGCCATATACACATGCCAAAAAAGTTCAACAGCGAGTTCAGAGGGAGAGGTTTTTAAATCACCTTTCAGCATGGTTAGCACATACTGTTGGCAACTCAGCTTAATATTTCTCCAAAGCATTGTCAAAGTTATACTGAGCCATTGGCCAGTCACAAACCATCAGCTGCCCTCTGAAGGGTGCAATGATGAAAAATTACTTCTCTTTTCTCTAAAAAAATCTTGGTGTCCCCATTGCAGCCATAAATGGATTAGCACTTTGCACACCAGGATGGTAACAATGCTCCAGTCTTATAGAAAAATGTGAATTAGCAGACCTGTGGCCAGTGACCCTTTCCTAGAGTGGCCAGAACCAGCTGCTCCAGAAGAAAATGTAGGTACCCTGCACAGGACATTTGTGGAACATTGTTTCCTTGCATGAATCTTATTCTGGTCTTCAATAGCCAGATGTCACCTTAAGCCCAGAAATAAAAGCCCCAAAATACTTGTCATTAACTATGACAATCCTGAATATTTGTAATATCTCTGTAAATATTGCCTTGAAAAATTCTATTGAAAAATCCTCATCAACCTTGGTAAGTTTTTGGCCTGATTAACATCCCGTTGTCCACCCCAAAGCTAAAAACTGGCAGGTCCTGCTTCTACCTCAGGACAGAATACAAAACTCACTTTCTATGGGAAGGGAGATCATTCAAGGGTAGCAAGATACCTTCTTCGTATCTGGAGTAGACCTGTCTTCCCATTCAGTTTTCATTTTTTAATGGCAAGCTTTTTCTTTCTCCTGAAGTAACTCTGCAAAGCAGTATCTACTTCAGTTTATTTATGTGCTTAGATTGGAAGAGTTGTGCTGTTTGCACCAGAGAGGATTTGAGTCTTTTACCTCTTATCTCCAGGCAAAATCACCAAGGAAGGTCAAGGTCCTGAAAAACACTTAAGGCTTCTCATCAGCCACTCTTAAAATAGGGATAAAAACCTTCCAGACACCAACTGGCATCACATCACTGACATGTGTCGGCTGTTCAGGCACTCAGTCATACCTCCCAGCTTTAGCTGTCTAAAAGGTAGTTGTTAAAGCTGTTTCCAGAGTGGATGGAGAAAGATAGGCAACTCCAGACAGTGATTCATCACATCCACTAAAAAGATACCTATCTCAGGAAGGATGAATCGCCTTCAGAAGATGCCCATCTTTCTAGAAGGAGGTAAGATGATTAGCTCAGATAGTTAAGCATTACATGGCTAAAATTAAGTGAGTGAATTCCACCCAGAGGTCTGTTAGGGGAGTGTGCTGTCACCCAACAGAATACAGATACAATGACCTGTATGCCTGGAAACAGAAGGTGTCCTCAAACTTTCTGAGAAAGCCCTGTTTTCAAAACAGAGCTGTCCCAAGTTGGTGGAATGCTTCCTCAAGGATGAACTGAATCTTCCCAATCTAACTTGAAAGGAGATGCCTCAAGATAGCTTGAGTCAGCCAGCCTTTGGGATCATCATGAGACAAGGTCCCACCCCATAAGCAAGTGGGGGTTCTTTTAGCCTGCTCCTAGGGAAAATTGTCTATCTCTGCAACCCTGGAAGGCTCCCAGACCAGTATGCCAAGAAATGAAATCAAGGGCTTCTCTTCACAGCTGCTGCCTTCCTTCGTGGCCATTTCCCAGGCCTATGGGAAGTGCATGAAAAAGTGCTGAGCACCCGGTGACCTCAAGGCAACCTGCAAGCACTACTCATCTCACAACCACACCACCTTCTCTCCAATGGCTAAATAGTGTTTTATGTGCCTAACTTCATATCTCCACATGTTTAAACCTCTTCAGAGCTCAGGGGCTGGCTGTGACAAACGGGAATATTAACATTATGTCAGTGCCCAGAAGGTCTCTGACTACAAGGCAAGCAAAGCTTGGGAGGCGTCGGTAGACTACCTGCCCATGTTGGCTAAAGCTGGCCACAAGGATCTCAAGTGGAACTGTTCTCTGCCAAAACAGTGCAGTGGAGTCAAGCTCAGCAAATCATTTCTGGCAAACCAAAAATGCACTAAAATAATTATAATTAGAAATGTAGAACTGGCAGATTGGTTGGTTTTGGTTTTTTTTTTTGTAAAACAGAAGAGTTTGATTTTTTTTTTCAGGATGGATTCTAAAGGGTACTGAGGTTAAAGGCACAGACCCAAGTTACTGGGAGTCAAACCAGGGTGTGAGCCATGTGAACACCCATGTGAACATTCCTACCCCCTGGTATATATGAACCATCTTGTATTTATTGCAGGGTAAGAGCATTCACACGGGCAGTTACCACAGAAAAACTGGCATCTTATTAGTTCACACCCTAACTTACCTTGTGGTAATTTGTTCATGTGCCCATCCCCTAAGGTGCCATTCCCAAAGTGAAGTTGGAGGACGCAATGTCCCCTTTATACTCATAGTCAGCAACTTAGTGGTTAGAGCACTTACCCATGGTATGGGAAAATGAGCTTCAAAAGTTTCCTCTGCTTGATTTGAAGCAGGGTTTTGAACCCGAATTTTTCAAATCTCAGGAGCACACCCTAGCCGACAGATTATGCTGTTCCACAGAACTACCAAATCAACTATTCACATTGATTGAGTCTTGGCCAACACTGGGGATTCAGCCAGAAACCTCTGGAGCTCAGAGCAGAAGCTCTCCACTTAACACCCGTTGTACCTGAGACCTGGGTGCAGATCAGGATAGGCAGTATATGGATAGATTTTACAAGTGCTGAAGCCTATTAGGATACACACAAAAGTTCTGCAATTCTGCCTTTGCATGCCCCAAAACCCCATCCAGCTCCTAGCCAAGTTTTACTGCATGTTGTCAGATGTATACAAGCCTTAACTGGGTTCCTTCTCTCTCCTGCAATGGGATAGGAGATGGGACTGAGATATGCCTGTAATTTACATACATTATTACTGCATGTCCCTGATAGCATGTATAATAATGTGCTATGTATCAGCCCAACACAGGAAAGACTCACCCTGCTCTCGGGCTTGATCTCAACCTGTGTGACCCAGCTTGGTGCCTGTGCATAGAAAACGAACAGAACTGCCCAGATATTTAAGGATAAACACAAAGCTAAGCAGCACTTTTCTGGCCCAGAATCAAAGTATGAAGCAACTTGCAGGATCAAGACCTAAAGGAGCTCAGAATCTAAGACATGAGACAAAGAGATTGCTCCAAAGTCTGTTAAAGTCAAGGGAAGATTTCCCTTCAGTTCGACCTGTCTCTGGAGTAGAAGCTAAAGCTAAGGAGAGGGATATGTGCATGTACCTATCTATGCATATATATATATATGTATACATAGGCATATGTATTATATATGTATATAACTATCTTCATAATAGGTACTTCTCTCCAAAGAATCCTCAAAGTAGCTGTTAACTGGACTCTTCTAGGAGATGTCACTGGGAGCTACTGACAACAAGCCACCAGGGAAGTGGGTGCATTTCTGCATCTGTCCTGCTCCCATGCTCACAAAACACAAGCTGGCAGTTCTCACAAGCCCTTCATCACTCTCATTCACTCTGTCTTGTGACCTTCTACAAAAATGCCTGCAATGTACAGCCATGCTGTCAGGTGCCTACCAGGTGAGGAACACAATGGTACATGTCCTGGTATGGGAGACAAGCTGTGGATGGGAAGCATGGACCTTCCAAGGATTGGAGCCCTCCATCCTCCTTGAACTTAATGAGAAGGTTCATTCACTTCATCTCTTCCTCAGTCGTATGATGCAATAAGTCTGTCAAGAGATTCATGGCATCTCCCACTCCCTCCATGTTCTCCTTCCTCCCACAAATTGCATAGCCAGAATGAGAAGCAAGGGGGAAGAAACAGAAGAGGAATGGATGAAAAAAAAAAATAGAGCAAGGAATTATTTTGTGGCACCGAAACTCATGAGCACTGACTTCTCTGTCCTTCTGTCTGGATTTATGATGTCCAGGGAACGTTGCGCACACACACACATATGCATGCATACGCATGTGCCTGCTTACTCACATGCACATGTGCATACACACTGCAGCCTCTCCCTCTGGGAGGGCACCGGTCACATCTCTCCTCTACTTAACTGCCCATTTTTGTGAGACTTGTGGGTAGCCAATATCTTTGAGAACCTCTGCCAAATGAAGTTCATTAGGGCAATAGGTTCAAACGTCATTGCGGGACAAACAGACAGGCAGCAGGATTGCTTGTCTTGGTTCACACAGAAACCAGCTGTAAGAGATGGATTAGAGGAACAAGGTGTCCGAGAGCTCTTCCATAAATCCCTCCCTGCCCCCAGCCTGCCAGCCCCTCCGGGGCCACAAGGCACATGCCCTGAAGGACATCAGTCCCTTTGCACAAGCTCTCCCCTTACAATTAAAGGTCTGCATTTAAAACACACTTTGGAAGGGCCTGAACTTCACAGAGAAGGGGGCCAACGCTGGCTGAAAATTACACAAATTACACCTGAGTTATTCTCTCCTAATATTAAAGTCTAACTTAGCATAGTAGTGCCTAAGGCTAAGTTCATGCCTAACTTAGCACCCAAACAGTTTTAATAGCAAAACCTATGTAGAGACCTGAAATTTAGGCAGTTTAGAGGGATGGTCACAACACTTCTCTCACTCTTCCATTATATTGTTGCCACCATATTCTTCTGGCATCAAAGAAAATCCCAGGCATCTTTCCTGACATCTTTAAGATCAAGGAAATTTAAGATAAGCCAAACTCTTCCTTATTCACAGTAACAGAAACAGTCTGGGAATTTGAGGACTAGACAGCACAAGTGTGTGAATAAATTTGTACAGATTTTATCAGCAAGGTCAGCAGAACCATAAAAATCTCAAGCTCAGGGAAAGACAATATGAGTTGGTGACTCTTGCCACGGTGATTTCAGGATCATGATTGGCCTTGAGGGTGGTCTCTGTCACGGTACCTCCACTTGGCAGCTCATTACTTGTTGCAAAAATCACTCCAAATTACTATTTCTTTGATTAATTATGCTTCTGCAAGAGCACCTTTCTTGAATCACCTTTTGTGTTGTAGGCTGGCACCACAGAAAACCAAAAAGGACAGACTTTTGAAGAAATACAAATTCCTTTTCCATGGGCTCCCACAGCTGTGGGCAGGATAAGCCTAAGGATTTGGACATGATGGAGTTAGAGCATTTGACCTAACCTTGTTCTTCCAGAAGTCAGGCACCCAGCTAGTCATCTGGGTTCTCTTGATCGCCATCATAGAGAGATACAGAGAGAGTCATTGCATCCAAAGACTGGCATCGAAGATAGGTCTGATGAATCACAGTGAGGAACTGTCAGCTTTCATTCATTGACCAGAAAGGGAGCTTAGATGACTATCTCAGATGAGGTGTCCAGCTCCGAGATGGACTATGACAAATCCTGCTCAGCACGGCTGCAGTGCGTAAGCATTGTGTACGTCTCTACAAGAGAGCGAACAAAGCTAAACTCTTCGTTCATGGTCTCTGTTGTACTGACTCATGTATGTCCAGCTGCCCAAGCTGTTATCCTCATCCCAGTGGGGTTTTTTTTGAAACAATGAGTCAAACGTAACTCCAGCATAGCCCTTCCTCCTGTACCTCAGGCTCTGCTCAGTGACTCCATACTGTACTGTGTGCAGTTCTGGTCCCTGCTATACAAAAAAGATGTGGACAGGCTGGCTGGACATGGTGCTGGGCCATCTCGTCTAGATTGTGCTAGAAAGGTTGGACCAGATGATCCTCGAGGTCCTTTCCAACCTGAAATTCTGTGATTCTATGATTCTGTGAGGGCAGAGAAGGGATATGACCAGATGTCCCATGTCCTGTGGATTTCCTTTAGCCCCTGACTTATCTTTTTCCCCTGGTTTATCACAGAGTCTACAATTCATTAGACAGCCAAGATCTTGCATATTGCCCTACCCTTCTTGTACTAGAGATGGACAAACCTGGGGTCTTGCAAGCAAGAATCCAAACAGGAGCCTGTATTGCCCTATTTCTGGATCTTGTGTGCAGGACGGAATTTCTCGATTTATTCTGTCTGAGTACCAGTGTCAGAGGCAACAGGAGCCACCACTCACATCACTGTTGGTGGCAGACACCACCACTGTATCTGTGGCTGTAACTATATGCTAGACTGTATAACCCTTGAATTAGTGTCTGTACTACAGTTTGGAGACTCTTCTGGTAAACATGACAGCTTACTTGTAATTTTAGTGGAGCTGTTAGAAATCTGTACTGACAACACACTGCCTTGTATTATGACTGAGCTTGAACCTTTCATTTATCAGGAGACTGAGACTACACATGATGTTAACAGGACAGATGGACTCAATGCTTGTTTCTATCACAGACTTCCCATATGCCTGTGGGCAAGTTGCACCAAGGATTTCAGTGGCCACTGAATTAGCATTTCCCTGTCTGATTCCCAATCTTCTGCTAATGTGTCTTATCTATTCTCTTTCAACTCGGTTGTTAGCCCCATCTGTCTGGACCTATACTCTTTCAGGCAAAAACTAGTTCCCACTCTGCCCTTAGTCTGCTGTTGTAAGTGACTTTTAGGTTTTGCAGTCAATCCACTAATATCCTTGACCTGTCCTGTTAGAAAAAGTCTGTGATCCAGTAAGCTCCTTCCTTATCCAGCTGATATTCTTGTTAGTAATGACTCAGTACTAACTACCTCTTATATCCATTACTTCTTCACAATTCTGATTTAGGTGTATTTAATCCA
The DNA here is from genome assembly GCF_047370975.1 of Nipponia nippon. Classification (NCBI taxonomy): domain Eukaryota; kingdom Metazoa; phylum Chordata; class Aves; order Pelecaniformes; family Threskiornithidae; genus Nipponia; species Nipponia nippon. The sequence continues at coordinate 164,794,862 of NW_028262290.1, forward strand.
GCCTGAGGCACATGGGGATAATTTCTGGATCGAATGATTTAATGATGGTAGAAGCTGTTATACCTATTATTGCAAACACACAGAGGGATGCATCTCAACTAACCTAAGGTGCCTCATAGTCAGACAGCTAAATCTGTGCTGCTTAACTCCTGTTCTCTTTATGGCATGTGAGGAGAAATAAACACTTCAGTAAAAGCGACAGAGCTAATCCACTTTTCCTCACATTCAGAAAGAGCTAAGGGTATTCATGGACCGGTCACTGCAATCCACTGACAAGTGGAAGCTCAATAACAAAATCAGTTAATTGATCAGGTTGCAGCAATGCAGTCAATAAATTTAAGGCACAAAGCAAGAATTATGTGTCTAAATACCCTTGCACTTCACTTCCTCTGGCCTCTTACTGTTTCGTCTGAGCACTTCCACCAGAAAATCTTTCCAGCTGGTGACCAAACTACACCTCCGCTAATGCTGCAAGAAAACAGCTTTCAGGCCCTGGAGATCAGGCTGCCACTTTCTTTCTCTGTAGATTTACACCATTTGTAAATGGGAGCATATCCAGGCCTTGAAAAAAATCAGCACACTTTGTTCAAGCCAGCTGGTGAATGGGCTAGGCTGGACTGAGCTTCCCAGTCCCTGGATCGCTTACTGCCAGAAAATAATAGACTATATCAACACACACTTCAAAACATCTTTAGTCCTTTTTCCTAGCACCTCACCTCTTCAGAAGGGTACTGTTCTCAGAGCCTTCTGGACAGCCCTCCACCACTGTTACAAAGCTAATCCACAAGGAGAGGCAGCACTCCTGTAGTACGCAGGATCAAATGAGATACCCAGTTGTCCTGATCTGGATCGGTAAGCAAATTATTTCACGACAAATGCATCTGGACTGCTCTTCCCATGGAAGAATGTGCAAGAAATTGATACTTCATAAGAATTCCCTTCAAATGCCTTTCTGAGATATGAGATTTCTCCTCAGGTCTTTTACACCTATGTGGAATGCAGTACCAGGACTTCAAGTGATGGGTATTTAAAGGTAATTTGGTTGCTAAAGATGTAAAGCAATTCCCACCAGGATTTTCAAAAGGGTCTTCCCATGGAAGTATCCTTTTTCAGTATTCTATGTGTCTAGGTAGGACATTAAATGCCTAGATGCTCCTAGCCTTTAGGAGTGTATTCAAAGGAAAAAAAAAAGAAAAAAGAAAAGAACCTGGATTCATCTATCTAAAAGGAGATATCTTTGTCTGACCTAGTCATCCAGGATCCTCTTGCAGGCAATGGTGAGAAAACTGGCACAGCTGGAATCTGAGTCATCTCATCCAAAAGTAAATGTCTAATATACGTCAGATGAGCTGCATCCTATTTCTCACCAATAACTCTGAAAGACACTTGGCTAGAGACTGCTAAAGCTGCAAGATGATTCTTCCTCCAGAAGGGATAGGAATCAAACCTGCATCTCCCCAAAACCATTTTCCAGATTTTTATGCCTCTAAAAGAACCATGGGTCTCCAAGTAAATTCTACAGGTCTTACCTGATGCCCAGTGGTGTCTCCCCAGTCTTCACTGGGCTTTGGATGGGGTCCTACCTGTTTAGCAAGAGCTTAGACTCTCCCATTTCTTCCCAGCTACTGTAGGCTCGTAAAAAAATGGAAACGCTCCCTTAAGTGTGTCCCTCAGCCTGCAAAGGATTTAGAGTTGCTTTCTGTCATGCCACACAACACTGTCTAGCAACAGGCTCTATTGTTGTTCTTCTGGGGGCAGAGGGACAAACTGAATGGTAGGCTTGGCAACTGTTCAAGGAGTTTCATTCCTGCCTTCCCACCCCTTAGTAAATATCTCTATTAGACAAGGTGTACCCTTTTGGAAGCAGAAGAAACTCCTGCTCTGCTCAGTGCTGTTTGGCTTCATTTCACAGGCTTGGCTATAGCAGAGATGGGCTCTGCCTTTTCTTGCTGCTCCGTCCCACAATGAAAATTCTGTTGAATAACAGCAACTTCCCGAATGAGCGTAACCTCTGCCATAAAGCTGCATCTTCCAAAAGAGATGTAGAGGAAATACAAACCTAGAAAGTGAAACTAAGAGATATAGACTGGGAAAAGAGAAAGGGGTTTGATTTCAGAGAACTGAAAGTAAAACAAAGTCAGAGGAATTCTCTGAAATGCAGGTACAGCTGGTGCATTAATAACAGCAACTGTGTCCTCTGCTGAGATAACTGTCATAACAGGGAAGAAAGCAAGCCATTTTGTATCTCTTTTTAAAAAGTTTTGAGATGAAGTTCTATTACAAGCTTGCGTCAATGACTTGTGGATGTGGCTGGAAGATGGTGGGAGACTCTGGATGTGTTTGAGGATAAGGAGCACTGGGAAGATGCATTTGTGCTCCGAAGTGTGCTGGATTAGAGGCAGGATTAAATATGTTACAGAGAAAGCTGCAAAACTCAAACTGCTTAGGCTTTCAGCAGCTATGCTGAGACATATAAGTTGGTGTGAATTTGCTGAGGAGAGGGGTGGCCTAGAGGTTTTTAGTACCCGCCTAGATGGCATGCACGTTCCTGCAATAGCATACCATGGCTGCACCCATTCCAACACACCAGTGAGCACTGCGCACTAAAGAGCTTGTTAAAATGCAGGAAGAAGATGGAGAAAAAGTCCATGACTTGATTTTAGCCATGTGAAATTATGGCAGGCAATGGGAATTAGAAATAGAGCTCATATTTTAACAGCTAGGAAATAGGCAAAAACTCTCAAAAGGGATTCCTTGTCTTGGGTGCAATCTGACTAAACCTGGATGACAATGATGGAGATGTCTCTGAGCTGGTTGCCTCAACTCTTCCATAGTCTCAGAGGATGTAACCAGTCAAGCTCAGTCAAAGGACTGAGACATGAATTGCACCATAAGAAAGTGCCCATTTCTCCCCATCAATGAAAGGATCCAAGAGCACCTGGCTTGGATGGAAACATCTAAATTGCGGACATGTAATGGGTAAAATGAATTCCACCCCAAGGCTTTGCTGAGTTGCCTGCAGATAGGCACCAAGTGCCACTGAGATGCTCTAGGGTCTTTTTGACTGGTCTCCATCTGCTGCTGAGAAAGGATCATAGGATCATAGAATCATAGAATCATAGAATCATAGAATGCTTTGGGATGGAAGGAATCTTTAAAGGTCACCTAGTCCATCCCCCCTGCAATGGGCAGGGACATCTCCAACCAGATCAGGTTGCTCAGAGCCCCATCCAGCCTGGCCTTGAATGTTTCCAAGGATGGAGCATCTACCACCTCTCTGGGCAACCTGTGCCAGTGTTTCACTACCCTCATTGTAAAAAATGCCTTCCTTATATCTAGTCTGAATCTACCCTCTTTTAGTTTAAAACCATTATCTACCCCTTGTCCTATCACAACAGTCCCTGATAAAAAGTCTGTCCCCATCTTTCTTGTAGGCCCCCTTTAAGTACTGAAAGGCTGCAATAAGGTCTCCCCACAGCCTTCTCTTCTCCAGGCTGAACAACCCCAGCTCTTTCAGCCTTTCCTCATAGCAGAGGTGTTCCATCCCTCTGATCAGTTTTGTGGCCTCCTCTGGACCCTCTCTAACAGGTCTATGTCCTTCTTGTACTGAGGACCCCAGAGCTGGATGCAGTACTCCAGGTGGGTAATCATGCCATCACTGGATTGTATACAATCCCTGCCAGGCCTCTGAGGACAACCAGTATGCCATCAAGCATCTTAACTGGAAGTAGAACCTATGCATGGGCTCCTGATGGGAACTCAGGCATCTTCATTTTTGGACTAGATGTCTTTCCTGGAAGACATGCTTTAACTGAACACTAGGGTTGATGCATGGCAATCAGGAGAGTGTCCAAACCTGTGATACACATGAGGCCAGGCCAGCAATGTGAGGGTCTACCATGATCTGAGCTTAAGGAAGCCCTGAGGCACTCTCTGAGCCTTCTAGGCAAACCTCCTCCAACACACTTTGAGTCTACAAAGCCTCTGTGGAAGAGGAGAGATGACCACCCCAGACACTTTGGATGCCTTGCAAGGCCTGTGATGTGAGAAGGGAACCAAGTCCTCATGACGTGACCTTGTTGATGAAGCCTTAGAGTGCACAAAGATGCAATAAGAGAAAAGCATTTCACACCAATAGAGTGTGGAGGAATATGCATGTTGGAAAAGTGTAACAGCATCCCTGCTAAGAATTATCTCTATACCAATATAAAGCATAACTGACTATTATTTACACCAGAAGAGAAACTGTGATGAGGAGACCAAAGGCACCTTGAACTCCTTTGATGGTCCAGGCTCTACAAATGCAAAGTGCTCTTTGGGTATCAGCAACATCCAGGTGGGAAGGGGACTGTGAATATGCAGGTGACAAACAAGGAAAAGAGACAAACAACATCTTTGTGATGCATAACGCTCTCCCCTTGTTTACAGGCTGTTTTTAAAAGCAGTGCCCTATGTTAGGAGTTCAGAACAAGGGAGTTAATGCATTGGTTCTTCTTCCCTTCCCTTGTTTTTTGCAAGCACCAGTAGAATTTGGAGCAAACTGATGAATTTTTACATGTTGTACTAAGATGATAACAGGACTTAAAGAAAACCTTGCCACTTTTAAAGGGACAGAAGGCATGAAAAGCATTACGAATGGCCCAGACTAGATGGAAACAGTTGGCATAGACAGTGTCAGGAGTGGCTTTTCTGCAAGGCCAACCCTGGGCCTGATCCAGGAAAGCCCTGGTGGATATGTCATGGAAGGGCTCCTGCCCTTACAGGCTTTCTTGAGTATTCATCTCCTTTCAGTATTAAGCCCCACTGAACTGTATTGGCTCTTACGGACCCTGGGCCTTCATTTGGCTCTCGGTGGTGTCAGCAAAGCAGACGTGGGTTTAGTGAGACAGGATGGCAACAGCTCTTGTTGCAGCCTTGGGGCTGTGCCCCATCCAGCCTTAGCTGAGCATGTGGACAAGACATACATGCTCTGGCCAATACTACTCCGGCTGATATTTCCCCTTTCTTTCTACTATATTTCAGTGGTTTTAACTGGCACCATCACCCCAGCACCTGCCACCACCTGACTGGGCAGAAAGCACCAAGCTCCACATCACCAGAAGACAGTGGGTGCCTATTTCGAGCCTAGAAAGACCTTCTCCTTTGCAGCAATGGTCTCCGCAGTCCTCCTGTATGCTCCACCTCCCCTCTTCCCAGCTGCACCCTTTGGCCCCACAAGTTTTTCTTTGGGATCCAGAGCAAGATCATAAGTCCAATCAAGGAAAAATTCAACATGGATGTTGGTGGGAGTAGGACCAGTCCATCCCTGCTCGCAGGAGGCCCTGGGGATGAGACTGCATGCTCATCGCACAGCCAACTGTGTTCATCGTACTGCATACAGCTCAGCTGTCCAAACGTAGCATCCATGACTCAGGACTCCCCCTGTGACACACTTGTGCAATGCTTATTAAGTGCTGTCATTATGCCCAGTAAAGCCCTTTGAAATGCGGCCGGGCTATCTGAATCATGCACTTGAGGAAGGCAAGCACAAATGCTGAGCAAGGGGGAAGCAGGCGCATCAACCCATGGTTGTCCCATTGGGCTTTTCTTGCACTCCCATACACGCAAAGCAAAACCATCTGCTTCTCGCGAGAGTCTAGTACAGAACAGCCTCCTCTCCCTGCTGCTTTGCACCTGTGCTAAGCACTAGTGATGTGGGAAGAGGTGCAGAGACTGGCAGTCCCTGTCTGGAAAAGCAGCAGCATTGCTGCAGGGCTGGAGTCGAGTTGGCTCATCCCAGTTGCAGGAGCAGGGATGCAAGAAGGAAAGGGAACCCATAGATTTGGGATGGACACACCAGTGAGTCAGCCTCGTTTCCCCTGGTACGATCAGCAATCCTTGACTTTTCTTTCCTAGGAGAGACCACAGGCTCACAGCAAAAGTCAAGGCTCCTCCAGCCTAACTCTTTGGAGGGAACAGTCAAAAAGGTTTTTTTGGCCAACAGAAAGCAGGGCTATGGCCATCCCCCTGTTCCAACTACTCTACCTACAGCAGGCCGAGCTGCAGAGCCGAGTCTGGACAAAGAAATGCCATGTGCATAAGTGAAATGGCCCATCTAGGTGGCACAGGAGCTCAGAGAGAACAGGACCCACCCATTTCATTAATGTCTACTGCCCCTGAAGCAGACGCTTCTTTACCCTGCCCTGGTGCTGTGCGCTGCAATAGCACCCAAGGACATGTGGCCTGTGCAGAAAGGTCTTTAGAAAGAAGAAAAGACCTGCTTTCCCTCAGTGAACCGGACAACCAAATGTCTTGGTGCTACACCCAGCCCTGCTGCAGGCTCATTGCAAGGTCCGGGGCAGGGCCTTTAAATTCTTCTCCCTCTGCTTACCCACCTGTAAAATAGGAATAAAAAACATCCTCTCCATTCCTGGGCACATATCAGAGCTTAAGCCATGTTAGTAGGTGCTCAAAGGTTTTCAGGTAAGAAGTCTTATAGGTGTTCAGATGTCTGTAAAGGACATATTTTGCCTCTGGGGCTACCTGAAAAGGGCTGGGGAGCAAAATGATTCCCTTTCCCTTATCTTAGTTAGGAAGGGCTTGCCTGTTTGAAGCAATGCCTTCATTCAGTGCTTTGAATACCAAGTTGCTGGTTTTCAGGTTAACTTATCCAATAAAGTCCTCTTAAAATGGAAAGAAAAAAAAATTAATGAATGTGCAGCAGGACAACACAATTTAATAAAATGAGTGTAAAATCTGGGTAGATGAGGGCTCTTCTTTAGCACACGCTGTGCTCTCTGGGAGAGTCCCAGTCCTCCCCATGTTTGAAACAGGGGCTTCTGGCTAAGACCTTGCACAATTTTCAGTTCCTGCCGTGAGAAAGGCTTCTTGTGTGATCTTGGTCCAGTCATTTAATCTCACCAGCACAGCTCCTCCATGCCTGAACTATGTCAGGAGCAACATAAATACCATTAGAATCTGTTTCTCCAGTCCCACCATGAAAAAATGGAGATGGGAAAATATTTCCCTTACCCTTTGCACACTATACCCTATGCATGGTCCAGGCACAGGCTGTTTCTTACCACTTACATCTACACAGCAAGATCCCCTCGACCCAATTGCCTTCTATTCCCATTGCTGCTTGGGTGCAAATCACCCATGCTGTGCTCCGGAAAATCCAGGTTGGTGGGCGAGTTGATATCTGAGAATAGTTGATATCTGAGAATAGTTGATATCTGAGAATATGATGTTTTACATCATTCCATAATTATACGCTGCCTGGCAAAACAGGGCTATGTAAGATACTGTTGTAACGTAAATACACGAATATAAAGACAATTCCCAGGCCTTGGGGCAAGGGTGGGAGAGGGCTGCATGTGCAGGGATTGCACCGCGTACAGCTGAAATGCAGCCACCTCTGTTTAACATCGCACCGCAACCTGCTGCAGTGAGAGAGGAAATGAAGATGAATGCCATCACCTCAGAAATGTCAAAATCCTCAACTCTGGCTAATTGAGCAGAGAAGCAGGTAGATGCAATTCATATTTCCGAGCTCTAGAGATTGCTTTAGGAGCTCTGGTGCCAACGCACATGGCTCACGCTGTCCCTTGGGTGACCTTCCACAGCTCTGCCTCCCTCCTGGCTGACAAGGGATGATCATCTCTCACTTAACACGGTTGCTCTCTGCCAAACCTAAGCTTTGCTTTCTCAAGTGCAGAGCCTGCCAAGACTCAACTTGGTTCTCCAGGATTTGTAACAAAAAGAGAATTGGGTATCTCATGGGATCCAGAACCTGGCCTGGCTTTCACCCACCCCAGTGCGAATTGGGGGCTGATGCACCCACCCTGAGGGGGACAGATCCCAGGAGAGACCTGAACCAGGTCACAAGCCAGGACTTCATCTGTGTGCTGCTTTTATAGAGGTGATGCTGTCAAACCCTGACAGGGACACGTTCAGGTGTTGCACCTGCGTATTGCTGGAGTAATGCCACTGGGTTACTTGTCTTTCTGTTGGCAATGCTCCCTCCCACCCTGCTCCCATGCACTTACATTTCCTGAATCGCAAAAAATAGAGGTGGAAAGATCTTTTAAATCACTTTCTCCAGCTCTCATGGGCTGTAAAGTGGCTACTGAAGGACATCACGGGCTTTGGCCAGCTTCATCCTACAAGGATGATTCAACCAATAGAGCTTCTGTGACCAGTCTTGAGGAATAAGCAATAAGAAGCAAGAGCAAACACAGGTCACCGCCAGGAAAATATTACTAACATACGTCCTTCATGTCTGCTTTCCAAATACCAGCCTGGCATCTCCAGTAACGCTGCATTCACTCTCCCACTAGCGGTTATGGATCATCTCCTTGCCCAGTTTGTTATGGGGCCGATCTCATCCCACCCCACTTCGGATGCAATACAGCTGTTCCAGAGAGCAGCAGAGGAGACAGGAGCTCCACCACGACCAGCAGAACAGCAGAAGGGACGGACATTGCTGCCTAAAGCGATGCCACCACATGAGGTCCCGGCCAGCACCTATCTCCTCCCATGAGACGTCCTCTTCCAGTCCCTCTCCAGGCACATGCCTTAACCACCTGCACCCCTCAGCATGCACCCAGCTGCCTCGCGCCCCAGGAAGAACAACATTTGAGATGCCAGCTGGCAGGTTTCTCCCATGGTGAAGAGGTCTGCCTTACTTCTAATTCAGCCCAGAGATCCTCTCCCATCATCATCTCCCCTAGTACCAGCCTCCTGGGCTACAGGAGGTTAAAATCCCCAGCACTGAAGCTCTGTGTTAATTTTTATTGCTGTTTTTTTCCTCCTGAACCAAACCCTTCTCCCTTCTGAATCATTTCTGCACTCTCGCTGTCCTCAGACCAAGTCAGGCCTCATGCCACTGATTAAAAAATAAAATAAAATGCTTTTTCCATTCCATGTGCACTCAGCCAGCCAGCCAAGTTAGCTGGAAAAAGTTTTAATTTTGTTCGTGCTGCTACTGTGACTCCGCATGGACCCCAGACCCCCACAGGACAGGGGACAGGTTACATCTCATCCTCCCCCACTCATGAATTCTGCTTCTGAATTTCCTAAATCTTCCGTCACCCCCTCCGGTCTCTCTTCTTTTTTTAAAAACAAACCAAAAAATGAACAGCACTAACATTTGAAAAAAAAAAACAAACACATTTTTGCTCTTAATCTGACCCCCTGGGTGTGGAAGAGCCTGGTGCTGCTACCAGTACCTCCTTTAGGTTGAACAGCGCAACGCTGCACTGCGCTGGAGAAGGTCCCGTGGGGATACTGTGCCACAATAAAACACGCCAGCACATCCCTAAAAACTTGCCACATCAGTCCCAATAGGAACCACTGCCGCCTTCTTTTATTATTTTTAAATCATTATTTTTTAAAGCCTATGTCATCCCTGGCTATAAAGACGTTATTTGGGAATTTTCTGTTTTTAAGAAGCTCCCGTAGCTTTCCCCTGCATCGTCGCTGAAAGGACGCGGACGGAGCGCGAGAGCATCGCTGCTCCGAGGGATCTTTTCCCTTTTGCTCCACTGAACTTTTCCCGAAGGTCCCCCGCCTCTGGGTCTGCGCGGAGGCCATCAGCACCGCACGGCCTGATTTTAAACAGGTGCCCCTATGCCATGGTGGAAACAGCGATTTAAACAGCTCCGCCAAGTAAGGAGCTCTATTTAGAGGTAGACAGAAATTACAGTAACAGACACACGCCCACTTGCTCCCCCTGACAAATACACACTTGACGTTTCCCCGAATTTCTTTCCTTTGGGAGAATAATTAACAAAAACCTGGTTTCTCGGTCCCTGCTTTTGCTTAAATTATCTTGAAGCTGAAAGCAGTGTAAGTATCCATAGCTCTGTGTCCTTTAGGATGAGTTTACACTTTAATTAGAAACTATTATTTGGGGGAAGGGGCACAGTTTTGGGGGTGGTAAATTACAGATTTTCTGCTGTAAGCAGTCAAGTCGCCATGAGCTAATACAGGGGAGGCTTTAGACAGAGATGGCTGAGATGTTTGTTGCTTGCACTACCAGACTTAAAAAATTCCTGGCCCTTTCTGCAGTCCCTTAAAAAAAAACAACAAAAAAAACAACAAAAAAACAAGCCAGAAAAACCAAACCCCCAAAAAGAAAAGAACGAAATATCAATTAAAATAAAGTAAAGCACGATCGATTTGCTAAATCAGCTGATTTGGAAGCAGGCTGTCCTTGACTAGGAGAAAAGAAACGGCGCTCCCGATGTGGGGATGTGCGCGGTGGGTCTGTGGACCCCTGTGCCAGCCTCCAGCCCCCGACCCTGCGGTCTCCAGGGCTGTCCCACCGTGGGGGTGGCCGTGGGTTTATATCTTGCTTGAGGATAAATAAAGAGGGGAAGGGGAGGGGGGGGGGGGGTGAGGGGGAATTTTGGCAGCCAATGTAGCAGCACCCAGCCTTTCCTCCGACTCCCCCACCCCAATCAAAACCTCCTTTGCATTTCCATGGCCTAAGGGGGCTTCCTCTCTTTGAGAAAGAAACGTCTAAAACCGCTGGTTGGCACCGGGGGAGGATGGAAGGGGGGGCAAAAAGAAAACCCCCAAAACAACAAAAAGTCGCCGCCGCTGTCCCCCTGCACACACCTGATGCCTGGGCTTGGAAAGAGACCTCCAGCCCCTCTCTCCACCTCCTCTTTCCCTGCTTCCCCCCCGCCACAGCCGCTTCTCCCGCATCTCCGGGAGCGGGAGCGGGGCTGCGGGGCGGCGGCGGCGGGGAGCGGGGGACGGGGACGGGGACGGGGACGCGGCCGCTCTGCCCTCCTCTCCCCTCGCTGGGGTGACAAGGGAATATTTATGTCGGTATTAGAGGAATGCGTTTCCTTCTCCAATCAGGAATGCAACCGGAGTTTCTAATTATAAGTTAGATGGTGGCTGGGAATAAAAGATTGCTTTTTAATGACTCCCGTCCAGGTGCTCTTTCTGCCTGTCTTCCCAAGAACACATTTGCATTTTATTGCTTTTCTCCCATCCCAACGAATTCCCTGCTTTCAGACATACCTGAAATAGTTGGAAAGGCTGCCTTCAACACCCTCACCTCTGCACCGCCGGGCTGCGCGGCCGCGGCCCCCGATCGCCTCCGCATGCCGCGGATCGCACCTGAACCCCGCTGCCGCCCCTCAGCAGATGGGGGGAGGCAGAGATTAAATGCGCTTCGAAAAATTAATTATTATTATTATTATTAGCACTTTTTTGGACGCTTCTGAGTTATTTACAGCACCGCCCCGGGTGCGGAGCAGCCCCCGCTCCGCGCTGCGGCCGCGCAGCCCCCTCTTCCCCTCCGCGGGTGCGGGGCTGGCAGGTCCCTACCCGGGCAGCTCCGCACCCGCGCAGCCGGCGGCGGAGCGCGGGGTCCCAGCGGCCTGCCTGCACCTGCCTGCACCTCCGTGCCCCGCGCGACCCCGCGCAACTGCGCTCCGCGCTTCCTACGCGCCTTCAGACAGGAGCCTTCCTGCGTTAGGGCTTCCCTGAGCCCAATTACCTCCGCGGGGTAATTAGAGCAGATCTTGCAGTTACATGCCTTGCCCAGCACCATTTGCTTTTTGTGGGGGAGAGAGAGAAAAGGCTCTTAAAGGCGTAGGGTGCAAAGCGCGGAAGAAAAAGGAGCTGCAGCCCCGACAAAAAAGTGCGTTATCCCAGGGCAAAGGGGGGGTGCGCAGGTTCCCGCGGATCTTGCGCGGAGCAGCTCCGCGGCAGCGCCGGGCACATCTCCCCCAGCCCCGTCTCTGCTCCCTGCTCTGCCTTTCCACAACCAGCCCAGGTTGTTCAGCCTCCTCTCACCTCCTTTCTCTTTCTTTCCTTCCCCCCCTCCCTTTTTTTTTTTCCTTTCCCCCTAAATATTCCTTAAAGCGAAGGGGAAAAAAGAAATGTTTTCATCCTTTCCCCCCCTTCCTTCCACCTGACTAGCTCGAAATCACCTTGAAATGCTCATGTCAACTTGTATCATTATCTCTTTAATTCAGGCAGCGCCTTTTGTTCTTCACAGGAGAGGATCAAAGCACTTAAAAAAAAAAAAAAAAGTAACTTTCCGATCGCTCTCGCTCGCTCTCTCTCTTTTACAGTAGGAGAAGGAGAGATCAGGTATAACCCAGTCAAAATAAACAAAGTGAATGCATAAATAAAAGAGGTGAAATGCAGGTTCTAAGAACTTGCTGGCGCTGGAACAATCCCACCTCTTTAGCTGAGTGGCAACGAAAGGAGAATTTCAAGTCATCTTAAGTGCAGGAGTTGCAGAGAAAACAGAGGAGGGGAAAAATAAATGAAAATGAGAGAAAAAAAAAAAAAAAGAAGAATAAAACTTACCACCAGATTGGGTAACTTGACAGAGCCTGACTCAACCCACAAAGAAACAGGAAATATCCAAAAGAGGCCATTGATGAAAAGTTGTCTTTCTTTTTTTTTTTTTTTTTAACCAGAGTTGCCAAAAACCTTCCTTTCTTCTGAGGCAGGATGATTATTTTAATAATAATAATAATAACAATAATTTAAAAAAAAAAAGTCAAATGGAGTGAACTCAACCCGACCAGGTAAATCCTCTCTTGCTTCCTCTACTACTCTCAAGGAAAAAAAAAATCTCAGAGAGGTAAAAAACTCTTCTCTCAGCCAAGACACTGAAGGCAAATATTAAAAAAAAAAAAAAAAAAAAAAAAAGTTTGAAGTAGCTCTCTTAAAAAGGACCCAATCAGCACTTATTGCCAAAGGGAGAATTCTGATGCTTTGGCTTGTTCTGTCAATCAGGAGCGCGAAGTCAGGAATGAGCTAATTGCAAGGAGATAGTGTTTTAATACTCATTAGGGGGCACGTTGGCCCACAAGCCAAGGGATAAAATGTAGTTTTAAAAAGGGGAAGGAAGATTTAGGGGGTTTAAATAGACAGGGGGGACCCCTGTGGATTTGGGTAGCTATAACAACCTGCCCGGATTTCACTCCCTGGGTCGAAGCTACTAAAATGCAAAAAAAAAAAAAAAAAAAAAAGAAAAAAAAAGAAAAAAAGTGATTTTTTTTTTTTTTTTAAATTATTATTTTTCTCGATTTGCTCCTTCTTGCCATTCTGTCTTCTTCTCAAATCCCCGTTTCCTCACAGTGACGGTCGGGATGCATTTGAACAAAGTTTCTAGATACTGTCGGCTGGGTCTTTTTTTTTTTTTTTCCTCTTTTTTTCATTAAAAAAAAAAAAAGGATTTACACCCAGACGTGCACGCACACACACAGACACGCACAACCCCCCAGACATGCACACCCCTTCCCCACCAGTCCAACCAGCCAGATATCCAAGAGCTCCACTGAAGACATCTGCTAAGAAATCAACTTCTTCCATGCAAATCTCAATAAGGCTCATCCAGATCATCACAATTTGCAGGAGTCCCAGCCCCGGACTTTGCGAAGGCGCTGCTGCAAAAGACTTCATCCACCAGATCCACCCCACGGGGCACTAGTAATTGATCTCTTTTTTAATTTCTTTCTCTACATATTGTAACAATTTCTCTCCTTTCAGTGGCGGTGGTGGGGGGTGAGTTGGGGTTGCGCGGTCCCAAAAATCTGCAGGTTTTCGGTGGGGTGGAAATAAGAAAAAAAAAAAAAATCATGAGTAGTAGTATTATAAAGACGTAGCTCCTCGAGACTGGGTACGCGGTTAGATTTGCTGCTCCTCTGGAACATATTGTTTAAAGCTTGCTGTATCTGTGAGCAAGTGTCACCCAGCTGACGGGCTTTCCCCTTACCCTGGGTCATTTGAAAGGGGGCTGGAGAGGCGAAAACGAGGGGCTGGAGGCACTGGATGAGCTAGGAGATATTTTCTCCCTGGAATAACAACGATGATTCTCTTTTACGTGATTTTTTGGGGTTGTTGCAGCTACTGCCTGTTGGTTTTTTTGCTGGTTTTTGTCGCCCTTTTTTTTTTTTTTTAGGAAAGAGGGAGAACTGGATGAGATTTTATTTATTTGTTTGACTTTCTTTCATTTTATCTGTGAATCAGAAAAATTCTGTGGCTCACACGGAACAAAGAGAGGTACAATTTTTAATGACTTTGTTGGAGGAAGGCTGGCAACCTTGCATTAGCTCAAATCAAAATGCATTTTCTTTCTCATTAAGAATTGCATATAGATTTTCCCTTAGTAGGGAATATTTCTATTTACACACACAGAGCTTTATATGCATATATATAAAGATATGTTTGTGTTTAGCTAGATGGAGAGATATATTCATTCTAGTGAAATTATACTAGAAATGCAGTTCATTCGGGGATATTTAAATCATTGGGAATTTGGCAGGGGTCGGGCCCTGATTATTTTCTTTGGGGTTGGATGACAAGTGATTGCAAATGTGAGCTCTGGCAAGTGCTCCGAGATCTAATCGCCCCGTGTAGCCAAGCTCGAGTCGATCTGAGCGGCTTCTCGCTTGCTTCCAGAGGAGGAACGGATGCTCTCTCCGGCTTTCCCAGCAAATCCCTGTGGTGTTGGTGTTGCAATTATAGCGAGTGTATTAAATCCAACCCCCCCCCCACCACCTCCTTCAGCAGCTCCCCAGCCCAGAGGAGCCAAAGAGGCTGGAGAGGGAGAAGGGAGTTTTATTGCATAAGGTAGGATGAGGAAAAGGAGGAGGGTGGTGGTGTGTGAAAAATCATCTTAAGGACTTTCCCTCTGTATTAGAGAAAATCCTATCCAATTATAGTATTACTGGAAAGAACCAAACGCTGAGACTTTCAAAGGAGGGGATTTCTCTCTCTTTTCAAGTGAAATTGCTCACGCTGCAGACTGGAACACACACACACACACGCACAGAGCCGCTCAGACACCAACGCCTGCCCGGGCGCGGGGGTCCTGCAAGCGGGGGACGGAGGGGGAGGAAGGGGCAGGACACACATCTCTTCCAGGGGTCGAGCTAATCTCCCCTCCTTTTGTTCCTGGGGAGAGATTTAAACATCCCCCAAAGCCTCTGCCCCTCCCACCAGGAAGCACCAGGCAACTTTACCTGAAGGTACAAATTCAGCCACTCTCCCTTTTCCTCTTTGCTTTGCAGCTGCTATTTGGGGAGGATGGAGATAATCCACTTTGTCATCGGCGCACACGCACGCACACGCACACGCAAGCGGGATCGTATTGATTTCTTCAGCGGGCAGCATTGCTACTTACTCTGACGCCAACTGCTTTTAATTACACTGATAAAAAGGTAGTCTGGTGTATAATAGCTATTCCCGTCGCTAGGAACACTACTGTAGATTAGTTATCTATTATCAACATCACCTTTGAACCAGAGCCCTTTAAGGGGCAGATTTTGCAGTCCATTAGAGTCAGTAAAAAGACTGCCACGGGCTTTACGGATATGAGACTGCTGGCATTTGGCTGCCCAAATCTGCATTGTTTTCTCCCAACAGTTGTTTTTAGGGCCTGATGTCCAAACCTGGCTAAGCTCATGCATGCTGGTCCATTGGTTTCCATCCCTCTCCCAAATATTTGGACACGCATTCACACATATGCTTCGCCATGGGCAGGATTTGGCCCTCCGTGGAGTGACAGCAGCATGCCTTTGTCTTCTTTGCACTTGGCATTGGTCATCAGTGCCCAGGGAGAACTTCTGAGGGAAGTCTAGGTTGCAGGGTTGTGAATCCTCAGTGGTAGACACCTAGTCTCAGTCCTAGTGGAGCTCCAACCTGCCTCGTGCAGATTTTCCACAGTGCCCATCCTTACACCATCAAAGTAAACACCAGTTTTGGTTCATGATTTCCCCAGGAGGTGACTGTCAAATGGGAGAATAAAGTCTTCACCATGCTCGCACCCGTGGGGCCAATTCCTCAGCCCCATAAGCCTGCTGTGAAAGGAGGTGAGTAGTTTCAGTTATCAAGCTGGCATGAGGAAAAGGGGATGGGAGGACATGGAGCAGGCCTCATCGTCATGGGGTTGGAATGCCTTATGAAGGCATTGCAAGCTGGTCCTATCTTGCTTATTCATGGGGATGGCCCAGCTGGCATCTTCAGGGCCCACTTGAGTGTGTAAATAGAGCTGGATTTAGAAACATGACTGCTTCACGGTACAGTTAGTCACGAGAGGGAACAGCTGCGCTCGCCCATGTTCAAAAAAAGGCACGTCCAGGGTGCTTCCACCCCAGACACGTCTATGTAAAGAGATCAGGGGCAAGGAGAGGAGGTTTGGAGGGATCCAGGCAGACAGGAATGCGGGCAGACTGGTGCAATGCAGCCCATCACACTTCACAAATACTCTTTGTGTCACTTCTCTTGCTCTCCTTCCCCCTCTACCCTACATGGAGAAGATTCGTTATGGCTGCAGGATGGGAAGATCATCCTCACTGAGAACAAACACAGAGCCAGTGAAGGCTCCTCATAGGGCAGAAGGTTTTGCTTATTTTTCGTGGAGGAGAGAAGTGCATTCTGCCCCTTCTCTAATATTTGAATTTCCACTAGTAAAATCTGATTCATTATATGCTTTTGTAAACTGCAACTGGAACTAGTTCTTGCTGGAAGATGGTTAATTTTCCTCATTTGCAATTTACTCACTGTCTGCCCCACACATCGCTCTCTGGACGCACTGGTCTTTATAGCTGGGTAGAGCCGTCATGGCCGTGTGAGAAAGCCATGGCCTATTTTTTCTTCCATGGCAAGAACCCCACATTGCAGCACGTTGTGACAATGGGAGCACCAGTAAATCCCCACCAGGCAGCTTTGTAACCCACCCTCCCTAAAGCCAGCCCTGGTGAGGAACCCCAATAGCATGTAGGAGTTGCTACAGATATCTGGAGACCCAGATACCAAAACATGCTGTGAGCACTAAACCTCCTCCCTCGACTGATGCTTGGAAAATATCATATAAATGCTGGGATCCTAGATGCCTGGGCACTGGGTTGCTGGAAGCCTGGCTTTGCCACGGGTCTGTTGACTTGTGGCATGTCATTGTGGTTCTCTCTTTCATTTTGCCTCTGTGGCTTTTAAGGTCCCTGAAGACTGAAATCCATGTCATCCATGTCATCCATACATCTTGACCAGGAGCCACAGCAGAACAAATAGTGACAAGGTAGGTTAATATTGATCTCATCAGATGTGAAGAATGAGGCAGAAGATGTATAATGGCTGGCTCATGATGTGATTCAGTGGTGGAACTGGTGAAAAGATGGATTTTGCTGGTAGATTCATATCCCTTCTTCAAGACAGGTCTCTCTGTGACCAGCTGGTTTTACCGAAGAAAGGTCACTGCTGTCCAGAAGTGGAGGTTGGTCAGTGTTAGAGATGGAGAGGGTTTTTAGAAATGTGCCAAATATACTGATAGCACAGACTTCACCTTGCCTGACTACAGCTGTCCAAATCCTACTTACATACTGTTGGCTGCCTCCATGATCAATGGTGCAGCGGAGACCTGAGCAACTCAGCCCACTGTAAATACTAGTCTATGGTAGGTAGGTGAATTGCTTCTGCAGTTACATTTCTTTCTGTCTGGGATCTAGTTTAGACTTGGTGTCTAATCTTCAGATGGCTGAAGTTAGGTAAGATGCCTACAGGCCATTGCATCTTCTCTGGGCTCTAAAGAGGCACCAACAGCAATGAACAGATCAGGAGCACATTCCGGGTGGGTTTCTCAGCTCTTTAGGCTGCAAGGAGATGTCCCCAACTGCAAGGGGACAGTGTACATTTGACACTGCCTACCACAGCTTTGGCTATGGCTGCCATCTGCCCAGCTTATTCTAGGCCAACGACAGACTGGGATTTTAGCTGCTCCTGGATTCCCATCAAAGCATTTCTACATAAAGGTGAAGGCAGTGATGTTGTCTGAGCACAGTGTTTGTAAGAGAAATGGGGGGTGGCTGAAAGCTTAAGGTCCAATACTGATACGTCCCCAAGAGGACAGGAAGGATTAGATACATGGCATGGCTTTCAGTTAGATGGAGGCAGAGCACCCAAAAAGCTGCACTGCTATGTGCCAGACCTTTTGCAGAGTAGAGCCGATCTGTCATGGGTGATGATTTTTTCCTTTGGACTTTTATATAGGTGACTTCTGTCACCTCACCTTGGGTGAAAAAAATGTCATTTTGAGGAGGGTTCCTCTCTCATGTTGTGTGTGTCTCCAGCTATTACCTGCAGGCACTGGTGCTGACTCTTGTTTCTTCCATGCCAGGCTCTGAAGAGCATGTCCTGGCCACCAATGAGCTGCTTTAGAAAGGCAGAAGGTGGTAAGGCCAGGCCTTGAACTGGTGGTAGGGGCTCTGCTTGTGCCTTTACCACCAGTCTGTGGCATGACTTTGTGCAAGCGACTTCACTGCTCCAGGTCCCAGCTGGGTTGCTCTCCCTGACATGGTCACTTCTTTAGGACAGGACACCTGTCCTGCTACAGCTTGAAAGACAGCAAGACTCAAGGTGAAACTTGGGGGACTCTGACACTTCTCCCTATTGCTTCCCTCCATCTTCTGTCCCTCAGTTGCCTGTCCCCTGGTCGGCAGGGACCAGTCAGGCACCTGCCTTGCCTATCTTCTGCAGGAGAGGTAGGGTTCTCACCGGTGTAGCTTTGGCCCACCTAGTGGTACAGCAGGAGAACAAACCTAGAGAGAAAAAAACACAGACCAAAAATGCAGTCAGTGCACAGGGATCTGCAGCACCAGGGCTCTGGCTTCCTCTCCCCACCGCAGAAGGGTTGGTAGAGCCCAAATTGGGGAAGAGGCTTGTCTCTATGTCCCTGGTGGGTTATCAGGAAGGCCTGGTGGGCAGAAGGATGGTAAAGTCTTGCCTTGGAAGGTGGGAGGATGAATTGTGGGTGCTACCTCTTCCCTTGCCTCCTCCATGCATGCTCAGGAGGGATCAGTGCTCAGGGATGGTGCCATCATGCAGCTATTTCGTTGTCACCTGCACACTCAACAGCACAGGGTAGGTGGGGACACCAGCACCCCTGGCCATGGTCTTCTGCTCTGGTGAAGAGTAAGTACACAGGTAGGCAAAATATCTTCTGAGAGTGATGGTGGCAATTAGAAATAGCATGGGCTTCACCCAAATCTCCCCCAAGAAATGACAACAGAAGGGGACTGAACATGCGTATCCAGTTTTATCAGACAGCAGAAGCAGCCAAGAAGTCAGTGCCATGTCTATGTTCAGATAAACATTTCCTTTCATTGTCCCTTCCCCCTACACCCACTGAGTTGGTCATCTTCAGCCATCTTCTCCAGAGCCTCTCTCAGCCCCTTGGGGTTGTGGCAAGAGGAATCAGTGCTCTGCTCAGTAGGTCCATTTGCTGACGGCAAGGAAGACTTTTCCAGGTGGTCTCCACCAGCAGTTGCCTGGTTGTTGCAAAGTCACTTGCTGGAGACCATCCTCTGACAAATGAGTGCTGTGAAGCATAAGTTGGGATCTTCCTCACGGGATGAGATTTGGGGAAAACCAATTTATTTTGAAGGCAAACTGACCATTTGAAGGCAAGCTTAACTCCCTGAATACATAAGGAGCAGTCCTGCTTTTCTGGCACATTGAGAACTCCAGATTCATAGAGGAAATAACCCAAAGTAGGAACTGAAGAATCTGATCAGTGTAAGTTTTCCCCTAAGGACTCCAATTCAATAAATGTACACCTAACCTGAGCCCTGCGTGTATAATGTGTGTTTGCTTATGTGGAATTTCTCTAGGCCAGATTCAGATGAAAAACCTATTAATCAGCAGTGGAAGCTGATAATCTCTAGGGGCCCAAACTTGCTATGATGTGTACGAATAACCATTCATAGGACGATGAAGGCTTAGATGCTAATAACTGAGAACGATGAAATCTTTCCAAGAGAGTAACAATAATCACCTGCTTTCTTTGAGAGAAACATTTTAGGGTCTGGTATTTTGGCTCCTGGGGACAAATCCCACATCCCTTTCCGGAGACACCCATCTAGCCAAGTCTCAGCATCTAAAAGGAGGATGACAACTTGTTAATGGTACATATCTAAAGGGAGGTCATGCCCTTGGAATTGAAGTGCCTTCGATAGATGGAATGAAATGTCCTTTGGGGGTACTTGTTTTCTGCCCCCCTTTAATTAACTACTGCCTACACAGCTACCTTCACCTGTGTGCCCAAAGCTAGAAAGCTGAAGTCAAGCAAGATGGTTCTCAGTATTAATAGTACCGCAATGAGCATTGCTACAAATGCAATATTGCTGGTCTCAGAGGAGAACCACAGGAGCAGAACAGGGCTTTTGGGGAAGATTCCTTCCAAATGCACACTCAGAATAAGGACTGGCTTTAAAATTGTATTTCATTACTCTGCTCCATCCAATCCCGCTTTATAGAAGTGATTTTTTTGGGGATATATGTTGGATTAAGGAAAAAAAAAAGAGGAAAACCAAGTGTTTGCGAGACAAAAAGATCAATAACAGAAACAGTTATTTATGAAATCATCGATGCATTGATGATGAAATTTTCTAATCCCATTCTAAGATACAATTCAAATAACACCTTTTCAAAGGGCTGGCCACACTCCTGCTGCAGGTGCAAACAAATGAAAAAAAGATTTAAACCAGAATTTTACCCCTTTGTGAATTCACTCATAACAACCCTCTTTGAAACCCAAGTGATGCTATTGCTCAAGATGAATGTTGGGATTCAGTCTTGTGCTTGCAAATCAGTATGCATTTTAAACAGGGATTACTCTATGCTGCTGACAAGTACTGGACTGAAAAGCTACCCAGCCTGGAGTGTCTTCTCTTCAGTCACACAGCAAGGCTAATTAAGATATATTAAAACCAGTAACTGGGAACGTTGGGTACAATTTGAAAGCATAGGACCTAGACTGGCACTCGTGTTACTGTCTGGTATTGCAATAGTGCCCTGGCCAAGGTCTCCAAACCCCTTTATAATGTGTTTTAAAAGTGTAGACCATCAAGATTTTTAGATTATCTGATTGTTTTGCATTGAATTTATTTTAAAACAGCTTAATATGAAATATCATGATGGCAAAGTTGTCATGATGCGTTGCGCTGGGTACCAGCCCTCCGCAGTGTGCGGGAGGGAAGCACGGGGGGGGGCTGATGAGCTGGGCCAGAGCTTTGCCATGAGGTGGAAAATAAAGAAATAAGCAATGGTATCTCTCACGCACACTAAAAATCACTCTCACTGGAAGGGCTGGACGGGGTGCGGGATTGTCTGGTGTTTTGCTGTAGGAGACGCTCCTGCCGAGAGAAGGTGCATTCTTGCAAAAGTATTGGGAAGAAAAGATCTGCCTGCACTCAGGGGAGGAAAAAGAACACAGATTTGGCTGAGAGAGTTAAGAAAAAAAGCACAAAACCCCACCAAGGTGCTAAAACCTCAGTCAAGTGAGGTGTTGACAAGGGATCCAAGTTGATAAATAAACAGAAAGAAGCTCTCCCTTGCAAAGCCTGAATGACAAAGACAGAAAACCAGGCACTGGAGAGTGTCCCTTACCATTTTCATCACAAAAGCTGGTGGTGGGGGGGAG
Organism: Nipponia nippon; assembly: GCF_047370975.1. NCBI lineage: Eukaryota > Metazoa > Chordata > Aves > Pelecaniformes > Threskiornithidae > Nipponia > Nipponia nippon. Next base: position 164,816,298 of record NW_028262290.1, read on the forward strand.
GTTTTAACACAGCAACAAGTCTGACTTTCTCTCCCTTTCTCCCTCCTTCCCCCCCCCCCCCTTCCCTTCCCTCTTATAAACAAAGAGGACAAGAGGTCATATCCCCAGGGTTTAAAGAGACATTTCTCCCCCTTCCAGGGAGGGTGGATGTTCTTTCAGCCTGTTTACAAATTAGTCAAAGTTATGATGTCTTAATGTAGTTGCTGGGTGGCCACCTGTCCCAGACTTTCTTCTGGTGCATGTACTTCATGTGCAGGAGTGACACCTGCAGATGGTTTCTTGCCCAGCATCCAAGTCCATGTATCAAAATGGGGCAAAATGCCACGAGTCAGGTTCTTTGCACCCGTTTTGCTCTGGTGTAAGCAATGATGAAGAGTGGAGATTGGTGCATGGTTCTGCAAAGTCCACAGGATGCTTTGAGGTAGGGCTGTGCTCTCAGATGGGGTGATGTGTGTTGGGTGCTGTACAGACCCAATGGACACCTTAGGGAGGGATTTCTGCCCAGGGAATTTGGAGCAAAAGCAGGGGCTACATCACTCTGGTTTGCAGGATCAAATTTAAGTCCAGGTCCTCCCATTCTTCACATTGCTTTAAAAGGTTGTTTCCAAGCCCTGGGCATGAATCAAAGTGGCTTAAGCAGCAAGCAGTTCAGTGGAAAACGATGCTAATGATGCTCATTGTCCCCTGTATCTTCCCCTTTCCTATGTGGGCTCTCTGGTGCCTAGTAAAGGTTGAGCTCACATTGCAGCCCATTTCTCCCAGGGGGAAAGGAGGGAAATGCAGTAATAAAGTCTTTCTTCCCTACCTGTACACTTATTTTCATACAACTTAATGTCTCTGAAACTTTTATCTTTCTGCCAAATTGGGCTGGGATTGGCCAAGGGGTTCAGAAGTTGGAGGGGAGGAAACGAGCAGATAGAGACACACAACATAATCAGCTAAACCAAGTTTCCCAAGGAAATCAGACTTCAAATGCATTACAGCGCTTTACAAGTCTTGCAGGAGCTGCTTACAAACCCCAGTTGTGAGCCAGAACCCCCCAGTGCCAGGCACTGCATGAACATATTCCTCAACACAATCCTTTCCCCAGGCCAGTGCTCAGGAGTTTAAAACGAGAAGTTTTAAGGCACATACCGTTGGCAAGCACCTGCTTTTCAATATGAATGTAGAGCAACTCCCTTAATGTGGGTTGTATTTGGCTGGATTCAGCAAGAGAGCAGCTCTGCTGGAGTTGGTTTTTTCATGGGAATGGCAATGAAATCACAGGGCTTGAAGAACTTTGCCTCCTAACAGCCCTACTTGGCTTCAATCCTACCCAGAAATCCCATGGGCTCTGCGGAGTAAGAAGGGAGGAAAATCTGGAGGGCTTGGCCCCACAGGCAGCTGTGATTTTTTAAAAATTATTTATTTATTTTTTTTACAAGAAAAAAGGGTTGTACTTTTTCTCTGCAGCCATGTCAGGTGGAAAAAGTGCTTAGGTCTTCACGGGGCACAGGTCACCCATATGCCATTGCCCTACTGGTGTCACACCAGGGATGAGCGGGTCCAGTGTCTGGAAAATGCCTTTATCTACTGAGGCAAGTGTTAAACCCTGGAGCCTGCAGTGGGCCCTACTCCACCGATTATTTCTTTTTAGGCAGCTGCTGAACTCCCATCAGTTCTTCATGGCCCTGACTCATTGGCTCCAGGCAGGACTTCCCAGAGACCGGTGGACTGGAGGGGAGAAGTACCTTGTGACCATGTCTCTGTGGAAGGTGGGTACTATACAATGTTGGGGATATTCAGGTCAGTTCAAAAGTCTTGGGTCTCCTGGAAGGACTTGGCCCATCATTTCCCAGCCCTGCATTTCCCAGAAAAGGGGCTGCTCTGCTCCTGTCCCTGGGCCATGGTGGCAATACTGCCTGCGCTGGAGAGGAGTGAGATCTTCAGCCGCCTGCTAGGAAAGCCCTGCAGATAGCTTACAGCTGCTGAATCCTCTCTTGAGATGCTTCCTCATCCTCTCCTCACCTTCTCTTTCCCTCAGCGGACTCCTCGGAGCTAAAGCTGCACAAATCTGAACCTGCAAATTCAGAAGACATCAAGCAGTAAACCATTGGCACTCCAGACATCAGGAGTCAGCTCTTTCTGCCTCTGTTTCCTCCTCTCAGAACTCGTAAGGTTTTAAGGAGTCGGATATATTTAGTCATGAGTTGCTTTCTAGTTTCTGAACTTTTAAAATAGGTGGGGAAGATGGTTTTTGAAATATTTTGCATACCATGAAACTTGCTGTATATTTGCACAAAATAACATGACTCCAGAAGCTGATGTGTTGAGAAGAAAAAACAAAAATCCCCATCAAATATTGAGATATGTGGTAACTTAATTTGGAGATAAAGACATTTGGAGAAGTAGCGCATGAAATGGAGAAAATGACAGCTATATTCAGAACGGGTAAGCAAGATTGGTCATAAAGAATGCAAATTTTTGGAAACATTTTTATTTTTGAAGAAAATTCTATTTGCATTCACCTCCCATAATTTCTTTGCAATTCTAACATCTCCTTGAAGCTCTTTGCAGAGCTGGGGGCGAGGGGCATTTGGAACAAGTCCCCGCCAGCTCAGTGTGGCCAGTTAAGGGAAGGTGGGAGGGAGCTGCTGGTGGGAGAGGACAAAAAGCCACGTTATCCAAACTGTCTTTTTTGCCATACCTGCCCCCAAAGTCTACCTACCATCCAAAGTCTGCCTGACACTTCCTGCACAGTTTTGAACATGGCAAACTCTGGAGCTCCTTTGGATACAGGAGGCAGTGACTTTTAGGAGGGTCGACAGAAGGAAGTTCTCATCTCAGTTAAGCAGTTGGAATATGCCCTAAAGCAAAGGTCCCAATGACCTTGTTCAAAGCTACAGAGGGTATTTTCCAGTGTAAGGTTACAGCTCAAGAAAAGGCATTGGTGGTTTTTCAAGGGAGAGGTACGTGACAAGAGAAGGTTAAAACCTTTCTCCTATTCCAGTATAGGGTTTGCAGGAAATGAGAGGTCTCTTGGACCTGTGTTGGGTGAGAAATGTAGTGTTGCCTTGGATAGTTGGAGGAAATATACTCTCATGAGCTTTGCACCATCAAACACCACAGCACGTCATTCAAACCCACTTTAAACTCAGCCTTCTAGGGTCTGCCTGATAACCCTTCTCAACGCTGTTTTCCATCATGGACAGCATGATGAAGCAGGGCCATCATTGCTCAGTCCCTGCAGTTAATCACTCATGGCATGCCTGAACAGATTGAACACCACATCTCCTCCCTGGGTCCACAGACAACAGCCAGCAAAGGGTAAAAAACGTTCCTCGGGCATTTTCAAGATTTCTGCACCATCCTCGTTGTAAAGTAGTGGCCTGACATCTCCTTCAGACTGAAGATTACTGCAACACCATGAATCATGAAATATGGGATAGATTTCTCAGGGTTATGGGGCAGCATGGCTCACAGAGAAACCAGCAGCTGTCCAGAAGAAAAGAACAGCAAAACCAGAAAGAAAACACTAAACTCTGCTGAGGAAAGACGGAAAGATGAAGAGATGGGATGAACAGGGAAAAGGAAAGATAAAAGCATGTGGACAAGAGGGAAAATGTCGGTTCCTGTTAAAGGAGGTGGAGGAAGAGGGAACCATCCAAGTCAAACATACTGGTTAAAAAATAGCTTATGGTCATGGCAACAAGGTGGTAAAAAATCTAGTAATGGTTTAGGCTAATCAGGGTTTGATTAGCATCGGGCAAGCGAGACTGGCTGATAGCATCCAGTGCAGGTAGCAGGTGATGTTGCTGTTGAAGAACCTAGCCTGGTGGTCACCATGCAGGGTTTCTCTACGGACCACCACCGCCCCGAAAAAAGCTGTTGTCCTTCATGGACAGCTCCCTATACAGGAATGATCTGAAAAAAAAGAGAAAAGGAGTCAGAATATATCTAGGAAGAAAGTGGGAATAACGCTGGGAGTACCTCATGAGATTGCCTAAACATGAAAACTGTATTCCCCTCCAGTCACCCTCTGTCAAAATAGAAAAAAAAAAAAAAAAAGAAGAAAAAGAGACAGAAGAAGAGGAGAAGATTAAAAATATCAGGGTTTCATTGCCGAGAGGTGGTGAGTAAGAGATGTACAACATAATGAACAGGACAGAAATCAGTCAAGAAGTTATAATTTGTTCTGACTCATGATACCAGCCCAATGGAATTAAAAGCAACAAAATTAAAACCAGTAAAAGCAGATGCTTTTATATACATAGCTAATGATTAAACTGAGGAACTCACTGCCACATGACAGCGCAGGCATTTAGCAGGATTCAAATAAAAAAAAAGATCCTCAAAGAAATGAAAAAGCAGTTTTATGCTCTGATAAATCAAATCATTCCAGATTATGTTTTGGAGAAGTGCTGTAATAACACTTCCAGTATGGCTTGGAGTCTCTGTTTTGGGCCTCGCTAGGGGTCCCTTGAGGATGTTCAACCTTGGCTTGCATTGGATCTGGTTTCTAGCATCTGTGAGGCTGCTTTGTGGTTCCTAAAGTGATGGCACTTGATCACAGATACAGATTAAATGGAGGGGAGCTTGCAAATAACTTTCTCTTTCTCCCCCCCTGCCCCCATACCAGTACATGAGAATTCACTGACTACAAAGGATAATTGTACAATTTTAATGGATATTACATCCGAAATGAAAAATATCCATCCCAGATGAGTACCCACTGTCCTATGCCCACCTGGCATGTACCCCCAGTGAGGTCTAGTCTCAGCTCCTCAGCTTGTAGATTTGACCACCCCCAAAAAATTAGACTAAAACAATTCCTCCAGCTGTCTAAAGCCTTTACTTGGTTAGAAAATTAACAAAACAAAATCAGCTGATCTCTTTTTTTGTTTGGTTTTTAAGAATTGTATTCCTTGGTCAGATCTGGACAGAAAAATGCACCACTATCTTGAAAATCACCTTGAGACATATTTTGTGAAAAAACAAATTTACTCATTGTTATTAGGGTAGGCCCTTACAGTCCCAACCACCATGACAGCCTTACTCTGTGGGACAGATTAGGGGTGGTTTTTGCAATAACTATTTGGATTCCGATGATTTTTTAAAACTCAACCTCAGGTTTTTCAAGAAAAATTGGAGAATGGGATGTATGTTCCATAACTGTCAAAAAAAGCCATTTTTTAAGATATTCTTTTCCTTTCCCAGTGTTATCCGTATGGCATTAGCCACTGCCACGGGCTTGCAGTGCTCAGGTGCTGCCCTGGCAGAGGAGAGGGCAGTGCCCTCACATGGGGAGCGAATCCCTTCCTTCCCCCATCTCCTCTTCATCCTCCAGGGTGCTTCAGACAACACAGTGGACAACATCTTCTGTTCTCCCAGCTCCTTGCACTGTCAGAGACACTGGGATGTCCACTCGAGGTTGCAGAGGAAACCCACTCCTTGTAGAGCTGGAAAGACCTGTGCCAGACACCAAGCTGAGGACAAACGCAGAAGAGGACATGCCCAGTCTCCACCGATGCTCTGTATTCAAACACAAAGGCAAAGCATTGTATTCAGATGTGCCTTCAGCATCTCACACCCAGGTCTTCAAAAGTGTCAGAGTGGTGGTTAACCAAGGAGGGATAGGTTCCTCCATGTCCTGAGGCCCAGATTCTCAAAGGTTTCCTTACATCACCTAAGGCTTTTCTAACTCATGAGATAAATATATGTGGCAAGAATGCAACCATTGGGCCAACCATAATTGATTAGATTAGTTGTCTGCCTCACTTAATAGCCATCATCTACAAACTGTGCCCAATTAAGGGCTCTCCTGGGGAATTATCTTGTGGGAGACTGCTCACACACAGCATTAATGGGTTGCTTTCTGCCCTGGAATGAGAGTCCTTCTCACCTTGTCACAATGTTAATTTTTTTTCCATTTGTTGTTATATCTCCTATGCTTTTGTAAAGAGGATAAATGTGTAATCCATTTTTCTATTGAAATAAATTATTGGCAGTTGTCTTGCCTCAATATCTTGCAGCAGTGAGTTCCACTGATGAATGATGTATGGCAAGACTTACCCTTACTTTAGAAGGCTTCAGAAGCGTAGGAGCATCTCACACGTAGTGTCCGGAATAGCACTGTGACCTTTTAGTCAATGGTTCCCAAACTGTTAGCCACAAGCATGTCCTGAATGTGACTACAAATGTGGGATTTACAGAGGGAAAAAGGGGTCACCAGCAAAACACTCTGCTACCTCCCCTGTTGTTAGCGTAAGACAATGATTGGGGGATTCCCACAGGTTTTGGGCAGCACCAGCCATGCTGCACTCCGTGGCTTTGCGTACAATTCCTGCGCTGGCATGAGGCCAGCCAAGAACTCAGACCTGTGTGAAGGAGATGTGAACCCACGTGTCCCAGGGAACCAAGATTGTTCAGGGATGTGGTTGAGCCCTATGTCTCCTGTGCTGCAGAGAGGCTGAACGAGCTCAGACGACTCCATTTCATTTGCTGTCCGAGCCCCTGGAGCTACAGATCTAAACATCTGGCAGGATCCCTGTGTCCTCGCTGATGCAAAAAGTCCATCCACGCTACAGCACTAAGTAGACAGCAGTCTGTAGCTGTTACTGCTACTGGTGGTACCCATGACCAGAGGTGGGGAAGGAGTGCAGAGCCCCCAGCTCTGACTTGCTGTGATACATTGATCCAGAATTGCTCTTAACCGCTGATGAAGGAGCTTCTCTGCTTCACTAGGTAGCTTACCCCGGAGGGCTACCGGTCAGCATCCACCCCCGCAGCCCACCAAAATGTCCTCGCTGAGAATCTTTGTTCCAAGTGACACTGATTTCTTGTCACCCTCAGCCCTCACCTGCCAAGAGCTGCCAAATGTAAACAGTCACTGCCATCTAGTGACCACGGAACAGCTCACAGCTACTGGAAAACTTTTCTGGTTTCCTGAGGGGCAATTGCAAGGGGACATGGGAAAGAAGATGACCAGTCAGCCTCAGCCAAAGGCCTATAAGCCTGTGTGTAGGCACACGTCAGGCTAATTTAGGGTTGCACCTGGAGACAGTGTTTCCTTGTCCAATGGTTTGTCATTTCTTGAGCAGGTGGGAAGGGAAAATGTGCTCACTGAAGTGTCCTTAATAGCTACCATCTCTGAGGACTTCAACTAGCTGCTCATATTCTCAGCAAAAGCTGTCCTATCCATGGAGAGGGTGATTTGACGGGGTTTATGCACCTATTGCTTTTTCAGCTGCTATAGCTATCCCTTTGGCTCAAGCTAGAGCTGAGCCACAAAGGTGCAGAGAATCATAGAATCGTTTAGGTTGGAAAAGATCTTTAAGCTCATCAAGTCCAACCGTTAACGCAGCACTGCCAAGTCCACCACTAAAGCACCACATCTACCCGTCTTAAATACCTCCAGGGATAGGGACTCAACCACTTCCCTGGGCAGCCTGGTCCAATGCCTGACTACCCTTTCGGTGTAGAAATGTTTCCTAATATCCAATCTAAACCTCCCCTGGAACAACTTGAGGCCATTTTGTCTTGCCCTATCACTTGTTACTTGGGAGAAGAGACCAACCCCCACCTGGCTACGACCTCCTTTCAGGTAGTTGTAGAGAGCAATAAGGTCTCCCCTCAGCCTCCTCTTTTTCAGACTAAACAACCCCAGCTCCCTAAGCCGCTCCTCGTAAGACTTGTTCTCTAGACCCTTCACCAGCCTCGCTGCCCTTCTCTGGCCACGCTCCAGCACCTCGATGTCCTTCTTGTAGTGAGGGGCCCAAAACTGAACACAGGATTCGAGGTGCAGCCTCACCAGTGCCGAGTACAGGGGTACAATCACTTCCCTGCTCCTGCTGGCCACACTATTCCTGATGCAATCCAACAGTTTCACTTAGCAGAGTGTTAATTCCATTAATTGATAGTGTTTTCTGCAGTGTAAGAGGGACCCACTTGTAGGAAGGACTGTGATTTAAGGGGTCTGTTTCCCAGCTATTCATCCTCAGCTTCCCATAAGATGAATTACTTCAGAATGGTCCCAAACTACATCTCAGACCCAAAATTTCAGCCTCACTCTTAGTGGATTAGCAAATTGGGACTGAAATTACAATTAGTCCCTGGATCATTCAGGGTGAAAGTCCAAGGGAGTCTCTGTTATTGCTCTCCATCGCACTGTCTCTGAGAAGCCCAAAACTGAGCTAGCACAACATTGTATGATCACATAATACTGCATGGACAAGGAAAAGAGTGGATTTCCAGCTCTTCCAGGCATGGACAATCTTTTATTCTATATCTGCACACATGCTAGCGAAACGCAGGTGTAATACAAGGCTAAGTGTGGTGGTGATACAAACAATGTCAGTGCATCTTCTGGAGACCTCCCTGTCCAAAGCAGCCCTAAAATCTGGTGTTATGCATTGGCCAGCCAGCAATCCCCAGGCCCTGTGCTGCCTGCCTGCTGGTGCTAGGGTGAGAAAGGTCTCATTTGCCAGAAGATGGCACTGGTTCTCCATGGAGCTGCATGTGGTAACAGGTGCATCTTCATCCTTCCCAGCAGCTTATGCTCCTCAGCTTGGGTTAAAGCCCTTCCCTAAGACACTCCCTCCCCGGGATCCTGCAGGTTGCTGGCTTATTGGGAACACAAGGGCAGCTTTATCCCCGCCTGGCCAAAGGCCATGTCCTGGAAAGTCACATCTCTTTCTACGTAATGAATGCAGAACTTGCAGGGTGGATTCCTTCTCGTGAACATATGAAAAAGCCATCTCTTTGTTCTTCCTGTACTATTTCACTCCCTCATCCCAAAGCCTTGCTTGCTTAAGGAGAAAAAGCACCTGAAATAAGTTTATTCAGCTTGGCAAGGACAAGGATTGTTTTAGGTTAATTGCTGTTTATCTCTACGTTTGCAGCTAAGTGGCAGCCACAGGAGATGTACATCTGCTCATTCCAGCAGATGATAGGCCCTTGCTTGGAGAAGTCCACAGAGATCATGGGAGAAGCAGGAGACTGAGGGCCATTATCCAGTGGCAGATGAGCAGTTTTGCATTATTTCGGCATGGTTTGAAAGTCACTGTGCTCTAGATCAGTTTTGCGGCCAATAGATGGGGCCATTTCCACACCTACTACCTTCAGGTCCACCAGAGCAGGTTCTCCCAGTGCCTGCAGGGAGGTGGTTCCTGTCTCTGTGGTATGAAGGCTTCCTATCTATGAGGCTAGGAAATGTTGTCGGGGAAAGGTCAAGGCTTGGTCTCCCCTTCTTCCCTTTGCAAAAGACCAGCAGACAGGCAGGAGTAAGTCTCCTGTTGCTCCACTTTTTTCCCAAGATAAAAAACGTGCCAGTTCTCCCAATAAAACCTGGAGAAACTACCTGAGGGCAGCATTGGTTCCTCAGAGGAGAAGCAAGGCTTTCCTAGCCTGCCAAAGCAGGGGACCCCAAACTTTCATCCTGTAGTGGTATGGGACATCTCTGTGCCTTGAGGAAATTAAGCTATTACTAATTTAATGACTCATGGCACTTTGAAGAGGTCAGGTACTCACTGATAAATCACAGAATTCCCACACTGGGATCTGGGACCAGCAGTGGATCCATCAGAATGGCAGAAAACCCCAGTTCTCCCACATCTGGAAAAGCAGAGAAAATGGAGAAACGCTAATTGGAGAAGAAGATAAAAGCTCCTCTTTTATTTCAGTTTCAACAGTCATTTTTTATCCCTTGTGCATTAAGACCTGAACATGTAAAGAGCAGAAATAAAGGCACCCACAGCAGAATTTTCCTGCTGATTAATTGCCCTTAGACATGATGCAATGGCCGAGTGGAAGAGAGTAGTGCTCTGAGTTGCTTTGGCCTGCTAGCTACCATTTGGTGTGTGGATTTCATTGTCTGGACTTCAAAGGTCTGTTCATGTCCTCCTGTGGGGAAAAAAAAGCCTCCAAAACAAACACTCCCCCCCCCCCCCCCCCCAATAGCCCAGCAAGCTTCAGTTTTAATCCAGGACATTTCTGAGTCACCCAACCATCACCCAGCAGCAGAGGTGAGTGCTAGTACTATATTTTTACATGGCTACTGCCAGTCACATCTGTGGAAGTATTTCTCTTTCCAGTCTTGTGTTCCCTCACAGCATCACTCCTGTTGCTCAGCAATCACAGCAAGACAGAGGAGCATGGCACTGGTGTCCATCAGAAAGGAAATATCAGCAGGACAAGATGGCCCAGGACGTACAGCAGTTATACACCATATGCACCTATTAGACTAGGCATCCTCTCAATGCCATAAGTCTCTGTGAACATCTGCACACCACAGATTTAGGTAAATGTTCAGCTGAGGAAACCCTCCTTTCCTAGAGGAGTGAACTGCATTCGCTTCTCTGGAATGTGTAGAGGTGAAGTGTCAAAGAAGCCCTTCCACCTTCTGGAGATAAGTCTTCCTGGCTGCCAAAAATAAGAAGAAACCTTTTCCCACTCTCTCTCTGGTGGTTCAAGTCTTGGGCTTCTCAGGGAGAAAATACCCAAACTTTGCACCATAACAAATGTTGTATTATCCTAGTTCTTCTCTTCCATCAGTCCCCATATCCTTCATCTTCTCTCAAGGCCAACCGGTTCACCCAAAAACCTCTTCCCAGGCTCTAGGCTCCTACTATTGCTTCTGGCCAAGACTACAAGGCCACCTTCAGCAGCTAAACCGTCATTCATTATAAAAGCGTCTGCTGCTGTAGACCTATTTCAGTGCTTTCCAGGTTGGCCTGCCAGTCCCAGGCTTTGCTGCAACTCGCAGTTGCATGAGTCCTTACAAATCTCAGAATGGCTTTGCTTCAAGACAGAACCTGAAGGAAGGATGGACTAGGTCCAGCCTGTACTAAAAGTGCCAACAAACCTTGTCCAACTCACATATTTTTGAGGATTTAAAGTCAGTGGTTAAAATAGATGAGAATTACTTTTATCTGCCCAACAGCAAAGGCCAGCAGAAACACGCACTTGTAAGCTGCACATGCCTTTTGGCTTTTTAACATGCCACAGTGGAGGGAACTAAGGGCACACAGACCCCTCTCTGCAGGAAACCTAACTGCTGCAGCTTCCCTCAACGTGGGATCGCACAGACCTACTGAGATACCCATGTCAGCCCTCTTCTGCCACCATCGTGGTGCATGGAAAACCTGTCACAACCCTGTCCTAACTGGGTTGGGGTTAAGACTGAAATTAATGTTAATTGCAGAAAGATAGAATGATTCAGGTTGGTAGGGATCTGAGGAGGTGTCTGAGGGGTGAGGACAGATATTGCGGGGAGATGGAAGGGAGACAGTTGTTTGGCCTGGAGCTGGGATGCAGAAAGAATGTGGGAATGGAGGAAAGAGAAGACCTGGGCTGATAAAAAGATTAAGGGGATTAAGAGAGGCTTATGCAAGCTGACCACGATGATCTTTGTGCTTTCCATTCACATCGCTGTTTGCCTGGCTCCAGCTCACATTAACAATCAACATTGTGCTTGAGAAGCACAAAATCTCTCAGTAGATAACCTGAAGGAGACCCATGGCATACGGCTGATGGACCATGGTGTATTGTGCTTTGCCCATGCCTTACCCACACAAATCGCAAGAATAAAAATGTGGTCATGTAGTGGCCGAGTGGCCAAGTGGGCCTACTCTTGACAAATGATGTAGGTGAGCTCTATAATTTCTTTGCTGATGAAACCAGCATTTTTAATGTGTGAGGCATCTGAATGTGACAAAGATGCATCTCCTCTCACCCACAGGAGCACCTGAAAACATCTTGTGCTCCCCAAAGCCTGATGCCCCTCTGAACTTGCATGAGGAGCCATCTGGGGACTGTTGTGCCGCGGCTGCTCGCAAATCAGCGGTACAATGGCATGTGTGAGAGTGGATGCTTCATTGGTTAGTCCCTGAACTATGGCCTACTATTTGTGAATGCTGACAATGATTTACAGGCCAGGAGTGGTTTGCATGCCCACACACACACACACTCACAGGTGCCGAAATGCCCTTGCGTGCTGGTAGCTATGCCCTCTCCTTCATCCCCCAGGATGCCATGGCATGGGACAGGCAGGTTCTGCCTCTCTGGTCCAATGCCGTCAGCTGTGCAAGGCAAGAGGGGAGAGCAGATTGCTTCCCTCTTGCTCTGCATTGAGGTTTAGCAACAACCAAAACAGAGGAGAGGAGGGGAGGGCAGATGGGTGATGGGGAATCGGCTGCAGGAGGAACCTGAGGTGAACCCTGCACATCACATGTGAATGCCTGCAGCAATTTTAAAATGTTATGCTGCATTTTGAACTCATGTATGCCAGGCTGGCTGCAATACTGGCCATGTTTGCCCAACAACCTGAGGTCTGAGCCAGGACCCTGTGGCAATATCTGTGCCACTAGATAAAACAATCTGGAGCATGCTTTCTGCATCTGAGAGCAAGCAGCATGGCACAAAGCACATCCAGATACCTGCATGGCATCCTCCCTCCGAATAGGGTGGCTTCTCCAAATTGGCTCCTGGGAAAATTACGTTTTCTCCAGAAATGCACTGGAAGATAAGAGCGCCCAGCAAAAAACTACATACTCGTATACATACATACTCTGATCCTTTCCTCCAGATACACACATGTACTAGTTTCATGCAACAACAAAAAGCTTGGACAAATGTTCCCAAGCAAACCACCCAACCTGTGACTCATGCGCATGGTCCAGTGTTGTGGTATGACTATTTTGGAGCAACATAAAGAAAGAGGCCTGAGCATCCAGCATCTGCAGTGCGCACAGCAGAACATTTTCCTACTAGCTCGTCCTCGGAAACCCGGCACTGATTCAAAAAAGCCAGAAGATGAAGGACAGTAAAAGTAACATGGAGATAAAGTAAACCAGAAATTAGTGAACAAGGCTCCCATAACCTCCCTGGTAGGCAGGGAAGGATGCAAATGCAGAACCACAGTCAGCTGGTTTTGTGGCTCCTTCCAAGGTCAAATTTTGCTTCTCATTCCAGGTCAAAGCTGAGAGCGTCAGGCAACAATGTGCAAGTTAACCTGCCATTTATGGACCTCTGGGCCCCAGAAACCTCCCAGAAAAAGGCTGTGATGAATTCAGCAAATTCAAGTAACATTTCCTTACATTCGGGTCATTCCTTGTCGCTCGATGGGGTCCAGGTACATAAGTAGGAGATAAGCAGCTGCTGCGTGTCTGCCAAGACCAGCTGAGGGATTGCCCATGTGTTTTGTGATGGTGGCAAGTGCCATGGCAGCTGAGCCCCCTTCACTGACAACAATCCAGGCTGCTCTCCCTCATGCTGGTATGAGCAAGAGACTCAGAGATACCAGCATGTGGCTGCCTGAACTCCTCCACAGTCCCCATTGATCAGATCTCCGCTGATTATTATGGGAGCTTAGATATCCACTGAAATGGAGACACCAAAGCTCAAATCAGCTGCCTCAATGTAGGTGTCCAATGAGACACCATGGGGCATCTAAAACGTCCACATGAGCCTGGCCTGCAGGATATAGGACCTTTTGGAGGCTTGCATTCAGATGGGATGGCAGCTGGAGGCTTGTGGGGTATCCCACAGAGCATTTTAGATGGCAGTAGGTACCTGTAGGTAACTGAATTGTGCCTCCAGACATAGACACTAAAATTTAGGTGCTTTAATGTGTAGCCAAATCCTACTCTTATGGCTTTTTCAAGGTGGAGGTTAAATCCAAAGGCTTTCTATGGTCAGCAGAGCTTTAAAGGCAGTGGTGAATGCGAAGAAATATCTGGCAACTGGGACCTGCCGGTGGGTCTTCACCCTCTGCATTGTTTTCTTGGGCATGAGCTCCGTCACCAGCAGTCTCCTAGCTAGCTCTGAATGAACTGCCTTGGGCTGCTGCCAGTCTTGCCTTTGGCCATAGACCTGACAGCCCCAGAGCTCACGTGGAGCACTTAAGAACCGATAAAATAAACCCATTTGCTGCGGGAAAGTGGTGGACATTCAGAAGGGGAACCACCGAGAATCAATGTCAATAGCTTTAGCCAAGCTATTTTTACAGTAATAACATTGTAAAGAGAAATCACATTGTAAAGAAATGGAAGTTTAAACTCTGAAGCTTTTTTGTTAGCTGACAATTAGTGTGGCAAATGCTTTGGATCTGTTGGAAGGAGATATCTGGGTGAGGAGGGACCTATTAGTTGCTTGCATTGCATTGCAATGGTCTGCATTGGGCATTTTGAGGGGAACTATCAGCTTCTCTCTTCCCTGGCATAGCTGTGCATTTCAGTTTCCAGTCTTCCAGATAGCGCAAAGGAGAGAGCAAGCTTTGAAAGAGTGAGATGGGGGAACTGGAGACCAGCTACAAGAAGCAGCAGAGCAATCTGCAGGCAGGTGTGCTATTAGAAATGACTGACGCATGGCTCGATTGCATATTTTTTCTGTACCTTGCAGACATCATCAGCAGAAAATGAGCTTGGATTTGGATTTGAATTGAATTTCATGAGTTAGGGCCCTTGGAAAAGTGAGGGGTGGCTCTCACAAAGCTGTAACTGGCCAGGCTGGAAAAAAGCCCTGAGGATTTCACCTACCCTGTTGCCCTGCCCCAAGACAGCACCGCATCTGCCAAACCACCCTAGGCAGGAACGTGCCCTTAAGGACCTCCGTAGGCAGATGGTTTCCAGGCTTTAACTGGATTCCCAGTTAAAAAACAGAAGCCTGGTAGTCAAGGCTTGAAAGACAAAGCAACCCACTCATCACAGGTGTCCTCAATGGGGACAGGATCCCAAAGACAGGAGGGTGTGTTGGCATTGGATGGAGAGGAGCAGAGCTAAAATAGAGGGGACAAACAGGCAGGTGTGAACCGTGTTTATTTTATGTAGGTTAATTTTTTGTGCTGGGGAGGGATTTTGTGTGTTACTTTGCTTTTTTATTCTTGTTAGCTTTGCCTTTTCTCCTTTCAGTAAAGTACTGTTTGTTGAACTAAATTATTTGCCTTGGTAAGCAGGGGGGGTTTAGCTCACTGGGCACCAGAGCATTGCTGTATGTCCTCAGATTCCTGGGGCTGGAGGCCCAGGCTGGTGTTTTCTGAGTGACCCCTTCACACTTGAGCCCGGTCCATGTTGCAGCCAGCCAGGCTGGCAGACGGGTCACACTAATGTTTAACTTCAGCCTGTGTCACTGCATTCGGAGCCTGTTGTTGCCTCCCGTCTAGATGAGTGGTTTATTCCCTCCCTTTCCCAGCAGTGCAAGTGGATACACTGACCCCATCACCTCTTGGTCTCCCCTACACCAAACAAGTCCATTCCTCCATTGCCCTTCACAGGTCCTCTTTTGAGACCTCTGTCCATCTCAGTTGCTGTCCTGTGACCCCCTCTAGGGCGGACACATCCTTCCTTGAAGCAGCAGAAAGCTTGAGACAGGTCAAGACTTATTTTTGCTAGGAAGGACATGTGGATTCCTGTGCTGGGATGAGCACAGGGTCCTGAAACAGGTCAAATCCAGGACTACAGGGTAAGAGGGCTCTGTCTCATGGTCCCTGAGCAAAAGTAGGAGGGAGGTCCATCTCTGTTACCCTTTGCCCATAGTGGGGTTGGCTACTTTGTCTAAGGGAGTGGGCTCATTTGGAGTCGTTGGGCTGTGGGCACTGTTCCACAAGCTCCTCCAGAACCTCTGGCACAAGGACAAGTGGAGGAGCTCATGTCTGAAACCAGGGCAAATGGACCCATGCCACCTCAGACGGTCAGTGTTTATCTCAGCCTACTTCCTTGTGGAGAAACTACAGACTGTCCCTTTCCCTGCATTTTTAGGATGCAAGTTAAGCACATTTTCTCCCTGGATCATGCTCTTCTCTAACCTGGCAGCCATGACCTCTCCCCATCATCCAGCGCAATGTTCAGTGCTTAACAACAAAAAAATCAGGTGAGGCTGTGGTGTTGGCGTGCCTCTCCAGGCGGGAAGGGGACCTTTGCTTCAAAGGTTACCCATCGATGCCCTGGAAGGCTGGAAGTACTTCCCAAGTGACAAGTATCCGCTGGGGAGGAACAAACACTCCAAGTGTTTGTAGACCATTCTCCTATTACCTCTTACCACCCTAGATGATGACATGAAGTCAAGGCCATTGTTCCTAAGTGCACTTGAAGTGTATTGACCATATTGAGTCACAAGCATTTCAAGACTGCCATGGGGAGTCCTTTGTCTGGACTGTTAGCCGTTATTGTCTGAGATGTGTCTTTTTTCATCTAGTGGTAAATGCCAGGTTTTCTCAGTTTTGGGTTAGCCTGGCTGTGTGCTTTAGCAGATGATAGGAAAATCGTTGCATCCTACTCAGGGTGATGGGGATGTATCAAGGGTAGTTATAAAGGACATCTCCCCAGCATATTTGTGGTTGGTGTTTCCTCCCATCAACTCAAAGACATCTGTCTTGGGAAGGGACAGATCATGCTCTGGAAGTGACCATCTCGAGAGAGTGGGGCTGGATGCTCAGTTTAGATTACATGTAGAATTAAACTCCTGTCAAATTAGGGAAGCTTGGAGTGAAATCACTATTACCCTCAACCAGCTAAAGTGCATATTTGTCACTGTCACACAGAGACAGAGATTTTTAGGTCAAGACGTAATTATGCAGTTTGATAGCCTGAACACAGTAAATCAGAAAATAGGACCCAGCGACTCCTGCTTTGACCCTGACAATCTCTGACTTCTCACCTGGATGACTCCAGGTGTTCCCTGTATTGAGGATGTCCAAGCAAGAGACACCTCCTAAATAACACCAGGAAATCAAGGACACTTGTAAGTGGTGCAGGTGTGGGAATGTGCAAGTTTGGGATCTAGAAGTCTGGACTTGTATGATGTTCAAGCAACCAGAATAAGAGATACTACTGAGATTCTGAAATCCTGAATGGTGATGGCCCTCAACCTGACTTGCTGCTTAAAAGAGGTTGGAGTGAGTTTTGCGTGTCAGCTTGCAGTCACTTGTGTGATACCTGATAGTCAGCTAATTTAACTGTTGGAAAATGGTCTGGGGTTGAAATATGCATTTTATGTGGATCTGTGTGTGTGTGTCTGTTCATACAGACATTTTTGCATGTGCACGCACGTAAGGTTGTGCGTATGTACACTATATGTATTTATGTGTGTTATTCTCCCATTGTTTCCACCAATTTGAAGTCAGAGCCTCACAGCCTAGCATTTCTCCTCTCTCTTATTGTCCCAGTGTCAAATCCTTTCCCTGCTCACAGCTGGGAAGTCAGCCTGTCACATGAACTGTAGGCAAGGAGCATTATCTGCGTGGGTTTACTTGTTGAACAATGTAAGTAGATGATTAACCATTAAAGCAACAGAGTTTGCTGACCCATTAACCAAATAGGAAGGCCCTCTGGTTTGCTAAACAATGGGTCCCATACAGAAAGCACCCCGACTTGTCCATCTCGTCAGTGCCGCTGCTGACAGACCGTGCGGATATTGCGATGTAATGACTCAGTTCGGGTTCTCACGCAACCAATCGCGTGCCGGAGGCCAGTGCTCCCCACATTTTCATCTGCACTGTGTTGACCTTGGAAACTAATCTTGCCCGAATTTGTGCTTTGTATCAAACCCTGGGAGACTTAATAGCTGCCACTCATTTTTCACCCTCACTTTTGCATGCAATGTGTCTACACATTGCAGAAACACTGTGACTGAATTCAGTAGCTGCTAAAGCACAAAAATTTCCTCATCTGGAGGTATTGGCCAAACACCCATCAGTTCTTGCATAGGGCAGAATTAATCATCCATTAGAATCATAGAATAGAATCATAGAATCGTTGGGGTTGGAAAAGACCTTTAAGATCATCAAGTCCAACTGGTAACGTAGCACTGCCAAGTCCACCACTAAACCATGTCCCTAGGCACCACATCTACCCGTCTTTTAAATACTTGCAGGGATGGGGACTCAATCACTTCCCTGGGCAGCCTGGTCCAATGCTTGACAACCCTTTTGATGAAGAAATTTTTCCTAATATCCAATCTAAACTCCCCCTTCCTTTCTAGCGTAGCATTACTAATTACTCCCTGCATTGCATACCACCCTTGCCTTGTCAGTCAGATGCCTTCCTCATCAAACCATAAGCCTCGTGGTTTTCCTCTGTGCATGCTCAGCTGTCCAGTACTTATTACCCGTCATCCTCCTTGGCGGGTGCTACTGGAAATTCAGGAAACTGAATTTCCCACCTCTCTAATTTCAAAAGAGAAGGAAAACCGGTGATGTGATGATATGAAGGGGGAATCTCTTCCATCTGGATGTCACCAATATCATGATGTGACACTAAGACCAGATACTGTGATGGGAAGATACCTTTTTTTTTTCCTTCAGGCTAGTACATGGATGTAGACTGGGTGGATGTTCTGCAAGCTGTACATTTGGTATATGGGATATTCCTTGGTGTATCTCAGGGTTCCCAGGATTTTCAGTATTCCTAAAGGCAGATCTAAGTCTGGGATCCTCAAAGTTACCTAAGAGTCAGTTTTCCAAAGGTATTTAATATTCTAAAGATGAAAATAGAATACAAAAGATCTGTTTTGGGACTGGGAAGAAAAAGAGTGAAAAAAAAAGTCCAACATTTGAACTGAAACTTTGAAACAAAGCATCTATTTGAAACAAATAAGGACAAGCTTTTCTACATATTGAGCTTCATCTCCACTTCCCCCCACAAACTGCTTGAAAAATAAAAGCATTTCATTCCCAACAAATCCCCCTTCTTTTAGGTGATAAATTTTGCCCAGGTCTGTTTCAACCTGATGTATGTGTGTTCTTCAAAGACGTGGACAGCAAGAGTTAAGTGCACCTTCAGCTTTGAATGCTAAAGGGACATTTTACAAGATATTTTAAATCCCTGGTGTGCTCAGTATCCGAGTGTCAGACAGGGCTTGGCTTATCGTGCTTTCTCTTGTGCTCCTGTGCCTACTTGCCAATACTGTACCAAAATTGCTCTGTAAGAGACTAAGCATATTTTGGCTCTCAAGCCCTGCCCTTCAGGGCTGTGGCTCTGGAGATATTGTCTCAGTTGGTCTTCTTTGGCCTCCAGGTGCTGATCCAGGAGGACCTGGGTCACATCTGCCAGCCACATTTTGGTGTCTTGAATAATCTAGGTCCTCTCAAATGGCCCAAGACACTTCTGTTAGGACAACTGATTCCCACATATGGATTGTACTGATTATGTCTCCACCGACTAGGACGAGAGTTTAGATGTTAAGGGGAGAAGAATTGCCCTTTAGGTTCCACTGCATATATTGCGTAGATCTCCAATAGCTATAAAAGGAGTCTGACATGAGTGTCTAGGTCAGATGGAGGTATCTAGACTGTAGACCTCTACATCCAACCCAGTGAATATCATTTAAGGATTGGATGGAAGACAAATTAACCAAATATATGCCAGCTGGTGGATTTTGGGCCAGATCTGGAATGACCCGGTTGGTACATCTAGGATGAGTATCCTGCCCTATAGGCTGCATGCAGATCACAGCTTACCAGTGTAGATGGACACTGCTTTCCAGTGCTCTCTTTATCAACTACCCAGCCTGCCCACATAGTAATGTCACATCACAGACATCAACCAGATAATATGGCCTGGGACTCCTCCTAAGATTTGGACTCTTGGACTATGAGAAGGTTCAGCCCATCTGCAAGAGCCTTGTGGACACACAAAGCTGAATGCTGCGAGATAACAGGGCTTCAGGCTGTCTCTCAAACTGGCTGTATTGGGTGTTGAGCTTGCAATCTAGCACATAAGGGCTACGGAAAGGGAAGGCAACAGAAGGAAACACTGAGATGGCACACAATGGTGTGCTCGTAAGGGGTTACACTGGATCAAGCAGTATACGCTATCATCATCCTTGGTCATCATGATGATGTCCCACCACCGATGGTATCTGAATGCCTAAATATGACGGCATCACAGAGTTCAGCCTTGAGTCATTGCAACGGCTGTATATGGAGACCACCCCAGCTGCACCAGGTAGCTCAGTACTGATATTCAGATTTTCCCCAGCAGTGAGTTACCTATTGAGATCTGGCATTTTTATTCTGTCTGTTACTTAGATGGAAAGAAGTGGTAAAGGATTTCAGAGATGTGGTGGGCTGGGATACGGTTTGCAAGAGTCTGAGCAGCAGCTTGCACATTGCAAAATTATTATTTCATCACTCTAGCTGTGGAGGGAGGCATTAAACATTGAGGAAGCAAGCAGAGAGCAGGACTGGCAGCAGACAAGTAGCACAGCAAGAATGATCCTCTACTCGCCACTCAGGCAGTCCTAACCCTAGGAACATTTAAGTCTTTACAAGCACCCTGGGTGTTCGAGCTCCCTTTATAGAATCATAGAATGCTTTGGGATGGAAGGGACCTTTAAAGGCAATATAGCCAATGGAGATACTCAGTGCAGTTAATGGGGTGGGATTCAAGTGTCCAGACATGGTCACCTAGTGTTGTTTGAGATGCCCTAAGGTGTCCTGGTGACCTTCAGCTGCTGCTCCAAGAAACACAGGTCTCCTGCATCACACCTGTGTGGATGTCCAAGGGGCCCAAGCTCAGGCGCCCAACAGACATGGGACACCTTCACTGGAGACCTCTGAATGGAGAGGGCTGGGTCCCAGTGAGGGGTTCTGTGTTTTGCCACATATCCACTCAGGACCGTCACAGCTGACAAGCCCAGTGACTGCAATCCTGACTTCTGAGCTTGAGTTTTCTTTCAAAAGGCTCATTTTGCTCACAGGGATGGGGACTTACTCATGAGAAGTTTCTTCCAGCTCGGGGCTCATGAGCAAAAACCTGGCAGTCTACTCACGCACTAACGCAGGTAAAAACACCCAGCTCCTAGACTCTTTGGCTGAAGACCAGACAGATGACAACCTTTAAGACAATGACATTTCAGTTACAGCAGTAAATCATAAGTCCCGCTTTAACAGAAGGCTAATGTGAAATAAACTCCTTTTATTAGCATGAAACATCCAAGAAGTAAAATAACATGATCAAAATCACCCTTCATCTAAAAATAAAAGCAAAGAGAGAGTTTTCAGCAGCACTGGAAAATACCTGACATGTTCAATGGGTGGGCTTGATATTGTGACTACAAAAATATTTTCGCTCAGTTTGTTTCTGGCTGTTTTGCAGCTGACGGGTTGCCAGATCTCTTGGCTGGATACCTTCTGCTTTGGCATTCAATAAGATGGGTTCGCTAGCTTACCCATGTGGCTTGAAGAGACAGCAGTGCCGCCGGACTCGGAAAATGGCCCCTCCAGGAAATCCCCTAGAAATATCCCACTGTTTTGAATCACTGCAACTGTCAACAGTTTCAGAGAAACTGCCCAGAGCTGCTTAAAAACAACCAACGTCTTCTTGCTTCGGCATTTCAAACAGGGCGTAGCAGGACCAAGGATCAGCAGTTTTCCCCTTTTGTTTAAATAAGTGTGGCTGCTCGCAAGATGGAGGAGCACAGGAGGACAGGTCCCCGGGGAGACGCCTGCCATCCAAGAGCTGGCGGTGAGTGGTTTTGGACAATGCTCTTGGCTCCTCTCCGCCAACCCGCACGGCCCCAGCCTGGGGAGGAGAGAGGTGGATCTCCTGAGGGGCAGCCAAAGGGAGGCTGAAGCCAAAAAACAGGGGCTGGAAAATGGTGTCAGAAATAAGTTCAGGTAGATTGGAAAGACCAAAGGGTTTGATTTTTCTTTTTTCAGGCTTTTCAGCAAAAAATGAAATCGGAGAACAGCAAATGTCCTTTCAGCTCAGCTCGTAACAGTCCATTTGAGCTCAGTTGCCAGTTTTGTTTCCTTCTGAGGGCATTTCACTCCTCCCTTTACTGCCTTTCCTTTGTACATAGGGATTTTTTTTTTATAAAGAGAGAATGTAATTTTCAAACAAAAAGGTCATATTTGGAAATATCCAAGGAAATCTGTTGGCATTTGGGACCTGCCTTGAGAATGTTGCAGGGAAATGTTTCATTTTTTTCCCCAGAAACTTTCTCCCACCTTTTCTCCAGCCCACAGAATTTCAACATGAATTTATGAATATCTTCTGTCCCTTCCAAATCTCCATTTCAAAAAAATTCACTATTCATTAAAAAAAGTAAAATAGAGAAAAGACACTACACAGACCTGCTCCTCATCCCCTATTATTATGATTTCTTGTTCTTTGCTATGTTAAAAATTGACCCAGCATCCCTTCTCAGTGGAGCCAACAGAGGGAACAGGATCCAGGATGAGCATCCACCAACCCATATCCTGCTCCTTCCCTCGCTTCCCATGACCACACGTTGACATTGAACACACACCAGCCCACCTCAGCCACGTCTGGCCCTGTGTTGTTGCAACCCATGTGCATAAATGCAGTCCAGGAAAAGCAGATGCTACGACCTGTTCTTTACCAGCAGGGAGAGATCCAAAATGAAATGGTGATAAGAAACTAGATATCAATAAGAGGAATTAAAAAAAAAAATATCAGGGGGGATATTTTTAGGAATAATAATATATATTATAATATATATTATAATATATATTATAATATTATATATATATATTATATAATAATATAATTAGGGGAACTTCAAAAAACCCCATGATGGATGGCAACATCCACAGACAACTGGGATGGCTAGAAACTGTTGCAAAACATCAACGAAAAATGAATTTGCAGGGATCTAAAGAGGTTTCCGTGTACCTCTCTCCAAGTGGACAGCAGTGACTGCAGCCAGGGACCCAGAAACAGGGGCCAGCTGGAGTCCAGAAATGCAGCCTCTACTCTCCACTCTCTCTTTTTTTTTTTTTTTCTCCTTTCCATTATTGTATATCTGCTTGTCCCTCTCAGGGACCATGCATGTCCTTCAGTTAACTGGTTTAATATATGTTCAAGGTCAAAGACCCTTGACTTGAGCATATCCCTGGTCATTGCCATCAGTCCCTAAGATACAGAGGCAAGGTGGGTGACCTTAAAGATAGAGGAATAGGTTACCCCAGGGCATCTGTCACCCTAAGGATGAGGTAAACAAGAGGTCCTACAGGAGCAGAGCTAATGAGATCTCCTATAGATCTGCAGACGGCATCCCGACATCTACCCTTGCAGTAACCCTTGCTTCACCTTCAGCTCCCCTAATGCCTACCTCCGCACATGCAAAACCTCTATTTCCTAATTTCCCTCCTCCAGTTGCTCCCTTACTACCTCCAGTATCTCCCCAGTCCAGCCGCAAGCAGCACGGCTGGGGACTGCTTCAGGGCTGTCACCATGTCAGTGGTGTTAATCAGCTCAAAGGAGCTGCTGAGCTCACACACGGGCCTCTCCCTCCACCGTTCACCAATTCAGGTCTCTCTCTTCTATCTGATTTTTCTAAGGAAGCAAACTGTCACCAGAAACCCTCAAATAATGGCCAGTAAATCACTGTGTTTTACAGCATGGGCTCAGGCAGAATGTGAAAAGAGTCCCTGCTTGCTTGGCACTATTTCTTCAGACCTAAAAAATACCTCCTGCAGCTCTGTCTAACAAAAACACATTCATTCCTAGCATGCCTGATTGTCATAAAGACAATAAGGACCTTATTTTGCACTGGGACTAATTGCATTAAAAATCACTCTGGCCCAGACTATAAAGTCCCCAATTCTCCATGAAATCACCAAGAGAAAGGTGTCCATGTAAAGGACAACGTGTCTGGGTTTACTCAGAGGGGCTATTTTGATAGTACTCATGTACTTAAGAAGAAAAACCTTTGCAAGAGCAGAGCACAACTCAGGAAAGATATGCAAGGGAGCAGGAGGCAAAATATCCATTTTTAGGTCATTTTTAAATAATTTTGCCAGCTCTTAGCAACATCAGTGAAGAGAGATGTCCTTTGCTGCCAGAGAGAAGTGATTGGACTTTAAGAAAAGCATTTACTGGGCTTTCCATCAGTGGGAGATATTTTACAACTTCAATTTTTTAACGGTGGAGAGCAATTAAAAAGTAAAAAGTTTGAAAACATTTTGCTTCACACACACACATGTATAATATCAGCAAGCCCTGAGGTTTGGGGGACCCCTGATGGTGCTTTCCTGTGGTTCAGGCCCATCAAAGCCATTTGGGGAAGTCCCTCTGAGTCACCCTCTGCTCTCCACCTCACTGCAAGGCCCCAATTGCCTGAAGGGCAGCATCCCTGCCTGCCCCTGGGCATGATTTTCTTATGGGTTCACCTCATCGATGGATGCAGAGCTCTACAAAGGCACCATTCTTCACCACCATGGGGACCTTATAGTCCAGGAGTCCAGAAAGCCCCCCCTAAATGGGAGACACAACTGCTGCTGGAGCCTGTTGATCTTTTGGTTGGACTGCCCCAGTTTGGATCTGCAAGCCTGTGCAGATGCTGGGTTATAACTGCCATTGCACATCACTCCAAAGACGAAGAGCAAATGTAACAGAGCATCAGCAGCCCCTGTGGGTCAAGGTTTGTACAGTGGGCCTTGGGAAGTAGGAGTCCTTGCAAAGGACGCACAAGGGTGGACCAGCTGCAAGCATCTCCACCTGCGTATGATGCTTGTATGCCTCCTGGGGAAAGTCTGTGCAGCCACCTTGAGCTCACTTGATACAAATAGGTGATGAACGTGGTTCTTCCTTCAGCTTAACTTGCAAACTTAACTTGCAAGCTTAACTTCCCTCTTAAATTAAAGGGAAAGATATGAGCACTCCTAAAGACCACCCCTTGCTCTTGTTGCACGAAATACAATTCTTGGAAGGGCCTCAGGAAAGCTGAAAAGTTTCCTCTCTCTTTTCTCTCAGTGGCATAACAGGTGAGCAGAATGCCTACTGATCGCTCTTAAAAAAAAATAAATAAAGGAACTGCAACTGCCGTGGAGTGGGGGCTGGACTAGATGACCTCCTGAGGCCCCTTGTAAACATATTTTATGAGATTGCCTGATTATACTGAGAGCTGGCAATGCTCAGAAAGGATCTGCATGAGCCTGTTACCGTGAGCCAGGAGTAAGGTGCTTGCTAATGCTTAATAAGATTTAGCTGCTGTGTAACAGATGCCTATTGGGACCTGTTGGTTAAGTCTCTTTCAAAGTATTTTAATATGGGTCCTGTAATCAGTTAAGAGAGGGGATCTCTGATGGGAGTGAGGTTTAGGGAAACCTATGGCTTGTTGAGATTTGGTGCGAGGGGCCCTGCTAGGGGACAGTCCCATGGCAGCTTGGGGCCCTGGCCTGATTCTGATTCTGTTTCCACCACACTGCCTCATTTTGGGGTGCACTTACAGACGAACAAGCAAAAAACTCAACACGTGTAGCCCAATGAGCTATGGCTTTGAGTCCAGCATGGTCCCCACAGATCTCGGGACAAAGCTGGTGGCCCCCCACCTTCTGCAGCTGGGGACACACACAGCTTGTAAGGCATCCCCATGTCCCTGCATCCAGCTTTGCCCTGGATGGAAAGGGGGGCTCCACGATGGAGAACTGCTTGCAGATCATCACGGAATGACAGGTTCTCATTCGCTTTTGGCCTTCAATAACACTGAAGTAATGGACTGCAGCTGGCTTCAGTGCCTTTTCTTCATTTGGAAAGGTGAGGAGACACAGGGCAGGAGGGGAGACAGGGGCGATCAGGACCATACTGCTCCTTATTTGCAGTGGTTTGCACTATCCAGAGCCCTGGGGAAGCAGGGATGCTCTCAGCCTGGCTCTCAGCAGCCCGGCTGAAAGCAACAGGCATATTTTGACCATATCTCTACCCCTCAAAATCACTGACCCTGGTCAGAGAGCTGGGTGCTGGCAGGATGGAGGGAAGGGGTGGAGGTATAACACAACACCATGTTGCCTGAAGCTCAGAGCTGTCCCCGGGGTTACTCTAACTACATTCAAGCCTGATGGAAAAGAAGCGAGAATCTGGCTTTGAGCCCATGTGTGATCACTCGGAGGGAGGAAACACCCTGGAAGTCCATGTGACGGCGAAAAAAGAGTAACTGGAAATGAAGGCGGTGGCAGCAGGGTGGACTTGCACGGCGTGATCCCTGAGACGGTGGAATAAACGACGTCCCGTGGGCAGGCAGTGATCCCGGGTCTTGTCTGTTATTTCAGACTGTATCCGGAGGGTAGATAAATGCCAGGCCCATTTCTAATTAAGGAAACTGAGGAAGGGAAATGTGAGTGGCTTGTCTCGGAGGCGATTTGTCGGGAGGAAACGCAGCTGAAGGCTTCTCAGCTATCCCCGGCACAGCCTCGGATACCCAGCCCAGACTGAGCTTGGTGAGGTCCCCACCTCTTGCTGCCTTGCTTGAGTTACTCCGACATGGGAGCGAGTGCCAAGTATCTGGTGGGGAACCCATGCAGGACTGGCAGCGAGGGATGAACGAGATGACCTCATGGGTATTTTCCTTCCCTCTCGCACTGCTATGACTCAACCGCCCCACTGAGCTGGAGTTGCTGCCCTGGAGAGGTTGGGTTCATGCAGCAAGACCTTGGTGAGCTGGTCAAAGTCCTAGCCTCTCTAACGGGAGCTGCTTGGAGGGTAGACAGAACCCAGCTCCATGCTGCAGAGAACAGCACCTGGAGCAAAGCCATAGGGAGCGAAGGGGAACCCCAAGCAAAAGAGGCACTGGGTTTCCTGCAAAAAACATAACAGGGATGGTGGTGAGGGCTCCTCTGGGGTGGGGAAGCCTCTGGAGCGATGCAGGCAGGCTGAGCCCCGGGAGCTGCTCAAGAGCTGAGTCATGGAGAAGGAAAACTTGAAGTCACCCTCCAGATCCTCCTGTGGTCTAACGTGCCCGGGAAGAGCCTGACAGGGCGGCCGCAGCAACCTTGTGCTGTCTGAGGATGTCCCATTGACTATGATCACTGTCTGTCACTGGTCAGTGTCACCATGGGGCTGGGAGGCAGGGCTCGCCCCAGCAGCGGGCGCAGGATGCCAGACCCTTCGCTGGGATCCTCGCAGGTTGCTCCCCCAACCACCTGGCACGCAGGAGCATGTTACAGAAGCACAACGGTGGGTTTGGGGTTAGGGGGAGGATGCAGGTTTTTCCATTGATACCACAGCAGAGGGAGGTCCAGTGGCAACTGCTCTGGGGCTACTTGCCCAGCATTAGCATTGCACCCTGGTGTCTTCTTTTGACCCTAAAGAAGACAGTATGGTGCTGGCAATGGCACCATTCCCTGGTGCGGTTACGGCCCTTTGAAATTGTCACTTGAAACGCCAAACTCCTTGGCCACTTGGCTGCTTCGCTCTGGCTGTGGTGTGTCCCCTTCCTCCTGGATATAAAACGCCCTGCTGAAAAATGCCCACTTAAGAAGCCAAGCACGCTCCAGCATGTCCACGCTGCCCATGACAGCTCAGCACTGCGCCTGTGTGGCACTGCCCTCTGCTGTCAGTGGCTATGGGGACACCGGCCAAGGCCACCACCGCTGAGTAGAAACACCCAGCTTTTGTGTCACCCTCGGGACAGCTGAAGGACCTGGAAAGTCACAAAGCTGCCCCAGGAGGATGCTGCACCCAGGGCTGGTGCATGGTTCCCCGGGCACGACAAGCAGGATCCGTGGGCAGCAAAGCCCTGGAGGAGTCAGCGCTTGCTTGGGCTTCCCCTTTCCCCCAGCTGAAAGCAGAAGTGGTGACTATTTTTGGTGCTGTCTCACTTCGGAAAGAGTCGTGCATACCCTAGAGCATCACCCTAGCTATGGCACCTTGCTCTGGGCAGAGGAAATGAGTAACAGCGAGGGTCGCGCTGCCTTTCCATGACCCGGCCCCAGCTGCGTGCCCCGGAGCTCTGCCTCGGGGCTGCCCGGCATAACCGGAGTTTCCTTTCGCGTGCTGGCCACACCAGCTTCTTGGGGACATGCATGAAGAATGACTCTTAAACTGTCTTTTCCAGCAGAGAAACAC
Source organism: Nipponia nippon (assembly GCF_047370975.1). NCBI lineage: Eukaryota > Metazoa > Chordata > Aves > Pelecaniformes > Threskiornithidae > Nipponia > Nipponia nippon. Next base: position 164,844,080 of record NW_028262290.1, read on the forward strand.
TCAGGCAAAGCCTCCCAATGATATATATATATAACCATGCTTGTCCTCCTCTCCCTCCGCAGTCCTTTTTTGCCTTTTCTTAAGCTGGAAGAGCTTGGGTGGGAGGATAAGGACACCCAACATGACCCCAGAGCTGGTCCTCATCTCCCAAACTCTCCTTAATGAAAGGCCTCTAGATGGGGCTTTAAGGCAATATTGCTGCCGGCCTCTGCCGGGCTGGGATCGCCCGCGGAGCCCGGGGGCCGCTCACCTTCCAGCACCCGCAGGGGCACACTGGGTGGTGGCACGACGCCACTTCGCCCCGACCATCGGGATAAGGGAACTGAGATATTCCCAGACCCTGGTGAATCACACGGATTTGAGGAAGCCATTTGCTGGATTGGATTTGACCCCCCCCCCCCCCCCCCAGGATGTTTCAGCCCCCAACCCAAGGGGTGCTGAGGCTTGCGATGCGGAGCTGCAGTGGGAGCCCCCAAACCCCATGCACGGCCGTGTGCACGTGGATGTGCAAAGGTTTGCGTGGTGCAAAGCTGGTGCTTTTCCGCAAGCCTATTTTGCAAAGGTTCAGTCAGGGACTGGGCTGGGCTGTTTTACACATTAAATATTAAAGCAGCTTTCCTTCCCCCCCCCCTATGCTTTTATTCTGAAAATAAGCAGAATCCAAATAGTTTGCACAGTGCTGGGAAGGCTGGAAATGCCCGAGTGCATGGCCAGCGGTGAGAATAAATTCACCGAGCTCCCAGTGCCGCTCAGGGCGCTATTCCAGGACAAAAGGTTCATCCCCATTAACCCACTCCCTGCGTGGTTCCTGAATCGGTTTGTCCGCAAACTATCAGGGTCAGACACACAGCCAAACCCCTCCATGGTTATCCGAGGGTCTCGCTGTCTGGTCACACACCCAATTGTCACCTGCTGGGCACAGCTCTGCGGAGCTGAACACCTTAAACCCCTGGGCACAGTGGCTTTTGAGATGAGAGTCCAGTGCCAAGTACCTGCGTGTCCTCCTGTCTCTGTCCCCGCGGGGACACGGGGCAGTTCAGCAGCGTGACACACATGCACGCTCAGGAGGGAAACCTTTTCGTTCTTGGGTGGCAGCGGGTGCAGAAATTTGCTCGAGGATGACGGCGAGAGTGACGTCGACCGGACCTGGAACGACGCTGCCACCGAGCAGCGGCCCCAAGGGCTGACATTTGGGCCATTAACTACTTCCCAGCCGGGGTGCTCATCGCCCTGTCCACGCACTGGGGTCTCTGGTCTTCCCTTCGCTGCACCAGCGATCGCTGGGGTGCATTGCTCTTGCACAGGGCTGGGAGTGTGTGCACGGGACTGTGTGCACAGGAGCGTGGGATGACTGTGCCTTTCCACGTCCAGCCTTTGCACCACTGATCAGCTCTTGCATGCAGGATCAGCCCTTGCCCATCTTGCCTTGTCATGCCTGCTTAGCCCTTGAAATACCGAGCGGCATGTTTAACCCTTGGACAACTGTCCAGCCCTTGCAGAACTGCCCAGTTCTTGCACGCTGGATCAGTGCTTGCACCTACAGCCCTTGCGTGACCTCCCAGCCGTTGCACACTTAGCATTAGCATGATTGATTGGCCCTTGCATGCCTGGTCCTTGCATAGCTGATCAACCCTTGCACGTCTGACCCCTGCATGCTCAGTGCTGGCACGGCACTCCAGCCTTTGCACGCCTGACCCTTGCACAACTGCCCATCCCTGGCACATCCAGCCCTTGCACACCTGGTCCTTGCACAACTGCCTGACCCTTGCAGCCCTTGCATGACTGCCCTGCCCTTGCACATCTGGCCAGATGTGCCATATCCACCCCTTGCACATCTGGCCCTTGCGCAACTGCCCATCCCTGGCACATCCAGCCCTTGCACAACTGCCTAACCCTTGCACAGCTGTCCAGATGTGCCATAACCACCCCTTGCACACCTGGCCCTTGTATGATTGCCCATCAGTCTCTGCATGACTGCCTGTTCCTGTCGCATCCAGCCCTTGCACAACGGCCTGGCCCTTGCACAGCTGTCCAGATGTGCCATATCCACCCCTGGCACACCTGGCCCTTGCACGGCTGCCCATCCCTTGCGCATCCAGCCTTTGCATGACTGCCATGCCCTGGCACAGCTGTCCAGATGTGCCATATCCACCCCTGGCACACCTGGCCCTTGCACAGCTGCCCATCCCTGGCACATCCAGCCCTTGCACACCCAGCCCTTCCCTTCCCGCCCGTGTCACCCCCCCCCCATTGCACACCCCTCCCCGTCCCGTCCCGCCCCGCTCCCTCCTCCCCTCCGCGCCGCTCCCCCCCCGCCTCCCGCCGCCGCCGTTTCCCGCCTCCCGGGGGCGTGTCCCCGCCTCCCGCCCCGCCCCTCCGCCGCAGCCCCGCCCCGCCCCTCCGGCCCCGCCCCGGCCCCGCCCCGCCGCCGGCCGGGCGCTCGCCGCCGGCCGCGCTATAAGAAGCGGAGCGGGCGGCGGGGCCGCAGCGGGCGCGGCGGGGGAACGAGATGAGCAGCGCCGGCGCCGCTGCAAGATGCTGGATGGACACGTCCTGCTGGGATGGCTCTCCTCCTGCGCGCTCCTAGGGCTGCTCGCCTGCGCCCCGCGGCCCTCCGCCGCCTACTTCGGGTAGGTGCCCAGCGCGGAGGCGCCAGCACCCCCCCTCCTCCTTTTTTTTTTTTTTTAACTTTTATTTATTTTCTTTTTGCACTTTATCCCTCCCGCCCGAGGTGGGGATGCTGCTGTGCGCCTGCCGGCAGCCTCCTTCTCTCGCTGGGTGCGGGCATCCCCGCTGCCGGCGCTGACAGCCGCCCCGGGCAAGGGGTACGGGGAGGGACGGCCCCGGGTCTCTCCCCCGTCCCTGCGCTCGGAGCCGGGCGACCCTTCATCCCCTCGCCGTGCTGCCCGGCACGGCCGGGCTCGCCGGGAGCTGCAGGTTGCTGCCTGCCGGGGGCTGCAGTGCTTTTCCCGGGGGCCGCAGGCAGAAACTCTGCGGGCGAGGGAGCCCCTTGTCCTGCCCTTCCCCGACGGGGTAGGTGGCAGTGCCTGGGTAGCTCGGCTCCAGGTGCTGTAACCCCTGCCATCATGGGACAGCCCCCAAAAAACTCTATTTCCCCCCAGTTTAAGCTCATGCTTCAGCACCAGGTGCTGGCAAGCGGGTCCCGGCATCACCCCGGCAGCGTTGTTGCTTTTTTTTTTTTTCTAGGGAGGGTGCATGCTGCACCACCAGCCCGGGACGCTGCAAAGCTTATTGCCGACAGAGGTGCGGGTCCCCCCCGCCCGCGGCTTGAGCCGCGGAGCCACCGCATCCCGCTGCGCTCACCTGCGCGCGGGGCGGGGCGGCGGCCGGCAGGGGGCGCTACCGGTCCGGTCCGCGCCGCGCAGGTGGATCCCGCTCCCGCCCCGAGCCCCCTGTCCCCCCTTATCCCCCTTCATCCCCCTTCCTTGGGCCGGGAAGGAGCCAAATAATCCCCCCTCACCCCCTCTTTAAAGCCCTCCCGCAACCGCAGCCGCGTAGCGAGGCTTCATCCCGCAGCGACGGATCCGCTGGCTTTCCCTCTGCGCAGCCCCCTCTTCGCTTTTTGGGGTGTCAACGGAGCTGCCCCTTGTCTTTCTTTTTAAAAAACTTGTCCCAAAATGGGGTCGGTTTGCGAAGGGGAGTGGGATGCGAGCACCTGAGTAACAGCTTTCGGTGTAAGTTTACTCCAGAGTGATGGTTCTTGCTTCTTTTTGGGATGTTGTGTTGTGACCGCTGGTAGGAGCCACTGGACCGGCCCTGGAGAATGTTTTAGCAGATTTGAGGTTTTCCCCCCGCCTCTTTCCAGTAAAACAAATCCTGGTGTTGAGGCTTGTCCATTGCTTGTGGTCTGGCAAAGTTTGCCAAACAGTGCTACTTACATCTTCTGTTTCCAACTCGAGAACCATTTAACTTCCTGCTGCTGGGGCTGTTTTTGTGAGGGAACAGCCTGCCCTGTGTGTGTAGGGCTTTAGGAAAAGCCATCTTCTCCCCCAGCAGCACACAGAGGGCCGTACCGAGCCCATTAGCTCGCGTGTCTGCCGAAGACCACCGGCACCGTGCAGTTGTAGTGTGCCTCGGGGACTGACAGGGCTCGTAAGGAGTCTGGCTGTAACTCTTCCGTTAATCCACGCGGTGCTGGTATCTGCTGTTGTGCAGCAGGTAACTCATTCCAGTCGCTCGCTTCTGGGATTTCTCTTTTGGCCTTGTGCGGCTGGTGTAGATTTTAACTCTAGCGTGAACATGTTGAGCTGAGGAAAGTGTGCTGCTGGGTCTGTCCTGGCTGCTTTGGGTTATTCTCTCTGTCTCAGTACGGCTGCTGTTTCTGATTTGAGACTCCCTCTCTGGGAGTAAGGAAGGGAGAGGAGATGCTGCCAGATGTGCACCCAGCCAGATGTGCGCTCCGGAGCTGTTGCGGTGTGCAGTGAAGTTTGCTTATGCAAAGCATCCCGCTCTCTGGCTAGAGCCCCAGCAAAGGAGCAGCATCTGCTGCTAATCTCCTCTTTGCTCTTCCAAGAGGCCTCAAGCAGAGATTGCACTTGCTGAGCTGCTGGGGATACGGGGGAATAGTCAGTGCCGAGGTCCAGGGTCCCTGCTAATCCCCAGCGATATGTGATCTAATAAGTGTGTGTGGAAGAGCTGAGCCCTCCTTGCTGCGGACTTCCGTATATTGATACGGAAAGAAATCTTACCTGGTAAAAGCTGTGTGTTTCTGCAGAGCTCTTGGTGCCTCTGCAAGTGCCCTGTGAAGGCTGGTATTAGCCCTTCTTGCTATGCCTAGAAAGGTAGCCACATGCATGAAGGAACTGGTTGAGGTGAGGAAGCACATCTGTATTCTAGTATAAATCTTCCCTAAAAACCTGGATGCATCACTCTTTGCTCAGGGGCTGAGCTGAAATGAAGTGAGCTCAGGTAACACAACACCCGTTCTAGGCAGGGGAAGGGACACTCCTTCCCAGTCCACGGCATCATCAAAGCCACTGTGACACCTTTTGGTGCTGACATCCCCGCCGGAGGAGGTGGTGGGACGCAGAGCGCGGCAGGTGGCTGTGTTAAACAGATGTCACGCTGTAGCTGCAGCTTAGCTGCTCCGTTCTGCAGCCTGGTGGGGGATAGGGACAGCTGTGGGTGATCCCTTCCACCCCATCCCCAATGTCTTATTTCAGGGAAAGAATTCAGTGTCTCCAAATGTGTGGCCTGGCGGGGAATTAGTGCATGGGGACAGAAATCGGGCACGGTTACATGATAACAAGATTGTGTCAGCATGTAGTTATGTCTGTGCCTGCCCGCAGGGGCAGCTAGTGAGTGGGAGGGGATGCTGGGGTGGGAAGGCCAGGGCTGGAGGCCGCTGCTTCTCTGTATGTCTGGCTCTGGTGTCTTAGAGGGCTGCACAAGCAGCCAAAAATGATAAATGCCCTCTGGAAGTGGAGCTTGGTGTATGTGAGATAAAGCGTTGGTGCAGATGGGGCCCTTGTTGCTGTCTTGCTCCATCCCCAAGCTGCCTGGTTAGGACATGTGCTGAAGGTAACAGGTCCCTGTCTGGGGTGCAGCGAGGGACAGGCTTGTCCCTTGCCTAGGGTTACGCTGGCAGCCTCAGGGCTGCTCCCTGGAGTGTTGCTGACCTCCCTGGTGCAGGAGAGAAGGTGTTGGCTTGACCTGGAGCCAGTACACAGCAAAGGCAGGACCTGAAGGATGCTGGTGTGCAGCTGTGAGCAGAGCTGAGTCCCTGTAGGCACCTGCTCAGGAGGGGTCTGTTAGCCCTAATTACTGGAAAGCAGCTGGAAGAGGCTGGCTTCAGGGATGTGGTGATGCTACAGCTCCTAAGCCTTGTCTGATATGAGACTTCTTGATGCTAGAGGGAAGAAGCATGCCTGCAAAACTGAGCAGGACCTGATGGCTTGTGGTAGGCTTAGAGTTGCCCATCAGGATACCTGATGATGAAGGGTGCGTTTTGGGGTAGGAGCATGTATGGGAGACTTATTGGCCGAGTCTCTACCAAAGGGGGAAGCATTGCCTTGAGATAAGTGTCAGCTGAGACCAGCTTGTTGAGGTGCCCTGGCTGTTCTAAAAGGGAGCCTGCTTTTATGTTCAGCCGTCTCCTCTGCAGCTGGGCTGTCTGAAAACTAATTTAATGCACCGTATTACAACTGGCTGATGGGGGTAGCTTGGAGCAGCCCCAGACTGCCGGGATCCCTGAGAAAGCATTGCATTTCAGATTCCTCCCCTCTCCGCTGTTCTTGTGCCTTTACAAGCTTTGGGTGTGGGTACCTCCCTTCCCTCCCCTTCCCCTCTCAAATGTGGCTAGGGGGTGGTGAAAATGCTATAGCGGCATCTGGGGATTGTGTTGGGTCTTGTACTACTGGGTTTTGGAAGTGGCAGATGACAAGATTAGCCATGCTGGGGTGACAGGCGGGCTGATTGACTTCAGCCCTGCTGCGCTCTGGTGCTAGCGGATGGCAAACTGGCCTGTAGGAGCTTGCTGCTTTCCTGAGCTGCCTGGTCTGTGGCTCTGAGGTTGCAACCTGCCCAGGCCATAAATCAACCCGCCTCTATTTCATTCTGGGTGTTCTGGTTTATAGTCTGACTCAGTTTTGATGCACCCCCCTCCTTTTTTCTTGCTGGAAGAAGTGTTGGTTTCTGTAGCTTGGAGTTTGCTCTGCTTTCCCCCAGCAGGAGCTGAGCAGCTCTGCCCCCTCTGCAAACACTTGTCAGGACAGTAGTAATGTTACAAGTGGCTCATGCTTACATAGTGTTTATATTGACAGATTGCAATGTTCTTCATAAATGTAACTGATCTGTACACTGCACGCAGGCAACAGGAACCCTTAAATGCTTGCGTGGGGGAGAGGGAGGGAGGGGAAGCATAGCTTGCCCTAATTTACCAACACATCGCCGGCGAGAGCAGGTTCCTTACTGCATGGTGGGGTTTTTTGGTGTGGGAAGTGCAATATATTTTTATTCCCATTGACAGGTGTAGAATAGGTACCCCGGTATGCTTTAGGTGCTGCTGGGGTAGAAATAATACATGCCCTGCAATTCAGGGTGTGATTCTGCTAAAATTACTTAGAAAAGATTTGAGTACTGGACTTGAAGGGGTATTCAGGGGTTGTGACCACCTGGGGGGGTGGGCTCTTAAGGGGGCTGAGAGTTAGCATGAGTTTCTGAACTCTGTCGCTGCGAGCGTGTGGCATCAGCTTGAATGTCATCTCCAAGAAAATCAAGCCCACTGGTGCTGGCAGGCTTTGCTGCCTGTTTTTTCCAGCCTGTGGGATATGCTAGGTGCTAACATGGCTGTTGCCTATCAAGAATTTCCGTACCTGTCACTTGATGGTAGTGTGGGGCCACACGCTCACGTTTGCAGCTTCGGCCGAAGGCGTGTGAACTTCTCGGGAAGCTGTTGTGTAGCCAGGCCACAGCATGTTGGCTTTCCAGACGCGCCGGTTGTCTCTGGCATGTGTGAGATGGAGCAGCTGGTTCTCAGCACAACCCAAAAAAACAAAACCTGGACTCGGGTGGTGAGGGAGGAATGCGGCACGCAGGCAAACACAGCTGGAGCGTAAGGAGGCAGCTCCTGGGGCTGGGAGGGTGGCTTTGCCATCCCACCCTGTGGCGTTCTGCTTTTTCTAGGTGGTGATGCTGGTTTTAAGGTGTTGGATTTCTGGTTTTCCTTGCAATAGGAAGGGTGTGCCTGGCTGTTTTTTTCCTGCTCCTTTTAAGCTGGGTGAATTGTCATGTAGAGACTGATATGTCTGGGTCCAGACTGGCTTCTCCCCCGCAGTTGGCCCCTCTGGGTCAATTAAAAGCAGTATTTAACCTCTGTTCCTTTATGAAGGGGGATCTCCATGCCCAGAAGGAGCATTTGCTTTGTAGATGCTTGAAGGCAGCACTGGAAATGAAGTGCCATAAGGGTAGTGACAAACCCAGGAGCACTTGGAAAAATAACTGTGCACGCAGCTAAGGTCCAGCAGACCTGCATCTTCAGTCCTGGGGACCCAGATCTGTCCCAAATTATGTTGGGAGGTATCTGAAGGCTTCCTCCATCTGCAGTGTGCTCAGAAGATGGACCAAACTTTATTCAGACATGGATTAGTATGTCTTAGACTCATGGACTGGATTGACCATGGTGCTTGAGACTTGGGAACCACTACCTCATGCCTCAGTTTCCCTTACTTTGAAAGGCATTGGGGCCATCTTTCTCTGAACTCAACTTGTTAAAGGACACAGGGGCTGCATACAATGCTCACCAAATACTTCATGTTTTATTGGCAGGGGTCACCAGTGCTACAGATGACTCCCTGCAGGGAGAAGATGGCTTGTTAGGTGAATATTAAGTGATCCTTGGCAAAGCAGGAGGAGGCCAGTGACTTTCTTTAGTGTGACTGGTGATGCAGAACTAGAGACTGGGAATACATAGGACTCTGGTCTCCTGGTGAAAGGCCTGGTCAATGATTAACTTGCTTTCTGGAAGCTGCTAACAATAATAAAAGGGAGTCCAGCCCCACAACCCCAACACAAAAAGCCCATGAGTGTTTAATAATTAAAGGCCTTGTGCTTTATCGCAGGGTAATGAGAATTGCCTTAAGGCTTATTCAGTGGTTGGTAATTGAATTAGGTTGTGGGTTTGGGAAGGGGGAGGGTTAAGTGGAAGGTCTGGAAGACTGCATGGAGAAGCTGATGTGATGCTCCTTAGTTTGAATCTTTCTGACCAGACTGGGTTTTGTCAGTCTTTGCTGCTTTCTTGATTTTTCTGTCTGCTTAATCCACTGTGCTTGCAGACTTGGTGTGATTGCCTCCCAGAGGAGATGTTCCTGTCCCAGGGATGCTCTGTTCCATTCCCTTCATTTAGGGAGATGCTGACAGTGTTTTTATTCCTGTTTTTTCCTTGGTGAAATGTTGATATTAAAGGCTCCTTGAGATTTTTTTGGTGGAAAAGCCAAGCCAGAAGACACTGCTGAACTAAGCTATCTGTATTCTTGGAGGAGTCTCTGGGAGGTTCCAGAGGAGGTACTGAACCAGTGAGCATCACCAGTACTTCCACTGCATGAGGCAGTTTCTGATGTAGAGCTGACCAGAGCTGCACAGGGGTGGTGGGACCTAGAAAGCTCAGCTCATAAGAGCTGAAGGCCAAAGTTGCCTGTCCTGTCTCCCTCTTATGTCTCTGTGCATAGCTGCTCTCTAAGAAGAGACACTTAGGTTGGACAGGGATTTTGAAGCTTTTTTGGAGACCACTGAGGAGATGCTACATTGGAATATCCCCATGGGGGAGACTGTCTTGAACATGGTCTCCTAGGTCAGGCTACCAGAGGTGGAAGGACTTCAGCTACCAGAGGTGGAAGGACTTCAGCTACCAGAGGTTCATATTGATCCTCTGCTCCAGTTACATGGAGCAATGTGGCAACTTCAGGGCTTGGGTTCTCTGATTGCTTGAGTTCTGTAGAGTACGAATGGGACAGCTCTTATCCTAATGTTTGCTGTCTGAGGCATTTGAGAGGAGAGGGCTCAATGCATTACAACTGTCTTGATCTGCTGTGTGTAAAGGCTCCCTCTGCCTAACTGTGCAGCTACAGCTACCTCCTGGAGGAAGCACTCTTGGGTGGGATAGCACTTGCTTAGTTCATACTAAAAGCCTATGGTAGACACAAACTTCTTTACCCCAAGTTCCCTGACTGTCCAGGTAGCAACCTGCCAGCTTCCTAGTGGGTGTGTGTCGAAGCAATCCAAGAAGTCTCATGTACCTGGCTTTCCAGACTGCAAACATGCTGAGCCTCTGGCTTCTGTCCATAATGAAGCAGCCTTTCTCTCTGCAGCCAAAAAAACTCTCCAGTGGCTTGTAGCATGTTAATGCAATTGGTTTCTCAATCTGAGCAGCCAGCAAGCAGAGGGCCTGTTGCTTGTGCTGTTAAAGGCTGATGGGAGGCTACCGCTCCTCCCGCAGAATGCGGCTGCAGGGAGACTGGTGCTGCAGGTCCTGAGCAGCATGTGGCAGGACAGGTATGATATGTTTTCCTGACCTACTGAACCCAGAGCTGGGGAGCTAGCTCAGGCCAAGTTGAGTAGGAGCTAGAAATTATGATGCTGGGTGGAAAGGGTTAACCCTTCAGAAGCTGTTTTTTTGACATCGTGTTGCAAGTTTTTCTTCTGTTTTTAATGGTGCTTTTTAAGGTTCCTTCAGATCATGGCTGTAAGTGCTAATGAGTCTTATCTCTTGAGATACTGTCATAAAATACACTTATGAAGTTTATCAGCCCAGTAAGCTTTACATTTTATTGTAATGCATGTTTGCACTGTGCTAAGTGGAACAGGGAGTATTTTGACTACATGGATAAACATAGCAGTTATGGGATTTGCTCTAGCTGATTGGAAAAAAAGACAGAAGAGATTTTTCTCTTTGCTGTTGCAGAGAACTTTGAAATGGATCAAGCAGCTCCTGCGTGTGCTATGTGGTCTTCCAGTCTGCTTGTGACCTTAAATCATTCTTCTCTAAGGTGTGGGGAGTATTTTGTTAATTCAGTTGCTGAAGGATTTCTTTTGGGGAAAGGGGAAATGATAGGTTAAAAAAACTTGAACTCTTCCTTTGGAAAGAACACAGAGCAAAACAGCTCTTCTATACATCCACTGTAGAACATGCAAACTCAACAGTATCTGACATTAATGCTGAGTCTGTGCTGGCTGGGAAGGTAGCATGGAGTGTGCAGTTCATGTTGATGGGATGTCATGCTGTATGGGAGCTGGCATGAATTTTATGAGCATTTTCATTTGGCCTAGCTCATTAAAATAGCATTAATTGGATAGCCAGATGCTTATGCAGTTTGGGGGAAAACTAGCTTGCTCCGACTTCTGCATTTGCTGTGCACTGGACGGACAAGTTTCACAATTGTAGCAAAAGTTTCCTTTCTTGGAAAAACTGTTCTGAGTCTTCCAGAGGCTGAAGCAGCACAATTGGCCATTTACTGTGCATAGCAGCAGGTAGCTTTTTGTGCTGTGGAGCAACATGTGATTTCCCCTAGATGTGAATGAAGTACTGAGGTGCCCATAGGACTATCTGAGCTTTGCTTAAAAACCTGTCAAATGGCCCTGTCTGGTGAAGGAAGTCCTGGGAGGAATGGGCAGAAGTTTAGCCAGAACCTTGGTCTGCTGTTGAACTTCTCTGAAGTCAAATTGTAGAGCAGCCTCCCAAAGCAAGTAGGGTCAGGCAACTGTTGCTTTCAAGACCAAGTCCTTTTGGAAGAGGTCAGCTGATGAGCAGAAGCATTAGCTTCCATCTGTTCTTGGTCTACTTAATTTTTTCTCCATTGTTAGAGTCCAGCAAAATTAAGTTTCCTTTGAGATAAGCAAGGCTGTGTCTTGAGTCTGACCCCTGGGTGATGCCTTCATGTGTAACATACAGGTAGGTGAGACAGGCTGCCAAGATGAATTACTTTGATGCGCAGAGCTCACGGCTTGACACTGGGTTTCCTGCTTCTGTATCTTAAGCACCTCTTAAGTTTTTTCCCAAAAGGAGCTGGTCATGATTCTGCTCCAAAAGCATCAGCACTGCCAGGTGAGCATCTACTGAGGTAGGCTCACCCATGTCTTTAAGAATACCTGTCCTAACTTCCAGTCAGCAAGTTATTACCCTTTAAATTCCACCTCCACAAAGTGCCTTGTGTTCCCTGCTGTCATCAATCAGCTGTATGTGACAGCTTCCCCAGCCCTGCATGTGGGAGTGTGCTGTGTGTTGCTACAGCGTGTGCGGGAGCGTGCCAGTGCTAGCTGACCCCTCCGCAGGCTTGGCTGGAGGGGCCGTTGGTGGGGGGCTGCAGGATCACCAAGTGCTTGTGTTAGAGGAGTGCCCATCTGCTGAGCTCTGGCATGCACAGCCTGGCAGGCTGCTCTTGTGACTTGTTTGCTGTGATCTTTGTAGACTTCCTCGCCTGATTGCTTAAAAGAAACTGCACAGAGGCATTGCTATGCCCTAGTCCTCATGATTTGCCTATAGCTAATTCCCAGTGTAGATCTTGCTGTGTGAACCCCTGCTGAGTTGGGTGCATTGGCTGGCTTTCACTATTATGGTGAACTCAGACCTTTAGATATCCTCGTTGTAATGTCTTCTCTGTGGGTTGATTATTCTTTTTAAAGACTGGTGATCTCATGCTTGGTATTGCAACAAAACAAAGCCAGGCAGCCCTGGGGGGCATAACTGCACTTCTGTTAGAGATTGCAACTGAAGATTGCAGGTAAAGCTGGTTTTGCATGTTGAAGAGGACCTCTTGTGGGGCTTTCCAGCTCTGTCTTCAAGGATTACTGTTAGTAAGCACCTTGCTCTCTGAAGTTGCCAAGGTGAGGTGTTCAATCTTCTGGATGTTGAGGTCGTGCTGCTTGGCTATGCCTGAAGCTGAGCTTATAGGGGCTTCGTTTTACTGTGATGACCAATACAATGCCTCACTTTGAATCAGTGCTATAATCTCTGGTGGCTGGCTGCTGGTAAGGTGTGTTTTGGTGGGGATCTACCCTCCTTGGCCTTAACACCGAAGTCACTTGCTCTGCCTGCAGGAAGGGTAGGTGTCTTACCCGCAGGAGGTCTGCCAGATCCTTTCCTAGATGGCTTGCTTCCCCCAAATCTTGCTTTGACTTTCAATGTCTCCTGATTCCCATGGAAAAAGTCAGCCTTGTCTCCTGTGGGTGCAGAGCCTTTTCTAAGGCAGTGCCTTTCAGCACTGGGGAGTGGGGGTGAGGGCACATCAGACAAAGCATTGCAAAATACTCAGGCAAGCAAAGGAAATATGTTTTCACCTGAATTTAGCCTAGGAAGGCCACTGTGTATTTTGGTGTTTCTCAGCTTCTTTACATCCTACTGCTCTCTAGCCTCAAGCACAAGCATCCCAACCCACCCAGGTCCGAGGAGGCCTGGATACCTCCTTTGGTAGTCTCAAAGGATACTTCCAGTGTCCTGCCCCCCTCAGATATGGGAGCATCTGTACCCCAGTGAGCTGGGTCATGTCACAGCACTACATGCCCCTGCCTCTTGCTGTGGCACTGCTTGTAGACCTGAGCTTCTCCATTGTATGGAGCCAACTTTGGCTTTGCTCAGGTGAGTCATGATGTGAATGAATGGGCTATGACATGTGCTATGACATCAGTGTCTGGGAGCCATGTTCAGCTCAGGGTGGGGTTTTCACCTGGAAGCTGGGGTGGGACTGGGTGCCTGGGAAACAGCTGAGTGTGGTTGCACTTAGGATGAGGATCCAACCTGGGCAAATCCTTTTGGGCTGGCTCCATTGCTCTTGGTTACAGGGATCTCCCCCAGAGCAATCAATGACTTCAGTGGAGCTTGCCCAGCTCAGTGACACAGAGTTCAGCTTACTGCTCTGCTGCAAGCCCTGCTGAGCTACAGCTCTCCAGGGCTGCCCATCTCCCCTGACAAGGAACCCTATCCTGGAGCCCAAACCCCTCTGGGGACAGTTCACCAGAACTGATACTTCATTTAAGAGAACTGACTTGTTTTGCTTGATCTTGACAAAATTCTTTTCTAGCCCTAATCCTCTTCCAGTGTAAGGTGAGATCTTGAAATACCTGGCAAACTTATAGCATAGCTCTCTTTCTGCATCTCTGGGCCTCTCTGTAATCAAAGGTGAGGGGGGTAGGGATGTTTTCAGCCCTTGCCAAAGATAAATCTCCTGCTGGGAGCTAGCAGGGAGCTATTTCCCAGTCTGTGGTTAGCAAGCTGATCTGACAGGCCAGAGGTGAAACAGCCACTTGAGCTGAATTAGTCTAACCAAAGATCCAACACTTCCTTTGGCTCATTAGCACGGCCGTGTTGCATCCCTGGTGACTATTTCTATCTTCTGGCTTGTCCCATGTTGACTCTGGAAATCCAGAGGCTTAACATGAGTTTGAAGAGAGGACTGAAGCTGAAGAGCTGCTCTTGGGAGAGTGTGAACTGGACTAAAGGCTTTGAGCAGCCCCTGTGGTCAGTGTTACGGCTATTCTTTGTTTTGCCTGATTGAAGCCATAATCTCCATGCTGGTTTTTGTAGCTGATGAAAATGTGTTTCTAGGCAGACACCTGTCTCTGCCAAGTGCAGGGCAGATGCTGGACCAAAAAGATAACATTTGGAGGGGAGTAGGACCAGGCGCAATCCTACATTTTTTCTCCTGAGGTTGCGGAGGGATCAACAGCCATGCAGAAACAAATCTCATTTGATGTAGTGGAGATGCCTTAAATCTAACTACAGTTTGTCTCTGGGGAGCTTGTGGTCCCAGTCTTCCCCAGTGCATGGACTGGGTTCCCTGTGGGCTGTCCCAGACACTGCCTTGCAGGAGGTACCAGGGTAAAAGAAGGGCATCCTCCCTCAGCACGGCATCCCTTGAGACACTTGCTTGGGCTGCTGCAAGGCCCGTGGAAAATCTGAGAGCTGGAGCTGGCACTGGGAGGGGGGAGGTGAGCTTGAAGGCTTGGCCTTTTCTGACTCATTGGAGTTTGGGACTGCACCAGGCTCGATGACCCTGTTACGTGGTGACTCTGGCCGTATTTTTACCATGTCCCCTAGCAGCTGGCTGGGGTTGGATGCTATCCCTTGCAGCCTGTGCTGTAGGCAGGAGGGCAGCTCATGGTGTGGAGGTGGGTGGTGACCCCATCTGCTCCCAGAGGCTGACTGCTTCAGTACTGAGTGTGGTATGAGGCTGGGGAGCTGCTCTCGGGGATGCTGTGCTTCAGTTGCTGTTGGACAGATCAGAGGCAGGGGCAGTTGGGTAGCCTTGTTCAAACAGATGCTCTTGCCTGCTTGCGTGGGGCTGTTTACCTGTTACCAGAGCTCTTTGGAGCACTCCTTTCAATTTCTTTCAATTGAAGTGACTCCAGAGCTGGTGTCTGATCTGTCTGGATGTGTTCAGAGGCTGGGGTAAGTTTTACCTCGTTGCTACATAAGAGGTGAAGGAAGCAGAGAGATTGCCAGGCATCTGCATGGCCTTGGGCACATCCATTAACCTCAGGGTACTTCAGCTTGTAAAACAGGGCTATTTTCAGGGGGAGCAGGCTGTGAGCTGAGTCAGGGACTTGGTGCACATCCCTTGACTCTTCTCAGGACCCCCGAGGGCTGTTAATTATAGACCAGGTCTGAAAGTGTCTTCTATAGGTGCCTGATGAAGCAGAGCCCTCTGGGATTGGAGTTACTGCTCCTGTTGCAAAAAAGGGGGTTCAAAGACAAATGTATGGGGGAATCTACTGATGGCTTAGTGAGCTCTGAAATGCTAATAAGCAGGAAACCCTTAGCTTCAGCCTGTGAGGTCTGGATTCAAAACAAGCTGTGTAGCTGAGCCTTCATTTTAGGGGTGCAGAGTTGCACCCAATGTCCTTTTCCAGAGCTTTGCTGGGAGATGCACGGCTGGATTTTCAGTGCAGCTGCTGCCCTTGCATAAAGCCCTAGCCACGCATTGCTCTTGCTACTGTCAGCTGCCTGAGCGCCTCTGTTTATGTATCTAAAACTTGAAGGCTGGAGAAGGAAGAAATCTGACCAGTGCAATGGAAACCTTCAATTCCCTGCGGTCCCAGGAGGAGAAGAGTAGCTTCAGGCTGGAGCTAGGAATGAACTTCGTTTGTACGCTGCCTCGCCTCTCCAGGAGGATCAGCCAGGAAAAATATCAACAGTTCCATTAAAAAGTCTGCTGGTTTGCTAAAGTAGTGGAATAAACATACCTGTAGGCATAACGGCCTGAACCGCACAGGAAACATTAACTAGAATGAACACACGCAGACTTGCTCCCTCTCCCCCTGTATATCTACCAGATAAAAAACACTGCGCGTCCATGGTAATGTGTAAATCAAACAGCAGCTGGGGGGATTATTCTTAGCTGGGGAAGAACTGGCTTGGATCAAACAGAGGGGCTCGGTGCTTTCCTAGAAAGGCAAAACCTGTGCTGAGCCTGCTCTGTGCTGCTGCCTGGTCTGGTGGGGACCTGCAGTGGAAACTGGGGCAGGATGGGGTTTGGGGGGGTTGTTAGCCCTCTCTTTGATTTTCGTTGCCCCTCCTTAGCTTCCCTTTCCCTATTTCTGTGGGAAGTGTGTGGGGCTGAACTGTTTTTGCTCTAACCAGTTGAGTCCAGTTGAAAAGCTAGTGTGGAAACCAGTGGGAAGTGGGTAGCACCCTGGGAGCTGGCAGAAGAGTGGGGTGGATGTGAGAATTAAATGGGGAAACCAACCACCCCCAGCCATTAGTGTATGGTGGAGGTGGTCCCTTCAGTCCTCCACTGAGCCCAAAATACATCTCCTGGCATCTCTGGGACAGGGGGAGTGGAGACCTGCAAACTTGTATTACACATTTCAGTGAGGGGATGTGAGCTTCAAGCATGGCTTGAATGAGAGATGCTGCCAGCACTTTTTGGACCAGTAACCTGGTCCCTGAGCTGCCCATAAAAACAGCTTCCCCCTTGGCCGTACCCAGCATATATGGTATGTACAGAAAATACATGTGGAAAATGCCTTCAGTTGCAACCAGATGGCACCTGTCAAGCACAAGTAGACATTTCTATTAGTGTTCTTATTTGAGTGTCTTGGACCACTCCCAGCCTCCGGATAGCAAAATAGCCCTGCTGTAGCTGTCCTCCCAGAGCAGCCCCAGTGGCAGATTGATGTGATTATTGCATGCTAGGGACAGTCCCTGTGCTCCCAGGCCTCATCTGCACAGCCACTTAGCACAACTAATCTGAACTGACTTTTAAAGTGGATTAGTTCAATTACTCTTAACTAGCCCCGGTGGAAACACTCTCCTTGGGGATTAAAGATCCTTAATTCACTTTAACATACTTGATTTCAATGCAAATCAGGCTAAACTGAATTAAGGGTACTTTAGAGCCTTGTGTGGAGGCACTCCTTCAAAATTGATGTGGTTTAACCACCCCACTTTGCATTCCTGTGCTGAATTCATTCCAGTTAGCATTGCTGAAGTGTCCCCTTACAGATGACTAATATAGGCAGCCTCTCAGATATAAAGCTACAAACACATTACCTAGGCTAATGTGTGAACCAGCTCCTGTGAAGAGCTCCTGCATCTGCTGATTCAGTGCTTAAAATTACCCAGCCAGGGTGTTTTAGAGGTGTTTGCTCTCTTGTTTTTTCACTCTTTTTTTTTCCTTTTCCACTTCTTGCTTTTTTAATTCTTCAGACCAAGCTCTTTGCTTTTTCACTTAAAAATGCAGGGCAGTGAGTCACACCAGCTTTTCTCTGCTGTCCTTAACTCACTGGATAAAATGGGAGCACTTCACCAGTGCACTCGCCCTCTTAGCTCAGTAATTTAACTCTCCAGTTGAAGATGAGCTGTGGTTGTGAAAGAGATTGGCCACTGTTTCCCTGAAGCTGGAGTGAAAACACAGTCATTACATCTGTGATGCTCTGGGCAAGTGGGCAGGATAATTCATGCTTTGGAGAGAGGTGGGCAGGCCAGGGGTTTTCTGCTGTGTTTTAAGTGTCAGATGATGTGTTTTTTGAAGAAGGGAATCCTGCCAGCACCAAGCGTGGGGAAGATCCATGAGCGGGGGGGGACGGGGGAAATTATCGCAACATATTTCTTTTTTCCTTCATATTGACCCTAAACATTTTGGTTCTGCTTTCCGAAGGGGTGAGGAGGTAGTACTGACCCCTTTGCAGATGAGGCTCTCCATCCCCTTGCCTGTATCCCTGCAGGCCATAACTGTTTCAATACCATCCTGACCCCTTGGGCTTTACCTGAGACCCCTCTTTTGCTGCTCTGGGCTTAAATTTAATCCCTGCTGAGTGGCTGCCAGCAGACTGGGGAGGGGATGGCTATTTGGCAGTTTTGCCATCTTTCGCAGGAGTGGTGGCCGAGGAAAGGAAGGGTTAAACCCGATGACCGAAATAAGTGTCGACGTTGCTCTTGGTACTGCTTCTTCAGCCTGCCGGAGTGAAGGTTTATTTTGCTAATAGCCCTCTAACTTCACTCCTTGCGTCTCCCCCTGCTTATGATATTTCAGCTCCTCTTAGTTTAGCATCACTGAAGAAATGGGTGAGCAGTTTGGGTGGTCACAGGAGCAGCTGGCAGCTATATGAGTGGGTTTTTTTTTGAGGGGGGAGCAAACTTAGTTTCTTTAGCTTGGGTTTTTCATGGCTCACATGAAAAGTCCCCTGTGCCCTGCAGGCTGTGGAGAAGGGAACAGGCATTGCACACAAACGGGGCAGGGATGCCGCTGCCCTGCTGTGCAGGGGTTGTGAGACCGCTCTGTGCTTTGATGCTGCAGCTCTGAAATCCCTCAAAGGACCCACTGTGCTGCTATGCAAAGCCTGCATCTCGCTTACGGCCATGGAGATGGTGGAGGAGAGGCATGCCCAAAGCTGCCAGCGGTCCCTTTCTCGCCAGGTGTTTGGAGATGTTCAGAATCTATTGGGTTTTATTTCAGGGAGCAGAAGTGGAAGGACATAGCAGCCCACCACGGCTGGATTATAAAATGGATCTGGAAAGGCCCCTATTTGGAAGTGTCTGAACAATGGCTGGCAGACACTTTCCCACACCAGCCTTTCAAATGCTCCATGAAAGATGCTCTGCTGTGAGCCAGGCCACTTTCATCACTTTGCTTCCTAGTAATAAAGGTTTTCCTCTAACAGGTGATGGAAATTTCTCTAGCTGAACCATTAGCCCTTTTCATCTGATTTTCTTACCACTAAGGAACTCCTCCTTCCCTCTCTGTAGCAGCTTGTGCATGGCTGAAGAACATCACTGTGTTGTTCTTCAGCCCCTGGCCTTCTTCAGGCTTGGTTATGAGGTGGGCATAAACAATGACAACATGGATGTTTGCTGACATAGTTATGCATTGAATCTGGTTTCTCTGGTGAAGTTTCCTGGAGCAGTAAGGTAAATCAGTGACCAGGTCCTGGGAGGGTTTTTTCTCTTGCTCAAAGAATACCCTTGAAAAGGAATACTCAGAGTATTCTCTACCAGTATGGGGAAAAAAAACAGTCCTAGGAGTTTATTGTATCCTTAGGTTTTTAATTATCTGAGCCAAGACCTCTGTCTCTCTAGGTTTTGGTGGCAAGCCCTAATGAGTTTAGCACTATGAGGTGTTGGTGTTTTGGTCCTTTAAGACATAAAGCCATTAACCTCATCTTTAGCATCTCTTAAGATTTTCTGGGAGCTATTGCTCTAAGCAGTCCTGAAAAGAATGAGTACTGAGCACACATCGCTTCTTGTATAAGCAGCAAACTTGTAACTTCACTCCTGAGAAAACACCGAGATGTTACAGAAAGGAGATGTTTCACGTAGGTGCAAATTTTTACTTGGGGATGATGCTGTCTTTCAATCTCATGACCTATGAAGAGGTGCATTAATACATCCTGCCAAACTGTGACATCTGCAAAACCTCCTCCTCTTCTGGGGACGCCTGGACAAGCCTGGGGGACCTTTCCAGGATAGCTCCTTGAAGGCCTCTCTGTTGAGGCCATGCTTGTATGAAGTAGGCTTTTCAGTAGAAGACAACAAATAGGGTTGCAGGTGCTGGGAGAAAAGGTACCCCAACAGAAAAAAGAGGTCAGCTCCCCTGAGGAATTGCCATCCCCCTGTGTAGCAAGTTGGAGGTGAGGACCTGCTTTAGCTAATTATTCTCCTGCCTCTATCTTGGGGGTGTGACCCTTACTCAAAGCTTGTGGCCAAAAGACATCAGACTTCAGTGGCTGAAGGCAGCTGGCATTTGATTGAGTTTGTAACTGTCATCTAAAGGAGGGAGGCTAACAAGCTGCCTTTGTGAAGTGGGAATTGCTCACATCAAAGACCAACCCAGAGTGTGGCTTTCCAAGCCTTGGGGCTTCCCAGGGTGGGGTGGTGGCAGGGAGCTCCAGGGCTACTCTTGTAAGTAGTCAGGAGTGCTGGAAATGTAAATGCAAGACCTGCAAGCTGCATTTTGGGCCCAAATGAAACGTTTCTGCTTGAGATGTGACTTCTTCCATTGTGCATTGCTATGACCATTGGGCAGAATGGTAAAGGACCTGCTGGAGTGGCCCTTCAAATGGGCTTTCGGTAGGTGGAAGAAATCTGGCAACATCTGAACTGAATTCTCCTTCCTATGAGCTTGCAGTCTAAGAGATGCTGGCGGGTCGCATTCATGGGGTCTGTGGGGTTTCCTTGCTTTGTTTTCAGGCTGCATAAATTGACCCCTTTCTACTCCTACAACTTGTCCATAGGGTTGGAAAGTATCTGCTGTAGACGATGCCTGACTTCCATCTACAAAAATGAGCTAAGCAGTGTCAAAATTGGAGTAATGGATCAAGTTAGATATTGGTGTAAGGGTTTTATGGCTTTTTGTGGTTTCAGGTTGGTTAGTACAAACCTCTGAAGCTGAATTGCTGCTGTAATCAAGTGATGACTAGGAGAAGGGCTGGGTGGAGGAGCTGAACAGAACTAAATCTGGAGTAGTATCTAGGCTGCCACCAAGTCCTGCCTCTGTGGCTATGAGGACTGGTTTACAGGATACCCAAAGGATAGATTTCTTTGCAGACTAAGCTCTTGTCCAGTTAGATGATGAGGCCAACAGCTTCTCCAATACTTATAAATGTACCTTTAACAGAGCAATGGTGTTCTCAAAATCACTGAAAACTCTCTTAAAATCAATAAAAATCTCTGTTGTGGGATTTTTATACGTCCTGCTCAATGGGTTCAGACTGGAACTATTTCTTGATCTCTTGCTGCCCTGTTTTCAGCAGCCTCTGGACACCCTGTGGACCATTGCATTTAGATGCCTGTATAATTTGGTAAGGATTTGTCCTTTTTAATGGCTTCTTTCCCAGTCCACTTTCTAAAGCTGCTCTAATTCCATATTGCCCTAATTGTGATATGCAAATTTAAAAAGGAAAATCACAGCCAGTGTATTTTAAGATTCTTATGGGCAAGCAGCCCCATGCTTAACGTGATAAATTTGGACAGCTTTTCTCACTAAGGAAAATAAAAAGCCTTCCAAATGAAGAAAATTATGTAAGCAAATCCAGTGAGTGTGCTCTAAAATTAAACCAGCCTCACAAGCTCTGGGGCCTTCAGTGTGAAACCAATGAAGACTATTTTGGGGAGACTGTAAAGACTTGCCGGGGGGGTGTCCAGTGGTGTCCTGAAATTATCTCACTCCATTGATCAACTCACCCATTTGATGTGACCAAACGTGTAGGAACATAAAACTGTCAGGGATTCTCCTTGCCCAGGACCAATTCCCCAACATCCTAAATGAGCCACAATAGATGTTTAGCCCAGAAACTTCACAATCACTGGACAACTTGTCCCCTACATACAACTCCTGCCATGCAGCATCCTACTCAAAGGCATGCCTCTGTAGCACAGTTATAGCTTGGTGTGGCTTTGATGTGGTGGAGCAGAGTGTTGTATCATCATCTGTGACCAAAGATGTCTGGTGTGAGCTTCCGAAGCCTGGAGTTTGCAGGCTGTGTTACATGTACTCTGCAAATGATAGTTATTCTAGGTGGCAAACTGAGTTACAAAGGCTTTTACTTGTCGTCTTGCCATAAACCCCTGTCTTCCTTGCTCCATGTGCGCTATGAGGATCCCTCTTGTCTTACTGCTGTGTCTTCATCCTCCCTTCTGTTTTGTTACCTAAACTATTCTCCACTTTGCAGTCAAATAAAGCGTGTTTTTCTGTGGTACGTGGCCAAAGCTGCTTTGGAGACCTCTGTTCCCATGCTGTGAGCTTATCCTTCAGAGATCCGAGTGTCTCCATGAGGTTTCCCCATGGGGACTCCGGTGCCAAACTCCCTACCAGTTTGGGATGGGAGAAGGGAAGACCCTTCTCTCTGCATGCTGTCGTTAGCGCAGTATCTCTAGCCACAGCAGGATTTAATTGACCTCCTTCTTAACATTTGTGCTGAGACAGCTTTGGGCTGTTGGTAGGTTGGGGTGATCTTATGGGGTTCATGGTACTTCTCCTGGCTGAAGCCAGATATAAACACCTGGAAAGTCGTAGAAGGGAGCACCTCTCACATTATGCTTTTAGTTCTCCTTATGGCCAATAGATCTGTCAACTCAGCCGCACAAGGTATTTCCATCTGGGGAAAAATCTCCCCTAATTTTGTTTTACTCTTTTATTTGCAGACTGACGACAGGTTTCTAGCAAACATACAAAGCATTTGTTAGCGTTGCTATCCTTTCCCTCTGCCTGAGTCGTTCGTTCTTTCTTGGCCCTTGGTCCTCCTGAGCTCTTGCAGCCAGGAGACACTGAAATCACAAATGTGCAAAATACAAGATGGATAAACATCTTAATCTCATGGATACTTCAATCTAAATGTTTTCTGAGGCCCTCCTTTGAGAAGGATTAGCCGGTAACAGTGTCTGAAAGGTCGTAGCCTTGCTTTGACTTGCTCTGCTGCTCAAGATGCTAAACGTGTGTGAAAGCTTCAGCAAAAGGCCTGAGATGCCATCACTGTTCTCTAAGGCTCCAGGGAGCATCTGCGTATCCTCTTGGGCTTTGGATATTCATCTTGGAGCTCTGCCTGCCTGTATTAGCCATTGTGATAGCGTTGCCTAGAGCGCCCAAATGTGACATGTATCAACTGGCATTTTGGCTGCACTAAGTGCAAGATTTTTCCAGTGTAGGTTTATATCTGTTTTTTTTTTTCTCTCAAGTGTGTGCATATTACTGTTATGATTTATTTTCAGGCTGTAACTTGGGTTTTATCACTTGAAATACTTTGGAAACTTGGAGGGCTTTTTTAATTAGTTGCAAGCCCTCTTTAACTTGGAGGAAAATTCCAGTGTGAAGAATGCTTTTGATTCATAAAGAAATTAAGTTACAGAGCTCCGGTAGAAAGGTTTCCTCTCATCTTTGCATTATTTGGGCCTAACTTTCCTCCTTGAAGCTGCCATTTGCTTTGATAAAGTTGATGTTGCTTCTTGACAGCTCCAGAATAGATCAGGATTTGTTATTGAAATGTCAAGACTATCAACATGGATATCCTTCACCAGAAAGCTGGGTTGGAAATCATGAGCATGGGAAACCAGTCTTGAGTACTTAAACTCTTTGACAAAAGGTGGAAGAAATGAATTGGTATAAGCTTATACAAATAGTGGTTTTGATGATAAGTAATAGCAATAGTTGTGTGCTAGGATGAGTTATTCTTGCTCCCTTCTGTCCTGGGACAGGTCAGCCTGTAACAACAAAAAAAGTGAATGGCTCCTGGTTGTTCCTTTGCTATAAAATAAAATGTCTTTCCTTCATTTTATTTTCAGTATTGCTTATTGCTCCAGCTGCATATGCAAGTTATATGTTGTTGGGGCACTTTCAACCACCGCTATTTTGGGGCTGGAGGGGGGTAAACTAGAGGGATTCCTTTCCTCACCACCAAGAAAACAAATGTCACTCGGGATTGTGGTGGAGAGAAAGCTGGCAAAGCAAGTGAGATCCTGCCACTCTTGTTCCTGTGGTTTAGCTTGCAGAATTGCAAGTGTAACCCATGCTTGCAGGGTTTCAAGGAAGTGAGGTGTGAGACTTGTGGGTTAGTGTCCCTTGGGGATGCAGGTCAGGGGATGCTGGATGCCTCCGTAACCTCAGGGAGGGCTGAAAGAGCCAGGGAGGTCGGTGGAAGGCTTGGCAGAAGGCACATGCTCTTGCAGGGTTGAGAGACCAAGGCTGGGGGTGGGACAGTTTTCTTGACACGGGGCCAACTGGAAAATCTCAAGCGCAGACGAAGAAAGGGGAAGGGGAATGTGATACTGTCTACCAGGGAAGGACGTAAAATCGAAGAGAAGGATGTAGCCAAGTTTTGTCGCAGTGCTATAGGGTTTCAGCTCCTGCTTCAGCAACGCTATTTTGCAGTGATTTGCTTAAAGTGCTGGGAATTCTAGTTCAGGTTTGTAGAAGAGGCCAAAGAGATCTCCTCTTGGCTTATGTATCTGATTAAACTTAAACCTTCCTTGAATGTCCGAAGTATTTCCCTTTGAATTGCATTTATACCCCTCCTTTCAAATATGCTTTGCCACAGGATTCAAGGGAAAACATAACTCCTGCTAAATGGGAGTGCAAGCGGGGTACAGTTGGTGGTTCAGTCAGCTTTTAACTTCTTTAACCCTGACTTTTGTCTTCTGCATGTTATTTAGCATTGAGTGGACAGCTCTGGTCCTGCTTCTCATGTATGGTGAGAAAATCTGGCTATTCATAGGCAAGTTGTTTCTTTTCTTGGAAACATAGGCATCTCTTGCTCCAGTATCACTGCTTATAGTTTTTGATATTTCACTGTATAGCTGAGCACCTTTCTGACACGTGGAAATTAAGTTAGGTCTTTCTGATTTTTCTTTTTTAGCTTATTGGCTCTAATTCTGATAGGTTCCATGTAGTTGTGCCCTGTATCATCCTGGGAATGACTCAGTCTCCAGACCCACTGAAAGAGGTGGGAAGTGGGAATTGTAAAGCAAGCCCACATGCATTTTGAAGACAGATGGAAACTTCATTTCAGGCTGGAGCTGCTCTGGTTATGAGTAGCTCTAATGAGCATCTGTTGATGGAGTAGTCCAGGGAGGGGGTTCTCAGTGTTCTTTATCACTGCTCATGTTAGGATATGAAGGACTAAACTGAAAAGGAAGATACAGGTTGTTCATGAAGATGTACAGCAAAGCTTACAGAATGTCCAATGTGTTTTTTAATTTTTCTTTTCCTGTTTGTAGTATTTCCATGTCAGACAAATTCCACCTGCACAAAAGCATTGTCAGAAATAGATTTATTATCTGATTGCTTATATATGCCACAGGATTTCCCAGCTGTATATACCCCCCCAGGTATAGGCTGGAGTCCCTGGAATTTGCTTGGCCCTTGTAGTGCTGCACGCAGTTTCTGGCAAATGCATGTGAAAACAGCATAACTACTGAAGTGCACCTGCAAGTGAATCCAGAAGCAGTGTGATTTAATGCCACACCTAAACCATCTGGAGATACCTTTTAATACACAATTACTGCTAACGTAAAGCTTCACAGTTTAATTTGGGACACTTCAGAGGTGAGCTGCATGAGTAACCTAAATCATCTCCTCTGTGCATGCACACTGCAATGGAATTTTTTTTCATGATTGCATGCAAGTTTTGTTCTGTAAAATCCTTGCCTCATTCAGTGAATGGGCAATTACTAAATATTTCTTGTCTCTCATTAACCACATGGCCCCAAGGCTCCTTTAGAACATGTTATCCAGGTTCTGTACTCAATGGAAAACACATTTGGTTCCTCATGGGTGTTTTTAAGGTACCGTCTGAGACAGCTCAAAGAGAAAGCTACCAAGAGTCCACTTATCTACCGCATCCCTTCTGATGCTGAAAGTCACCTTTCTTTTTATTACTTCTGAATACTCAGAATTATTATAGGTTATCCCATGTTTAGTTGTCATCACTAGGGAAACCTGAAGACACAATACCTGGAAAATGAGGCATGCTAATAACTTGTGAACAACTGTAAAAGCTGTTTGACTGAATTTGCCTTCTGTCGTGGCCCTGCTAGAACGGATTTTAATTCTCCAACATGATACTCATAAGATCATAGTTTGCTCTTCCATGGTCCTCTGCCTCCTTTCCATCTAGCTGTCCTGAGGGAATGAAGACAAGATGGGAATTTGGAAAAGAATACCTATGTCATGCAGTGCTCCTTTGCAGAATGTGGTCGTGTAACCTTTTTAGATAGAATTGATTTCCTAATGCATACACATAATTGTGCTGATGTTTCCTGACCCTTGAGTGGCTGAATAGCAAGTCATTTGTATATAACAATTCTGTTCTTCTCACTTCTGCTTCTAGTTCTCAAAGGAGTTCATAAGGAATAATTTAGATACAAAACTCTCAAATCTCTGTCTGTTTCACCTATGGACTCTAAAGCATTCTGAATTCTAGAGGAGTTCAGGGATATAAATCATAATTATTTCAAATGAGATGTCAGCTAAATGCCTTTGTGAATCTGGGAAAAACTGATCATCCAGCCCTGGACTGGGAGATGGATCGTGTATTTTCAGACCACACAAACAATTTGTTCTGTAAGACAGAGTATCAACCTGGGTCATTCTTCTAGAGCTGAGTGCAGAAAGTGCACTGGTTGGCTTTTGTTCTTCCCTGTTGCTTTTTCCCAAATGTGGAGATTAATGGGACATCTCTCAGTTGGAACTTCTGACCTTGCTATAGTTTCTCACAGTCAGCTGAAACCTTATGCCATTCATCCAGCTGTAACTTGATAATGTTTCTAAAGGAAAAGATTCAAATTTTGCACTGTAGATTTGTTGAGGAGGGTGGACCCAGTGACACTTCTGGGGTCTAAGGAGTGAAACTATTAAGACAAAGGGAAATGGGAAGTATTTTCCTTTTTCTTCAAGTTCTTTGGGGCTGTATGCTGCATTAGATACATGGACACCATCTTCCCCTTCAGTCCTTGGAAATGACCATTATATGACATTGAAATGGCATACTCAATGTTACACCATGGCATTTTTATATATCTCTTAATGCTATTCAGTAGTTGGAGATAACCCATCGTGTAGTATGTACCCACAGAGCTCATAGCTTACCTCCAAGGCATTTTTGGGTAACCAATAATTTAAGGACTGTCTTTGTGCTCTGCTTGTTTTGCTGGCTGTTGGTGGGTGGTTTAGAAAATGGGAACTTGCACAAATTGGTTGATGGTGTCTTGGATGATGTTTGCATTCTGGGATGACTCTAAGCTTGTGGATCCTCTTCTCATGACACAGTTTTTCCTTAGGATGGTTTCTACCATGTTTTCTTGCACTTTTTACTTAGAATTGAAAATGTTTCTCCCTTTAGATGTCTGCAGGCACTGGGAAAGAGTGGTGTAGGGATTGGCATAGGAATAACTAGGAGCTCTGCGTTTGTTGTGACTTCCTTGTCAAGCAACTTGAAAATCAAATGGTTTCCTCACATGGTTTGCTACTTCTGAGGTCATATTTTACAGGCAGTGGTTGTTAACTCGAGGCCTGCTCTGAGCTACTTGGAATCGAGGTGAAACAGTCCCAGCTTCATAAAGCGTATGTCTCATGGAGCTGGGGAACCATCCTCTGCTAAATGAATATGGATACAACTGTGGCATCCCACAATGCTGCATCTTTATGTCCAGTCCTAAAGTGAGGCTCTATCCCCGCCAAAGTAACTTGAAATCTGTCAAAATGTTGTGAAGAACAGCTTTCACATTTGGTAAGGATTGGGCTGGCGAGGTGCAGTGTGACATAATATGCCTTTGCCCTCTGTAATCTTTTACCCCTTCCAACATTCAGGCACACAAGAGCTGATTCAATTCTTAATCTTGGTGTAACGAAACCACCTCGTGGTTTCTGTATTTCGGTTGATCTAAATTGGGATGGCAGGAGTTCTTGAATCCAACAGCTTTAGGCTATTTTAGGTGGTGAAAATCTGCCATTGGCACTATGGAAGGCATTTATAAGTAACAAGCTAATTATGTAAAATACACACTGTCCACTTGTTAAGATCTTCTTAAAGTTTCATAATCTAATCAGAATTTGCTATGTATAACACTTGGCTTGTTGTCCTCCCCCCTGCC
The DNA here is from genome assembly GCF_047370975.1 of Nipponia nippon. NCBI lineage: Eukaryota > Metazoa > Chordata > Aves > Pelecaniformes > Threskiornithidae > Nipponia > Nipponia nippon. Next base: position 164,871,606 of record NW_028262290.1, read on the forward strand.
TTTTTAATGCAACTTAGCAGGATGGATGGATGATCAATACAGGAAGGAAATGCTTTCCTTAATACTGGTTGGTTGGTTGTGCCCCACATGCCTTTTTAATACAATGCATAAAGGATTTTTTTTAATTACTGAGCACAAATGCATTGCTTTGAAAATGGATGATATGCAGTCCCATCTGCTAAGCAGCACTGGGAGTAAAGCTTTGGGTCTCCCTAGGCTGTAGTACTTTGGTTAATGTGACTCTTTGTTGGTATAAATGCTACATAGTATCATAAAAAAGATGTAAATGCTGAAGTCGCCAAGTATTCTGAGGGTGTTCACCTGAAGTGTTGGCAAAGGTAGGCCTCGCTGAGGTCCTTGCTGATACTCTAGTCCAGTCACCTTCAAAAGGTGAGTGAAGGTTCTGCCAGTAGCACAGGTCTGTTAAAGACATCGTGGCTATCAATATCAATTTATTTATCACCTGTAATTAATTACTGTTACAGCATCTATTTCCCTTCCACAAAACTATGCATGGATTCAATCCTTTGAGGAAGGGTTGCACCATTCCTATAATGGTGTGGGACCTGGGCCTTTCTTGATGGTGGTGAATGGACATCGGGACACTGATGGCAGATGTTCACATTGTTCTTTCCCCTCTTCCTCTTGCTGGGATAAATTGTGGTGTGAAGGAGTGGTGTTTTGGGGTGCTGGGGGAGATCAAGGGAAAGAGAGCAATGTTCAGTGGATGGCAGTGAAGGAAGGACCATGCAGTGCCCTTGCATCTGGAGCAGAAGACAGTAAGGTTTGTGCTGTTGGTTGGTTTCATGGGAACCTGTTCTAGGATTCATCAGTGAGAACGTCATTGCCTGCGCTGGTGACTTATCCTTATCTGATGAGTTTGAAACCTTAGCCAGAGCTAGTTTGCGTAGCCGGAGATCTGACCATTGAAATTTCATTTGAGGCTTGTAAAACCTCAGGACTGCAAAGCTCCTTCAGAAAGACATTCATGAGGCACCTTTTGTCATGCGATGACCTTTATGCAAGAGCCTTTGAGTATCCGTCTGAGTTTTGTAAGGAACCAGCCTTGATGTTCACAGTTCATTCTCTTGGGGCTCAGAATGAGGATAAACTGGTACCATCCCATCACCATAATCGGTCTCTCATGCATCCTGCTCTCTCTAGTGCCCAGAAAGTTTGTTTTTTCACCTGTTTAGTTTTTAAACCTGCCACGAGGATAATATGACATTAGAGTGGAAAAGCTATCGCTGTTGTGCAGGGGAGGAATTGCAGAGCCGTAAACTGCTCCCAAAATAGATCAGATGATGTGTCAAACCGGCCAGCCATCTAAATACTCCACAAGCTGACCTCCATGCGATATAAAATAGGGTCTGGGTAAAATGTTTCGAGGGGAGGGGGAGGTGAAAGCCCCTTTCTGCCTGAATCTGCACGCTTGTTTCTAGAATTTGTCATTTGTCCAGAAGTTGACTGGGAGTCGGTCTCTGCTTCCAACTGGGACCTCCAGGTCCTGAATATAAAAGCTAGGGCTGGGGAAGGAGGAGGAAGCTGATTCTCCAGTTGTTTTTCTGTCCCAATGAACTCGAGGAGCTCTTTGCATTCACTGTGCTTCCCTCAAGGGTTCAATTTCAACCCCTTCAGCTTCTGAGATTTGTGTCGTCTGGAGAGTAACCTTTATTTTCTCTTTAGCTGCTGTGCTGCTGGAGTGTGTGTGTGCATAGAGATATCTCCAGGCAGCGAGTGAAGCTGCTGCGTTGGCTACAAGGAGTTTCTTCCCTGGCTGCCAATCTCTGTGGTCTGGGCAAGGGCAGCTATGTAACTGCAGCATCTGCCGAGAACAGACCGGGCAGTGTTCGGGAGGGACAGCACGATTTATCCGACAGGAGGGCTGGTGGAGGGGGGAAAGGAAGAGGCCAAGTCCTGCTGTATGATGTGTGCTGCGGAGCTGTTAAATTTGAGAGATAAAGGCTGAACAAAAGGGCTGGCTGAGGTGTTAGGGAGACAAATGGGCGATTCATTACAAAGTCAGATGCGTTCCCTGGCAGGGGCGGGTGGGAGAGACTGACACTGACACATGGCTGGCTGTGCTGTCGCTGGAGCCGTGCGAGGCATGCCCACGTCCCGGCGCACTGAGGGCTGCCGTGGGTGGGAGGCTGGCTGGGGACGTGGCAGGATTGCTGCTGGGACCGCGGAGGTGGGGTTGCCGAAAGCAAGCGCGGCAGCAATAGCCTCTCCGAGGAAGGAGCAGGGTGCTCTGGCTGTATGAATCTATCAACCCGGTGTTGCAAAGTGTTAGTGTGTGGTGTGTGCTTGACACCACTGGGTCAGTTCTTGCTGTCATCCAAAGGGTTGGAGAGCGCAGGTGGGTTAAATGCTGCAGCCAAAACAAGGTCCTGCAGGTCATCTTACAGACGCCTGTCTTGGTGCTGAGAACATAACTGCCATACCGGGTCGAACTAAAAGTCTCTTCAGCCAGGCAGGCACTTGGGGAATCCAAGGAGAAGTGGGACAAGTGATGTATCTCCTGGTGTGTCCTGCTCACTTCTGGCAGTCAGTGGTTTAAAGGCTTCTTGAGCCAGAGGCTGTGTTCAAGCCCTCATGTTTCATCACCTACCTGGGTGAACCTTCCTTTCCTGAATTTGTCTAATCCCTTTTGGAATCTGTTCATATTTCTGGGCTTCACAACATCCAGTGGCAATGAGCCTTGCAGTTTAATGATGCACTGTTTGGAAAAAAGGCTCCATTCTCAGAGTGTCCAGCACTTTTTATTTTTTTAATGCTGCTCCTGGCCTGAGTAAGCAGGTCTGATCCTTGCATCGCCCTGAGGAAAGTGCTCCCTGTGAAGCCCCCAGCCTTGGGCAGATCTGCAGGGCCTGGTTAGGCTTCGTGTCAGTAGTTTGAGCCATTGAGAGCCAGAAGGACAGACGGGATGTGTTTTGGGAACTGGAACTGCCCTTGTGAAGGAGTGCCCTTACCCCACGCGTGATGCTTTCCGATGTTGCCTTTGTAAACCTGATGGAATAAATATAAAGCATCAGCAGTACAGAAAGCACAACAAACACACACCTATGGGGGTTTTTGGTCCTCTCTGCTTAGATTTCAAATGCTAAATATCCTTTGCTATGTGCAACTATCCCCAAAGAAGGGAAGCTACTGAGAAAGACCACAAGGTTTTGCTTTCTTTGATTTCCTTTGCTTGGAACAGAAAACCAAAACTATTGCTGCAGGTTTATATCGCAGAGAACTTTCTGGCTTTTAGGAATTTGGGCTTTATGGTAGGAGCAGATGTAACAGAGTTTGCACAGGGCTCAACTGTTTCAAGAAAATTGTGCCATTGAGCACCTGGCCCATTTCCTTTGGTCTGTTGTCTTTAAAGTCTGGTGTAAATTCTTTTGCTATATTCCATTGTGTGATCCATTACATCTGTGGTCTTCTCCTGGTCCTCAACCGTGCCAGAAATAATTCAAAAGTAAGGCAGAGGGAGGGATGGTTATGTATATTTTCTATAAGTGTGATCTAGAAATGTCTCTTGTTTTCTGTGTCATGGAGAGCTCTCAGGCCCAATTATAGATTAAAATGAACTACTCTAACTCAATGTCAGGGATGGAGCTGAGTTGTTTTTTATTGTGGCAGGGATCTGAGATCCTGGGATGGCAGGATTTTCATCAGCGTTAAAAAACAAACAAACAAACAAAAAAACAAAAAAAAACCCCAATTCCCCACTCAAAAAAACCCCCAAACTCCCCAAAAAACCCTAACCCACAAAAAACCAACCAACCAAAAAAAATCCCCAAAACAAAAAACAGAAAAACAAAAAAACCCACAACAATCAAACAAAAACCCCTACCTTATGGTAGTTTTGTCCTCCTGCTGTAAGGAGGTGTTACTATAGGGCATAAATGTTGTGCATGTGCGCATCTCTTACCAATTTATTATGGAAAATATTCTGAAAACTGCTCTTTCCTCTCTCCATGCCACAGAGAGCTAAACAGGTTAAAACGAGCTTTTTATTTTTTCTCTGAGCTTATTTCTTCATCTTCTTCCATCGCATTGCTCCCCACTTACTGCTTCCCTGCACCAAAACTCACAGCTACGCGTTGCCTACGGTCTAGTGGGACCCATGCCAAAAGAAATGATGTTAAATTAAAAAAAAAAATAAAAATAAGCAGTGGCTGGGATAAGGAGCAACAGTGGATCGCAGGGTGGGGGTCCGGGAGCTGTCCAGCTGGGAAGGGGGGTGCCGGCGGGGGGGTAATTCCTGGCACAGGCTGCCAAGGGCAAAGCTAATGCTGTCTTAATTCGGGAGCGAAAGCTCCTGTTGCTGCCTGGCCCGTGCATTCCCCTGGCACCGCGGTTCACCGGCTGGTTTTAAGTTGGGTTGAAAATCCTTCGTAAATCTTGCTGATTGCTGTTTCATTCTTGAGAGGATGAAGGGGAGAGGAAACAACCTTCTCCTCCTCTTCTCCCCCTCCTAGCCTCCTTTCTCCACCTCTGCTCGCTAATGGGCAAAATGGGTTGTTCTAGTGGAATTAGGTTGCAGGCAGCTCTTGGGGCCAAGCTACCTGGGACCTCCCCGCCAAGGGCAGCTAATAGTCATTGAGTTGTAAAAACTGAACGCCACCTCCTCAAAAACCCAGCAGTGTTTTCTAAAGGTGGTTTGGTGCTGGGAACTGTTCAGCACAAGCCACGGGAATTGCAAGGGAGTATTGCAAATGCTTGTAGAGCTGGTCCTGATATTTGCCCTCTCCTTGCATCATTTCCATGCTGGTGAGTCTTAATGCTGCAACTCTGATATTTGCCTAAAATAAAAATGTCTTTTTCTCCGGTGGACTGGAAGCTTCCTGAATAAGGTTTGTTGTAAGGAGAGGGGAGGAAAGGAGGAGAAGTAGTTCAGCCTTGTGGTTCAGGCACACCACCAAGGGCTGGAAGACCCAAGTTTGTTTGGTTTGTCTGTGATTGCTTGTGCCCTCCTCACTGGGGGAAGGGAGGCAGAAGGGAAGGCAGTGCTTCCTTACTTCAATGGAGTGCTATTAGCTGTAATTCATAACCTGTGCAAGTCTTCTGACTTGCATGGATGGGAAATACTGCAGCAGCTTGAAGTATTTGCTTGTGGTGCTTCTGGTTGCCACAGTGCAAAAATAGCTGTTCCTCATGGCACCTTGGTCCCATAGGTCCTATGCAGGAATGCACCATAACGAGAACATCTCCAGCCCTCCATGTCTGAACTGAGTCACGTATTCCCTACTCATTCACTGAAGTATTTTTCCTTCGGTTGCTAAATTTTGCCCTCATATGCTATGTGCCAAACTCTTTTTTTGGTAAGCTGTACAGGAGAAGTTGAGGGCATGTTTTGGCAGGAAATTGCATGGAAGCTTATTTATACATACAGCAACCATCCTGGATCTGGGAGGCAACCATCTGTGTCTTGCCCCATTCACAGAAAAATCCCTTCTGAACTGATGTGACAACTCCTTTGTAAGGGTGTTGTGGTCTAGCTCTCTTCTCAGTGCAGGACAGCTGGCCTGGGGGGGATTTTACTTGCTTGGACTGCTGCATTCAGCAGCCTGGGAGAAGTCCTCTGACTTCTGAAGTGTGAACTTCAGCTAAGGCTAAAATGGGAAACTTGGATGTAAATTATCTCTGTGGTAACACCTGGGCCTGAAAAGAGCTTGATGATTTGGGATCAGAGTGGCTGCTGTGAGTGTTAGAAGCTTTCAGGAGAGTGGTATGGGAAAGGGAAGAGCTGGAGATTTGCACCAGCAAATTCTTTCTTCCGGAAGCAGCTGTTTCTCTTTTTGCTGGATGCTGGAAGTGACTCTTGATAGGACTCGAGAGCCTGGCAGGTATGTGTAGCAGGATCTTTACATGCCCACTCCTCCATTCTCTTGCCCAAGATGCTCAGAGGAGAGTAGAGCTCAGAAAACCACTGTGTAGATCTATCCAGGCAGAGGAGTAATTAAAGAAAATTTAAATGACTGAAGCCTACAAGTATCTACACCTTTTTGTCTCCAAGAAAAAAAAAAAAAGAAAAAAATCTGTTTGAGCATACTTCATCAGGAGTCTGATGGAGGCTGATGCTTCCTTCCCTGGTAAGTGGGATCTATTGGGTTGGGAATTCCCACGTGCTGTAGTGTTTCTCCTCTTTATCCTCTTAATTCCCACCCCTCAGAAACAGAACCAAGGACTTGAAGGCATTTCCCTCTGAAACACATGCTGTACATTGGAGCATGAGCGTAGGGTATGGCTGCTTTCCACCTGCATGCGGTGAGGTTGCAAGGCCCTATTGCCCATACCATGTGTTGGCGGAAATGTGTAATGTTGTAGTGGTCTCCGTGGTGGGGGCTGTTACTTGGTTTTTTGCAAGTAGAAGCTGCAACTGAGATTTGGGCACTATTGACTAATGAGGAAGACCACGTTTGAGGGGTGATCACCTAAAGAAAAGCTCTGGGTGTGTGTACCGTGCTATTGAGAGGAAGATAAGGATCAAAATAGCAGTTAGGACATACTTGCGATGAGAATAGCTATATTTGTTACCTGAGTTTCCAAATGTGTTTTTGCTTTATTTAATGGTTTTCAACAGCAAGAGACCATGGTTTATGGAGAATGACATGGAGAGCAAAAAGGAGAGGTGAGCACAAAGCAGAGAGTTGGCTGGGAATGACCTTGAAGGAAAAGAACTAGCACGTGTGTAAGGGGCAGTAGTCTGTGGATGATGACAAGGGGAGGAAGCCTTGCAAAGTGCCAGGATAGACAGAGTTTTAGTAAAGCTGTTTTTTGATTTCTAGGTGGAGTGTAGGCTGTTTAGCTCTGTCCTGTTAAAGGCCTGGATGGTCTACATTTCCTCAGGCTGGGAGAAACGCTTTTCCTCCTGTCACCTTCTTTGACCCCCACAATGTCACAGTGCCACGCCAGAGGAGATCAATGGAAAAATTACATCGAGGTAGGGTTGAGCTAGAAGTGAATCCCTCTAACAGAGCAATCTTCATGAAAGGACTTAACGCTTGCTGAGATGGCAAGATATTGTGGAAGCTAAGAAATCCTTGCTGAGGTTTGGAGAATACCTTGTGTTATTTTTTTTGTAAGGACTTAAGGGGATATAGGGTTTTTTTTCCCATGTGTATACATTAGCCAAAGTAGGAAACCTTTGGCTTTGTAGCTCAGAGAATGGCAGAGAATTTTGGAACTAGCATGTGTGGCTTTGGATTTTGTGGTCTAAGCAAGGCAGCAATAGACATGAATACCTGAATGCTGAGGTGAGCAATGCGTCTTGGAGCAAAAATACTTAGTTCTGACTTTGAGGGGTAGAAAGAAAATAGAGAACTAATTATTTAGTAGCAAAGGGAAGAAAGCCTTCTCTGATCCCAAATGATTTGGGCGTCTGCCAATGCTTCTGACAGCTCTGGGAAGAGCAGAACTAAGGTTGCTGAGCGCTCTTCAGATGATTCCTTCCAAAGGACATTGAGTTAGTGTGAGCACAATGGTGGCACTTGTAACTGTGAACACTTAAACCAAACAACGTGGTGCAGAATGAAATACTTGATTCTTCAATGGCCAGCTCTTGCTCCAAATATCAAGTCTTCATCACTCACCATGGAATTCAGAATTTTCTTGGACTTTTGGCTTGTTATACTTCAAATAGTAATTAGTCTTTGTGGGATGGGGGGACCATGGTAAATCAATTTAGGAAAGTTTCTTCACAGTGTGGGATTGTGATGGTGGGAGAGAGAGCAACTGAAGGTTGTTGGATGCAAAAAATAATAATATGGGCCTGGTGTCAAGCATAACTAGGTCTGCTTCCTTTGAGTTGTGGAGTCGTTAATTTAGGTATTGCAGTGAAGAAGGTTAGTGTTCAAGTTGTCAACTTTTCAGACACTTTAATTATTAAAAGAAAGGAAAGAAGTGGTGGAAAGAGAAGAAAAAGAGTTGGAAGAGTAGCAATACTGCAGGGAAGACATTAATGTAAAAAGTGAAAATAGAATCAATTCGGTCGTTGTACAGATGTACCAAAGAGAAATCTTCTGACAGATAAGGAAGCACTGAGATAGGAATGCAATATTTCAGCAGGCCTGTCATTCCAGGCGGGTATAGCAGAGATGTTTCCTTGCAAGAAAGAAGCTCACCCTCGCTCCCATCTCTGGCAGCACTTGCAAAGGAAGGTCTTGAGCATGTCAAAACCAAGAGTGCAATCACAAGTCTATGTAGGCCTCTTACTTCTGTCTTGTCCCACTCAAATTCTCATTGGGAAAATCCCCAATTAAACAAGGGAAAATACAGGGACATTGGTGAAAGAGTGAGCTGACAAGGCAATAAAAACTCTTGACTTCCAAGATGAGCTGAAACCAGGACCCATCTTGAATTGCCTCTCTGTAAGGGCAATAATTCCACGGTGCTACAGATCAAAGTTGGCTACGCAGCTATCGGTGTGAGTTGTGCTGTGGCAGCGGCTGTGTTTGGGATCTCTCCCAAGCCTGGGTGATTGGAGTCTGAACTCCAGGAGAGCAAAGCAATTAGCAATGTTTGACATGAAGTTCACAACCAAGGCAGCTGAATGCTGCCAGTAGCGTATGTGCAAATGGGATAGGTCTTGCTATTTACAGCTGGTGATGATAAACCTTCTCATTTCCTGGCTTCAAACTAGTGACAGATTGAACTGGAAGAATAGTGCAAATGATGTTGCAAAGGTTCCTCTCAGGTAGGTAGGTATGGCACTGAGCACCCAGGTCCTTCCTGACAGTGCAAGTGTGCCACTCAGAGCAGAAGTCAGGCAAGGCACACAGAAGATTAGGTCAAAGTCTGAAGCAGAGAAACAGTCTCTTGACTTTGTAGATTTATGTTACTTTCATAGAGGCCAGAGTTAATTTCCAGAGAGTTAAAGCTTCCTGGGCTGTGTGCAATGACCTGTTTGGTCTCTCTCCAGGTTCCTAGTGGACAAACACACCTCATCTCACGCTCAGCCCCCTCTCGTCAAAATAATACAATTGCACAGAGCGCTGGCTAGCAGTTTAATCATAACAGTTGTGGATCAGGTGTGTATAAAATAAAATAAAAAACACCCCCTCTTCCCGAAAAATTTCCTTGGAAGGAACAGCTCGGTCTTTGTGAGGAGCTGAGAAAGCATCCGACTCTGACACCGTTGCCTTACGGGACCTCACTCAGCCTAGGTTGCATAAAAGGGCTTTATAGGATTATAAAGGTTCCATGCAGTGGCAGCTCCAAGGCAGCATTTCAGGTGGGGGCACTGGCTCTCCCTGGCTCTGCCTGTGCTTGTTTATTATTGATGCCATGCTCTGAAAAGTGCCACCTCACCCTTCTTCCCAGGGCTGCTGGAATGTGTGTGCAGAGCTAAGGTTGCTGCATTGGTCCCCTGCTGCTGAAATGGGCACAGGTCCAGCGCTGGGGAGGGAAAACGTATGTGTGCATGCACGCGTGCTGCTTTTGCTCCTGGAGGTCTTCACCTGGAAGGGCTTCATTGCTTGTTGGCTAGGAAAAGCCCCTTTCCCCTAAACTTAGTCCTTGTCTTGTTCTGGAGGTGCTTTCCTAATTCACTTGCTTCACTCTGATTCAGACCAGTTTGAAAGCCAGTGAAATTAGTCCAAGCAATAAGCCAGGCAGGGATGGATGTGTCTGTTCGGCGTGCACATTGCATGACTTGTTTTTCACCGGTTTGGATTATCATGTCCCCTTTTCTCTAATGGGTGAAGACAGGGCAGAGCTGGGTCGGGAAACAGGAGGTGGAAAAAGGTGTTTTTCTGCCTTCCCTATAAGAACATCAAGTTGCTGTCTCGTCTTTGGGTTGGTTTTTTGGGAAGGGGTGAAGTGGGTGTCTGCATGCTGGCCCAGCTTTCTCAGCTTGCCGTGGCTGTTATCCATGTGTCGCAGATATCGGGGCTGGTGAACTTCTATCTAAGCCTTTTGCACAGAGCAGTGAAAATGGACATTGCTGATAATGGGTCCATTTAATGCTTCAATTTTCTATTGTTTCTCAGGACTCTCCATCCACTAGTTCTAAGTGGCTGTGGGAAGCCTGTCCTCTAGCTTTGTGCAGCACCATGAATCCGATTTTCTACATTCTCCCTATCCCTGGCTCTTTATTGTGTATTTATTTAGGTGACTCTTATTGGGACACACTTTAGAGATAATACAATTGGGCTGTGCTATCAGCAGCTACACTTTGAAGTATCTCAGATCCAAGCACCTAAGGGGGAGGGAGGTGGGGAAAGGGTTCAAAATCACCAATTGCTTTGCAGAAACCTTGGCTGTAGGATCAATTCCTGTGTCCCTCCTCGCTGCGATAGCCATCTGCTACATGATACTTGGAGCTTATGTTTTCCAGAACATTTAGCTGAATAGTACCGTCTCACAAAGGTAAACTGGGGAGGGGAAGCTGTAGAAAATCCTTTTATGCCTCCCTCTCTCTCCTTTGCCAGATGAGGATCTCTCTTGCACCAACTGTGAAATCTTCCAGGAATGGACCTTCATAGCAGAAGTATTGATGATGACCAGGGAATGAATGTCCTGGAGATTTTCTTTACTATTGTGAAGCTCAGACCAAACCACCTTTCTCATGAACAAGCCTGCTCAGCGCTTTGGTTAATGAGGCACCAGGGCTGGGTGATGTCCCATCTCCTTGGGGAGCAGTCAAGCCTAAGTCCACACTCTGTCCCAGTACAGACAGAGCAAAAACGTAAGGGTTAACATTTGTCAGTGCTTCAGATGGAGCTTGCTGTTTGGCCTTTTGGATGTTTTTATCATTTTGGGGGAGCAGAATTTGGAGAAAAAACTATTTTTTTTTGAAACTTACACTGGTTACACTAACTTTCCATGTTTCCTACAAGTCATGCTGACTTCATTTTTACTATTGCAGGTTTTTTTTCTTGAAATCCTGATACTTTTAAAGATAACTGAAGGAGAATGTTTCCCTGCCTGTATCTGTTCTAAAAAAAGAAATCCAACAAAAACCAACCGAACCCAGCAATTTTTTTCCTCATCCCGTTAAATCATCGGTAATGACTGGATCTGTATGGGATGTTGCTGGCTGAGGCTTAGGTCAGGATTTTGTGCCTGTTGCGCAAGGAGGTTTGGGAGTTAAAGCATCCTAGTTGCTTGCCCTCTGGGACTGTGCTTTTGGCACAACGCATCCCAATTATTAGGGAGAAATCCTCATTAAAAAAAAAGAAACAACAAACCCCTGCTCCTGTAGGACAGGTGGGGCTTTAAAGGGGGGTTTCCAGGATCCATCTGCATTCAGCGAAGGGGGTGAGCATGTGATCCCCTCCCATGCCCACCACCCCATTTACCCCAGTGGTCCTGCACTGATGGGGATGTCTGAGCCTGTGACCCATCCTCGCCTGTGGAGGATTGCAATGTTACAGCATGTTTTCAATTCTGGCTTTAAGCAATTCTTCCTTTTTGGCTGGGGAAATGTCTTCAGGTCCCTCAAAACCCTACATAGTGATTCCCATTGACTGCGTGGACTGGCACCTGGCCGGAAAAGGGCAGAGCCAAGAGAGTGGGGTGCGGGCAGCCTGGCCAACAAAACCACTCATGAGCCCAGCAGATGTTCCTGCAGCCTCTCTGCTCTCCGGGGCTGATGCCAGCCTGGTCCTTTTCCAGCAGCTCGTCACTTGACACCGGGAACAGTACGCTGGCTTCTTTTGTTGCACATTGTACGAGTCAAGGACCTTGTGCTCGGAGAAGGCAGGGGAGGGGAGAAGGCAATGGGACACGTATTTCTTCAGGTCACTTTTTAGGTTTTGAGCTTGTTCTCCCTTGTAAAAGCTTTTGGCAGTATCGCCTGAAAAGTGTATCCTGCTGTCAAGCCTCAGGCTGTGGCTTGCTAGGTTTTATGTAAGGATCTCTTCTGTGGAGGGCAGGGTGGCTGTACGTGCTTTCTTGGTGTGTCTCTTGGGGTCTGGTGGGACGAATCACCCTCTATCCCTTTCCAAGCTGGTTCTGGCTCTGCTTGATGTGCTAAAATGACTTTTTTTTTTGTTTATGCGCAGGAGAGTGACTGTAGTGCTCTTGTATTTTTGCTAGTTTCCCAAGTTCATGCAGTTAGGTACCTTCAATGATTTCTTTCCTATTTCAGTTCTCAACACAGTCCTGTGGTGGAGATTGCCAAGGTCTTATGTCCAAACAAGCTCTGTGAGTGCTGGTAGAGAACATAAATCCAAATATTGCTTCTTACCCTTCTCTTCTTGCTCCCATGTTGCGCACACATTGCAGAGAGCGCCTAGCTGTAAAATCACTCCTTGCCCATGCATCGGCAAGTCCACATAGGTGCTCAGCCAGGGAGAGCCTGATCCCACCACAGCCCCCATTTCTACCATGGGCTGTATTTCTCTGTCCTCACTACTGTGCCCCTCTGTTCCTCTGCAGGCTGACGGGGAACGAACCCCTGACCATCCTCCCTCTGACCTCAGAAATGGAGGAAGCTGCCGTCAAAGCCCACTACAAAGTCTGTGACCGCCTGAAGCTGGAGAAGAAGCAGCGCAGGATGTGCCGGCGGGACCCCGGCGTGGCCGAGACCCTGATGGAGGCGATCAGCATGAGCGCACTGGAGTGCCAGTACCAGTTTCGCTTTGAGCGCTGGAACTGCACCCTTGAGGGTCGCTACCGGGCCAGCTTGCTAAAGAGAGGTGAGCGGAACTGGGGATCTTGTGCAGGGGGTGCCAGCATCCCTGACCCCATCGGCTTCCCTGGCATTTTGCAGGGTGGTCATTTTGGTGCATCCTTTGCCAGCAGTGGGTCACCACCTCCCCAAAGGTCCAAAAAGAGCTTGTAGAAGGTAAAGACAAAGCCAGGCTCAGCTCATCCGTGAAAGCACACAGCAGGCAAAGGATGTGCTATACGGCAGTAATTTATGTGCTTGTACTAATGAAGCAACCCCTGTCCGCCTCCTGTTGCTGGCCATGGCTCCTCTCCTTGGAGGTCTGTTTGTGCATGTGTCCGCAGTGAGTAGCTGTGATTGCTCCTCACTTCTGCTGGAAGTTGAGCTGTTGCTGGAGGGGAAGGTGTTGAAGTTCCCAGAGCTGTTCCCTCTTTTTTTTATTTTTTTTTTTTTCCTATTTATTATGTTAGCTTTTCAGGAAAGAAATTGAGAAAATGCCTTGTTAAGGGAAATAAGGCAAAATGGACTTTTCTGTGCTGTCCTATGATTGGGGGCAAGGGGAGCCCTATCATAGTGCAGGGCAAAACCTGCAAAGTGTGTCCTGTTACTGCTCTACCCAGGGAAAAGCTCCCTGGATGTGACAGGTGGGTAATTCCCACACTCCTTCCCAGCGGCTCGGGTGGAGATGACCAGAAGCTGAGAAGGAAGTATTCAAGGAGCAGGTAGTATTTTTATCTCCTTCCTTTGTGCTACCTCATATAGTCCAGTTTCCTGCACCCTCTTAGTACAGTCCAGTTATTTCTGGACTGAAGCTAAGGATGCACCCCGGACCATTTTACAGATAGCTTGCATGGGTCTCGAGGGCTTTAATGACTTCCAGAAAGTCCCACACTCAGCGATGCAGCTCGACCTAGAAACCCAGGGTCTGATGTGCTCAAAGATAAGAGCAGAGATTTGCAAAGTGCACTTACTCGCTAGTTAGTGAGAAGGAGTAATTCAGAAGCGCTGCGCCTTAACTAATGCACTGTCACTGACTGCAGTGGAAACAAGGAAAGTCCTTATGAAACCCAAGAGGTCCAGCAAGAGCTGCAAGACATTTAAAAATATCCCTGCATGCCAGAGGAGTCCCTGGATTAGTGGCGCCTTGGGAAAGCCAAGCACTTTCTCATGCTGACACCTGGAGGCCACAGCTTGTTCCTTCAGATGTGCCTGCCCCCACGGGCAGCCCTTGGCAAGGGGGATTTCAAAGCAGCCTGAAGTTGAGCTGCCTTCAAACACCACCGAGAAACCCTCTGCCCTTGTCAGGACCCCATGTAATAAATGGTAGCTCTGAGGGTTGCAAGGCTCTGCCTGCTGTCTCATTCTTCCGTGTTTTATGCCCCTGCAACATCTCTGCTCTCCACTGACACTGTAAATCCTTCAGATGTTGTTCCTGCAGCATAACACACTGCCCTGTAAATCTTTCCCCTCCTCTCCAGGAGCTGCTGGTTCCTGGTTCAGCATTGCAGCAAGTGATACCCCAGGGCAAAGGGGCACATGTATCACCCACTAAGAGACAGCTATTAAAATATATAATTGTGGGCTTGCTTCTCCTCCAGGACTGTTGCAGCTTTTTAAGGAGAGAAAAAAAAAAGGGGTGGGGGGGGCAAAAAAACCCTACATTTTGCTTAAGGAAAGTTTCTCCCTCCATTTTTACACTTGGTCACCCGAACAGCCTGGCTGCTGGTTTGCAACTTGGGCTGATGCAGCCTGTTTCTTAAAATAAGGGGGGATTGTTTAAGGGACTTGTTATCCTCTTTGGATACTCGCAAACAATTTTGGAAATGGCTGAAACTGGATAGCCGTTGATGGCAGGCTGTCGATGCACTGGGGGTTAGAATGCCTGCATTGATTTAAAGCTCATTATCTTGTTACAACGTATCTTGGTGCAATCAAATAGTGCATGGCGGAGATGGCTTTAAATCTGGCCAGAGCCAAATGTCACATGGAGTTGCTTGGAAGCTGCCTGAGCTGCCTGTGGGGGAGATGATACCCGTGCTGATGGGCACTGGGAATTTGTGAGGCTTTCAGTGATGCAGAATGGGAGGAACAGAGCTGAAGCTGATGGGGAGATTGATGGAGAGGGAGAATCTGGCAAATGAACCATTCATCCTGGCTTTCTGTCAAACCTGGTATGCATTGTGGTTGCATGGCATTGACTTTCTGCTGAGATTTCACAACTGCTCTGAATTCAGTGCTTTAAACCAGGAGGCCTTCAAGCGCGTTGCAGATCTGGGCTATCTACTAAACTGGACCACATCCAGGCTGTTCATTGCCATTTGCAGCATCTCAGACTCTCAGAGGAGAGTTTGCATGCCCTCTTCCATCGAGGACCTTCTGTTAGCACACTGGTAGCTCTCCATTTCATACTACAAGTAGTAGTGGTGGCAAGAGGCCAATTCTACAACCCAGGAGCATGGAGGCTTGGGAGCATCTCTTTAAGAGTGGCATCCCACTGACAGGCACGTGGGCAGTCTGACCTAGGGTGTAACCTAGAAAAAGCTGATCTAGCCTACACAAGATGAAAGCTGCTTAGAAGGCACTTTCTATCCAGAGGAGTTTGGTGGTCTGCACACCTATGAGTTTTTGTGGTGTGAGTTAAGTAAAGCATGTTCGCAACACTGAAGATATTTCTGCGGTGCCAGAGGACATGGTCTAACTTTAGGGAGAAAACAAAGATGGCAAACATCCCAAGTTTGGTTTCTCAACCCTGACCACTCTTTATGGTGTCATCAGTGAGTGTGGAGCTGAGCCTCTTTTATTTTAACCTTCCTTCCAGTGAGGGAAATGTTCCTCCTCTTCTTTTCCAAGTGAGCAGTAGAATGGTCAGACAATTCCCACCACAGTCTGGTTTGAGTCAGTCCCCTTGGGAGGACCAAACCTCAGTCTCCTGGACTGGATTTTCATCAGTCTGCTGCTGAAGTTCAGCATCGTGCACCTGGGAGTGCTTTGGGAAGGCAGGCTCTGGGGATGGGCCAGGGTAGCGCCCCATGAGTTTGCTTGGACTACCCTGAACCTCCCAAGGAACAGTTCCAAAAATGACCTGGCAGTGTCTCTGCATGTCCTTGGTTGACACACCAGCTTACAGATATATCCACTACTGTCACCATCCACTTGTGTTATTTTTGAGTGGGGGATTTCTTGAGTCGGGTCCAAAGCTGTTCTGGAATTGCATCTCAAATATGCAGTCGTTTATGGCTTCCATAGCCAGAGAATGAGGAGCTATAAATACTGGCATGTTTGCTTTTTATTTCTGGCTTTTATCATTTGGATCAAAATCATGGGTCTCTCTGGGCCTCAGTTTACCTATCTGGGGGAGCGGATGTTGTCGCACCCCTGCAGGTGAGCATGGAGGTGTAAAAAAAGGGTTGTGTGTGAAAGGTTTGAGGTGTAAACTGTTTTTTGAGGCATTTGAGTGAGGTGCTGCATTGGGTGACAGGCTGGCCTGCCGTGTGCTTCCCAGCCCTCAGGTGCCTTCTGTTAACAATGTTGTTGCACTGGCTTAGGACCCAGTGATTTTTTTTTTTCAGGGGGAGAGGGAAAACGAAGAAGCGCTCATGGTTTCTGTCCCAACCAGCAGACAGGAAGTCTATGCTGGGTTCCTGCTATTTGGTGTCCCCTTGGTAGCAGTATTGCTGTACCATGGTGATGGTACGTCCATGGCCTGTCTAACTCTTCCTCACCTCTTTCTGTTTTCAGGGAGAGACTGTCTGCAGAGTGACCGCCACAGAGCTGGCCAGATTTCATTTGCATTCTTGAATCCTGGCTTGTGCCACCTCTGTCCATCATTCCTTGCTCTCCAATGTGTCCCTCTCCACCATCAGTGATGTGTGTAGAGCTTGCCATGCTTTGACGTTGCTCAAACTCTTCTCACAATGGGTTTTGTGTCTATTTTCTCTTTTTTTAAAAAAAAAAAAAAAATCCTTGCTTTAGCTGCAATTAAAGCCACCTCTTCCTCTCCCCTGCAGGTTTTAAGGAGACAGCCTTCTTGTATGCTATCTCCTCCGCAGGGCTGACACATGCCATGGCCAAGGCGTGCAGCGCAGGGCGGATGGAGCGTTGCACCTGCGACGAGGCCCCTGACCTGGAGAACCGTGAGGCTTGGCAGTGGGGTGGCTGCGGTGACAACCTGAAATACAGCAACAAGTTCGTCAAGGAGTTCCTGGGAAGGAAGCCCAACAAGGACCTGCGAGCCAGGGTGGACTTCCACAATAACCTTGTGGGCATGAAGGTGCGTTGCAGACTGCTCGGGGTGGGGGTTCAAGACGTTGTGGGGTTTGTGAGGGCAATGCGGTACTGCACTTGAGTGTGGAAACAGAAGTGTTGGCTGCAAAACACATGGAGTGATCCTTCTGCTGGAGGAGTGGAGTCTCAATTATGGGACTATGCCCTGTTTTTGTCACTGTGCTTCAAGAGTTGTGCAAAACCATTAGAGGGAAACCAGAGGGAAAGAATCGGGACTGTCCAGGTCTAGAAAACATGAGCTGGGGGGAAAGATTGCTGGTTTTCCACAGGGAGGAGAGGGCCCTCTCTTTTCCACTGCAAAGGGATGGAAAAGCAGGTTCTCCAGGCTTACATGAGGCAGGACAGGGAGGAGGGGATTTATGCTGCTGCAAGACAGGTTGAGGGATGCTTTTCCTGCAGTATTCAGTAGAGCATGGACAGTATAGTATCTCTATAGCCAGGTTTCTTTAAAGCTGGCCAGACACCTGGCAGGGAACCAGGGTGGAGATATTTCTCTCTGACCTCAGTCCTAAAAGTCCCTTCAGCCTTATTTTCTGGCAGCCTTCCACTCTGTCTAGAGCTGCTGCGTTTGCAGCTGACAGTGCTTGGGTGTGTAGTCCCTCCTTTTTTTTTTTTTCTTTTCTTGTCCTTATCCTCTCAGCTGGAAGGCTTTCTGCTCTTTACCCCATGTTCCTTCCCTGAGGCTTTACCCTCCTGCCTGGGGGCCTCCCTGCAGGACTGATGTAAAGGACAAAGTGTCCACAATTGCTGGGTCATTCCAGCAAGAGAGGGGAAAGGAAGGGGCTTTCCATCTTCTCCCATAATCTGCTTGGCTGTACCTAGCCTAGAGTTGCTTGAACGTGAAAATCCCTCAGATTGGCCAGCACAGGTGCCTAGGATCAGTGTTTCATTGCACCAACCTCGAAGGGGGACATACTGTAAGGTTATAAATAGCCTTCGAGCCTTGTTATTGTCAGTGTGATTGGATGGAGGGTTGGGGCTGGGATGGGGGACCTGGGTCTCTAGTTTCCCAGGCAAATGCAGCCCAGCCAGTTGTGCATTCTAGGAATCACCACCCCAGCTCAGTTGTTCCTGTGCATATGCACAAAATGTCATTCCTCGCGACAGAGTTGGGGCATCAGAGAATGCCACCAGTGAGTATTGGCCAGCAAAAGGTTTCCCCTCTCCTGACCACCAGATGCTTCTAGACAGTGCTGAGATCAGGATTAGAAATATCCTGGATTTAGCTGGTGTCTGGCTTTGTCTGACAGCTTTTCTGCCTCTGGATTAAAAGGCTCAGTGCCCCTGAACTCCTGTTGCAGCTCTTTGGTGTGTGAAACAGGCTTTGCAGGGTGATGAAATTTGTTTTAATCCTTGTGATCGGTTGTTCCCAAGGGCCTGTCCCAACTCTTTGGAGTCAGCTGTGTAGCAGGTGGGACTAAAAATGGAGAAGGTTGTCCATGGAGGCTGTGATTTCATGCTGGAGATTACTGTGAGATGTCCCTGCTCTCTTCCCTTTCCAGAGTCATATAGTACAATCTTGTCAAAACCTGCAAGGCTGTGGCTTTAGGTGCCATTGACATGTTCTTGTAACTCCATGAATATCTCCCCTCCAGCAGTGGTAGGGCTAAAAAAGTTTCCCAAGGGACTTGATCTAACTCCCAGTGCTGTCCACCCCAGCAGCTGCAGTCAGGATGCCCATATGGCTGAGACTCAGTCTTGGATTTAGGTTAGGTGTCCTTATTTGTCATCTCTGCTCTACACTGTCTATGTGACTTTGAGCTAAACAAACTGAAACTCCAAGGATGAGCCGGAGGGAGTGACTCTCCCCTTTCTGCCTGCACTTTCTTGTCCTGATGCCACTGTGAGTTAGTTCCCAGGGGATGGGGAGATGTCAAGGACTCTCTTGCATCCTCTGCCTCCACTTTACTTGGCACGGTCAGGCTCTGGTCATTGGCAGTGATTTCTAAGCACTAGCATAATATCTGCAGCTAAACAGCTGAGTAACAGTTGTGACGGTTGTCCAGACACTGAGAGCCCTCATGGCAATCCAAGTCAAAGACCTCTGCTGCAGGTCAGTGATCCAGTGGGTGGACAAAAATAGGAACACGCCGTGTCTGTCGAGTTGGTATTGCTGTCTGACAGCTTTCCTTGCCTATTTGCAGCAGCAGTTGAAATGGCTTCTTTGTTTATGCTCCTAGAATAATTGTACCTTAGTCTGGTTGAAAGACAAGCCAAGCAGCCCACCAGATTCACAACATCACCATGAAGCCAGGCAGAGAACAAGTGAACTATACGTTGAGAAGGAAGCTTTTAGGAGGATGGTGGTTCATGATCAGGAGAACATTTATCTATATAGTCAGGATATGTGGACCTAAACCATTGGCACAATACAGTGTCATGATGAGACGATGAGAGATGTTGAAGTTGGACATGAGGACCCAAGCTGGCTTTGTAATTGCAAGGTCAGAACTTGCAAAGCTTGCTTAAGGCTTCAAATTATTGAAACTGATTTGAAGTCTGAGTGTTGAAATTCTTGGTGTGGTTGATGGATTGTCTCTGACATTGCTTACACCTGGGTGTAGATTAATATCAAGTTCAATCTGCTGCTTTCTTCCTGGTCCCACTGTCAGTGCAGTGTTGGTGGAGGATGAGTTGCTCAGCAGGCAGTACTAGGTTCCCTTGCTGAATCTGTTGATATTTTCCTTGATTAAGGTAGTGCGTTAAATATGAAACTCAGCATGTTTCCTCTACTTGTGTTTCTCCAAAGAAGCTGTCCATCAACTAAGTGCTGCCTTACAGACTTTCCAACAATTGACTAGCAAGAGATGCTAACCTAGTGGCTATGACGGTCTGAAACCACTTTGAACTAACCTAGTTTGGTTATTTGGGCAATAACTCATAGGTATTTGATGTGAATCAAACGTAATATAGGAGTGCAGATAGCCTTGATTTGTTCCATTTTGGAACTGAACAATTTTGAACTGGAGCACTCACTGAGATACTCTTATGGCCTCTAATGTGTTGTATGTCCACGTGGGTTCCAAAAAGATGATGATTATGGCCATTTTGAGCAGGAGCTGAGATGCAAACTGAGTGCCTTTCGCAAGGTTATGCAGCAAGCCGATAAGGGAGCAGGAGACTGAAGCCACTTCTCCTGAATTCTTGCTCGGCACCCACTGTGTTTTTCCTCTAACCAAACCACAGATTTTGTCTATTAGTGAAGCCATACATGCATGAACCGAAATCTTTGCTGCTATACTACAGACTGCTTTGGACTGGGCTGGGAATGGATGAAGGCTTTCTTTTCCAGTATTTTGTTTTGCTACGGGAGCCTGTGTTGGTATACTTACAGTGCATGTGTGCATTTGCTGAGGGAGTGGAGGAATATCTATCAAAGATATAGTACAAGCTTGGTGGTCTCTCACTGATTCTTAACAACATATAATCCTTCCCATCTAATTACTTCCAACCATGGCAAAATGGATAAATAGTCCCTTGAGACCCAGCAAAAAAAGGACCTGTGCTTAATTGACTAATTTGGCAACCAACCCTATACCCTTCTGGTCAACACAGCAGTTTCTCCATGGTGTCACGCTAGTAAATAATCTACGTATTTCTGCGAGGGTGACATTATCCTATCCCGCCTAGTTTTAGTGTCTCTTGGTAGAAGTTCTCATTTAATTATTATTTTACTTCTGTTTTTTACAACCTTGATGGGCCGACTGTAATTTTGCCGCCACCAATGAAATAATCACTGAACATGTTGTGCCCATGATGGCTCACAAAGTTATATGATATGACCTCAATAGCTAATGAAAGGGCAAGCTTGTCTAGTGTGAGGATGAGGTAATTAGACCAGGACTTCTCCAGCCTTCTCTTTATTGAAAAGTAAGAGGTCTGAATAGACCACTTATTAAAAAAGCAATTTCCCTCCCTTTGCCAAATCTACTCTCGCTCATTCAGCTATTCTTTCAGAGGGGACTTGGGTGGAGAGGGTGTGTGTTGGGGGGGAGATGTGTGTATGTCAAGGGGATGGGGGTTGGTGGTGGTGAGAGAAGTCAACTGTATTAAAGCTTCGTTGCCAGCAATGAAGTTTCTTGGTTATATTAAATGAAGCACAGGCAGCCTTGCTAAAGCTCTCTTCTTCTCTATATCCTCCCCCCTTCTTTCCCCCTTGTACACACAAGTGCAGCCCTCTTTTGTAACCCATTAATGAAAAGTCGGAATATTAGAGCACTCAATTAGTTCCACTGGGCTTGAGTAAGTGATGTTTTAATTAAATTTGCCCAGTTTCTCAGCAAAGTATCATTAAACATGACTTTCCAACTCCCTCTCTGGAGCGTTGCTAAGTTTCTTAATCCCAGGAGCGCTGACCTCTTCCAGAGGTATGTCTGGTCAAGCATGTCTTACAGATCCAAGGGGCACTATTAAAGGGGCCTGCTGTTACCCAAGAAAAAAAATTGTCATGTTCTCATTCCCTTTTCCCTTTATCCTTCCAGAAGAAGGGACACAAGCAAGCCTTTGCCTTCAGGGCCCTGAAGTCAGGGGTATAACCACAGTCTCCTTGAGAGCCAGGAGTGTTTTAGTGCAAAACTATGGAGAAATGAAGAACAAGAAAATTCCCTTCCCCCCCCCCCCAAGGTCTTTCTTTAGACAATATAGACAATATTCCCTTTTGAAACTGGTTCCCTTCATCAGGCTTCCTTAATTGTTTTTACACAATATCAACCCATATGTTTTGGTCTGTGCAGACTATATGCACGTTTCTGAAGGATCCTTGTCACCCTTGTTGCTGTAGGGTTCAAGTCCAGACCCATCCTGAGACACATTATGCCTACATCTCTGAAACCATATGGGATGCTCTGGAGACGATAGTGGGTGGTGCATGGACTTTTCCTTGCTGTTGACTTGCTTGTTTTGGAAGTCCATGCAAGGAATGGCTTTTCCCCTTCGGCAGTGCTGGCAGGGATCTATCTCAAAGGCTGAGCGTGCCTCCTGTGCTGGAGACGGACTCTCCATATCAGGTAGATGTTTGCCCAGCTATCATCTGTCTGAGGAACTTCACGAGCTATCACATAACATGTTATCAGAGCATACCACCCTCTTCATTTCTGTATCTCCATTTTACAGAGGGGAAATTGAGACCCAGAAAGATTAAGTGACTTACTAAAGGTCACACACAGGCGTAGCAAAGCAGAGACTTGCACCCTGTCTCCTGTTGCAGAGACAGTGTTTACAAGCGCTGCCCATCATGTCTCATAGAGTTCCTACTAGCAAACATGATTCCTGTCAAACTCCAGAGTTTGTCGAACAGGCGAGCTTAAATGCTAATCCCTCTGTTTTTCTGCACCCTCAAAAAGTGTAATAACTGCTCTTTTTGATGAGACAAATCAATGAGCTTACTAATACTAATGAGATGGTGCATGGAGAAAAAAAAGAGATATGATGCATCCTTTAGGCAGGTTCTTTAGGGGGTGAATCTGCAGTGAGAAATCTAGCATCACACTTTTACCGAGGTACAAATCAAACCTAGGAAATAGCAGCATCTCTGAGACTAGCTCTTGACTTTGTATGTACCGATCAGTTTGCAGGGCCACCACTAGTATTAATTGCTCCAGGTTATGATGGGTAGGAATGCATAAGCATGTTTGCTGGATTTTCCCCTCCTTTCAGGCTGAGATTGGCTCAGCCAAAGTCTTCCTGAGGCCTGGAAATCAACACTCTGGAAAAAAATTTCTTGCTGTGTCCCATAAGTAATTGAAGTTGGTTGTATATATGGAGCTTTCTTAACATGTGAAGCACACTAGGAATACTGAAGGAGAAAAAATACTTTTCATGTTCTCAATTTAAAGTAGGGTTATGTTATTCTATGTTTAAGTGTTAGTATTTTAATGCATATTTCACTAAAATATGAGTGTTCATATTTTTGAAGAAGGAAGGGTAGCAGAAAGGGAAAACTGTTCTGAAAAAAAGTTTGAGAACAGGCTCAAAAGAATGGCTTTTTTTAACAAGACAGAAGGAAAAAATGAAGGGAACACAAGAAAAGAAAACTTCTAACAATCTGTGAAACTTTTATAATTCACCCAGTGGCAATGGCCAGTGTTAAGGAACAAGTCTGGTCTTCTAGTCGTTTGGGCACTGTGGAGAAGTGGGGACCATGGCTGCTGTCCAAACAAACAGTAATACTTGAGCTGAGAGAATAACTAAGCCTATTTAAATATGTATGTAGAGGATGGAAGAGATTTGATTTATAAAGAAGCATCCCAAAGCCCTTTCTGAAGTAAGACGAGGGCAGACTTTTTCCTGGATGAACTGGCTCTAAGGAGGTTCATCTGCTCCCGCTTCTCCCCCAAACCATAGCGAATGGTTTGAAGCCTTGGAGCCGCAGACCAGCCATGACGACAGCGGAGCTATAACTGAGGAATTCCCACGGCTGCGCGTCCGCTTCGGACTGCTGCTGCCCAGACAAGAGTTGTCTGAAAACCACCGCCAGAGCCCCGTGACCCAGCTGGGAATGAATGGGAATCTGTCCTCAGTGTTTCAGCTAAAACACTGAGAAATTGTGTGTTGCAGCATGTCTGAGACTGATCATTACGGGGGCACTTAGTCTGAGCTTCGTAGCAAACCATTGTTGTGAGGAAGGATTACATGTTGCATAGCAATGCTCTGCTGTGATCCCTTTTCCCTATGGCTCTTGTAAAGCCATTTGGGCAGGCGGTCCTGCAGTGCTATCTAATTTCCTCTAAGCAGCAAGCACCAATAAAGACGGTCAGTCTTGCTCTATCATAATTGTTTTCCTCCTTGTGCCTTTGTCAGTATTTGGTATTCTCACAACAAGATCAATGAGAGTTTGTGTTCCTAAGTCAAACTAATTTCCTCAAAGAGCTTTATTTTCCTCCCAAACTGCTCTCCTATTTGTGAGACTACAAGACCAGGTGCTTGTTCAGAGGAAGATAGGAGGACATAATTTCAATGTATGTTGCTATCCTTGATCCACTGATTGTTTTTGTTCAATTTGCTTTCATGGTAGAAGCTCTCTACAGCATATGACACAATGAGGATTCAAATGCACACTTGCATTGTTACTCCTGAGTTGCTATGACTCTAATGTGTGGTAGCTATGGTGTTCAGCCCATGGGGAGCACGAAATGTTTTGTGCTTTGGATTTAAGTGAATACATTTTGCTTCACATCTGTGACAAGATAGAAGCATGCATGTGGTGACTTACCATGGTGTAGATGAAATATGATTATTAAATAAGTGGTGAGGCCGTCTGTGTTCAAGAGAAGTTCAAGTCTATGTAGGATGGAGGCAGATCAGACTCTGAACTGTGATGTGCTTTGCAAAGAAAGCAGGAGCTACCTCTGGCCCTTGAAATGATAAGCTTGTGTTAAAGTCTTATTCTGCCTCGTGTGCCCTAGACTTTTTTGGTAATAAAAGCTAAGTTTTTATTTTTAAAAACTGGAAGTCCCTCCACGTTTGAAAGCACGATCTAGACATTTATGTATTTGTCCCAGGGCCCAACCAGGCAAGGTTTCTCCAGCACTGCTCCAAGCAACCTGCTGACTTGGATAAGTCTTGCTCTGCTTCTTGGAGGAATGAGGTGGATTTAAGTGTCTCTGACAGGAGCCTGCAACAAGAGGGGGAAGGTCTTTGTGGAAGCCAGGGAATGAGACGGGAAACAGAAGGGCTTTGCCAAGATTCATTTTGGCTCGTGGGTGGTTAGGGGCCTGTAGGCAGCAGTTCTCCATCACGCATCGCCTTGAGTAGCTGCATCGTGACTGACAGCAGCAGGGGAGGTTGGCTGGGGAAGAAATTTTTCTAGGATTTTTACTATAGCTGCCTCATAACATTCTTGAGCCCTTCCCGGCCCTTCAAGGAGAAGGTTTATGGGGTGGCTGGGATGCACCACACTTGTATAGTGGCCATATGAAAATCCACATGCTGGATTTCATGAACTGGTGCATTCACAAGAACACAGACAATGGAAAGCTTTTATGCTTTGGTTTACCAGTACATGATATCTAAGCTGTCCTAGCCACTGGTTAACAAGGAACTAAAAGTGGATCAGGAAAAAAAACAGACTGGGATTCATTAGGGGCTTTGTTCGTCACTGTTTAAACACAAAGAGAATAGGACTCTTCTACCTAAATATACACATTAGTACCCTTTGAGAGACTTTTATTCTCCTGGAGGGGCAGCAATGTTTTACAGTACATCAAATAATACTAGATGCTGATATTTAGGCACCTGAATTCATGTCAGAGGGTGGGATTCTGCTCACAGTTTAAGATATCTAAACTGAGGTGCCTCTGTGTGAGCTGGGTCCCTAGGCTCCTGTTAGTGAGTGGAGATGTGGTCAGCACAGTTGGTGGAGCCTGGAGAGCTGTTCAGCTGAGCATGTGCTGGTGTCTGCTTCACTGTAGGATCCCTTGCCTGCTTTGGCTCCACTCAGTCAGATGGGAGTTTAGAGGTGTTTCTCAAATGTAGATATTTAAACTCAAACGTCTGCCTAAGTGAGGTCAACCCTGGCTGGATGGTGTGATTCAGGTGCCTAAACCTACATGCCTGTTCCTGACAATGTTTGCTGCCAATCCATCAGGATCTGGATTTCCAACATGCGTTGTGCCTTATCTACCAGCCCCATGTGGATGCCTTGGATATACTGCACCTGCAAGGTCAGCTCTCCCACTGACCTCTGGAGAGGTGCCTCCTGATGAGAACAGCCCTGTGTCCAGGTTCCCTTCCTTCATTTCATGACTATGCCTTGTTCAACCAGCTCTAAATCCAGCCAAGCCTGTGCACAGGAGCGTGTCTACCAGCTGAGCCAATTCCTGTTGGTTTCTTGCTTTCCCATCTCCTGTACAATGGTGGTCGTCTCCTTTTCCAGGTGGAGCAGATGTGAATAGGTTGGGGGAAGTCGAAGGGGTGAGAAAAGCCTGAACTGATGAATGACTGCAGTGTGTAGCCCTTCTGCAAGTATCTCAGCAATTTTGCCCAGTTTGCTGATGGTCTGCGCGTGAAATCAGGTATAGGAGCTTTGTTTCACATGAACTCAGCTCTCACTTCTGGACAACCAGTGAAATGTGACGTTACATGAGGGACAGTATGGGTGAGGGTGGTTTTTTTCTCGGTGTTGAAATGTGTTCTGTACGCTCTTGTCTAACATTGTGGGATTTCTTGCAGAGTTGGCTAGACGCTTTGGCATGCAAAGCGTAACAGCCCCTAACCAAGCCGGCCCAGCTGAGTACTAAAAGCAGTAACACATCTCTCTCTGTAACCCGTCACTTGTTTGAATGCTACTGTGTATTATTGGATTGCATTTGAAAAGGTCTTGGCTGTCACAGGAATGAAGTGTGACCATTGGCCAGGCTTTGCTGAAGGCCGTATTATGCATAGTGTCTTTCTAAAAATGTCTCTGTAATATCAGGATTGGGCCAGACCCCAATTCTGAGTCCATGACCTATTGCACATTTGCACATGGTGCTCAGCAGGACTCATGCAGCCAAATAATTAAGAACCGGATGGTCAGAAAATGAACTGGAGCCAGTCCTCTGCTGTCATGAGGCCATAAAGTTGGAAGATGCCATAATGGGCAGAGGGGGGAGATTTTTTTTTTTTTCTCTTTTTCAGATACGGTAGATGCCCAAAGGAAGGGCACTTTCAGTAGTACCTTGACAGGAGGCAGCTCTATAAAACAGACTCTGTTCTAACTTGCTATTTTAAGGGGTGGTTATACGTTACCCATTTAAAGTCAAAATGTAACCTATTTTTGGGGAAGGGGGGGGGGGAAGGGAGAACTAGAACTATAAATATCTGTTTATAATCTGTGGGCAAAATGCAGGTTATCTGTGACTGTCCAAATAACGCGTCTGCTCTCATGTTGCCCACGGAGGATTCCCAAGTGTAAACCTATCTCTGGAGAAGGTGGGGGAGAACATTCACATGGCGTTTATGAGGAGATGGGTATGCTTTTGTGCCACGAAGCATCTTTATTGCAGTCTGATTTGAAAAGGAGAGGATCCTTTGTTTAGTATCAGTCAGTTTATGGGTATGGGGTCCTTTACAGCACTTGGGCGGCTCTTACCACCTTTGTCTCTCTCTAAGATGAATAACCATTGACTTTCTCATTGCTTTCTTCTCTTCCCAATACTGCTTCTCCTTCCCATGCTGCTTTTTCTGTTGAAAATAACCTTCTCTTTCTGTTCACTCCATCTCGTATGTGAACACTGTGGTTCCACTGGCTCTGCTCTTCCTTCTCTATTTATGCTTTGTGGTGGTCTGAAGAGAGCTGTGCCCAGGCAAGATCTGGACACCTCCCTATATGGAGATTGACTTTCTTTTGCTTTGGGAATAAATTAAACATATACATTTACTTTCCGATATCTTGAACAAGTTATTTCCCTCCTTTAGGAATCTGTGAGATGAACCTAATTTCTCATTTAAAAATCCGCTGCAAGTGTTTGACTATTAAAATAAATAAACTAATTAAGAAAGGATTTGAAACCAAACCTTGCCATTGATAGTTGCAGTCAAGAGGCATAAGTAGGCACAAAGTTTAATGTGAGAGTCCTGGTGTGGAGGGGACATAATCCACTTCAGTTTCCAAAGGTTTAAAGGTCTTCCCTTTCTTTTCCACCTTGAGTTTGAAGACCTTGTTCATAAATGCTCTGCTTTTTTTGTGGGGAGAATAAAATACACATTTCCATCCTAGTTGAGAACACCTTATAGAAGGTTCTGCCAATACATTACAGAACTTATGCTAGCCTGGGATTTGAACTTGCAATGCATTCCTTCCTGGACGGTGGCTTGTGTAGATAACATTTGAGCGCAGCAGCCCCTGGATGCCTGTGTGCTGCCATTTCCCTTTATCCCCTCACCAGAATCCCTACACGGTGTTTAGCTAAGTGGTTTTTCCACCCCTAGGTTAGGCTTTTTGTAAACACTTGTGACCTTGCTCGCTGTCTTGCCTGGTCAAATCTCAAGATCCGCTCACCCCGAGGTGCTGCTGAAGCATCAAGGCAGCAGTTAGGGTTCCTCTTCCTGATGTGGGGCAGCTCCTGCTTGCTCATGATGGGGCAGATGGTGCAGCCTTTAGTGCAGGGTGTCTGTTCCCATGGCCAGAACTGAAAATTTAAAGTCCCCTTATCTCCTTGCAGAGTGACTGCCCCACATCCTTTCTCTGGTTGAAAACTGAGGGCTGCTCCCCTCTCTACAGCCACAAGCCATGTTGTAGTCCCCAGGGGTCACTGCCTGATGGGCTGAGGGCTGAACCCACTGGGATGGACGCTTCTCACTGCAGCATCAACCCAGATTTCATGTTTTTCCCCTTGAAACCCTCTGTGTGAGAAGCCAGATTCCCCTTCCAAGCTGCCTACAGCTGGTGCCACAGGCAGAGTAAATCCTGGGGGCTGCATTAAAGCACCTGGAATTACTGAACCCTTCACACTGGGGTCTGTTTTCCATTTGTTCACATCTTAATTTTTCAGAGAAAGAGAGGGCACAGAGGAGACTGAGGCAGCCTTGGGCTTTACCCTGCATCAAAATGTGCTTCATTAAACATGCATTTGGCCTGCAAGCAATGGCGCTCTTCATTTTTAAGAGCACATGCAGGCTTCTTGGTTGCTAGCAGAAAAAAATTGGCAGGTCCTTTTGGACATGCTGCCACATTCCAGAATAGGATCCTGAACACAGGTTGGAAAGGCAGAAGCTACCTGGATGCTTTTGGAGCTGATGGTTTTGGTGGTGACAATTCAGGCTGTTCTCGAGGACTTTATATATAATTTCAGCTACGTGAAGGGTTTTTCCTCAATCACAAAGTGAACCGGGTGGGATGCTATACCCAGTCACTACTGGTGGAAACAGCACAGCTTAACCATGTTTCCACCGAGCCTGTGCTGCTAATTGGGAGCTGTGTGAGTTTAAGGTGGTATCCTGTGTGTGGTGATGTGGAGAAGGTTCCTACCGTCCATGCTCATGTTCTGGAGCATGTGCCACCCCGCCTGTGTGTTTGTGTGTGTTACGGTAGCACTCTCCCTCTTCACTAAACTAACTCCTTCTACTTTTGTTACATCTTATCTCCTTGTTCTTATTAAAATAGATGAATAGGTGTTAAAATATGTATTAATCTCTTAGTTGCATCACAGCCTCAGAACTCTGTCCACGTAGATGAGTGCCAGTGCCAGCACCAGACAGCCTTTGTACACCTTACTAGTATCATTAACTAGCCAATAAAGCAATATTCTGGCAGGTGAATGTCATATTCCTGGAAACTGAGACCCTTCTAAAACAAGTATTTCCTGTAGTGTGTATTTTCTGTCCTCTCCCAACAGACAGCTTTTGTATTGTCATCAACTTTGTGTTCCGGGAGTGTCTTCTAGCAAATGGTTTTTTTGCTCTGTGTCTTGAGTTCTTCCCCCATAACTGATTTTCTTTTGGGGCCATATGTGTCTGCAGGTCATCAAAGCTGGAGTGGAGACAACCTGTAAATGCCACGGTGTATCTGGATCCTGTACTGTCCGAACGTGCTGGAGGCAGCTCTCTCCATTCCATGAAATAGGGAAGCAGCTGAAGCAAAAGTACGAGACATCGCTCAAAGTGGGCAGCACTACTAATGAGGCCACAGGGGAAGGAGACATCTCCCCACCCAAGAAGTCCATCCCTGGTCACAGTGATCAAATCCCAAGGACTACGGATCTTGTCTACATTGACGATTCCCCGAGCTTCTGTATGATGAGTAGATACTCACCTGGGACTTCGGGAAGGAAATGTTACAAAGACAAGAACTGTGACAGCATCTGCTGCGGGCGAGGGCACAATACGCAGAGCCGGGTGGTCACCCGTCCGTGCCAGTGCCAGGTCCGTTGGTGCTGCTATGTGGAATGCAAGCAATGCACCCAGAGAGAAGAGGTTTACACCTGCAAAGACTGATGCATCTTCTGCTTGATGGCAACCCTTGGTGACGGGCGATGGCGATCTATGAGAACTACATACGGAGACAAACAGGGTTTGATTGACCTTCTGGGATCTGAAAGCTATGTTGAGACATAAGCACTTTGTAGGGTACAGGTGACCCAGCTGTGTTGCTGTTTTGTTTTTGTTTTGTTTTGTTTTCCTGTAGACTGAATTTTAATGAGGTCCAACCATGTGGAAATAAGTGCCTGTCACACTGGGGTTAGACACCAGCTGGCCTTCACCTTAGTCATCCATGCAGTTTGACGGATCATTCATCCTTGGAACATCTTGATCATTTCACCAGTCCTCCATGAACTCCTGGGCTAACATATTCTCTTTGGCATAAATAACCTATACTACTTTATTCCTGAAGCTTACCCAACTGCTTAGAGAGCTAAGCAGATATGAAAGAAAGATCTTTCCACTTTGAATGCAATGGTACGGGAAGCGGTCATTTATTTCCCTTTCTAAAACTGGAGAGAGGTGTGTAGGGTAAGCAGGAACAGCCCTGATGGTTCCTCTAGTGGAGTTTCTGCACATCGAGCAAACAAGGCTCTGACAAAGAGACCCACTGGGAGGCTAAGCTTTTAAACGACAGCTCCGTATCCACATGCTTTGATCACCAAATACAGCTCAAAAAATGTTGGGTCCACCATGTTGCAGACAGAAATATATCCAAGAAAGAGGTTGGGAAGACAGTAGAAAACCAGACGTGCCTGTCCTCTTCAGTCCAATGACGTGTTCTTTTTTAAAACAATGTCTTCAAATACAGTTTCTTTAGCACTATCGCTGTCTTAATTTTTTTTTTTTTTTAAAAACCACTAGATACTTTTGTTTTATTTTCACTTTGTGCATGATTTATTTTTCTCTCCTCTTCCCACCTCTTGTTGATCAAATTCACCCTGTGGTAACTGCTTCAGAAATCTGAACTGGAACTTTTTAGTCTTATGCCAGCTTTTGGACGTCTGTTTCTGAGTAGGACAAGAGAAATTCCAGTGCATCTTGGAACACAGTGCTGTCTTGCATTGTATAGCAGCCATTTTGGACTGGATCAGACCTCTGGAGGAGTTGACTTTTCTTTTACTAGGTCATCATTCCATTTACTCTAAACCATGGCAGTGGTACATGACACAAGCTGTATGTAAACCCTATGACCTTAAGGTTTTGGTTTTTTTTAACCACTAGATTGAGAACTGTATTTTAAAAATACAACTGCTAAATGGTAACCAACTATTGAATTTGGAAAAACCAATCGATGAAGAGACAAACTATCAAGTGGCCAGAGACGCCAGAAATTGACTGCAGTGGTAGATCGCTCTGATGCTGTGAACTAGATGACAACCTTCAGCATTTTGTTTTTCCTTTGAAGAGGATACTTACAATCCAGGACTTGATGCAGCAATATCCTTCAGTCATATAAAAGTGGATTTGAAGCAGCCAGTGAATGCCTCAACGAAGCTTTCTAAGGAAACACTGGAGAGCGGAGGGCATTTTATTTTATTTTTGGTAGCAATTTTTGATTGGTCCAGTAGTAGCAATTTCCACCAGTTTTATATGAGACCTGGTCCTCGAAAGAGGAAAGCTGGCTGGATTTTTTCAAGCAGTAGTAGATGTTAGTCAAGCAAAAACAGAGCAAAAACAGTTTTCCAAGAAGGACCATTATTTTTCAAGTTTTTTTTCTTTTCTTAATTTTTTTCTTTTTTTAAAAATTTTTTTCCCCAAATAGTAGCCACTAATATTTAAGCTGTTCATGTGCATCTACTGGGAGAAGAAAAGATTTTTTTTTTTTTTTCTTCCTTGTTAACAAATACCTGCAGTCCAGCCTGGGTCGTTGGCATCAAATCTTGAGGTGGGGGCATGGGGAGGGACAGGAGGTTACTGTTAATAGCGCTATGGTCCTGCAAAGTGAAGCGTACTGTCTCTTTTTTGATGTTTGCTTATTTGCTGTACAATTCCGGAGGTTGGGGTAGTGCTGGAAAAGGAGGAATGCACACATGGTGTTCGTTCCTTCCACCACGGCAAATGCGCGTTGATGCGTTCGACGCAGACAGTTTGCAGGAAGGTCTCGCAGCTTCTGGGAGATGCACCGCTTTGAAAGTCACCCACAAGCAGTTTATCTAATGGTTTAAAAAATAAACTGACTAGAAACCTATTATTCAGTGTGTGCATGTGTGTATATATATACACACACGCTGACACGTAAATATATATATATAAATATTGAACGAACATTTATTTATTGTAAAGCCCTTCAGAAGGACCTTCTTATGGTTTCAATGTGGTATTATGTTAAATTCTCTTTCTCCCTCTGTCTCTCTCTCTCTCACACATATGTGCAAACTCACTGTTACATTTTTGTGTGTGTGCTAGAATAGCTCTTCCCCTCCAAAGTAAGGCCGGATCCAAACCTGCTCAAAACATGAGGATTTTTGGGTCTGAATTACTATTTCTGGCCTCATTCTTTTAAAAAAACTATTTGTTCTTAATTAAAGAATGGGCTGCAATTTATGTGTATTATTATTATTATTAATTATTATTATTATTATTGTTATATTTAAACCATGGGCCTCATTTTCCTTCTTTTCACTGGTGTCTCTGTCTCCGTTGACCTCGCTGGAGTAACTACACATTGCACTGGTGTGAGAGGAGAATGAGTCCCTAGATGCAGAAGAGAGGGCAGTGTTGGCATCGATATTGCAGAGAAAATGCCTGGGTCGGATGGGATAGGGTAGCTCGGTGTGTTTGGCAGTGGCGGGGAGAGAGAGATGGGTGGGCAATAAGGCAGACCGTCAAAGCTTGACTAGAAGAAAGAGGCAAAGAGTGAATGAACTACTGAGTGAAAGAGCTCTTCTGTGTATTATAACTTACGCACTGAAGCCTGGATGCTTTCTGTAAGTATTTAAAAAAAAAAAAAAAAAGAAAAAAAAAAAACACAAAAAACAAATTGTATTTATGTTAACGTGGATATATTACTTGCCTGTTATATATTGTAAATACCAAGGTTTATTCTCCTGTGGTTAAAAAAAAATTATAAATAACTAAATAGTAGCGAGGCACATGTGTTAAATGTATAGGCAGTGTATAAAATATACTAACACTCTGAAATCAGGAGAACTTGTCTTCTTGGCCTTTTGACCTAGGGTGGTAAAACATATGTGGGTTATTTTTCTTCTTCACCCCACCATGTTGTGTGTGTTTTGGGTGGGGGCATGTTTAGTTCCAGTGTTTTCCGATGTTTGCCTTATCTTTGAAGAAAGAATGGGGGCAAAAGCCTCGTTTTGGAAAAATCCAGTGGAGCTTGAGGGGGATGAAATGAGTAGAAAAGATGTCAGCCCCTCTCAAAAACCCCCTCAAGTGCTTGACCTGGGTTTTCTGCTGGTGATAGATGTGTGTTGGCATCGAATTAACCCATGGAGCAGGAACTTCTGCTTGTGCTACTCCATACACAAGTTCAGAAAACCCTAGATAAGAGACCCTGAAGTCCTCTATAAAGCATTGGGTAGTGTCCTGTAAAGCCCTTTTTGTTCCAGCTGTGTGAAACTGGATTTTTCCAGAGAGGCTAATTCTACCACCACACCATTGGATTTCCAGTGCAATTCAATGAAATTGCTCATTTTTGTAAAACTACTACAAGAGTGGATTTGGGTCCCTGAATCTTTCATGGTGTCATTTCATATAAAAAAAAAAAAAAAAAAAAAAAGGTGCAAAGCAACTTTTCCCTTTTTCTTACCCCCAGAGAAACAAGTTTTTGCAGCAGATGTAATTGGAGAAGGATGGATGGGTGTAGGGGAGGTCTCTGGTTTCTGATCCCCTTTCACTCCCTGTCCCACCAAAAGTGTCAAAGTGTTGGTTCTCCTAAGCTGATCCAGTAAGATTTGCAAGATCAGTTTTGGGGCGGGGGGGTGCAACCATTATTTATATAACTTTTTTATTAATTTTTTTAAAAGAGAAGTTAGCTGATGGAAGAATATTTTTATTGAATAGTGCATTTAGTTATGTCAGAAATATAAAAAAAAATATATAATATTTTTGTAAACAAGGCAAACTGAAGATGTTTGCTGTTTTATATTAGAATTTTCTATTAAAAGAAATAAAAACCCACACAAATAATTGTTGCACCCGTCATCTGTTTTTTAACAAGCTTCTATTCTGTGTGACTGACTCATATATGCCGGATGTGGAGACATGCAAAACAAGTCCTAAACATTACGTTCTCATTGTCTTCCAGCTCTCAAAAGACTCCAGTTGGTGAAACGAGCAGTGTTTTTAATCCAAAGGGCTTTTTTTTTTTTTTTTTTGATTCTTGACACTAAAAATGACTTATGAAGAATCAGTAGCTTGTAATTAAAATACAAAAACCTACCCAAAACCTGAAGCTTACCCTTTTCAGTTGTGCATCCTAGTCTTGAGATGGCTCTGGATGGAGGAAATCTGAAACCTATTTAGAATAACTAGATATTTGCCATTGATCTCGGTTGGCCTGGGAAGAATGACTCTTAAAAAGGTTGTTGGGGAAAAAAAAAATAATCTGAGTACGTGGGAAGGTTAAATGAAGAGGACCAAATTCCAAGCTTGATCTAACACAAGCAATTTTTATCTAGTTGAATGGGGCAGTGTAAAACTGTGGCACTGGGAAGTTGGTCTGCTGTGGTTCAGGAAGCCTGTCGTTCACCTTTGGAAGCAGGGGATGAGTTATGGACCATCTGTTTTCAAAAGAGATTTTGGGATTGCTGGTCTGGAGACTTGAGCAGGGGCAAAATAATTTCTGAGGATTTTTTTGTGGTCGGCCAGCTCGTACACATCTGCCTTCCTTCAGCCCAGGTCTTGAATTTCTTTGTTAATTGTTTTTCAGCTGCCCTATTTTAGCCAACACATGAGGAGAAATTAGGTTGGTTTGGCTGTAGTAGGGTTGGATGAGAACCCAGATGAAGGGCCAGATTTCTCAAGGGTACTTTCATGGAGTAGATGCTGCTTAAGGTAATTTTCTGGTGGATTATAGTGCCTGTGAAAAATTCCTCAGCTGATGTTGCAGTAAAATTAGGTCTGTTGGGTACTCGATAAAACAGGTGCAGCAAAGCTCTTCATTCCTGGTTTATTCAGCTCTGTGCACATCTGTCGGGTTGAGTCTGGCTTCCATGGTCAGCTCGTCCTGGCTTTTGGTTTTCAGGATGCTAACTAGGTGATGACTTTTGGAGAGCAACATTCTCCTGCAAAAGAAATAGTGCCTTTTATGACCATTACTGCCTGTGTAACTTGAAGGAGGCTCAGTATGGCACAGGATCAGGCCTGTAGAGATCTGGTCATTGCTAAATCAGTCAAGCTTAGGGCCATGGATATTACCATTGAATAGCTTTTAAACCTATTTTTCACTGATGAACATTGGATTTGACCAAGCTATTTACACGTTCCAGGAAAAAGAATATTTCTGAACAAAAAAAAAAAAAAGGGGAATCTTTAGTATTTGTGGGTGGGGAGGAAAAGCAAATGGATACTGCAAGCACAGTTTAGCTCTGGCATCATGGTAGGCTTCCTGTGACTACATTTCTTCAGGGGCAGGGAGTGAGTAGGATGTAAGTTACTACCATAAACGATTCAGACACATAAAATTCAGCAGTCTATCGGGGACACATCTGAACAACGCATTTTTCTCAGTTGTTGCTGAATGTTTTCAGAAATGGGCAAAACCAATCTCAGCAGCATAGGGCAAGGTGACCCAAAGGGTCAGGAGATTCCTCCCTCGCCCAGTCCACCCTTTTGTCACAGGGTTGCTCAGGAAAGTTGGCAGAGATGCTGACACACTTGGTGTAGTGGGGCATTTGCAATGGGCCTGGAATCATTCCCCCTTCGATAAGGAGCGTGCAGTCTGCAATCAGCGTAGCCACCTCTAGAAGGTGTTTTGGCCCATGTGGAGGTGCTGGTTTCTCCCCACTGGCAATAGAAGGGGATAAAGACATAGACAGCCAGGTTAATAGAGGTGGGGATGAATTCAGGACTACTCAAGGTATGTGTGGATAACCCTGCCAGCTCCCCTTGGGCATGGACCCATCTGAAACAGCAATCACCAAACTAGCATAGGAATTTTCCCTTATTACACCCCACCCCAGTCTCTAACAATGCCCTCTGAGGCCTGAATGTAAAGTCTAGGATTTGTTTTGCACCCTTGGGATGGCATTTCCTTTTAAAGGGAGGTGGGAATACTAACATGAAGGATTAATATTTTTCTTTTGTTTTTTGTTTTGTTTTTTTTTTTTTTTTCCAATGTCTTATGGGAGCCTAAGTTATTTTTCTCTACCTCATATGTACAGCTTGTAGGTATAAATCTGATTCTGAGTGACTGTTGAGAATGTATTTAAGTTATTTAACATCTTTGTATAACAAAAAAAGCCAGAACAAATGAAACAATAAATGTATTTTAAATTATACTTGAAGTGTGCTCCTCTTTCTTCGCATCTGTTGAAAAAGGTCTACGTTCAGTGGTTGCGGGAGCCCCTGTGCCTCCCTCAGCACTACTCCTGACCTCTGGTCCTGGAGCCAGCCTGTACCTGTGGCTAATGTAAGCCTCAAAAGGCTGTTAAGCCTGGTAGGGTGACAAGTGTGTTGCCTAGATGAGTAGGATAGTGTAATTTCCAGCCTGAGGTTGTATTATGCTTTGGGAGAGGTGAAATGATCCCCATTAATTGGTTGGGTAGTGGAGATCCTCATCTATTTGGTCCCATCGCAGGCTTCCCCACTTTGAAAGCCCCACACTTGGAGGGGAAGGGATGCTCACAACCTTCATAGGAGAAAATGTTATCCTTTTCTCTCTGCAGTAATTATGCCTTCAGAAAGCAGAATCAACAGCTCAGGAAACAGGCCCTTAACAAGCCCATCCTTAGCATCAATTAACTCTTACCAAGCGAACTCTGAGATCTGTCCATTTTAGGTCCTTGAGCTGGCCCTCCGATCACAGCCAATGTAGTGCTTCAGAAGTTTAAATGTAGTTGTCCTCCTAGTATTACTGGGAGCTGAAGAAATGCCTCTATGCCAATTTTGCATGACGATGGAGTGACCTGTCTACAGCAAGGCCAAAAACCCCAGATTCCTGCTCTCCTCCTCAGATCTTCTACTTTCCCAGGGAAACAGCTTGCAATGTATTCATTGATTCAGGACTGTTACAGAGTGCTCTAGTTTGGGACGGTTACTGTGCCAGTATTTTGAGCAATACAATGTTAAACAAGCTCCCGAGGTTGATGGACTCCACCAGCTTTCCATGGGATTGCATTAGTCATCATACTTTGCTGGAGAAGTCATGATACCTTGTCAGAATGTCACTGTCATGAAGTGATTGCAAAGTTACTCCGATCAAGTATCTGGCAGGAGGTCAGAATAGGGGGGATGTGGCCAAATTTAGTCTGGCTGAATGACAATAATTAAAAAAATTGGCATTGTCCCAGGCTACATATTGTCTTGCCTGATCAAATGTCTTTTTCTTCACAATGGCCCCCTGGAGCTATTTAGTACCTAAAATTCATTTCAGCTGAGCTTTAAATAACCAGAGCCTGTTGCTGTTCATCTCACAACCTACTAATGACTTGAACATGGATGATTTGGTTTGCAAAGCCTCTGAGGAACAACATGGTGCCCCCATACGTGGGTGCATGCAATGAGACGCTGCTTCTCTGGACCACAGCTGTGGGATGGTTCACAGATGCTGCTTTTTCATATCGATGAGGAGAAAGCTAAGAAATCAACCAGCAGCCACCTGAGGTCCAACTGCTCAAGATGTTTAAAACAAACAAACAACCCAACCCAAAACCTAGCCCTGGAGTAGACAAAACTTGTGGTTGAAAAGATCTTATTGAGACAGCAGATGGTGGGCTATTAAGTAAGAGGCTATTTAGGTTACTGGGCTACTGTCTGCTGAGGCAGGCAACCAGGCACAGGCACCCTTGTCATCTCCCTCAATGGTCAAGTAATCGTGTTACTATAAAGCATCTTCATGAGGTGGGGTAAGAAAAAACACATACCACTAATGGTAGTTCAGCTGGCAAGAGGTAACTTCCTACCCTGCAGTAACTTAATGGCTTTCATGCATGTGTCCAGGTACTCCTTCTGAATGGTTTGGCATCCTGTCGGGGCAGCTAAAAGTGATCCAGATGATGCAAACAAGCAGACAGCCAACCTAAGTTTCTTGGCAGGCTGACTAGGCATGTAACAGAAAAACTGAGCTTGGAAAGAGCTTTAGCTACAGCTGTCCTTTCAGTGTACCCTTGACAGA
Source organism: Nipponia nippon (assembly GCF_047370975.1). Taxonomy (NCBI): domain Eukaryota; kingdom Metazoa; phylum Chordata; class Aves; order Pelecaniformes; family Threskiornithidae; genus Nipponia; species Nipponia nippon. The sequence continues at coordinate 164,909,690 of NW_028262290.1, forward strand.
CTTCTGCACATCCCAAGTTAGACTATTAAACAAGGGCTACTATGTTCTTGGTGGTGTGCTGGAGGACTTTGAAAACCCTGGCTTGTGTCTCCAAAGTGCTTCACAAAGTTAGAGTTGGTTATCTATTTCTCTCCTTCCCACGCATGAAGAATTCTTGCATTTATTTTACTTTCCAATCTCATCTTCCACTGTGGTGCAGCAATCACATCCAGGCCTTTAACCAACCCTTTAAGAGATGGCTTTACATAGAATCAGCACCGTCCATCGCCAAACAGGGACAAAGGTATCTTTATCCAGTATCATACTGATGTTAGTATCGTATCACACTGTTGCACTCCTTGCAGCTTATTATCTGTAGCATCCACCCAAGGAAATGTTTAGTAAATCAGTGAGAACCCTGCACAACCAATGCACCTTCCACTTCTGTTTTGCTTTGCCTCTGGTTGTGATGAGAATGATCAGCACCAGGCTCTGAGGAACCAGGCAGATACTTTGGCTGATGTTTGGTCCAGGTGGTTTTAAGCAAGAAGAGTGGATGATTGGAGATGATGGGATTGGAGATGGGGGATCCATGAAGGTCTACCTCCCGTCAAACCCTGCAGCATACCTCCCTGCCTTCTTCAGCTTCCTATCTGACCTTGCGCTACACTTCCTGGCAGTTGGGTAATGAGAAATCACAGGCTTGAAACCTCACAGCCAGCCTCCGCCAGACCCTTAAAGAGCTGCTAATGTGAGTCGTAAAGCCGCAGTAGCCTAGGATGTAACAGCGTTTTGACAGCTGTTCCCACAGAGGAAGTGGGTGAAGCTAGAATGTGTATTGTAAGAATTTGGGATTAAAAAAAAATTAAAAAACGAGTATCAAATGAGAGACTTCACCTCCAGAAAAATAAAATGGGTTTCCTTCCCCCTTTTCTCCCATTGCTTTCCTTAGGGCCACTGCTAGGTCTTTGCAAGAAGGTGGTTTCAGCCTGCATCTGTGGATGTGCTGAGCAGCAGGGGAGCATGAGAACTGAAGTAAAACCCAATAAACAATAGAGGTGCTTAAGCTTAGAAAGAAGTAAGGACTTGCCTGAACCTCAGATGTGTAGGTCATCCCTCAGCTTCTAGCTACACATCTGAGGGATGTGTTTTGTGTGGAACTGTGTGTGTAATCCAGCTAGGAAACTAAACTAATGACTGAGCACAGAAGAAGGTAGAAGAGCATGTGCATTTGTGAGCAAAAAAACAGAATGAAGAGAAAGAGAGAGAGAGAAAATAACGACGGGAAAATTTTATACAGAGCTTCCTCTTAAATAGGCATGAAAGATGAAAATCTGACTGTTACTTGGACAAAAATAAAATTAATCACCATGAGATGCGAGAGTCTGGTCCCAGATATTGATTCATCTTCATCATTAACATAGCTTGAGCTGTGTAGGTGCTTTTGAATATCTTGTTGTAGAGGTCCTAAATGAGTTATTTAAGAGACAGATGCTATGCCTACTCTCTTTCAGTCTAAACAGAAGTACAGACACAGAGTCAGAGAGATGAAAGAGGACTAGAAAGGAGATGTGAATTGGCCAAACACATGCCTTGGTCATTTTGAGAACCAGGCCTAGAACCAGGTGGTTATAAATGCCCTCAACACTATTGGAGATGTGAGGGTACTACTGGTGGCCAGGAAAAATACAAAAATCATGCTACACTTCAGTGTTCATATCCTGCCTTTCTGCAATGGGAAGCAGACGGGATAGCAGCATGATTTGTGTGTTTTCCTATGGATTTGCTTCAAGCCTGGCTCTCCAGGCTTATGCTAGAAACTGTCTCCTCCACTTCTGCCAATTACCAGTCTTGCACTGGGACTCGAAGCTGGCTGGAGATGATGCTAAACATATGACTCCCTTGTGTGCTGTTGGCTACAGTACTGGTGGGCTGTAGCCAGGCTAATAAAGGGTATAGCTGCTGTCAAATGCAAAATGGAGCATTTCCCTCAGGACCTGGGACATAAAGATAGTGAGAGGAGATGCTGCCAGTTGCTTGGAAAAAAGGAGGAGCCATTTCACTGCCTACATCCTCTCCCAGGTCATCTCTGCTCCTACTTCCAAGAGTCACAGTGTCAATATAGGGAGTGGGTTAGGCTTTCTGGCTGCATCTCCACTAGTTAATTAAACATAGCGCTTATGCTGATGCCACCTGGCATAAAACAGCCCACATCCAACCTGTTAAATACTCTTGCCTTCCAGAACAAGGTGGCTTTATGCAAAATGTCTCCTGGGAATGGTCCTTGGCCCATGCTAACTCTTGAACCATGCCCAGGAATTGCTTGGGAGTGTGCTTTTACCTGAGCCAAAAGCACGCTGGGGATTTTCTAATATTTTAACAATATATTCGACCAAGTTCCAGTGCCCAGGAATGTTCCTTGCCACTCTTTAAGTCTGCTAAAATAGATGTAGAAATTCAAGTACTCTACAAATAATCCTCATACACTAAGCCCAGAGTATTTGTTGGTCAGTTCCCTCATTCTGCTGGTGGGCAAACAACATCTCAGGGAAGGCTGGCCTTCCCAGTTGACCAGGACTAAAGCAAGAAACAAGTCCATCACAGCTGCTCCAGCACATCAGCCTCCAGATACCCCTGAACGGATTTCTGTAGCATAACTATAACTGGACCTCACAAAACTCATCACTTTTTGCATAAGACGTGGCCAGGCCTTAAAAAAGACCTCATGCGAAAAGATGACCAAAGCAGAGGTAATCCATTTGTGTGCTTATTGCTATTGGTAGGCCCTGCATAGCCTTCTGCTGCTTCTTCAACAGGCTCAAGGACTGAACAGCCACAGCTTCCTTTGATTATTTAACGAGGTATCTATATAAGGAATGTAGGCAGTGCAATCTCTACCTGTAGTTAATAGAGAGGTAATCACACCTAGAGAATAACAGAGAGGGTAAGTGGTACCTCTCATATGCTTCTTTCTGTGTTGGCTATGTATACCGTGTGTCTGTGTGTGTGTCTGTGTGTGTGTCTGTGTGTGTGTCTGTGTGTGTGTCTGTGTGTGTCTGTGTGTGTCTGTGTGTGTGTTTCTGTGCTTGTACTCATATATTTACATTTGCATATCCTATAAATGTAATGGCTGGCAGCATTCACTGCAGGAATGCCAAACCCAGGGACTGATATAAAAACTTCTGGAGTGAATAGAAATACTCTAATGGGCTCTGATCAGAGTGTGAAATCCCACATCCGCATAACCGATGTTAGAATATTAGAATATCAGTTATAAATGTTATAGCCAGAGCCTGTGTTTCAATCCATTCTCCACCTCTCCTTTGATGATGAACTACCCGTACGAAGTTTCTGATAGTAGCCCCCATTTGCTAAGTGCGCTCTGGCCAATAACTCCTGCCTTAAAGAGCTTGATATTGCGTCAGGTAAGGCAAAGGGGGAAGAGTTTCAGAGCTCTGGTTGTCCAGGGCCTTGCCCACATCTCTAGCCTAATGTTTCCTGTCTTCCATCACCTCCAGCTCCTACTGGCTTTAATAAGAATTTAGACTTAGCATCAGAATAACACTTCTGTCCTTGCTACACTTTCATTTATGGCCTTCTCAGCTTCCACAGGCAGCGTTATTTTCCAAGGTGCTAATTGCAAGGGCACTCATCATAAATTATCACTCGTTTCTCCCCCTCACTTGCACAGAAGAATCCCTCAAGGGATTATGCTTATTAAAGCAGGATCAGGCTCTCTGTGAGCAATGTCCCAGGAGAACTGGGCAGCCTGCTGGGAGGACTGAGGGAATAAAAAGAAAATAAAGGTGGTTGGGCACTGAGGTGTAAACAGGAGGGACCTCCAGTGCTAGGGAATCCCCCAATATCTGCTGTGGAAGTCTACCAGCTAACCCTACCTGATGATTCAGACAGAAGGACAGAGGATTCTGTGTGTCTGAGATTTCGCTACCTTTTGTAAGGATTAAAGAGGGAAAAAATGGGCTTAGTTACTTCTACCAAGGTAGCACTTAAATTGAAGTCTTGGATACAGCTTAAAAAAAAAAAATCATAAAGAAGACGTTTGAGGTGTTAGTGGGTGGCCTTTACCTGATTTTGTGTCTTGGTTAATTTATAGACTAGTAAATTATCCCAAGCATCAAGGCTGGTCTGCTATCATGTTTTCCACGAGCAACCTCTCCTTTATTCTTCTGTTCATTGTCTCCTGAGGTAAGGAAACCTCAACAAAACCCAAATTTTCCCTTCTCCAGGTGTGAATGACCTCACTTGTGCCTGTTAGCCTTTCTTTATTCCTTTTGACAAGTCACTGGCATACGAACCCAGCTCAGAAGCACAGGCTGGCTGTACAAGGACACAGTGAGGAGGGGGTATATTTATAACTGAGTTTTACTTCTGAATTGCATTGTCTATTAACTTTGAATTTGCTCTCTTTTAAAAAACTTACTGCTACCAGCTGACAGCTGGAGAAAAAAAAAAAAGCCATTCTTAGGTTTTTTGGATGCTCTGGGCAGCCTATCTCAAAGCCCTGGGCTGATTATGATCTTGCCCAAGCCATTGACTCTTCCATGATTCCCTCTCCCTGCTGGGCTGGCTCATCTCAGTTGCTACAATTGTAATGTCACTGAAATGTTATTCGTCATCTACCATCAAGAGATATTACTTTACAGAGAGTCAAATAATTTGTTTCCTAATTTCCAGGTCACAGCAAAATGTGCATGGAGGCTGCATACAGCACATAACAGCAGACATGATGGACTTGGCATGAAGATGCTTGTCCTAAATTGCTTCTCCTTCATGGGTCTCCACATTAGAGGTGGTGGAAACCTTCAATCAAGCAATCCTGTGAACTCCAGTGGGTGTCTCATGCTGTTGATTCCCTCAAGGATAGTCAGTGGTGCTTCTGAGTGAAATGGAAATGACTGTAAATACTGGGTAAGTGAAAGGAAAGATGGCAAATGCCTGTTTTGTGCAGATCTGGTTGGTTTCATGCAGGGAAGTCAGCTGGTTTTTTATTGTGGCAGTAAATTGCATTGTGAATTGCAAGTGCTGCCATGGAGTGACCTGCAGGATGAGGGCTTTGCTGTGGAGCAGCTGGTGTTACCTAATGGAGGCAAGGTTTCCGCTTTCAGTCATGGCTTGAAGCTACAAAGGTGGAGAGAAAAAGGCACACGTGAAGTTTTCTGAACCTTCGGCAAGATTTGGTGACAGAAAATGAGCTCAAATGGGTTATTTCAACAGCTTAAACAGGCCATTGGTGTTAGTGACTACAGCTGATGATTGGACAAAGTCTTGTTTTGTTTCTTTTTTTTATCTGTGCAAAAAGCAATTTTTTATTGGAAAACTGAAAAAGGATAATTTTTTAAATCAGAAAATGCAACTGTGATGCCTCATGAAAATCAAAGTTCAATTTCTTCTATTCCCACTCTCCTCTATAGACTGGCCTCCTGGACACACCAGTCTCCCCTGATGCACAGCATGTCCCCCCAGGGGCACTGTGGGAGATGAACTGGCCAGGGAGCTTGGTCTGCATCTCAGAGCAGGGACAGGAAGCATTTGACCTATAACTCTCATAAACTAGTGCGGGGGAAAAAAATATATTTTCAGTGCATGGAAGTACAAAGGAAGGGATGGCAGGGAGGAAATTTGATGAAAATAGCAGTATTTTCCATGGAAATCAGAGCATATTTGAACTGAATTGAAACCAAATTTCTCCACTGAAAGCAAGTGTTTATGGGAATATTTTACCCATGGTTATCTGCAGATAAGAGGATTCTCAGAGAAGATCATCCTTATAATACTGAAGTCTCCTGATTCCACCTCTTGGCTCCTGTTGCCAAGATCAGCCCAAGGCCAACCTTACCCACACCACCTCAGTTTTACATCTCACTCACCTGATATCACTTGACATATGGGATGTGCTAGACTGCTCTCAGAAAATGAAGGTTGTTTACATGTGAATCCACATTTCAGTTTTATTTTGGGATTCTTTATTGTTGAATCCTGATAGAAATCCATTCTATCAGATTTTACTCATTTAAAATTCAAAACAAACAGCTGTGTGAAAAACCTAATTTAAGTATTCAAGAGTTATAGAACTGAAGATATGTTCCATATTTTAGGAATTATTTATTTTTAATCAGATATTTAATTGGCTTAAAAAGTGTCATCTTTTTTTTTTTCCTGTTCTTTTCTTCCCAAATAAACATTTTGGAATATTCTTGCTTTTCACAGGGCTCTCAGTTCACTGTTTAAAAGTATCTGTCTGGTACATTTGTTGTAGGAGTCACTAATGGAAGGAAACAGATGCTGTGATATCCAGTTAGTCCTAATCAATTTGAGGGAAAAAATACTGCCCTTGTGAAAAGCATAAAATCCGAGTCGGTAACAAATGCAAACTTTTTATTAAATCCTCCCCCTAAATGCTCTGTCAAGCCTGTCTCCCACCTGAGCTGTAATTCAACTAGAGCTTATGGGAATTATTACGACCACTGTCAAAGCTGCTTTGGAATTAATGAGCAATTACCGACTTCACCTTGGTTATTTCCAAACATATTGTCTGATTCTGGAGTTAGGGGAGACAGTGTGGCTCTTGTCCTTCCTTTTTTGGGTTGGAAATGCCCTCTATGCTATCTTCTGCCCCAGAAGACAGCCAAATGTGGATTTCGTGTTGCAGGCTCGGTGCTTTGCTGCTGTTCGCATCGGCACCTCTCCCTTCCCAAAGGGATCTGCCCGAGTGGGTGGAGGACACCAAGCCACAGCAAACTGCCCTGTAGATCCTGATGGGTGGAGGTTAGATTGGGACATCTGCTTTGCTGGTCTCCATACGGCTTTAGCTTAATATATACTTGGGTGGTTTATGGAATAAATAGGATTCCAGTGGGATGCAGCCTTTTTGGAAGTGTTGGCAGGATGACTTTTCCTCCACATTTTTCCCCTTCCCCCTGCCTTATGCTGTATTGTCTCTGTATAGCTTCATTAGTGTTTTTGAACCCAGCACTAGCCCTCTATAGCTCCTATAACTTCCTACCAAGCCTTCACTTCTCACACCCTGATGTTTCTCATACCAGTGACCTCAGCTCCTGGCATGTACAAGCCAGGCCTGTTATTTGTAAGCTTAGGGAAAGATCCCCAAAGGATACTCGCAGCCTTCCCAAGAGTATTTTCAGCAACCATAAATAACAGTACTTGTAATCAGTTTTATGTTAGAAGTCAAAATATTATGTGCTTGGGTCTGTAGCATTTTAATTAGCTATGAGCCAGGTCCAGGACTTGTTGCTAGTTCATGATTTTTTATAATTTTTGATGTTTAGAAATTAGGTATTTAATATTTAGGAAAAAATGGAGACTTCTCCATTGTTCTTGTTTCTCTCTGTTTTCTCAGGAAATACATTCTGTTATGTTTTAAAATATCAAATTTCTAGCATTCAAAAAAGAGCTGTAGTTAAATCCTGCTTTTAGGGGAAGGATGCTCTGCACTTGGTCTGGAACTTCTGGGATTTTCTTTGCTTTCTTCTTCCTTTCTTCTTGGTTTCTTTCTTTCTCTTTTTTGTTCTCTTTTTCTTTCCTTCTCTCAGAAGTTAACAGCAAAAACCAAACCAGACAACGATGTTGCTGTTGCTGGAGAAATTTGTGGTAAGGCCTGGCCCGAGCTGTATTTTGGACCAGGAGGTGACCAAATCCTGGTGCTATCTTGATCAAGATTTGTTAACTGACTCATTCAAAGGGTCAAAGTGTTGAAGAGTCCTGGACTAATATAGTGCTATATTGGGATGTCTATATCTGTATCTTATCTTTTTACAACTCCTTACATTTGACATTATGGTCACGTCAAATATACTGATGGAGCTGAAGGTAACTTCACCAGCATGAGGTAGTGGTGCAACTTCCACTCCTTCATGTGAGAAGGAAAGCAGGACAGGTGAGACACTTCAGGTCATCTCAAAGGACATGAGATGCTTATGTCTGGGCAATTGAGTTCAGCCTTGGACCTCCTACAAGCCAACCTAGAAGGTATCGCTGCTCTAACCACACTCAGAAAACTCTTCATGGTCTTTCATGATCTTTGAAAGTCAGGAGTAATTCAGCCCCAAGGCAAATACTGCAAAGAGCTGTCAGCTCTGCCTGGCTGCCAGCCCAAGGCTCCCTGTACTTTCTTGTGAAGTGCCTTCTTCCCAGCTCTGATTTCCCCACCATACCATACTCACCACGCAAGCGTGCAGGAGACAAGGTTTACTTACCTATGCAGTGAAGGGTTGTTCCCACCTCACGAGAGGAGGCAAGCCAATGCCACACAGAATGAGGGGCACTCATGCAAAATGGCAGCAGCAGAAACTGAGTCCCTGTCCCCTTGGAGCCCAGTCCGGTGCCCACAGCCATAGCCCAAACGTCCTTTTTGCCACCAGGTGGAGCTGGGAGAGAGCTCCTTGGAATGGGCCAGCTGACAACATCCTGGGATGATTGCACAATCCCTGTGGCTAACCGAAAACAGGAATTTTAGTTTGGTTGTTCCCCCCCCCCGCCCAGGAAATTCATGTCTTTCGTACTGAGAAATTTACTCCTGAAAATCAAAGAAGGGGGAATCGGGTGTGGTTTTGTTTCCAAAGAACAAAATCCTGCCGAGATGTAAATCTGGCCATTGCAACTAGACCTTGGCATGGCTGATCGTTGGCTGGGAGGTACAGCTAATGCAAGGCTGTTGTTGCTGTTTATCCTGTGCACAATTACTAGGTTGGCTCCTTGCTCCTGCTTGTGGTCACCTTGTAGCTTGGGACTGCCCACCCAGGCTTGCTGGGAACAAGGCTGGGTTCAAGCTTGTCCCATGGAGCTTCTACCCTCATCCCTCAGTAGTTGCTCGGGTGGCGGCTGCAGCGTTGCTGACCGCTTCTTTTATTTCAGCCCTGAGCTGAAGTGCATGGAAACGCTCCGCTGACACACTTCTCCCATCTATAAGAGGCTCTTAACCACAGTAGACACTGAGGCAGCTTCTCCCACTTAACAGCTTATAGGAGCCACTTAAAGTACCCTGCCGTGCCTCTCCTTTCTCTAGTCTGTATATTTTTCCCTCCACCCCCACCACAGTGCTAGTGTCCAGTCTGATAGTCACACAGAGGTCCAATTTACATGAATAAAATGAGAAATGGCCATGCTCTGCTGGTCTCATTCACTGTTGTGAGCTGCTGCTTTGTGACTTTCACCCTGGTGTTGAGGAATCTTAATGAGACTTAACATTAATATGCATTATGAACAGCGGAAATCTATTGCACGAGGTTTGCCAGGTCTCCACAGATGAAGTCAGCTCATATCTGTCTGCCCCAGCAATACGCTGGGGAGGTCAGATAGTAATGGGCTGTGAGCTGAAAGCCATTTGAACATGTGAGCATAATGCTGTATCTATCTGTGCTAATATCTACTGCCTCTGAACAGGGCTCATCCCATGAGAGTCACATCTGCTGTAACATGACTATTTGGGGCCCAGAAAGGACTCGACTCACCTGCAGCAGGTCAGAGGATGGGTCTATTGCTTGTATGTGCTGTTAGGGATTCATTGGATGGATGAGGGCAAGCAGCTCTGCAGGCTGGGCTACCGTTTGGAGCCAGGATTGTGGTGCTGTGGTCAAGGCCATTCACGGTCAGGAGCTGGAGAAATCGAGGGTGAAACCAAACTAAGGTTCAGGGCAGGAGGATGGCTCTCGTGTTAAACTAAAACACAGGAAATAAGGGAAGGAGATAATAAGGGGAAGGCAAAGGAAAAGTGTGGCCCTGGGTCACAAAGGTCAGAAAATACATTACACAAGGTCAGGACCAGGAAATGGAGCAAGTGTGGCTAAGGCAAGGTCAGGTATTGGAGATCAAAGAGCCACTCTACTCTTATGCACGTTCTGCCCAGGCAAACCTCCATTCCTGTCTGGTTAAAGAAGTGGCAGGTTCAGTAGCTGATGGAGACAGTTGCATGGATCTGGTCTGCACAGGTCCTGGATAATGTGGTGCCCTGTTCTCAGAGGGGGGAGACCCCACCCTGACCAAATGCCATCTGTCTGGCACCCAGGGTCCAACAGCCCACCTGCTACTCATCTGCTGCTCTTGTTTTCACTCTGGACTCAATATAAAATAACAGCGTACGTGATTTCTTGTCTGGGCTGGTTCCTGTGTGATCTTTGCTCCAGAAGCAGGCAGAGCCTCTGCTTTTAGCATGTAATGAGACAAGTCATTTGATGGATTGTTTTTATTTTTTTAAACTGGACTGACCCTGAGATCTCTTGACTTCACCTCATACTACACAGTTCCCCTCCCTGGTTTTTTTATTATTATTATTTTTATTCCAGTGGGATTTGCTTTCCTTCTGTTATATTTTTTAGTGCTGTTGAACTTTAGCAGTCAGTTCGCAGGCTCTCATTTGCTTCCTTTCAGCTCACAGATGCTCTTAGTGCAAAGAGATGGAAAAGGAGACCTCTAAGCTGGAGCTGGGCTCTAGGAAATGGCTGTTGGGGCTTCCCTAGGCCTTGTCTCTGGGATGCAGACTACCGGTTTTCCTGTTTCACACATTATGGTCATATCTTGTGGCCACAGCCAAGGGTCCAAATTTTGCAGTAATAAAAATGCTCAACTTTGATTTCAACTAAACTGCATTTGGGGGACTCTCTCCTCTGATTGCATGTAAGCATGGTACTTCCTTCGCTAAAAATAACCATCATATTTCACATGAGCTGGCAGACAGGCTCTGCTTCACATTTGCAGTGTAGTGCAATGGCCTGACCCCCCATTTTTTGGTGCTCACACATCGGGCAGGGCTGATCACCTTCACCCATACCCAGTGCTGGCAGTGCCTGGCGTGACTGCTCCTGGAGCAGAAGTTGTGCTGTAAGCAGAGGCTGATCCTTCAGAGGAGCCTCTCTAGATGGGACCTTCTCACCCTGAAGCCTGGTCTCAGGCCCCTTCCCATTAACATGTCTCCTCTATTTGCCAATGCCCAACAAGTCCATGATGCATGCATTGTAAGGAGGAGAAGTGAAAGGTCTCCTCTCACCACCATCTGTACTTCCCCATCACCAGTACAAATGACCCTCACTGGTCAGCTGACACTGCACAGAGGAGAGAAACCTGTTCTCCCAGAGTGTTCACCCACTTAGTTTTATGTACACCCAACCAGTGTGTTTCTAGCCTGTATTTTTTCTGTTTCACCCAGCTGTGCCATTCCTTCCTCAGGCTGGTTTATTTCTTTTCCATATGCTCGGCATCCTTCACAGGGCTGCTGGAAAGGCTTTGCAAGCTAGCATGGAGGTAGCATAGGTAATAAAATACATGTTACCGAATGCTATGCAAACAAGTGAGGTCACTGTGTTTAGTAAATCTGTTTTTCCCCCGACTGAGGATAAAACCTTGTTCTCTCAGAATGCTGGAAAGTCTAACGCCTTCCTTTTTTTCCTCTCCTTCTTCTTCTTTATTAATTTTTAATTCCCTCTGTTGGTTGCCCTTGTATCCCATCTATTTATCCAATGCTTATTATTGTTGTTAGGTAACTGGCAAAGATCGGCATCTTGGTGAGCAGTCTCCCAGCCTACAATACTGCCTTTTTCTCAGCCCCAGCAAAGAAGCTGAGGACCACTAATACCAGCCTTATTTTTGTTGGCACTTTCCAGAGCTGGAGCCACCCAGTCTTTCCTTGCAAAGTGCTTCTTAATCAATACTAAACAGCTGACAGTGCAAGCAGCTTCCCTCTGCAAACAATTATTAATCAATGTCGGGGGGCTTTGGTGGCGAAGGGTATGCAATAAGCCTTTAGGATGGGAGTGAATGGGAGGTTGCACGAATTGGGTTTTGGCAGAGGAGATATGTGTTTATGTCAGGTATATGCTTACACAATCTCGAGAGCAGAGGGATGAACGCTGACCCGTGTTGGTACCCAGGACCTGATGTCACTTGTGCCGGTGTGGAATGGGAATGATTTCTTCTGGTTTTTTGGGAGTTTGTTTTGGTGTGTTTTTTGTTTGGTTGGTTGGTTTGGTCTGTTTTCTTTCGTTTTGTTTTTCTGGATTTTTTCCCTTCTCCAATATTTGACAATTCACATCAAGCCTAGACTTAAAATTAAGTTTTGGAGTAGCTCAAGTTGTGTATTGACACTTTCTTTAATTTAAGGAACGTGTAGGTTCTTAACTGGATAAACATGATTAGAAAACAAAGGCTACAAGAGTTAAAATCCTGAGAAAATAAAAAGAATTGGCTCTACCTGAAGACCGTTTGAATTTAGCCTTAGATCCTGAACCACTTCTGAATGCACTGATTAAAATATTTAAATTCCTTCAATTTAAAAGGATTTCTTCAATTGCACGATAATCATTTTCTGTGAAATGCATCTTCTGGGAAAGGAATAGTTGGGCAGTTTAAATTCTTGGAGAGCAGAAACAAAAAGCACTCTTTCTGACCTTGATATTGCAAAGACCTGTCTGAGAGCCAATGGGAAATTTTCTGAAGGAAAGTTTTCCTGTTGGAAGAAGCCAATTTGATAAAACTGAAATGGTTTGCAAATGTTAATTCTGATGAACTTTCATTAAAAGAAAAGTTTTGGTTTTCAGTTTCAGAATGTGTTTTCATTTCCATTTTTTATTTTAGGTGCTGTAACATATTGGCTTTATAAAAGCAATAAACCTCGTACTCGGTCCAAAAATTTGTCTTTATTGAGAGGAACACTTTTATCAACTGCAAGTGTCCTTTTTTCTCAGAATTGTGTTTAGTAGGAAATTTTGAAAATATTTTGCTTTCCTTTGGATCCAGACTGGAAAGATATTTGAAAGCATGGGATTTACCACAGAATGGAAAATTTGATTCGTCTCCAGCTATGGTGCTTGCAGGTAACAGGCACTTTATGGTGTTCTTTAAAAAGGATACAGGAACAGATTGTGGAATAGACTTTCCAGGAACATGGTAGAACCCCCCCGTTGCTTGAGGAATGCTAAAGCTGATTTGACAAAGCCCTGGAGAATATGTTCTTGAGGGCAATTTGGTATTGGCAGGCAAGTGGATGGGTTGACTTAAGACATTCTTTATGCTTCCATGAAGGGAGGACAAAATGTTTATTTTGGTTTCAGGGTTTAATAGGTTTGGAGATTTTTCAAGCTACTGGAGGCTTCAAAATTAAAGTATTCAGCCCAGAGAATTCTCCATATTTTTTTTTTTTTTCAGGAGGACCAAGAGCAATCTGGGCAGTAACAAAACTGCAGTTATCTGCACAAAACCTTTCTCATGTTACACTTTGGGCCACAAAGCACTTTTCTGCCTGAAGGACGAGCTTTTATAGGGGAATGTTTTCTCCCCTCCATAAGCGCACCATTGAATCCCCTTCAACCTTCAGTGAAATTGACATGGGAAAAATTTAATCAGGGAGAAATAAAATTCCTCAAATGAATATTAATTCATCAGTTGTTTTCTACAGTAGGGATAATGTCTCATGGCTTCCTCTTCTTCGTTTCCGTTGGCTGTTGACATTTCCCTGGGGCTTTGCAAGCAGCCGTGTTTTCTTCAGAATGTGAAGACTTTCTTGCCTTTCAGTTTTCCAACTGCATGTCAGGAAGCCAAAGTCCTTGGAAATGTCGACTCAAAAGGGAAACAGGTGATGTGAACTCGACATGAGTAAGGCTGGAGGGTGGCTGCAGAAGTACGCTGTTCCAAGAGCTTTATATATAAATGTCGATCTGCTGGAGCATGAAATGACCTTGCTGGTCTATTTTTTTTTTCTTTTTTTTTTTTTTCTTTCCTCTTTTTTTTTCCCCCCTTCCTTTCCTGCCTCTTTTGATTGTGAGTGTCCTTTTCACTGTCCAGTGGGTTGTGTGTTTTGGATGAGGAGGCACCTCCTGCTCTCTCATGTGATAGGATTCAAGGACAGGTCCACCAAGAGCATTAGGAGAGCAGATAAAACCTCGGGAAATCTCTGAATCCAAGTGTGAGTCATCAGAAGAGATGATTTGAAAGGACAGCTGTACTAACATTGACTAAGATGCCTATTAAAAATATTGGCAGTCAAAGAAGGATCACTCAGTATTTGATCATCCATTTTGGAAATTAGCAAAACAATCCACAGAGATTCTGAATAATATTTTCATGTCAAGATAAGGACTTTTCATTTGTGGGTGTTTTTTGCATTTTATGATTTCCTCCCAGTTTTACTCAGGAAATAGTAGAAACATAAAATATCAGTATTTGAAACAAAACCAGAAGCCTAGAGTATGTTTTGCAAGCCTAATTATGATTTTCCCCCATGATCCATTATTCTTTTTATTAGCCTGTGACAAACTGCCTGAGGGTTCTGGGAAATGAGCAGTTAACTCCGTGTCCTCTGGAGCTCAGTTTGTGGGTGGTTTAGTGCCTGGGTAATGCATGGGGCTTTTGGGGCAGTTGTAGCCTTTGTGGGAAAATCTTCAGTGAAGAAGACCTCTTTCCCAATATATCTAACAGACTCTGCAAGATATACTCTATCTCTGCGAAGCCCTGTGTTCAGGTGTGGTTTCAGGACCACTTCACAAGGTCTATACCTCTACATGATGGTCCTAGGCCTACATGTATTTTAGCTATCAGGAAACTTTAGCTTTACTAAGTCCAGTAAAGTGTCCATTCATTCAGAGCATTATTGCAGCTAAGGTGAGGGGCAATGTTGAACCTCAAACCCTTGAAAACAGAAGGAACTGGCTGTTTTTCTGTGTTCATTCCAGAGTGGGATGAGCCTGGTGCCTCCCATGCCCAAAGACAGGTAGAAATGCAGGGCAGAGGGTTAGGATGACTTTGGTGAGGAAGGACGCGCAGCCAGATGCCTGGGACCAGTGTGAGCTTCAAGCAAGGGATTTCCCTTGAGTTTCCTTCCAGGGAATCCCAGCCTTCAGCTTCTGTCAGTTGATCCTTTCTACTGTCCCCCTTAACGCGTCACCTTTGCCAGAGCAGGATGCAGCAGCATAGGTGCTTTGCTGGGTGTCTGCTCGCTCCAGAGATGTGAGGGTATTAGGACTGGATTCAGTGTGGAGACCTCTTGGGACCTATAGATGTAGCATCTCTATATTGGCCCACATTTCCCCACCTATCTGCTGGTTCAGGGCTTGTGGGATACAAGGATTGCCTTTGCTGTTTGTGTGAATACAAATGATCTTTTTGATGCAAACAAAATAATTTTTATTGGGGAAATCATCTTTAACTGAGGGGATAAAAAGGTGTATTTCCCTTTTTTTGCCAGATCAGAGAGGGGCAAAACCTCTTTTGCTTTTGTAAAGACCTAGTCCCAACATTTCTTTAACTGAATGAATTAAAAAGAGAGTGTGTGAATTTTTACTATGACTCTATAGCCTATTCTTTTCATCAAAACAAGCAAGCAAATGAAAGTTTAAGAAGGAAGGTACTTAGACGTGTGATTTTATCACAGCTAGATTTGCTTATGCTTTGTCAATGATACTACAGTAGCTCTGCTTTCTGATGTAAAGATACCCTATATGGACGGAGCTCTGCTCATTGCACAGAAAACTCAGCAGAAACAGAACCAGAGACACAACCTGTGTTCCAGCTCTGTGCCATGAAGACCTGACCTGCATGTTTGTGTGAGCTTATGTGTAAATGAAAGCAGAGTGAATACAAATAATATGAGCAGGAAACAATTTTTCTTTCAAGTACCATAGATGTGCTACTTTTTTGTGAGCTTTCATGTATTTTTTTACTCTGCATCAAGACAAAGTTAAGCTCTCTGAGTCATAGAATCATAGAATTGTTTAGATTGGAAAAGAACTTTAAGATCATCAAGTCCAACTGTTGGCTCTAAGTGCTTGTCACAAAATAAGAGACACATGCAGGAGGCCCATGGTGGAACATCCAAAGGCCTGGTACATTTAAGAGTGACCAAAGATATATTGAGCTTTGAATTTAGACCTCCCATGTCCAAGATGCGGTGCAGACCCACACCTGACAGATGCTGGAGGGAGGG
Source organism: Nipponia nippon (assembly GCF_047370975.1). NCBI lineage: Eukaryota > Metazoa > Chordata > Aves > Pelecaniformes > Threskiornithidae > Nipponia > Nipponia nippon. The sequence goes on from NW_028262290.1 coordinate 164,925,615, forward strand.
TGACGGTCTGATGGTGCTCATGCCATGACAGCTAAACCTTTGCTTTTTGTTTCATCTTCGCAGGTTATCTTCCAAACAGGTCCTCAGTGATTGTATGTGATTGCTGTAACTTAATGGTCCTGATGTTGTCCTCCCTGTTTCAGAGGAAAGGAGCAAGGGACAGGAGAGATCAGCATCCTTTCATTCCCCTTGCCTGTGCTAATTCTTAAGGAAAGTCACTCTTTCTCCAGAGGTGCTTTACATTGCTCTGGCTCAAGCCAGGCTTTCAAAACCTCTCTTCAATCATTTGTGCCTTGCAAAAAGCAGGGGATCTTTCTGCCTTTCCAGCCTTTGAGGAAAATGGGAAGAGCTGAATGACTGGTGAAGGAAACCATCAAGAGAAACAGAATTTCATTCTTTCCCCAAGGTACGTGCTCTCACCAAAAGTCATCCTCCTGCTTGCCACCATAGTACCAGATGACATTCGGATCTGTGCTACTTTCTGATGAAAATCTATTTTCCCATAGTGCTCATTTTGACAATCTGCCAGCAAAGGTTATTAGATACCATCCATAAAGCCTGTGGCACATTGACCTGTTCTGAGGGAATCAAGTGAAAGCCTATCCTCTCCCCAGCCAGAGCCCACCCAGTGAGAAGCAGGCTGGTGCATTGACTAAACTCAGATTATTCTGTCCAGAAAACTACTGTCCAGATGTTTAATGGATTAAACATCTCTGTGTTTTATGGGTGCCTTCTTAAGAGAGAGAGTCATTACAAGAAGAAAATATTGAACCAGTGTATATTTTCATCTTTTGATTCAGAGTAATTTTTCTTTCCTCCCTCCTCCCTGCCTTCCTCCTCTTCTGCTTTTCTGCATATAGAGAAGTAAATTTTGTCTCCGTGATATTTCTTTGGCTGAACATGATTCAGCACCGCTGGCGCTCTAAATCAAGGTAATCAAAATAATCATGTTCTTTTAATCCATCCACTGGTCCCAACCCTGTGTACTACATATATATTTTTTTCCTAAGGTTTGGCTCTGACATCACTGAAATACTTCAGCAAAATATCAGGACTAATGTCGGGAATAAACCAGCATTGTTAGTTCCTCCTTTCATCCAAAGCCAAACACCTGCAGCTCTCCACAGGCCTCAAAGAAGGCCTTGCTGCCTAGAAATGCCCAAACAGGACTCCTTCTCCAATGCTATGCTGCTGCAAGAAATGGATTCATTAAGGGGAAAAGCTCAAGTCATAGATTCCAGGAGAATTGCAAAGAGGAAAAAGTAAAACCCACAATAAAAAACAAAGAGGAGGGCCAGATCCTCAGCTGATGTCAATTAGGAGAGCTCTGTCAATGTCGAAAGCTGTCCTGATTTACTCCAGCTGAAGATGTGGCCCAGGATCTTCAATCTGAGGCTCCCAGTGGCTATGCAAGGATGTGGTGTCAGCACTGCTTTTTCTCATGAAGACCTAGAAATGGGCTCTTGGGTTAATTTTCTCCATGTCCACTGAACTCGGCTGCACCAAGGTCTGCTCAGTAGAAAGCAATGTGCTCACTCTCACTCTGCCAGCCCACCCAGGCTGCTATATGTTGCTTCCATGGGTGGGGATAGTGATGGTGCAATGAATTTGCCCCTTGAGAGGCTGCGAGACTGATAAGGAGTATGGGAACTCCACCAGGAAGGCGGGTAATATCAGATATCTGAGACTTTGGTGAGGCCAAAGCAAAATTTGTTTGTGCTCTGAATCTGCTGTTTGCTGTCTGAGTAGCTTTCTCCTATTGCTTCGACTGCTCTGTGTCAACTACATCTACTGGAAAACAGAAATTTTCAGCTCGGATACAATATTTAATACCATAGTCATGCACTATGATCTTTAAAAGACTGAGGTGGTATCTCTACATGGTGCCAGACTGCATTATGAGGAGACTAGCTGGAACTTAGTGCAAGACTCTGCACCATACTTCGCTGCTCAGTCTAAATGTTCCCTAGCTTTGGAGCTTCTTATGTAGGAAAAAACCCCCTGCTGAGCTCCATATGACCACTACAGGTGGTTACCACTGCTAAGAGTGGAGGCTTTGGTGCCTAAATCTTGATATCCAGGAAATTATGCATATAGATGCATCTAAAAATACATGCAGCTTTTTAAAATTTTGTGCCTGCTCTTCCTGCATATGTGTACCTTGAGAATATGAGGTCTGGGAATCAGCAAGAACAGTTAAATTTTACACCCAGTGTCTGTATGCTGGTATCAGGGTGACTACATCAGTTCCTCATTTGAAATGTTGGCTTTGGGAAATCACTAAAAGTTCCTGGGAAGTAACCAGCTTAAAGTTTCAAGGAATCTCACTGAGAGGCTATGACTAAGAGAAAAAAACAAAGGCTGAAACTGGTTTTCCAACTAACCATTTATTTTCCCAGAGAAGTCCCTTATTAATTTTTATGGTGCATAAATGCCAGAAAACCAGACACCATTAATTAGTGACTGGTTTTGGTCTTCATACTCAACTCAGTTCAGTCCAAGTCAAACTGGGATTTTTTTCTTCTCTTTTTTTAAGGTTTAGAGAAAAATACATACGTGGGTAGATTGATTTTGTTGTTTCTTTAATTTTCTTGAGCAAGTCTGGTCCCAATTTAAATTAGTGCAATTTTTTTTATTCCTATCACTGAGACCCTCTCTCATGAGATGTTGTTCTTCACATCTACCCCATGAGTTCTGTTAGTAGCTGACGCATGCCATAGTGCTTTATGGATAGATACAGAATCTTGAAGACTGAAGTCCATTTGTTTTAGATCTTGAGTCAACATCTACTGACCCAACAGATGCTCTTCCTCTGATTTCAATGGGCATCTTTAGGGTGGTAGGCAAGAACCATTTTGTGAAGTGCCTTGCTGAGATGATAGACACAAGGCTGGATGTGCAGTGCCTCTCAGCCAGCTCTTCTACTCCAAAAGTAGGAGAAGAAAAGCAGGAGAAAACAGATCCGCAGCAGACCCTTGCCCCATGTCTGCACAGAGGACTCCAGCAGCAGTAAGCATTTTGGCTGCCAGAGTGGCACCAACAATATGTTCCTCCTCTGATACAGGGGTCCTTGGACTTGACTTTCATCCCTCATGCCTCACAGGGACTGTTAGCCAGAGAATGGATTTGGATGGGCCCTTCTGTTTTGAGCCAGGTTTATCATGGAAGACAGAGGTTCTCTTGACCTTAATCACCTGGTGTTTGAAGAAGGCATGTGCGACAGACATGGTGACTGTCAAGGACTAATCTGCAGTTTATCTCTTTGCTGTCAGTTGCTGACAGGTTTCTTCCTCACGTGGAGTTTGTTTTAAGGCTTATATAGTAGGCCCATCCTTTAAAAAAAGCAGATAAATACACCAAGAATCCGATCTATGAAATTCTTGAACCCGAGAGGATTTGAGTGTAATAAGTTATTGTCCATTGGGACTGATGATATTTCGTTGAGTACTGCATCTGCCAGTAAATCACACAGAAGTCTAACTTTTAATCTCTTTGTATGTTGAAAGCATGCCTTAGGTATTGTGTTAACCCTTTTCTTGTCAAGCTCTATTGCAGCACTCTGTAGAACTGGACCATAGCTAGTTGGAAAGCACAGCAGCCGTAGAAAGCTAGGGCTTCCAGAGGCCCACAAGAGGTGTAGAAAGGGCATTCAATGAGATCTCGGTGCCTAACGCACTTAGATCCCAAGAAAAAAAGTCAAGCCTAAATATCTAAGCCCAGTTTTGTTTGAAAGCCTTGGAGATTGGACCTACTGGCAGCATCACGCAATGGGGGGTATGGCTGTATAATACACCATCAAGCCAACCCAATAATATGCTTCTGTCTCCACAAGTCTTGGGTTTGTGTCTGGGTCTTGTTGCAAGTCCAGCATTTCTGTTCCAATTCCCACAAAGTCAGGAAAATAAATCTGCCTTACAAGGTGTTTTTCTGTATCCTCAGGTTTGGTGACAGTTTAGAT